>NC_080540.1:132660252-133299210 GCF_028640845.1 Ahaetulla prasina
CATTTCTTCATAGTGCTCCCTACCTCAAAATCCTGATAGTTATTGGATGTCACCTAGTGCCAAAAAAATATCCTTATATTAAAAGTTGGAGCAAAGCCAGTGGTTGTTTAAAAGAGGCTGCAGACTCTTACATTATTTACATCCTGTTCATATGGAAATGACTGAGCAATGTAATTTCATGTATTATCTAATAGTTTTATCACCATTTTATTAATGATGACATAATATTATGCAATTAATATTGCATATTAATATGCAATATCGTGCATATTAAAGAATGCACGATAACCTGGCTTCTTGAATGAGCACAAATGTGCTACCGTTCCTGTCCTATTGTTTTCCTTCCTTATATCCAATTAATATAGTTATTAAATACTCATACTCAAATATATGCTTATGTGTTGTATAGTTGTTTCATGCTTATGCTTATATATACTGTGTGACAAAAATAAATAAATAAAAATAAATAAATAAAATATTTTCATCCACGTTATCAGGAGTAGCCACAGGAGATGTTGCTTCTGTCTGACCAACTAGAATAGAATAGAATTCTGTATTGGCCGAGTGTGATTGGACACACAAGGAATTTGTCTTTGGTGCATATGCTCTCAGTGTACATAAAAAGACAAGATACATTCATCAAGAATCATAAGGTCATGTGTTGTCTCTGTTGTGCATTTTGCATTTTTGTGTTTCTACCTTCCCTTTGTGTTGTATATGCATGTGTGTGCCCTCAGAAGCACAGGAAAGCTTACATATACTCTTTTATGGGTCACAGGACTGAAGGGAAGGAAGCTCAGAATGGAGCAGGAATCAGGAGGTCCTTCTCAATTGCCTCATCCACAGGGACGCTCCAGGGCATTTTTCTGGATTTCTTTTTAATTGCAGATCCTGGCTGGATTTGGTCTACTTTCAAACGTAACCTTTCTTTGGCTGACTCCTCCCACCACATCAAATTTGTTCTGGTCTAATCAGATTTGGAGAGTTTGGAGAGTTGCTCTGCTGATGGAGCCTTTTATATATTATTTATTTCCCCCCAAAAACCCTTTAGGCAACAAAAAACAAGAGGCTTATTATGTAGTTCTTCAGTTATGGAAAGGA
This sequence comes from Ahaetulla prasina, assembly GCF_028640845.1. Classification (NCBI taxonomy): domain Eukaryota; kingdom Metazoa; phylum Chordata; class Lepidosauria; order Squamata; family Colubridae; genus Ahaetulla; species Ahaetulla prasina. The sequence continues at coordinate 132,661,354 of NC_080540.1, forward strand.
GGCTTTATATGTATGGAAAACAAATTCTTTTCATGGGATAATATAGCATTAAAATATTACAACTCTTTATTATGATGCAAGATCAGCTTTCATGCATTTTTACATAGATGGAGACATTTAAAGAGCATCACAAGTATCAAAAATGTATATCTTTTTTGCTAAAAATAACCTTCAAGCACAAGACAAAATTTGGGCTTTGTATATCAGGATGAATGTTTGTTTTAATGGTACAAAAAAAGTTTTATCCTAAGTTTTATCCCCCCCCCTTATATTCTAGTGCACAATGTGCAGGACTTAAAAAAAAAAGGCAATCAAACATTCAAGCATTTACTTTTCCCCTATGATATTTAAAATATCATTGTGTATCTGCTATACAAATGTTGATTTTCGATACATTTGACCACTTGTGCATGTCAATCAGCTTTTTAGTTTCAAATGCATCTCTTCTGACAAACTTTTAACTGTGGATTGATTTTAATGGTAGTGATTTTGATTTTAACTGTACTGATAATACTATTTTATTTTGCATTATTTGCTGTAATGTGCCTCGAGTGCTTACATTAGGAGAAAGAAAGGTTATGAATAAATTTTAAAAATTAAATTAAAAAGTACTTGTTTCCTTTTGCCTCCTAGTACCTGATTAGTACTAATGAACCAAAATTGCTGGGAAAGGGATAACATTTAAACACAAAGGGCATTTCCTAAAAGTTGCAATTGTTTGAGAGTAGAACAGCCTGCTGTAGATGTAGAATATATATTGTGGAAATTTGTCTTAGGCTATCATAAGATGTTCGATAACTGGAGAGAGATTTCTCCAATCACAAACTTTAATTTTATAGGAAGTTAACCTGATGAGCCTGGTTCCCCAGCAGTTGGAGATAGTTTCAACAATTCTTAGGAGCTTCGGACAATCAACCTTTTCCTCCCCACCCCAACAAAAAAAGCTTATGGTCCCATGTATAATTAAATATGATGTTGGGTAGGAGTATCCCGGTATCCTCTTAGAAAATGAAAAGGTAGGAAGCTGGACCAGGTGATTTTCAAGAGTCTTTTTATTCCTAAAATTCTACCATTCATAAGGCTGAGCAGTCAGAGTTATCCAGAGCAGGGGTCTCCAACCTTGGCAACTTTAAGACTTTATTTATTTATTTATTTTGTCACAACATTATATACAAGCACATATATTGAAAGGAGACAATAGGACAGGAACGGTAGGCACTTTTGTGCACTTATGCATGCCCCTTAAATTAAATTAAATTAAATTAAATTAAGCTTTGCTGGCTGAGGGATTCTGGGAGTTGAAGTTCACAAGTCTTAAAGTTGCCAAGGTTGGAGATCCCTGATCCAGAGAGTACTGTATGGTGGAAATGGTCAAGCTGATGATCTCTGGATGCAATATTTTTTAAAAAAAAAAAATCAGGTAGAGTTTCAGTCGCAGGTCACCATTTTGATTTTTGGGGGGACCACGCTCTGCAAGCATGCCTTGTGCAATGCTTTAGCTTCCATCTCCCAGAGGTAGACTTCAGAGTACATGGGAGTACACCTGCAAGGCATCTTCTTAAAATAATTGCATATCCTCTTTGAAGGACAGCTGCCACACGACTCCATTAGGAAGGGACACGGCATGGTTGCTTTAAAGGGTTATAGACAGAGGTTATGTTTATATCTTCTATGTAAATGAGCCTGAAAAATGGTTTAAGAAGCTGGGGTTTGAGGGTGAGGAAAGGCTGCTATTCCTTAAAGCAGGGGTCCCTGACCCACCGGGCTGTGGACCCGTACCAGCTACGGCCTGTTGGAAACCGGGTCATACGAGTGGTGGGTGAGCAAGCATGCAAAGCTGGGGTGAAATCCAGCAGGTTCTGACAGGTTCTGGAGAACCAGTAGCAGAAATTTTGAGTAGTTCGGAGAACCGGTAGCGGAAATCTTGACTGACTGGCCCCAGAATTATTATTTTATTATTTAAACTTATAGAATGGCGTAGGAATGGAGATTTTGCAATAACCTTCCCCCTGGAGTAGGGAAGGAGTGGGGATTTTGCAGTATCCTTCCCCTGCCACGCCCACCAAGCCACACCACGCCCACCAAGCCACGCCCACAGAACCGGCAAGGAAAAAATTTGTATTTCACCACTGATGCAAAGCTTTATTTGTGCACGCACAGGATTAGTTTACACATGTTGCAACCATCCCTCCCCACTGCTACTGGCGCTGCCACTGTTGCTGGTCTTCAGATCCAAAAAGATTGGGGACCGCTGGCTTAAAGGAATCCACTCATTAACATCAATGCAATTTCTCCCCAAAAAGCAGCCCATTATTTTTCAGGCTCACCCAGAAACAAGAAGAAAACCAGGCTGCTTCAAGAAAAAGCACTGAGTGCGATGTTCAAATGGGATCCAAAACACTTATTCTTGACTCTTTTCAATATGCAGCCACTCTGCGCAGCTCTTCTGCTAAATAGCATGCCTAACCTTCAAGCCCTTTCAACAACACTTCAGGATAAATATGATATCATCATTCCTCACTTTATGCCACTTCAAAACCTGCCTAGCCCTAGAAAGATATGCAAATTGATAGAAACGCACACATTACATATATATAATATAATTAAATATATTATATTATATTATATTATATTATATATATATATAATGAGAACGGCATATTAGTGGTGCCGGTGGTGGCCGCATTTATTTATTTTGTCATTTATTTTAAAAGGATTGAAGCAAACAACTCAATACCCCGAGGTCCCTCTCTACCAGTTTACAAAGTGAAGCAGATAAAAAGCATCTGATCCATTCATCTCCTCTATCTGCAATGAGGAACACTTGATCTAAGGTGGCACTGAAGATATGCAAATATGTTTCCAAACATTGCTGGAAAAAAAAACATTATTAATAGCTAGGCCAGAGCTAATGGAATCTTCTTTTTAAAAATGGGAAATAGTAAATATTCAACATTTACATGGTTAAAAGGTAAAGATTCCCTTCGCACATATGTGCTAGTCATTTCCGAATCTAGGGGGCGGTGCTCATCTTCGTTTCAAAGCCGAAGAGCCAGTGCTGTCCAAAGACATCTCCATGGTCATGTGGCCAACATGACTAAACACCAAAGGCGCACAGAATGCTGTTACCTTCCCACCAAAGGTGGTCCCTATTTTTCTACTTGTATTTTTTACGTGCTTTCGAACTGCTAGGTTGGCAGAAGCTGGGACAAGTAACGGGAGCTCACCCCATTACACGGCACTAGGGATTTGAACCGCTGAACTGCTGACCTTTTGATCAACAAGCTCAGCATCTTAGCCACTGAGCCACCTTATTACTTTCCATATAAATGGTTTAAAGAAATATTGAAGTGATGTCTGTATGTGTCTCTTTCTCTTCCACACACAAACTTTCCTTGAAGACTAACAAGCCATGCACAAACATATATGTATGCATAAACAAATGTGCACAAATAAACAAATAAACAATATAAATAAATTTATTATTATTTATAAACAAATAAACAAATGTTCATAAAGCTATATTTTGACATAGAACAATTATTATAACCATGACAATATATCACCATTTGAATCATACCAAACCATCTCATAAGCCAAACAAAGACTTCTTTTTAAAAAACCTACTTTACTTTTTTTTTGTTGTAAAGCATACTATGAGAGCAGGGGTGAAATGCTCCCGGTTAGGACTGGATCGCCTGCTCCGGTAGCGATGGTGGTGGGTGGTTCGGAGAACCGGTAGCAAAAATCCCTGTCCCCCCCTGGGCCCAGCTGAGCCACGCGATCATCAGAGGTGGTTTTTTTTACTTTTAAAAGTATTTTTTCTTCCACCGAAAAAATGTTTTTAAAAGTAAAAAAAAAGCCTCTGATGATCGTGAGGCTCAGCTGGGATCGTCAGAACCCTTTAAGAGCATTTTTTCTACATTTTTTAAAAAAAAAAGCTTTTAAAAGGCTTCTCTGGTGATCCCAGCTGAGTTGCCTGATCATCAGAACTCTTTAAAAGCATGTTTTCTACAAGCTCTTCGGCTGAAAAGGTTGTAGAAAAAATGCTTTTAAAAGAAAAAAAAAAGTTGGCCAGCCCACCAGTCACATCCCCCCCCCCCCCCAAGCCATGCCGGGTATTAACACGGTAGTAACAAATTTTACATTTCATCCCTGTATGAGAGAAAGTACTATACTAACTGAATCAAAATTTTACCAGTCATACTTACATTTCTAACTGAAAAAAAAGTTTAAATTTGCCTTTATATGTCCAGTGGCATGGTGGCTTGTAGCCAAAGAGCTCTCAATTAAAAAAAAACAACACAAATGAAAATTGCAAAGCCAAGAACAAACAAACAAACTTACAAAAAGATTATGTGTTTTATAAAGATTTACGGCTTGGCGTTTTTGTCTTTCTGACTTTGCTGCTGCTATGAGCTTGTTGAGATTTTGCTTGTATGATTTGGTTTTGAAAGTCATTTTAAGCAACATTTATTTCTTTGTACTCTATTTCTGTACTGTGCCTTCCATGGGTGTAAGATTTATCTCTGGTTGGTGTTCACACATTATATGTCTAATTAATGTTCTCGCTGGACTTTATGCTCCATGTTGATTTTTAACCGTGTTATTGTAATTTTGGTACTGACGAGTTTATACGAAATGCTTGCATCTACCGCTGTTTGTCTTTTAACTGCTTTGTTCAAATTGTTAAAGGGGACTAACTGCTTTAAATCTGTATGCTACCTACTTCACAGGACTTGAGGAAACTTACAGTATATCAAAAATGTATTTTTAAAAAATTCCCAAGTGCCAATAATAAACTGCTGAAAGTGTCTCTAATGGAGTCCTATCAGCATTAGTACACATATATCACAGTGGAAGAATTCAGGAACCAGAAGCCCCAGGACACAGGGACCGTCATCAAGAAAGAGCATTGTGGGTCCCTATCCATAGATCCCATGGAGGATGGGGACCCTTCTCATCCCTTCTTTAAAAAGACACATAAGACAGGTTAAAACTTACCTCTTGCAGATTGGGTTTGTAGGTGCAACCAATATTACCAATACTATTTGGGGCCAGAAGCAAACTGTGATGACCCAGGGCACAGCACCCAGAGGCAACACAGGCAGCTGGCAGTTCAAACCGCCCCTTTATTGCTCCAAATTTCCCCAAATGCTCCCACATTTCTGGCAAGTCCCAGAGCAAAATAATCAACACACACACACACCCCTCCAGCAGCCTCTGGCTGCAAGTAGCACAACGCTGTGAGCACAACCGCTGCAAAGCAAGAAATCCAGCAGGGTAAGTCAATGAGTCCAGGAAGCAAAAGAGCAAGGCAATTAATCCAGGAAGCCAGGAAGAAAGCAGGAAATCCAGGAAGCTACAAATGTCAGCAATGGCACTCAACACTCCAGGAATTTTGCATTTTTTCCCTACAAATGCTCCTCCCCACAGCATCTCCTTATGTCTCAGTCCCCAGGTGTGCCTTGTGAAGAGGGACCGGGTACTCTCCTCTTGAGTCGTTGGGTCAGTCTGTGCTGTTCTTGCCTTCTCTCCACTCTCTGTGCTCGAGGATCAGGAGGGGGTGGTCCTTGCTCATCGCCTGAGCTCTGTCTCTCATTTTCACTGCTTAGCCTCTCTTGGTCATCCTGCCCCCCTTCCTTCCTACCTACAAGCCATCTCAATCCTGAAAGGCCCTGGCCTGACTCGGCATGTTTCTCCCCACATTCCTCTGAAACCAACAAAGCCGCCCCCTCGATCTCCATCGGCTCCAATTCTGGCTCATCTTCCTCTGCAGTTTCAGGCTCCGACAGGGACATGACACAAACCAATAGACAAGGCAGCAGTGTAACCTTGCTGTTATGCTGTTGAAATTGCTACTTCCAGAGAGCAGGGAGGCTACCATGTTCTGGATGAAATGTAAATTCATATCCATTTTCATAGAGTCTAGTTGCAAGATGAGTAAGGTGTGAACCTCAATAATCACAGTCTCCTTGTCTAGAGAGGCCTACAATGGTCACTCCAGCCCAATAGTTCAAAGGTCCTCCTGGCAACAACTTCTATCTGTTGCTCTAGCAGGAGCTATGTGTCCAAGAGCATCCTCAAATCACATAATAATTCCATCTGGGGAGTGTGATTTCATCCGGAATAAAAACTGGAGTTGAAATCAAACCAGATTGATTATTAATAAATAGCAGCTCTATTTCAGGGATTTCAATTGAGTTTGTTTGGATTCCTGAAGCCTTCCACCCCTCAGTGGTCAGGAGTTGGACAGCATTCCTGGCTCAGCTTGGAACCAAAAATAACAAATTGCTGATGGATGGATGCTTTCACTTTTGGGAGAGGGGAGATATGGTATAAATTATATGAATAAATAAGTAACTAAATAGAGCTCAGCGTAAGCCATTAGATCTCTGATTTAACATTGCATTCAGAAATGAAATCCACTACTGGATTCTGAATATGTCAACTGATGAACATGGATGGTCATTATGGAACATGGAGGTAATTAGAACCACAATTTCTAATTGATGCTCATTGATGGAAAAAGAGATCTCAAAATTTCAGCCACCCCCCCCCCTTTTTTTTTTTGAATTGGAGATAAAGAACAGAAAAGGAACTGAAAGGAGTTTTGAGAATCTGCTGGAAGAATAGGAATAATATAATTGTAGTTGGTTAACTACAATAATTGTAGTTGGTCAACGTTCGACTATTCCAACTTTTGACACTAAGGCAGGGGTCTCCAATCTTGACAACTTTAAGATTTGTGGACTTCAACTCCCAGAATTCCTCAGCCAGCTTTGCACTAAGGGGTTTTAACTTACTAAACTCCCTTGAACAGCATCATTAATTGATTTCTAATGCATTTGCAGCTATAAAATAATAACAACAACAGCCTGAAATTCCACCCTCACTATGATATTTCAAACAAAACTAGCCAAAGAGATTAAAAAAAAAAACTTCTGGAAGTTTCACTTGAGAAAGGCATGGACTGGAAGTGGAGCTTATAGGCGCTCAGACTTTCCTTTGTTTCTCCAATGCACCCCTATTTTGGAAGCCTCCTTGTCTCCTGAAATCAAAATACTGTGTCTTTACCTAAGTCAAATTAAGGATGGATTCTGGATTACTGGGAAATGCCCAAATTGGACATAATGGAGAAGGAATAGCAATCCTGCCTTTACTGCCTTATGCAACTTCGCAGAGGAGGGCCAATATTTGAGAAACCAATTAGAAGCTCAGAACCTAGGATGCAAATATTTTCAACATAAATATGAAGATTTTATTGGAACTCCATGCAATTTTTCTGTAATTCCATCACTTTGCTTTTCTTGGCAGGGCTGCAGATGTGGTTTGTCATCACCTTCTGGGAGATTTTTTCCCGATTTCTCCAGCTAGCCCACAACCCTTGGATTCCCATGTGGTCTTCCAATCAAATACTAAATAGGGCCAACCCTGCTTAGCTTGTGAAATCAGCCAAGGTTGGCTAGGCGCTGAAATGTAAATGACACAGAAAGCTCTTGTATTACAGTGGCTATTTGGAAAAGTTTAAATAAAGGTAATTTTCTTGCCCAACAAGCTATTTGGGAAAATGAGAGTGAAGAGCTTTCAACTGATAAAAGTTCTTTAAATCAGACATAGGTTTTTTTGGAAGGCCAATTAAACGGAACCATTTTCCTTTAATCAGAATTTCTTTCCACTTAAGGAAACAAAAGCAGTTTTGTGACATTATTAGAAGAACACGCGCTGATCTGATTGCTAAGGCTGGGTCTTAATGGACACAATGAAACCAGAACTCAGTTGCAATTTAGATACCTGAAGTCAATAATTATACCAGGAAAAACAGGAGTTTAATAGACAGAAGCAATTGCTGGCCAACCAAAGTTAAGCTTCTCAAAATTGTGCTATGTTAATTCAAAAACATGGCTCTTTGGGGGGGGGGGATGCCACTATGATGGGTTAGTATTACAATATACCACTGTGTCTTAAAACTTCCTCAAAGGAGGGCTGGGGTAGGATGGATGAAAAACTCATTGAAACAGGAGCGGATCTCTCGCCTGAGATCTCTGATCCAACCAGGAACCCCAAGACTAAACCAGCCCCTTTCACTTTTTTCAGAACTTGCAATGCACCTAATCCCTCATCCTCAATGTAAAAGAAACAACACTGTCAAGTGGTTCAGTGATGGACAGCAGAAAAGTGCAAGAACTCACAAGAAGTTTCTACTTAGCTTGGTTTTAAGAAGAATTAATGAAACTCATATTTGACTGAAAAGTCTTGCCTATCCCTGCAAAAAAACCTTTGGGCAGTTAAATGCTGTGTAAATAATATCTTATACTGTATCCCTAGCAGAGTAAAGCAATCTGATGCAGCTTGCTCAATCAGACTTTTGAACCTTAGTCTGATTTTTGATTATTCTCACTGTCTCTTGTTCTGGATTTATGGGGCTGCCTCTGCTGTTTAAATCCTAGAGTAGATTTCTATGTTTCCAACTTTGTTTGGTAGACTCTTCTCTTTGCTGGTGCTCTATTAAAGAGGACATTGGTAGTTTTTTTCCTGCCTAGAAAGGGATTTTCTAAAACCTAGCGCTCCTTACAAATAGGTCTCTACTACCTCAATCAGAAACAGCTCCTGCTTTTAACTCAGGAACTCAAGACTTTTGCATGAATGGTCTGAACAAATCATTGTGTCTATGCACATTTCCAGCAAATCCTTGCTGTTAGTGGTGTAAAATCAACAAGCAGTCTATTAATTGGCAAATGCAGTAGCAAAAGAGTCTTGACGAACCAAAAAGACAACACGTTTATACCATCAATAGTTATGTGAATGAGTGTTAAAAATAAAAAAAACTAGCAAACTGTTGAGCAATATCTACATGAATCCCTCTCAAAGTTCATTTTTATTTTCCATCACTTTAGAATAACTATTTTTGTTTCCCTTCCTCTTCATTCTATAATGAAAAATATTGCTTTTTCATACCCCCCCATGCAATTTTCTAAAGAAAGTGAACTTACAGTTAAACTTAAAAAGACATATGAGTATTTCTTTTTAAAACTATTAAACAAACCCCACCCCCAGTGATTAAATTAAAATGGAAAAGCATTTGTCCTATTGTATTCCCTGGTTTAGTACAACGTGCATTTTTAAAAACTTTCTTACTCATTTATTCCACACAATATTTTGTCTGGATATAGTTTCTTCTGAAGTTGCAATGTGTTTTTCCTGATGTAAATATTTCAGAAATGTCTGCATTCTAAATATATTCTAACAGAGTACATTGCAAAAGATGTAATATGTGTATTTTTCCAAAAAAGCATGGTGCAGTGAAGCAGTGATTTTTTAACCACTATTAGAATTGATCATATTTCACATAACATGCATACATTTTCTACCTTTTGATGTTATTTTATCATAAATATTTATGCAAGAGCAAAACAGATCCCATATGTGACCTACAGAAACCACAGCACTGAGAACAAGCAGGAATGTGAGCGGATCTAAATCACTGTAACATTCCAGGAGTCCCCAACCTCTGGTCCTAGAGGGCCCATTTGAAATTAAGTGCACAAATGTTCTCCCCATTCTCCAGAGAAGGACTGCCATTGGAAGGGTGGGTGGGCCTGTCCATTCATAAAAAGACCTCCTTGAGAGACATAACTGGTTACAAAACTGCCAAATGGATTGCTTACTTCATGTTGCCTCTCCTTCCTTTGTCTTCTGTCCCCCAGGCTACTTCTTAGTCCCCCTGCTTATTTTTGTCCTCTTTTATGCAGGAAGGCACACATCTATAATGGGAGCCTTGGGGGACAAGAGGGAATTTTGGAAATGAAATGAAGCTGGTGCTTTGTCTGCCAGTTTCCTTGTTTAAATTAAAAGGCGGAGAGTTTTTTGAAAATACAAACTTGCCTTATTATATTCACAACCTGCCTTTATTTTGTACATACAGTCCAAGGTGGCATACATTATTTTCCTGCCTCCCATTTTCTGTGCACCATAACCCTTGAAGGTGGGTTAGCTGATCGAGAGTGACTAACCCAGAGTCACATAACCAGCTTTTATGACTAATTGGAGGCTAGAACTCACAATCTCAGTTTCTAAGCACACACCTTAACTACCACCCCAAACTGGCTCTCAGATGAGACTAGAAATTTGGCGGGTTCCAAGTGAGATGCTCATGTCAGAACTTCCAACCAACCAGTGAAAAGCTTCCTTCAATAAGCAGATGAGGCAGCTTTCTGCAACTTCACTTGACTTAATAAATTATACATCTTTTCACCCTTTACTGTTCTTTCTCTTAGTTGGACGACTTGGACGATGAGGACGTTGGGGAGGAACTTGGGCCAGTCCTGGAGTCTGGGGAAGGCTCTGATGGATGCTCTGCATCAGAAGCAGAGATAGAGCCAGGGCCATCCGACATTTCCCAGCTGCCTTCGGAGGTGGAGATAAGTGGGGAAGAAGAACAGCTGGGGCCTGTTCCAGATGCACGTATGTGCAGACAGGAGAGGAGAACAACTGAGGAACAGGAGCCAACTCAGGAAGAAAGGCACACCTGGCTGGGGAATAAATAGAAGCAAAAGGGGAGTGGTGGTTGCAGGAGACAACAGTTCGTATTTCTTTCGGAAGGTTTGTTTATCATGGTTCAGCTTTGCGACTGGAAGCTCTCGGCCTGGCAATTATCCAAGGACTGATAAAGTCTGTTACTGCAATTAACCCTTGGAAGGATTATTGCCTGGACTTTTCTGTGTGTGAATGCCATGTAGCTAAATAAAGAGGGGTTTTTCAGGACAAGGAGTCTGTTTCTTGGTTCTGCTAAGGCTGGGCCAGAACACTGTTGTCATTCAGAAAGAACAAATCACCAGCTGGATGACCTGCTTATTATTTTGGACTTGATTTTGATCTCCCCAGGTTGGATAGATTTTTAAAAGCAATTCTCTTGTCCTGAGCCTTTAAATCTCTCTTTTTTTCCCCTTGCTATTCCTTTTTAGAGAACCTCCCCCTTTCTGCTAATCACTTTGGTTTGGGGTTTTTTTCAGCCAGTCCTTTTTTTAGCCAGAGAATCACACTTTAGACTAAAAGCAACAAAATAGGGTACAAGAGGCATTGCTGAATTAAAACTAGCAACAAGACTATGGTTCTCTCAAATTTTGCTATGCCTTTTTCTCGCCAATTACGATGTACCCCTACTTAATTAATACATCTTATATTTACATTTCCCCCCATAGCTTTCCTTCAAGATCCCAGTGTCATAGATGAAATGCTGTAAGTTCAACCTCAGTAGAGGGCAGCACCTGGCTGATTGTGACAGATCTTATAAACCATACAGGATTATCCCTGGTTAATATTTGGATGGAGGACCAACTAGAACTTAGAGGCTTTAGGCTAGAGTGGGAAGCTGGGGGAGAAAAAAAAGATTCTGGAGGGTTTTGGAATTGGAACAGCAAGCCAATCCCCTAACTTTGCCAATAAAATTATAGTCACCAGGAATCCAGCTCCACTGAAAATATCTCTTTGTTATATTGGAGACAACTAGCCATCCCCATAGCTATATATGAAGAGGATGCCCAGTAATATACAAGTATTACTTCACTATTCTGGATTGTAGGCAATCCTCATTTTATGGTCATCCTGTGTAGCACTAATAGGAAAAACAACAACCCATCTGCATAGAATCTGGTTGAGATTCTTGTTGAGGAGAATCCAAACCTGTTTTAACAATGTCAAGCTTACTCTTTAACTTTTACTCATAAACTGCTAAGTAAAACATGGAAGTTGAAAACACTAAGAAAGAAGGCTGTAAAGGCACTCTAATTCTAAGTGTTAGTGACACTAAGCTTGGCCAATAGCATCATCATCACCTGTCAAGGTTAACTAGCTCGAAATGTCTTGGACATAGTTTTCGCTACCATACCATACCAAGAATAATCACCTATCACTTTAGGGTGTAAAAAAAATTGCAATAACCTTTATGTGGGCAAAGAACTGCCACAAGTAACCTATCATATCCTGGATTGCCAGTGTCTCCCTCCCCACCCCACTTCACAATTGCAGGAAGTATACTAGTAAAATTAGAAGCACCAGAACTAGCTGCACAAATCTGCAAATCCACGAAACAGCACAAAGAGATGCAAAAGTCGAAACTGTAACTGGCATATTGTCTACTGTTAATTGGGACATTGGCCACATGGGCTGGGCAACTTTAAGCAAAATAACAGGCACCCAAGTTCTTTGCTGATCTCTTTGAATGATATACATTTATATAACTCTTGCTTCTGACAGTTGTGACAAAACAGACAAGGGGAAGAAACAATCAACACTAGACGCTACTCTGACCAATGAGATCCTGCAGCTGGCTGCCCTCCATTTTGCATATATTGTATAAAACTGCAGGGACTTGTCCTGGAAGTCTCTTGAGAATCAGACACGATTGAACAAGGGAAAAGTTGATGTGCAATTTCCCTTGAGCACAACAAGGAACAAATTACTGGCTTTGAGGTATATATAGTCTCAGCTGATTTTTCTTACCTAAAATTGTTTGCAGCTGAACAAACTAGCCCCAGAATGCTTGGGTGTGCAGTGAATTGTGTGAATTATCAACTTGTAACGCATACATTTAAAAAATAGGAGGATTGAAGGCTGGAGCCAGGCATCGTTGGCACCAGACTGAAAAAAACACATTCAAAGTCAGATTTATCCAGAATTTTATTGTACGCCCGTTATCATTAGGTAAAAGTTATTTTGCATGCTTCAGTTTCCCCGTGACGGCTTCAGATTCATAGCGGTGCTTTTTTTGGTGGTGCTGCTGAAATTATCTTTTCCCTGCTGCCTTGATCCTGCTGTTATCTTTACTGAATAAAGCTTCCGCTGCAGAAAGGAGAAATATGGTGTAGAGAGGGGAATCCTGGAGCTGCTTCCTCAACCGTTTCTGTTCCCTCCACCGAGCTAAGCAGGTGCTTTTGCAACGCTGCCTATTGCATCACCGGGAGCCCCAGTTACCAGGCGTCGCTGGTTCCGTTTCTTTGACCGCCGCCGGGACAACCGGGGCTCTCCGCCTAAATAGCACTAGGGGCTAAGCGCGTCCAGCCAGGGGGAAATCGTGTTCCCTCATAACGGGTCGCGACCCCATCGCTTCCGAAAGGATCGCTTTCTCCAGAGAAGGACTTGGCTGCTTCTCCTTCGCCCGGAAGAGCCGGGGGGGGGGGAGGGGGGAAAATCCCGCACCCATTCCTCAAATCGGGAACGAATCCCGATCCAAGCCCGAGACGAGAGAGGACGGTTGCTCTCAATTGCTGGCCAGAACCTCTTTCTTTAGGGCCGTTTTGGGCAGGCGGGCGGGGTCTCTTTTTCTTCTTGTCAGATCTTGGATGTCTGTGAGGGAGATGGGTGGGGGAGGGGGAAGGCGCGCAACTCTTCTTCGAATCGCGCTCGCTTAGACTGGGCTCCGGCCCGCTCATTCTTCCTTCCGCCGGCTTCTTTCGGCTTCCTCGAGCCGGCGTTTGAGCGCCTTCAGGCTTCCCCGGATCCTCTTTGGCTCCTTCTCAGCAAAAATCCGCCTTGGAAGCGCGGCTGTCCTCGTTTGCTTCGTGTTTGAAGGGGGTTGTGTTACCCTCTTCTCTCCGCCTCACGCCCCCGCTTCGTACGTGGGACGGGAAAAGCCGTCCCGATGCGCGACATCAAAGAGCAGCGAAGTCCCTCCACGAGTGAACTTGGCAAGCGGCGGCGAGCGCTTCACGCGGCGGGACCCGTCCCCCTTTCATTTTAAAGGCCGATCCGCTCACGCGGGGGTGGCGGGTGGTGGTGGGGTCGGCCTTCCCCCCCCCACACCTCTTGTCCCATTGGCTCTTCAAGGCCCCATATGGGCTGGAGGCAGAGGGGACTCTAGGAACTGTGGCGGATTCCAGCGGTGGTTCTCCTCGCCCCTGTCCTCCCGCGGCCGAAGGGGCGGAGCCGCGAGGCTCAAAGGCGGCCGCCGATTGGCGGGCGGCGCAGCTCCGAGGTGGAGCTCCGGCTTGAAGTTGGAGTGAGGGATCCAGCTGTGAGGTGCGCTGAGCTTTCAGCTCGGGTCTCCCGGCCGACCGAGGTGGCGGCGGCGAGGAGGCGGCAGCATAACGTCGGTTCTGCAGATTCGGTTCCTCCGGCTTCGTTTTCTCTCTCTACCCCACCCCACCTCCGGTAATTCCCTTGGCCGGGAGGAGTCCAACCCTCGAGGGAGCTGCCGAGAACCTCGTTTTCTCCGCTTCCTCTCCCCAGACCCTGGTAGGACGCTGAAGAATGAGGCTGAAGCCAGGAGGCAACGGAGCCTCGTCGAAACCCTGTCGGACTTGAAAAGGGCAGCACCTACCCTCCCCCAACCCCACTCTCCCCGCCGCCCCCAACCCCAAAGGAGGACCTTCTCCTTGCAGCTGACAGAGACCGTCAAATTTCTGATTGCTTTGCTCATCAGGGGCACCCAGACGACCGCACTACTGCCTCTTCCTCCTCCTCCTCCTCCTCCTCGGATTCGCCCTTCCCGGCTGGTTCGGGATCTGGCAGGAAAAAAAAAAGACGGCAAAGTGACGAGAAGCACCCATCCGGCTCCGCCTGGATCCCAATGGGGCGAGAAGAACCGACTCAGCTGCCCGGCTGGGAGCGGACGACGCCCGCCCGGTTTTGAAGCCCGTTTCTTTTTCATCTGCACCCCTGCTCCGCCCATGGCCAGCGGGGTTTGACGCCTGACAGCGCTCCCGCTTCCCTCAGCATCTTTCCTTCTGCCACTTGCTCGGAGCGGGGTCTGCTGGCCGGAGGATGGACGAGGATGTTCCGAGAGGAGCCGAGGAGCAGGATCCTGAGGAGGACCCCCACTCCAAAACCTTCGTCCGCCTTAACGATCTCTCCGGAGATGGAGGTCGCTCGGGTTCCGGGGACAAAGAGAAAGAGAAAGATCCAGGCAGTGGGGACTCGGACGGGGAAGCGCTCCCTTATCCCGCCCTGGCCCCGACCGTCTTCTTCTACCTGAGCCAGCACAGTCGCCCGAGGAGCTGGTGCCTGAAGATGGTGTGTAACCCATATCCTTTTCCCAAGCAAAGCAGCCGGCTTGACAGGGGTGCGGGCTGGTGCTGCCAAGGGGCACCCACTCCCGAGATATATGGTACCGCTAAGGTAAGTCACCGAAGTTCTTCCTGGTCCCGCCCGCCCTCGAAACTGGGCCTCCGCCGGAGAGGTGGTCCGCACCAGCAACCCCCAAGGTTCTCTTGATGGGGGCATCTCTCTCTGTGTTAATTGGGGGGATTCACGCGAGAAAGATCCGGGACAGCCCAGGTAGGCTTTATGCTGGTCCCCGGGACTCTAACCCGGGAAGGTTGGGCAGCCTGGGGCCCGCAAGGCACCCTTCTTGCAATTGCCAAACTTTGAGAAAGCCCTGTTTTCTCGCAGACTTGTGTGTGTGTGCCTGTGCGTGTGTGTGTCTGTGTGCGCGCGCTCTTGTTTGCTTGCACACGCCTGTGTGTGTTGCATCAGTGGCAAGATCTCCGCCGCTGTGTCTCTCCCGGACGCCTGTCTCCAATTCGTTCCTTGGAAGTTCTTCCAAAAAATCTGTGAAAGGGGTTTCTCAATGTTTCCTGCTCTACTAGGCAGGGATTTCTCTCTAGGGTTGAAGTCATAACATAAAATTCCAGAAAAATACTAGAAAATGGAAACAACATGTAACTCTTTTCTCTCAGTGTGTGGAAAGAAGAAATGCGGGAAGAAAACAAGAGCAGGTCTCTGGTGCGCTCTCCCTCCGAGGCGGATTTGCTGGATTCCCTCTGGCATCTCCTCCTCTCCCCCCCCTTTTTTTCCTTTCCTTTCTCAGCCTCCGGTCTGAGGTGGAGAAGAGAGAAAAGGTGAACGATCCTGCAATGATTCAATCATATAAAATTCACTGCACCGGATTCGTCTCTTCAGCAAGATGGGTTTAAGGATGGTGGGAGTCGTGCCAGTTCTAAAAAGTTCCTCCCCTTCCTTTAAAAAATGATTTTGTTTGGGTGTATGGATTTTGGTTCAGATAATGTTACAGTTCTCCAAAGGAGCCCCTGTTAAGCCTTGCTCAAGAAAGCCTTTTAGCATAGAAAAGAGCAATGCATCAGTTTATTTATACCTGCACATTATTACATCCCTCCTCCAACCCCCCATCCACTCTCTGCCCGGATCTGAAATGTATTAAAGTTGGTGTTCTCCAGACATTCCCCCCCCCTTTTTTTATACTTAAGCTGTAGCTAGAGGTAGGCAAACCGTACATAAAACCTTTCCATCTTTCTTTCTCCCAACAATGCAGCCTGAGTGGAGCTAAAAAGTAGGAGAGAAAAAGAGGGAGACCTGGAATACATGAAGGAGTTTCAGAAAGATCTCTTCCACTGCAGCATCAAGGGGGTGGGGGATAAGGCTCTTCTGTTTCAAAATATAATTACAGCATTTGCATGACAAAAAAGAAAGTCTTTCTGGAAAATATGTACACAAAGCTGTTCCTAGCAGTGGCTCTTTTCACAGGCATGCTATATATTATAAGATGTGATTACAATTTAAGAACACAGAGACATGGAAGCTCTGAAAGGCGGAAAGCTGTTTGAAATGCAGTGTTACATCTGTTATTACAAGAGAAGAGGAGGAGGAGGAAACCAATTAGATGGGAAGAAAGACATTTTCCCATTATAGCTTGATTTTCTTCCTACATGAGTCCAACTGTGATTAACAGGAAAGCTATACTAGAGTTCCCATTTATTTAGTAGGAGCTTGGCTGGAGGGGTGTCCATAGTTTGTGTAGTTCAAATACATAATAATAAATTAGCAGCAGAAATGAAGCCTAAAAATTAATTCACAAAAAAATAAGAAGCTATACTGTAGCTTGCTCAGCCTGTTGTGGCCTAAGAACCAGCAGGGTCTGTCTGTCTTTCTAGTATTTCCTCTCTCTCCTTTTTCTTTTCTTTTCTTTTTATTTATAAACAGTCTAGTCATATGAATACCATAGAGAAAATAATCCTACAGGACAACTCTGCCATTTTGCGCAGCAAGAGAAAATAATATACACCAAAATCTAGTCACAATTTAAAATCTTTTTGAAATATTTTAATGACTATGATTTCTTTGAAAGACTCTTGAAGGCTATAGTTGTAAGACAGCTGACAGTAGTCTGGTTTCTCACTTAGAAACTCTAAGAGAGGCAATTGAATTCAGGTTTATTGCACATTTACAGCTAATCCATATTTTGCCACACAAAAAATGTATCAAAGAGGGTGTGGACATGGGATAAATTTATGATGAACATAGACAATGCGGATAGGGGTAAGTCCATTCCCTGATTATGAATTTAGCACTGGAAGACTTAGAAAATAGACTCTTTTGATCTTCAGGTGATTTAACAAATTAATCACGGATGTAAATAAGAACCATTCTATTAAATAGGATATCTGATGTGTATCTTTATTTGAGCCAAATGTGCTGGTCTTTTCTCAAATGTATGGAACATCATATTTAAACAAGAGAGATTCACTCGGATCATGTGCAGAAAACCAATTCTTCAGCATTGATCAATCACAACAAGGAAAATACAAATAAAATGAAATTAATCTTCAGATCAATGGTTATAATCGGAAGTTGAGTTTCATATCTTTTATTTAGGAACTTCATTACTTTGGTCAGGTTGGGAAGAATCTTTGTTCCAGATGTGTTTTATTTGTTGTACTGTATGCAAATACTTTAAGGGACAGTAGGAGCATATAAATTATTCCATACTGTGCATATTCCCATATTGGAAATATTATGGATCACAAAACTTTGTTAGTCTGTCTCCCATCGCATGAATTGTTCAAATCCAATCGATCTGGAGGTGGACCTACAGGAAGATATGCTCTTTTTAAAATTATTAAAACAGATCTTTGCGCAAGTTCCAGTATGGCCATTCCAAACATCAAGTTTACATGTTTTATCGCGGTTCTGCATTTTGCGTTTTAACTGGGTTAGTTTTCTGTGGATGAAAAGTGAGTCGTGTTTTATGAAGCATGTCTGTCTGTAACTATTTTACTCTGATCGAAAATAAATCCTAACTTGAGGGAAAAATCCCCAAAATTCTCTTGCAATTTGGGCTTCTTAATAACAGGCAACTGCTCCGGTCTTTACTTTTCAGTCTTGTACAGAATTTCTCAATTTACAGAATTTGTGAAGTAGCAGCTCTAGGTGCACATCTATAAAGCAGTATTGACGTAAAACTATCCAAAGTATATTTTTTCCACCAATGCTCTTTACATTTTCAGTGCACAGTATATGATATCTAGGACAGTTCAACTGAACGTGACATTTTAGGCAGAAAACCCAGGAGCAGCTTTCTCTCATCCTAGTTCTAAAACTATAATCATAGCAAGCAAAGAAGTTAACAATCTGATGACTTTTAACACTGCCCCAAATCAATTGCCTAAGGTCACAACCTCACTTTGCCAAGTTGTAAGACCACCCCTTTAATAAAGAGTGAGCAAGCCTGGCAGATTTCATTTGAATGTGATGAGTGATGGTGAGTCAAGGACTGAGGGCTCATGTGCTTGAGATATTGGGGAGGGGGATTTTGGGGAAGGTTGATGTATGTTTTTTGGTTTGGAACCCCAGCAGAAACTAATGTGCACTGAAACTCCAATGCTAAAACAATCCCCAAATATACTTTTGCAGCTTTGGAAAGTTCTAACATACTGTTTTTAAAAACATACATTTTGGGGTAACCCGATCAACAGTCTCACTGTCTTGGAAATTGATCCAAACAACTCTTTTCAGAAGTTCATAGGCAAAGAAAGATATTTTTCAGCATTCACCTCTTGTTGATAATAATCAACTTTACAGCTTGGGGTGGCGGCAATTTTATTACTGGGCACTGTAATTAGTCTATACTCCCAGAGAGGTCTTTTGTCATTTGTTTTAAAAAATGCCATATTTGAATCCCTACATTTTCATATGCTTTCATTTAAAAAAAATCTTTATATATCCCATTAATATTCCTGGATTTATTTTTTCTCACTTTGTTAATATTTTGTTCTCTTTCTTCATTTTTTCGGCCTGTAAGCTGAACAGTTGTTATGATCCTAAAAACAAAATTATTATTATTTAATTCTTTATGATTCATGTATATGCTAGATCTTTTATGTTACCATTTTCCAACAATAATTCAGCAGCACAGTTTGTTTCCAGGATGTTGCTAAATGGATGATAAATAGATGATTGAAATGTTAGGTCTTGAAATTACTAATATATAGCCTGATTGATACATGCTTTGCAGTATCATCAATGTACTTTGTAAAATGTCTCTGTAAAATGAGAATAATAACTGCCATCATGGTTTCCTATGTAATTCAGTACATCAAAGCATGAAAAATATCACATATGTGGCAAACAAAATTCTGGGATGCATCACTAGAGGGATCACAGCAAGAAAAAGGAAGTCCTAATCCCGCTACATATGGCTTAATCAGACCTAAATGGAATACTGTATCCAATTCTGGAGACCTCACTTAAAAAAAGATACTGATAAGATTGAGCGAGTCCAGAGATGGGCAACAAAAATAGTGCAAGGTCTGAGGGATAAAACGTATCAAGAGAGATTGGAAGAACTAAATATGTGCAGCCTGGAGGACCGAAAGGAAAGGGAGGACATGACTGAAATATTTAAATATATTAAGGATGTGATTAAGGTTCTAGAAGGCAGTATTTTCATATTAAGCCAAAATCAAGAACATGGGGGCGTAATCTCGAACTGACAGGAAGGAGGTTCAAAAGTAATGTTAGAAAGTATTGTCTATGGAGATTCTCAGTCATCCAAGTCATGGTTGCCCCAAAGGTACTTTTTCAAGAATCAACTGGGCTTTCTTGTTCAATTGGACTTTCAGCTTCAAAGAAAAACAAGAAAGGTTAACAAGGAAGTCCAGTTGCCTCTCAAAAAAGCACCTTTGGCTTAGAACAGGGGTCTCCAACCTTGGTCCCTTTAAGACTTGTGGACTTCAACTCCCAGAGTCCCAGCTTTGCTGGCTGAGGAACTCTGGGAATTGAAGTCCACAAGTCTTAAAAGGACCAAGGCTGGAGACCCCTGGCTTAGAAAGTATTATTTCATAGACAGAGCAGGGGAAGCTTAGAACCAACTTCCAGTAGAAGTGGTGGGTGAATCATCAGCAACTGAGTCTAAACGTGTTTGGGATAAACACATGTCCATCATCTGACAAAAATTTTAAAAAATAAAAATAAATAAAATTTAAAAATAATACATAAATAAATTAAAAAACAAACAAACACACAAAGGGCAGACTCAATGGACAACTAGCTCTGTCTTCTGCCATCAGTTTTCTATGTTGTAAACCAGCATGTGAAATTTTGACATAAAGGGAAATAGAAAGCAAAGCTGATACTATGGGAATGATGTGACCGATAAAGCCAGTCTTGTGATGAGCTAGTGTGATTATTACATCTAGAACGATATCTGATTTTAGTTGTCTTCCCACTTATAATCCATAAACGTGTTTACTCAAAAGTAAGCTATGCCAGACTTACAAACAGGACTGACATCCAAGTTCACTTATTTAGAATTAGGCTGTAAGCCCAGTGACATTTGTAAATTGACTTGGTTTGCTAAGGCACACAATGCTCTTTCTTCTTGAAGCTCATCACAAGATTGCTCAGGTCAAGATAATGCTTTTTTAAGTAATGTGACCCTAAAAACAAATCAACAAGGCAAAATCTTTCAGTCTTTGGGGAATGCACATTATTTAAAAAGGCTCCCACTGGGCACCTGCAGGCACTGGTTCAAAGCAAGGCAGTTACTAATCACAGGCTGGGAAGACAAAGTGAAGAGTGGGGGAATCACGGGGCCACGCTGAGCAGAAGATGTGGGGAAGCAGAAGTTGTTTGCAGCAATAGCAAAGAAAATTAAAAAGTATAATGCATGCTTTTCCTTGTGAAGAGCAAGGGGACTGTTCTTTTTCTTCTTGGAGTATTGATCAGAGCTTGCAGAAAAGATTTAAATAAACGCCATTAAATCAGTTGGCATCCTCCTTCCTTTTGGAAGTATATGACTCCTTTTCATTTTAATTAGTGTTTGCTGCTGGGAGCTTGGATGTTTGCTTGTTTATGGCTTTCTCTGCCACCTCATTAGTTTACTTGTTTTAAAAAAGTATCTTGCTGCATACCAATATTGAAAGTTCGTGTGAATGAATGAATCAAGTCCTAATTTGGATGCAGCCAGGTTAGCTTCAGTTTTCCAATCTATTTGGCAGTTCTAAGAAGGGGAGGTGGGCTAGATTTCAGGTGATTTGTGACCGAAATGCCCTCCAATCCACAGCTGTTGAGAAGAGATGAAGACATCAGCATTATAGAGTCACCTTGCAGGGTGATATACAAATTTAATAAATAAAAATCATAAAACAGTAGATAGTGGAGGCTTATTCTATTTTGTCCTTTGGGAAAAGTTATTTAAAGCAGAGGTGTCCAACCTTGGCAAGATTAAGACTTTTGGACTTCAACTCTCAGAATTCCCCAGCCAGCCATACTGAAAATTTAAAGCAAAAGATGTTTTATAATCCTACCCAACTGTATATTATGATCAGAGGTATATAAAGCAAGATGCGATTCCTTCAAATATCATAAAAGGTATTGGGCAAAATGTTTGCAGTCATGCAAGAAATCTGACCACAAATAATCTAAAGAATGTAGGTGTTCTCCTGAAAATCCCCAGTCTTGCCAACTGTGGACCATTTCAGAGGGATGGGCTCATTGACACAAATAGAAGATAACTATTATGCAAAATTCAGATGTTGAGCTCTTGTGGGATGCCATCTGCTTCCTTCCTATTTACCTTCATCGGTTCCCCCTTGCCCTTTATTAATTCAATTAATTTGCCAGCTTTTATTTGTCAGTCAAAGACAGATTGCGGAAACACAATCCCCAGTTTGGCAGTCCTTCCTTACCCGTGTGGGCTTTTGTCATATGGTAATATAAATGATAAAAGTTTGCCATTTTCTTGGGGGTCTGGGTGTTCTGCCAGCCCTGGTCCTGTGCCCCTGGCTTCTTTTTTGTGTCCCTTAGCAAGTCTTGGAAATAAACGACACTTGGCTGGAGCAAGTTGTGATCATCTACAAAAGGACTAAAGATGGAGAAATTTTCCCATACAGCTTCTTCAAAGCTAGGAGCTATTTATTTTTCCCTTAATATTCGGCTGAAGATGAAGGCATTCTTCCCTCTCTCTCACTTGTATATATACAGTTGCAATTTTGGGTTCCAACCAGAAGAACTCACCATAGTACAGAGCCACATCTGGAGGAATTCTGCGTGATGCAGCAAATATTTGAATTGGTACTTAATTGTACCAATCCAAAATTCTCTCATCCAAATGGAACTTTCGGAATGCAAATTAGCATAATAATTTCCCTGACGTTCCTGAAAATGTTGCATGGTATGGTGATAAATCAAAGAATATTTCCTTTGGATTGTAAATTGGATTTCCTAATGTGCCAGATTCTCTGGCTGGCAGGTTATAGGCAGCCCAAATTCCTGCTATCTGCAATTTCCCCCTCAACTTAATTCAGGCTATGTAAGTTGAATGGAGAGGCAAGATCCCATTAAACACTTGCATGTAGCCTAATCATATAGCTCAAAAATTGTCTTGAATTTAGGACAATTTATTGCCACCAGGTTTTCTGAAATTGCATTGTGTTACAGTTTAATCTAGTGTTTGCTTACATATTTACCTCAAAATTCCTCCCTTCTTTGCCCTTTGATGTTAATAGTGGCATTTCGTATTATCTTAACTATGGTGAAATGTACTTTTCCGTGAAACTCATCTTCAGGAGCCCTGGAAGAAGCGTCTTATAGAGAATATTGCATAACTCGAGTAAGGAATCAGCAGCCCTCCAGATGTTCTTGTGAATAGCTCCAATCATCCCTGACTACAGACTTTACTGATTGGAGCTGACAGAAGCAGTCTGACAACATCTGGATGATTCTATAACTATGGGCTAACTTATTCTTGTGTTGGCTCTTCTCTATTTTTCAAACATCCAGAAGGTGAAATATTCTTTTTATCACAGCTGACATAACTCCATTGTATTTTGGCTTGCCCTGGAATCAAAATATAGATCCTCCATTGTCAGGCGCCAGGGTCATCTCCTACACTCCATGACGAAAGAGATTTTACCTGTATATACTATATGCTATTCTCATTCTCTCTCCCCCCCCTCCCTCTCTCCCTCTCTCTTTCTCTCTCCCTCCCTCCCTCTCTCCCTCTTTCTCTCTCTCTCTCTCTTTCTCTCTCCCTCCCTCCCTCTCTCCCTCTCTCTTTCTCCCTCCCTCCCTTATTTATTTATTTATTATTTACTCCCTCCCTCCCTCTCTCCCTCTTTCTCTCTCTCTCCCCCTCCCTCCCTCCCTCCCTCCCTCCCTCCATAATTTGGTCTAGTTTTTAAGGCTACAGGCTAGAAACCAGGAGACACTGAGTTCTAGTCCTGCCTTACCCATGACAGTAGACAGGATGATTTTAGACCAGTCACTCTCTCTCAACCCAACTCACCTTACAGGGTTGTTGTTGTTGGGAAAATAGGAAAAAGAAGGAATATTGTGTGTGTTTGCTGCCTTGAGTTACTTGTAAAAAATAATACAGATAAATAACTAAATAATAAAATTAATGAAAGAAAACAAGTAAGTTCTTGGTCGCTGGACTGATAAGGCTGACAAGGCAAAGAGAGGTTCTTTCTAATGAGACAAAAAGAAATTTATTCCTGTTCCTTGAAAGAAGACCTTGGAGAAAACTTCCTTTGGTATTTGGCTGTGTCTTCTTGTGGAAAGCACTCTCTGGAAACTACAAAAAAGAGGGAAAGGAAGAAGATGCAGCAGATCTACCAATGAACAGTCAAATGCTTCTCCTCTCAGTTTTGTAGCTTCTATTTCAGTAGGAAAGGAAAGGTGTTGCAGCATCTGGGAGAAGGTGATCCTGGTGTCCTCCAGCCGAATACCTCAGACAGGCCAGCTGAAAAGCATCGGTATGAAGCAGCTGGTGGGGGATTATCTGTCAAACTCAGAACTCGGGAGAAATCAACTGTGCCTTGTCTTCAAGGATACTTCTCCAGCAAACTTATTGAATTCTGCCTTGTCACCTCACCACTCAAAATGGGAATTCAATTCTTTAACAGATGGGTACAGAGATTGTGAGGTTCTGCTAAGCCTCGGGATGCTGCAAACAAAAACAGCAAAACAACAGCTAGGGACAACTTTCTGCCATTATTGATCTTCAAGAAAAAAGAAAAACAAGTAAGAACGATTCAAACTATCAAATCAGCTACTGGAAATAGGGATCAGAGAGTCTACCTTTGAGAGAGCTATCCTCTTTTCATCCTTTTTACCATCTCAAAACTGAAGAAAATTCTGAACTGCAAAGTAGCCAGCCAGCTCATCAGAGAATGTTCAAGATTAAGAGCCTTGCAATCAAAGGCAGGTGCAATCCCAGAGGAGATTTCTGATGACAGTAGATCTGCTGGAAGTCTGTCTCTGGGTTTGAATCATGTGGGTCTAGTGTCCCTAGACCCAGATGTTTGGCAAGGTGAGGTTAGTGCTAACTGACTTCATGTTGCAAATTAAATACATGCATGTATTGGCATACATGGTCAGTTACTAATTAGAGCAACATCCAAGACAGTGTAGGACTTAATTGAGTATACAGTTCATTTGATCTTCTATATAGGACCATGGATTTGTAGAGAATACAGTCAGTGACTTCCTTCCATTCAAATGGATGCTACACCTAAGAGTCTTATAGAGAAGATGCTTTTCCTGTCACCAGAACATGGAACAGAACTACAATGGGCAGTTATAGGAATTCTCATCTCACTATGTCCACTTATCATGAAACTGGCTCACCTCCAAGGGGTTATATTTTACACAGACTCAATTGCATAGCTGTGTCAGTGTGTCTTTACCCTCTCCAAAGGCTTCTGCTGTTGCCACCAGAAAGGATACCATTCCCATAATACAAGGCTAAATATCTATGATGGTACTTGATAACAGCCCATCTCTTTTAGGGAGTCCTGCTCAAGTAAATAATATCAGACTTTCTGTTTAGGGAGATACTCGCTTAGGTAATCCACCAGTCCAGGGACTATGGGTAAAGTATTAAATGTCACTCCTCATCATTTGGTGGAAATCAGAGCAATCTGCATGGCTCTACTTAGCTTGGAACTCACAATTAGAGTGTTATGTCTTGGTGCACCTGGATAACAAGAGCACAACAAAATTACCAGGCAGGTTCCAGATCCCAGGAATTAACGAAAGTCACAAACACAGAGAAATTTTCATTCGGTATTGTCAGCTTGCAAAAAAAAAAAAAAAAAAAGTGATCCACAATTGTCACAGTGGATTAGCCAGATCAAGAGCTGACCTCTTTAGAAATGCACGAAGTGGAGAAATAAAATGCTGCTTCTCTCAGTTTCATGGCGCCCCTGCTGAAGAGGTAAATGAACTCTTCTCGCCATTGCCTCTGAACCTATTCTAAGTTTTCCCTCCGGTTTCAGCATTCGCCAGAATGGTGTGCAAGAGCCTATGGGAAGCCCAACTAACAAATTCATTCAGATGATCCCATTGTTGGAAAAATGGAAGATTCAGAGGCAGGGTGGTTTTTTTTTTTTTTTTTTAAAAGCCTGCTATGTTTCATCTTGCGCTAGCCTTTCCCGGCAAAGACAGCGAGTAACATATATATGGAGTTTTGTGCTTGCAGTTCTTCTTACCTTCACTGAAAAAAAAGTGCTATGGTTATGCCAATCATTTCATTGCATGCTAAGGCGCCCTGCATTGTTCTGCTTCTGATCTTTGAAAAACACAGGGAGGGTTGCTCTTCAATAAATAAAAAGGAATGGATGGATAGATATTAATCTTGAAGAATATTTCCCTATAGCAGTGATGGCTAATCTTTTTGCCATCGTGTGCCAAAAGTGGGGGGAGCACGGGGGGGGATCATGTGCATGCATGCCCACATCCATAATTCAATTCCTCCCCCCGCGCTCCCCCACTTTTGGCAAGCAATGGCATGGTAGGCCTGCTAGGCCTGTTTTTCGTCCTCCCCAGGCTCTCTTGGAAGGCAAAAACTACCTTCTCCACCCCCTGGCGGCCCTCTGGAGGCTGTAAACAGCCCATTAGCTGACTTCCAGTGGGACAAGAAGCCCTGTTTTTCACTCTCCCCAAGGTCCAGAGGCTTTCTAGGAGCCTGGGAGGCAAAATGGCCTTCCCCACCCCCTGGCGGCCCTCTGGAGGCTGTAAACAGCCCATTAGCTGACTTCCAGTGGGACAAGAAGCCCTGTTTTTCACTCTCCCCAAGGTCCAGAGGCTTTCTAGGAGCCTGGGGAGGGCAAAAATGGCCTTCCCCACCTCCCTGGAGGCCGGTTTCGCGACTTCTAGTCCGAAAATCAGCTGGCCAGTGTGCACATGCACACTGCAGCTGAGCTAGAGCAACGCTCATGTGCCCACCAATATGGCTCCGTGTGCCACCTGTGGCACGCGTGCCATAGGTTCGCCATCATGGCCCTATAGTATGACATAGGCTGTGCTTCTAAAAACTATTCAACCAATCCTTAGTGCAAAGGATTGTCCTACAGATGCAGGATACAAATCCCGCTGGCTGGGGACAACTGACTGGGCTGGTGAGACTTCATGCCAAACATCTGGAATTTGTCTTGTTTGCCCTGCCCTTACATTGCCAACTGAAAATATTCTAAAGCAGTGAGCCTAGCAAAGACTCTGCCTGGAACTTCTTGCTGGCCAGTTGACGGAGACCCTAACTAAGGTTTTCTTTGTGGCTAATGCTTCAGATATTGGTTGTCCATCCTAGAATGGTGTAATTGGCCTGTCGGTTGTGCAGTTTTGGTGGCAAAACATCATTTTTCTCTGATAAGAAATTGGCGATGGCATGCCAGCAGATTGTTCTAACTTAGGTGTTTTTATTACTTTCCTTTATATCAGTGGCCCCCAATCTCTTGGGCATCAGGGATCAGAGGTTTTTCTGCGGACTGGAGAGGACGTGGTTTTTTGGGCTGCCTGCATCCCATGGATGGGGCTTCTCTTGTTTGCGGGGCCTGATTTCTGGCATGCTGCGGACCAGTGCTGGTCCATGGATTGGGGATTGGGTGCCCGTTGCTCTATATGATTGGTTTGTAGCTGTTTTATCATAGTTTGTACCATATTAGTATTTTTTTGGGGGGGAAGGAAAGGTGGCATATATATAATAAAGTATTAGTGCTGGATTGTGAGCCATTAGACTTGGCTAGATTCACATATCACAGTAAGCTTTAGACCTCTTCTGACTGTATGGTTAATCCAGCTACCCATCGGCCTAGTTGGTTCTCCTTACCGGTGAATTTGGCAGCACACAGTCATACTGAAGTCTCTCCCCACTGTTACAAGACAATGACTTGTATTCTATACTCTCTCTCAGTGAGATGGTCTTAGCAAGTTTTTATATCATTACTAGTAAGATTATCTTGTTTGGGCTGCAGAAGATGACCACTAGATGGTAGCCAAGTGGTAAAAAAAACTCAATTTAACACCCTTTGCTGCCCTCTAGTTACTAATATGCATTTCTTCAGTCCAGAATCACAGACCCCTCTTTATCAGGCAGGCAGCAATAGGCATGACTTGGACACTGTGGTTAACTAGTGTTAACCAATGAGGACGCTTACATTTTCAACCTCTGCTTCTCTTGGAAGATTAAATATGTAACATAGACACTTTGTTGTGTTCTCACAATGTAACTGAGTGGGTGAAGTTAGCTTAACTGGTGATTGCATGATGCTGTTCGGTGTTGAAATCCAACCCCATGGGTGGCGGTAGATGATTGAGGCACTTGACTCTTTTTGGTGTTTCCACAATGCTTTAAACCTGTTATAGAAACAAGGCCAATAATGTGTTGCTTGACTAAAGCTGTAGCATTATGTGTGAACTAGATTGCTAAGTTTTGTTCAACAAATTATGTATGTTAGATTAGCTTGATGTATGAATTTATAAGACTGGTTCATGTGTACAGTTGAGCAGAGTTCAGTGAAATCAGGCATGGCAATCTCCTCTTAATTGTGTAGTTACAGAATGTTTTTCATGGGCCATAATTATAGTTCAATTATATTGAGCCAATATAATAATTATAAAAGGACCATTGCACTATAAAGAGGAGATAATGCAAAGCACTTGTTGTGAGATGCTACTTTACAAAGCTTATTTTGTGGAGAAAATCTCCAAATGTATTCCAGCTTCCCGCAATTTGAATGCAGGTGGTGGTACTGATGTCTGAATCACAATCTAACAAAGGAAACTATTTGAGTGTGCGTTTGGTTGTAATGGGTAATTGTAATCTTTAGTAATTTTTGTAATGGATTGTGTGCAATTTTCCATTTTTCTTATTACCTCATGAATGATGCAGTTATGGTTGAAAAACTAAGGTGTTGTTGTTTTTTAAAAAAATAACATTACTCTGTATATCTGGAGCCTTTGTGGTTGCAGAGAGAAGGTTGAAAGCATGATGGCAGTGTATGCTAAATGCTCAGCAAAACCTGAGACGTTAACTTCCTATAGGAAGGGATCTCTTTTCACCCGCCTCTTCAGGAAGTGAAGAGTATTTCCCACTGATTTATAGAGCTCCACCTAAAATCTGGAATCAGCTGATATTTCAACTACATTTCTTATTTCGATTGGTTGAAATAGTGTTGTTTTATTATCTTGTGGTATTATGGGACCTTAGAATTCTGAACAAATTTCTAGTATCTGTTTTGTGGCATTGATGTTTCATGGTGTAAATTATAAGTAGACCTTCCATTAAAGCAATAACATCCATTGTAAAGCTGAGCCAGTTTCTTTGAGTAGTTATCCATTCAAATTTTCCAGCTGTTGTGATGATTTGTACATTCTCTTTATAGCTTCCTGTAGCATAACAGTATCTACGTACAAAACCTTTTTCATGCAAAGGTTTTAATTATTCTTCAAAGGCCACTTAGATGTATACATGATGGTATTCATACTAATTTTTTTTGTCAGCTGTTACACATCAGAAGGATGTTATGTCAGATGCATTAGAAGAAATGTTGTTCCTGGGAGTGAAAGACGAAATTGTGCCCATTGTAGTCTTAATAACAATATCTAATTTTCTGATCATCTATGCCTCAGTTTCTCTCTGCTAAGGCAGATTACCTCATCCAACCCTGTACTGTATAATTTGGAAAGTTTTCTGCTTGATGCTCTGGCCAACAAATGGCATTAGCACCTTGCAGGATTGAGGCCTTTGACTTGAACTGAAAAATAGATCCTCCTGTCCAACTGAACAGTAGCCAAATTTGGAATAACGGAACACAGCCAGCTTGTTTTTAGTACATTGCCCTGCATAAGAGGAGCTCTGGATGCCTTCCCTATAGCTGAAATCATAGCTGACCTTGCAAGGGTCAAGCAGCTGGGATATAAAAGACCGACTTCCCCAACTGTATTCCAGTGACTGACCAAAGCTTGTGTTTTCCCTTTATCACAGAGATAGCTTCTGTAACTTGATGCATCAGGGATTTGCTAAATACTAGAACTCAGATATGCATGCCAGAATATACAGCAACAGAGGATAACAGCCAGTGGCTTGCTTATAATCCTAGCTCATTTCTGAATCAGCAATAGCATTGCTAGCACTGGAGCTGTAATTATTTGTTCTTCTGAACTCTGTAGGGAAATGCACCATTCTGGCTTCCCATAGTGACAGCTGATAATTCGACTTTGAGAAAACTTTTCAGTGGATTTCAGAGTCTAATCTCATCTCAAAGGTTTTGATGATTTCTCTTTCCTTCCCCCCCACCCCCACCCCACTCCTTAACATCACACACATTGTATAAGCCTAGAACATAGCATCTATCCAAATATTTTTTTCATAAGCAAAGATTGCAAAATGGGGCACCCAGAATGCTTCTTTTCCAACAATTCCACTTCAAAAGATACCGTGGAAGCCAAACCCAAGAAGAATCTTCTATAAAAGTGGTTCTTTTGGTCCTGTGCATAACGAAACCTACATGAAATAATGAAGCATTTTGCATGGATTCATGCTGCTTAGATTAGTGTAGCTGTAATTCATCCCAAAGCCTGGGATTTGCTGAGTCATGTGCATCACAATCTTCTTATGTTGTATACTGGAACGGTGTATATTTTGCTAATGATTTGGAGGAAGTGCTTCAGACACCTCATGCCTACATTGCACCTTTCTACCATTCCTAGATTGTCTCTCTTGCCCCCCCCCCCAGATTTGAACAGATGCCTGAAAAATTGGGTCTGCTGAAATGAATAGCAGACACATACCATACTGATGTGAATTCAGAATCCCTCAGTCTTTCTGACCAGACCATCGCCACTGGCTTGGCAAGACTGTGCATCCTCATTTCTAAAGATTTTAGCAGATAGTTTTAATCCAATGAAATGAAAATATCATTCAACTCAGAAAAATAGCATGGACATGTCACACAAAGGATAATGTCACATAGCAGTGCAAATGAGAATCAACCAAATGTTTGTTTTTTTTAACATAGGAAGCAGCATACGATGCAATGATTCACCTGTGTGTGTGGGGGGGAAATCAAGCCATTCATAGGCATATATTTGGCTTGTTCAGAATTCACACAGGCAGGGCAATAAATTTCTCTCCCTCCAGAAACTCAGCCTTGCATTCAGTAACTAGATAACAGCAGAGGCTTCCCAGTCAAGGTTTAATTCCCTGCTGCTTTATTGTAGACAGGAAAGTAGTCATAGGCACAATGAAGGTCTGTCTGCTGCAGAACAAGAAATCAAACCCTGGATTTAAGCAGCCCCAGAGTTTAAATCCTAAACATTTCTCTCCCATCCTTTCAAGTCAATGGATGATTGGACTTTCTACTTTCCAGCCTTGAAATTGGGATCCCCTGCTCCCATTTACACAGGGATAATTTATGGCCTGAGCACTGCTGGTTTCTACTCTTCAGTCTTTACTGCTTGTCAACCAATATTGGCTCTTAATAAAACTAGATCACTGAGTGAGGCCTATTTTTGAATTTGTCAGACTTTTGCAAGTCTACATTTGAAAACTGATGTATATTGTACGTACTGATTGAAATTCAAGATTTAAAAATTCCCATTTCTAAAAAAAAAAAAGAGAGGCTACATTAATTTTCATAAAAGTTTTATCTTATATTTATTCCTGACTAATAATTTTGCAAAATGTTTTGTGTGCCTGCAAAGTCTTTTACTATAACATGGACTTCTCTCAAGTTCTGCTTTCAGGATTTTGCTGCTTTCATCCTGTGCTTAGTAAGACCCCAAAATGGTTAAAATTGGTCTATGAAGCTTTTATTAAAACTCTCTTTTAAAAAAAGGTTTATCCAAATCCAAAAATGATTCTTCATAGGGATATACAATAAGAGTACTTCAACATAAATTCCACAGAAACAAATTCAGCCTTTTTGTTCCTAAAAAAAATCCATGGCAGCCTACATACAAGTTTCATGTTGATTCTTTACTGTGATGTATGAGTGTAGCATAGACTGTATTTTCTATGCTTGATGGTTAATAGGATGCCCACAAGCAATACACCAGAAATAACCTTAAATAATAAATAATAAATAAATAAATTAAATAATAAATAATAGGATGCCCACAAGCAATACACCAGAAATAAACCTAACCCTAACCCTAACCGCTCCAATCTTGATTGCAGAAAATATGACTTCAGTAACAGATTTGTTAATGCTTGGAATGCACTATCTGACTCTGTGGTCTCTTCCCAAAATCCCCAAAGCTTCAACCAAAAACTGTCTACTATTGACCTCACCCCATTCCTAAGAGGTCTGTAAGGGGCGTGCATAAGAGCACAAGCGTGCCTACCGTTCCTGTCCTATTGTTTTCTTTCATTATATCCAATTAATATAGTTATTACATACTCGTGCTTATATATAAGTTTATATATTGTTTAGTTATTTCATGTTTATGCTTATATATACTGTGTGACAAAATAAATAAATAAATAAATAAAATAACTTAATGTATAATAAATAATTTATGTAAACATGCATTGCCCAGTTCTAATATATACAAATTCACATCCTGTGAGCATGAGTTATAGTATCTTCCTTTTGGACAGAAGTTATTTTACATATTAATTTTATTTTGCAAGCTTTGTTGGCTTTTATGTTCATGTTCTGTTCAATTATACACAAACTTATTAGGAGGCAATGGGTGATGTGAATGTACCTACATATTGTACTTTCATAGTCACAAAGAAAGTGGCAATACAAGGTTGAAAGGCAATCATTCGCCATTGATTATAAAAGACTTTCTTTCTCCAGTCTAACAAGCATTTTACTATCAAGAGTCCCTATGGAAAACTCTTTAGAAATTTCAATTGTTAGGCTAGCCTTTTTCTTTTCACCCTATTGCAGTGTAAACTGGAATGCTAAAAGTTAAATGGAATAATATTACATGAAGAAATGGAATTGGACTTTGGAGTTTTACAGTGCTTTGAGTTTGATTTCAGAAAGGTGCTTCAGAACCTACGGATAGTCCTCAACATATGATTGTAGTAGACTCTGTCCATTACAGTTGTACAGCATGATGGTTATAAAATGGGCCGTGTGGTTAGCTACCAAATGCTGTGGTTGTTAAGCAAACCCCACAGTCCTTAAGGAAACACTATGGTTTTTAAGAAAACCAACGGTTCACTATGGGCAGAGTTTTGCTGAAAACTGGAAGTAAATGCTGATTTTCAGTGAAACTGTCATAAAACGTGGTCATGTGACTGTGGGATGCTGCAAAAGGCTATAAAAGCAGCCATGTTGTTGAGTGCTTCAGTTTCAGTCACTTGACTTTGGAGAGGACCTGACCATTGAAATATTGTATCAGGTCGTAAGTCCTCTTTCTCTGGTCAGTCATAAGTGACCAGTCACTATTTGAGGACCACCTGCTTCCAGCAGGCTTTAAAGCAGACACCTTTTTTTCCCTCAGCTTCGTGGAGTTACTTCAAAGAACTGCAGTAGATGTAGTAGATGGGTGCTCCCATGTGCTCTGAGAAACCATTTTGGAACTAAATCGAAACTTTTCCACAATCCTAACATATAAACCAAATTCAAACAAAATATACAGATTTACATAATATTTATGCATTCTAATTCACATGGCCAATTTCAAAATACTATGCCTGTAGTTTAAATAGAAACAAATACTACCATACTGGAGGGAAACTGAATGAATTGTGGGCCTGATCAAACCATTACCAAGGAAATGTTGAACAAACTTGAAGCAGACAACACTTAAACTAAAAATCAGAAAGTCTAGTTGCCTCTTGAAAGAGCACCTTTGGGACAACCATCACCTGGATGACTTGAGAATCTCCATAGACACTTAAACTAAACAAAAAACAATACTCTCTTTTGTAAATAAGACACCTGGCCACCCAACAATGAAAGCAGTTTGAGGATGCAAGTGCTAGAATACAAAAAACCCTCTAGATATTAAATAACTGGATAAGCGAATTATTAGATGAAGGGCAGGCAAATTGATACGCTGCAGATGATTTTTACTGCATCTCCAATAATTCTTTACCATTGTCCATATACTGGGTGAAGCTGATGGGAATTGAACTCTAAAATCTTTGGAGGGTACCAGGTTGCTTCTCTTGCATTAGCCGAGGCTGAGCCCTTAAGAAAGAAGATGCTATACAAAAAAGCAGATGCAGAGAACCAGAGATTTAGATCTCTCTGAAGTTTGGTTTCTTTTGTGAACTTCCAGCAACACTAATTTGTTCATAAACGAGATGGAAAAGAACTGGAGCTTTAAAAAATTGGGGATGAAAACCAAACTGATAGATTGACTATCTAAACTGAAATATTTGAGTACTTACTTCTTAAAAATTTGGGTTCAAACTCCTGGGCATTTTGATGGTGAATTAGAATTGTCTAATAAGATTTTCCCATTTGGTTGTAAATCTTTTAAATGGCAGATAGAGATCTGTCTGACTGTTAGCTTTTGCCAGTAACAATGGATATCAATTTACTATGGTTTGTTAGTTGAGAAGAATTTACATATTGCATGAATTTTTCAAAATATTGAAAATAGCAAATGAGGAAGAAAGAGAAGTATACAATTACAACCACTCTAATTCACATTCAGGTCCATGTAGGAGCTGGGAACCTGGATAATTATGTTTAGTCGAGAGTCTATAATAATGAGACATATTGTATTTCAATTAGCTGGGATGGAATTTTCTTTTAACAAGAGAAAAACATGTCTTTTGATGTATACTGGAGAAAGGTGGGAGGAAAAACCTTGCTATTTTTTTTTCCAGTCTTCCTTTCCTGCCTACTAGAATATTGCAAGTTTGAATCAAAAATGTATTTTATTCACAGTACATTATTATTATTATTTGTTGCACAGTCAGCCAGATGTTTAGACTGTACTTGTAATTTTTATCCACCTATCAAATCCTTCCCAAGGGCCTGAGAAAGGCAGATGTTCTTGTTAAATAGTGTTAAAGGTATTGTTGGGGGGTGGAAGCTGTTCTGTGTAAAGCTGTGTTTTGCAATTGATTGATGGTGATTTTGTCAGTGCTGACCATGTTCAAGTGATGCTCCAGTTCTTTAGGATTACACCCAAGGAACCTATTACTATAATTACTATTTTTATGAAATTTATATGCCACCCACCTCACTGTCAAGCAATGCTGGGCAGCAACGTAAAAGCAGAATGTAAAATAAATAGAACATTAAAAATAAAACATTAGAACGTTAATCTACTTACCACCTGCAGAGTGGGACATCCCCATCAGGGTGGGAGGGCCAAGGCAGTTGGCTAACCAGGTTTTCAAGCCCTTCTTCTCCTGGACTCTGTCTGCCAGCTGATATTCTTTGGCCAACAGGGTTCGTAGCATGCCCCTTCTGCCAGAACAATTAGGGTGTCCCAATCCCATTGGGGGGAGACAATTCCTCAGGTAGCTTGGACCCATGCCACAAAGGGCTTTAAAGGTGATAAACAACATCTGGAATGGGACTTGGAAGCCCTAAAGCCGAGGTGGCACAGTGGTTAGAGTGCAGTACTGCAGGCTACGTCAGCTGACTGCTAGCTGCTGTTCGGCAGTTCAAATCTTACCAGCTCAAGGTTGACTCAGCCTTCCATCCTTCTGAGGTGGGTAAAATTAGGACCCAGATTGTTGGGGGCAATATGCTGATTCTGTAAACTGCTTACAGAGAGCTGTAAAGCACTGTAAAATGGTATATAAGTCTAAGTGCTACTGCTATTGCTAAAACGATGGGATTCCTGCATTCTCTGCTAGAAGAGTAGTTTCTGATTACTCTTCAAGGTTAGCTCCGTGTAGAGCGCATTGCAGTAATCCAAACACAAGATGTTCTACACAAAGGCTCAATCATTAATACTTAAAACATAACAGACATAATCAGAAAAAAAAAATCACCTTTTCCTTGGAAGTCAACAGATCTCTCATTGTATCCTAGTAAATGTCAATTAAAAAAATATACAAATAAGCTCAGAAGGCAAACAAACGCCTTTTCCTATCTGATAAAATTGAAGTTCCCAAGGTAATACATTATTGTGTTGTATACACTTCCTTCTTCATATATATATTTATTTATTTGAAATACATTACTATTTCATTGGATGGGGAAGGGTGTTCAGTTGCTTTTTGAGCTTATGTGTAAATTTTTGAAGGAGCCAGGATCATAAATTTCCTCCTTCCGGGAGGTTGTGTCACATCTGGAAGTTTGTATAGGAGTTTATCCAAGCATTGCAGCACAGTTACAGCTTTTTCTCATTTAAAAATCATAGACTGGCATTTTGAATTGAGGGCTGGGGAAGGAAGGAGGTGGGGGGGGGAACTATCAGCCAAATGGGAGGCTGGAGGAGAATTGAAAATGGTTTCCAGAAGTTTTCCTGGGCATACTTTCTTTCTGTGTTTTTTTTAAAAACTGCACATATGTCTAAATGAAATTATGTATTTGCCACTGTTACCTTTTCTTCTTAGGATTCCCTGAATTTACTTCTTTTAGTCACTGAAGAGTTGTCATGCTGTGGAACTTGAGCAGGGAAGTTGAGAAGTGGGAGTTTTGCTTCAAAGATAAGAATCTTTGGGGAAAAAAACCTTTTAGGTTTGTGGCACTTGTGGCACTGCAGATACTGAAAAGCAGAATTGTACTCTTTGGATTTGTGATAGTCAAGATAGGAAATCCAGAACAGGAAATTCAGAAATTTTGGATTTTTCAGGAAATCCAGAACAGGGATTCCAACAAGTTATGACTAAAGACAGAGACTTCTGAGGTCTGGCTTTAATTTGTTCGAGTGAAAGGAATTTCTGAAATTCTAGTTTTTATAGTTGGTTTGCCTGCTCTTTGGAGAATGGAACTGCTACACTTCATCTGCATATGCTAATACATTTAAATGATATTGATATATACAATGAGGAGCTAGTCAAACTGATTGAAAACATGCCAGGGTGCAAACTTTCCCTGGAAGCTAAGATACTATTGTCATCACTGCTTAAAGAAATATTTTTGTTACATGCAGCAATTTTTTTTTAGCAGCCATAAAATGAGCTCAGGATTCAGAAAATTTGGAGAAGGCACCAATTCCAAAAATATAGGTGATTGGTTATTTAGTAGAATTCCTCCATCACAATTGGCTGTATTGTAATTTTACTGACTATTGATTTACTGTTATGCATATTTGAATTCTGCACAATGATGGCTTAGCATGTTGTGTTAAACTGACTTATTCAACAACCCACCATTAAATAAATAGTAGTTTATCACAAAGTGTGAATTACATCCCCTTAACATGCCCTGGAAGGCTTGGGTTTAATTTAATTAGTCTAATCAATGGGTTGTAGAGTATGTGACAGTATTCTTAGATTCACTGAAGGTTCCTTGATCCAAGGGAAGTGCCCATGGTTCTCTTTGTTTTGTTATTTCCATTATTTTCAAATTTGCTTCATCATGGGCACCAGGTATTTCACAAAAAATGAGAGTGGGCAGATCCATTTTCCTGGATCTTACGTTCATAGGATCCTGGAATTGAAGTCCACACATTTCCGTAAACATTAGGAAACACTATTTTAGATGATAAAGTCAGCTGTGAATGGGATGCAGTCCCATGTCTTAAATTATAACTTTAATGGCAATAGCACTTAGACTAATATACCACTTCAGAGTGCTTTATAGCCCTCTCTAAGCTGTTTAAAGAGCCAGCATCTTGCCTCCAACAATCTGGGCATCCTTGGAAAGATGGAAGGCTGAGTCAATTTTGAGCTAGTCAGGATTAAACTGCTGGCAATTGTCAGAATTAGCCTGCAGAATTAGCCTGCATTCTAACCACATTACTTTCAAATGCAATTAAACTATTTTTATCAGGTTTTTTGGGGGGGAGGGAGGGGAATTTGAATACGTCTTAAAAATTGCTAGCCATATTCAATTCAACATCAGGACAAACTTTATAAATCAAGAAGCAAACAGATGCAATTTTTTAACTGTACATAATGAATTAGCAACCTCTATAGAGGATGTGCAGGTGGTGGCACCAAATCAACTTTGGCTAATTTTTAGCAAGGTCAAAGGTTCCAAGTGTAATATATCACAGGTAGTCCTCAATTTACGACCACAACCAACCCAAAATTTATGTTGTTAAGTGAGATGTTTGTTAAGTGAGTTTTAACTGATTTTATGACCTTTCTTGCCACAGTTGTTATCACTGCAGTTGATAAATTAGTAACCCGGTTGTTAAATGAATCTGGCTTCCCCATTGTCTTTGCTTGTCAGAAGGTCACAAAAAGTGATCATATGACCTCGGTACACAGCAATGGTCATAAATATGAACCAGCTGCCAAGCATCTGAATTTTGATCATGTGATCATGGGTATGCTGCAAAGGTGGTAACTCTGAAAAATGGTCGTAAGTCACATTTTGACTTTGAATGGTCACTAAATGAACTGTTTTGGTCGAGTAGTATCCATAGTTAGCTTTGCCTTTCTAGCTGTTGGAATATATATTATGTGATTTTATCCAAGTTCCAGCAATATTTCTCCTTTATGTATTTGGGTTTGAATTTGTGAATTCCATCAAGTACATAGCATTCCAACCAACCCCAGGTAAGGCTATGAAGTCGAAAAACATCCCTGAGGAGGGCAATGCCAAGATCTGGCCACTTGCAAAATGTTACCAGTAGAGATGTTACTCAGTAAGTGGCTGGCACCAAGTTTGATTCAAGGGAATTTTTGCTTTTCACGAAGTCAAACAGGGAATAGACCCAAAAACCATTTTTATACCTGTGTATTATATCACTTGTATTATAATACCTGTGTATTATATCACCGTGATGGTTTTTTAATAGGTTCGGAGGTTAGGGGGGGAGATTGCGTTCCTGTTGGTGAGGGTGGCCCGATTTTCACGGTAAGTGGGAGGGGCAGATATGGCGGAAGGGGGGGATCATATCGCTCTGGGGGGCCGCGCGCCCGATGTTTGCAAGCGGTCGCACGCCCCGATCCCTCGTCCTTTTCCCGTTCCCCGGATGGTCAAGACCCCCAGAGCCTGAGCCTGCGGCTGATGTTATGCAACGCACGGTCCGTAGTTAATAAGGCCCCCCTAATATATGACCTTATCCAGGGGCGCTGCGGACCTTATAGGCGCACGGAAACCTGGCTGGGCACGGAAGGGGTGTGCCTTGTGAGATGTGCCGCGGGTTTCCGTGCATTCCATCAGCCGAGGGCTCAGGGTAGGGGTGGGGGTGGCGGTTGTGATTAGAGAGAGTCTAGAGCCGAGGAGACCACTGTACCTCAGATTGCGGGTGCGAATCCCTCTTTGTGAGATGGGGTCATAGGTGCCAGATGGGTTTGCTGATCACGTACCTGGCTCCTTGCTGCGTGACAGCTGCCCTGCCCGAGCTCCTGGAGGTGCTGGCGGGGTGGCAGTTGAAACCCCAGACTTTTAGTCATGGGGGACTTTAACTTGCCATCGTCCGGCTCGTCATCGACGGCAGCTCGGGAGTTCATGGCTTCCATGACGGCCTTGGACCTGACCCAAGTAGTTGATGGCCCTACTCACATTGGGGGTGGCACTCTGGACCTGATTTTTGTCTCTGGTCAGTGGTCGAGAGATCTGGACTTAAAGGAAATAGTCACTGAACCTTTGTCATGGTCAGATCACTCTCTCC
Source organism: Ahaetulla prasina (assembly GCF_028640845.1). Classification (NCBI taxonomy): domain Eukaryota; kingdom Metazoa; phylum Chordata; class Lepidosauria; order Squamata; family Colubridae; genus Ahaetulla; species Ahaetulla prasina. Next base: position 132,700,531 of record NC_080540.1, read on the forward strand.
TTCGTCTGGACTTTCTGACCGCCATTCACCACCGCAGGGAGACGGAGCCGATACGTTGGTTCCGTCCCAGGCGCCTGATGGACCCGGAGGGGTTCCGGACGGAGCTTGGGCCATTTCCTGAGGGTCTGGCTCACGGCTCGGCTGAGGAACTTGTTGCGGCCTGGGAACGGGCCGCGGCGGGGGCCTTAGACCGTGTCGTGCCTTTGCGGCCTCTGACCCGGCGCAGGTCCCAACCGGCTCCTTGGTTCTCCGAGGAGCTGAGAGGGATGAAACGCCGGAGAAGACGCCTAGAGAGTTCCTGGAGGTCCAGCCGTTCAGAAGCTGATCGGACACTAGTGAAGTCCTATACTAGGACTTACCTAGTGGCATTGAGGGAAGCGAGGCGTAGCTCCCCCCCCCCCCCCATTGCATCGGCAGATACCCGCCCAGCCGCCCTGTTTCGGGTGCCCCGCCCCCTCCTACACCAGGGGGAGCGGGATGACCCGTTGCAGGGACGTGCTGAGGAGTTTAACGGTTATCTATACGATAAAATCGTTCAGCTTCGGGATGGTTTGGACCAAGATTGCGGTGATACGGGTGAGACAGCTGAGGGTGGTCTTGGTGACATTTTATGGGATGAGTTTGACCCTGTCGCTCCCGAGGACATGGACAGGCTGTTGGGGAGGCTGAATGCCACCACGTGTTTACTGGACCCGTGTCCCTCCTGGCTGGTGCTGGCCACACAGGAGGTGACACGAGGCTGGCTCAGGCGATTCTGGCGCTTCCTTGGTGGAGGTGTCTTTCCGGCCGCCTTGAAAGAGGCGGTGGTGAGGCCCTCCTCAAGAAGCCTTCCCTGGACCCGGCTGTTTTAGGTAATTATCGTCCGGTCTCCAACCCGCCGCGAAGGTTGTAGAAATATGGTGGCATATCAGTTTCCCTTGCACCTGGATGAAACTGTCTATCTAGACCCGTTCCAGTCCGGTTTCCGGCCCGGTTACAGCACGGAGGCGGCGTTGGTCGCGTTGGTGGATGATCTCTGGAGGGCCAGGGATAGGGGTTGTTCCTCTGCCCTGGTCCTATTAGACCTCTCAGCGGCTTTTGATACCATCGACCATGGTATCCTGCTGCGCCGGTTGGAGGGATTGGGAGTGGGAGGCACCGTTTATCGGTGGTTCTCCTCCTATCTCTCCGACCGGTCGCAGTCGGTGTTGACAGGGGGGCAGAGGTCGGCCCCGGGGCGCCTCACTTGTGGGGTGCCGCAGGGGTCGATTCTCTCGCCCCTTCTGTTCAACATCTACATGAAGCCGCTGGGTGAGATCATCAGTGGGTTCGGTGTGAGGTACCAGCTGTATGCGGATGACACCCAGCTGTACTTTTCCACACCGGACCACCCCAACGAAGCCATCGAAGTGCTGTCCCGGTGTCTGGAGGCCGTACGGGTCTGGATGGGGAGAAACAGGCTCAAGCTCAATCCCTCCAAGACAGAGTGGCTGTGGATGCCGGCATCCCGGTACAGTCAGCTAAATCCGCGGCTGACCATCGGTGGCGAGTCATTGGCCCCGATGGAGAGGGTGCGCAACTTAGGCGTCCTCCTGGATGAACGGCTGTCTCTAGAAGATCATTTGACGGCCGTCTCCAGGAGAGCGTTCTACCAGGTTCGCCTGGTGCGCCAGTTGCGCCCCTTTCTGGACCGGGAGGCCCTATGCACGGTCACTCACGCTCTCGTGACGTCTCGCCTGGATTACTGCAACGCTCTCTACATGGGGCTTCCCTTGAAGGGCATCCGGAGGCTGCAGTTAGTCCAGAATGCGGCTGCGCGGGTGATAGATGGAGCCCCCCGTGGCTCCCGTATAACACCCATCCTGCGCAGGCTGCACTGGCTACCTGTGGCCTTCCGGGTGCGCTTCAAGGTTTTGGTGACCACCTTTAAAGCGCTCCATGGCATAGGGCCGGGTTATCTACGGGACCGCCTACTGCGACCAGATACCTCTCACCGACCCGTGCGCTCTCACAGGGAGGGACTCCTCAGGGTGCCGTCAGCTAGGCAGTGTCGTCTGGCGACGCCCAGGGGAAGGGCCTTCTCTGTGGGGGCTCCCACCCTCTGGAACGAACTCCCCCCAGGACTCCGTCAACTTCCAGATCTTCGGACCTTCCGTCGCGAGCTCAAGACTCATTTATTCATCTGCGCAGGACTGGCTTAGATTTTTTAAATTTAGAGGGGTTTTAAATCGATTTTAATATTTATATTTCTATTTTTAACAATTGGTATTATTAACTATTGGCATTAGAATAAGTCTTTTAATGATTATTTTAATTTGTATATTGATGTTTTTATATGCCTGTAAACCGCCCTGAGTCCTTTGGGAGATAGGGCGGTATATAAGTTTAAATAATAAATAAATAAATAAATAATACTTTGTATATTTTCCAGAAGGCAGTGCACAATTTCCAAAATTCAAACCTAAAGGAGAAACGAACCTAGCTCAGATATGCTAGGAGCTGGAAAGGCAAAGTTGAGTAACATTCTGATGCTGCACTTAGTTTGTTTCAACAGCTCCACAACACGGTGACATCCCTGGAATAGTTTTAAAACAGATTAGAGCAATGACAGGAACCTTTGGGGATTTTCAGAAATAAGTGTTATCCTTTGATGACCACGCTGGGGAAATACAAGCTATGAAACATGGGCAGTTTCTCACTTCCACTGCATCTCTTGCTGATGCTTGAGGAGTTAAATTCTTTCTATAATTAAAAACATACCATCCATGTAGGCCTTAGTGGGTTTGGCATGAAGTATCCCAAGGCTTCCAAAGGTGAAAACACATCCCAAAGAAGAACAACATAGGAATGAAGCGTCTTCCATGAGTTGTTACAAGGGCCATGGGAAAAGAAATTTAAGAAAGCCTGCCTCCTTGGCTGGAACTAAACCAGAGTGTTCTATATGATAACATTTAGTCTCAAGTCCCACTCACCAATAGCAGTCAAGCCATGATAAAGGTAAAAGGTAAAGGTAAAGGTAAAGGTAAAGGTAAAGGTTCCCCTCGCACATACGTGCTAGTCGGTGCCGATTCTAGGGGCGGTGCTCATCTCCGTTTCAAAGCCAGTGCTGTCCGAAGACATCTCCGTGGTCATGTGGCCGGCATGACTCAACGCCAAAGGCGCACGGAACACTGTTACCTTTCCACCAAAGGTGGTCCCTATTTTTTCTACTTGCATTTTTTACGTGCTTTTGAAACTGCTAGGTTGGCAGAAGCTGGGACAAGTAACAGGAGCTCACCCTGTTACACGGCAGCACTAGGGATTCAAACCACTGAGCTGCCGACCTTTTGATCAACAAGCTCAACGCCCTAGCCCCTGAGCCACTGCGATGATAGCCATGATAGGTGCCTGCAAACATTGTGCTTAGAGGCACAGTCTGACATGAATTGGCTTGCTTATAGAGCTATAGAGTCCACTGGGAGAGCTTTCTACTGTAGGAACCAAGTTATCAGGCTATCCAGGCGGGGGTGAGCAACACAGTTCACTGAAGTGTCAGTATCAGATTCCCTGTAATGCACTATGTGACACACATAGAATCCTTCCTTCCTTCCTCTTATAGGGTAGACTCTTTTGAAATTGTATAATTTCCATGTTCTAGCACAAGAAATTATATACTTTATAACCTTCAGGTAAGGTTATTGAATTCTTGTAAGGTTTTGGTATTCTTCTGTGATTTTCTTGTGGAAAATCTCCTAAAGCAGGGGTGTCAAACTCTATTTCACTGAGGGCCGCATCAGGGTTTTGTCTGACATGGGGAGGGCTGAGTGGATGTGGCCAGGGTGGGTGTGGCCCGCCCAACATCCTGCAACCCCTGCCAGTGAAAATGGAGCTCGTTTTCACTGGCAGAGGCACTGGGCCTGTCTTTTATTTTAATTTATTTTTTAATATTTATATTTCTATTTTTAACAATTGGTATTATTAACTATTGGCATTAGAATAAGTCTTTTAATGATTATTTTAATTTGTATATTTTCCAGAAGGCAGTACACAATTTCCAAAATTCAAACCTAAAGGAGAAACGAACCTAGCTCAGATATGCTAGGAGCTGGAAAGGCAAAGTTGAGTAACATTCTGATGCTGCACTTAGTTTGTTTCAACAGCTCCACAACCCGGTGACATCCCTGGAATAGTTTTAAAACAGATTAGAGCAATGACAGGAACTTTTGGGGATTTTCAGAAATAAGTGTTATCCTTTGATGACCACGCTGGGGAAATGCAAGCTATGAAACATGGGCAGTTTCTCACTTCCACTGCATCTCTTGCTGATGCTTGAGGAGTTAAATTCTTTCTATAATTAAAAACATACCATCCATGTAGGCCTTAGTGGGTTTGGCATGAAGCATCCCAAGGCTTCCAAAGGTGAAAACACATCCCAAAGAAGAACAACATAGGAATGAAGCGTCTTCCATGAGTTGTTACAAGGGCCATGGGAAAAGAAATTTAAGAAAGCCTGCCTGCTTGGCTGGAACTAAACCAGAGTGTTCTATATGATAACATTTAGTCTCAAGTCCCACTCACCAATAGCAGTCAAGCCATGATAAAGGTAAAAGGTAAAGGTTCCCCTCGCACATACGTGCTAGTCGTTGACGACTCTAGGGGGCGGTGCTCATCTCCGTTTCAAAGCCAGTGTTGTCCGAAGACATCTCCGTGGTCATGTGGCCGGCATGACTCAACGCCAAAGGCGCATGGAACACTGTTACCTTCCCACCAAAGGTGGTCCCTATTTTTTCTACTTGCATTTTTTACGTGCTTTTGAAACTGCTAGGTTGGCAGAAGCTGGGACAAGTAACAGGAGCTCACCCTGTTACACGGCAGCACTAAGGATTCAAACCACTGAGCTGCCGACCTTTTGATCAACAAGCTCAACGCCCTAGCCCCTGAGCCACTGCGATGATAGCCATGATAGGTGCCTGCAAACATTGTGCTTAGAGGCACAGTCTGACATGAATTGGCTTGCTTATAGAGCTATAGAGTCCACTGGGAGAGCTTTCTACTGTAGGAACCAAGTTATCAGGCTATCCAGGCGGGGGTGAGCAACACAGTTCACTGAAGTGTCAGTATCAGATTCCCTGTAATGCACTATGTGACACACATAGAATCCTTCCTTCCTTCCTTCCTTCCTTCCTTCCTTCCTTCCTTCCTTCCTTCCTTCCTTCCTTCCTTCCTTCCTTCCTTCCTTCCTTCCTCTTATAGGGTAGACTCTTTTGAAATTGTATAATTTCCATGTTCTAGCACAAGAAATTATATACTTTATAACCTTCAGGTAAGGTTATTGAATTCTTGTAAGGTTTTGGTATTCTTCTGTGATTTTCTTGTGGAAAATCTCCTAAAGCAGGGGTGTCAAACTCTATTTCACTGAGGGCCGCATCAGGGTTTTGTCTGACGTGGGGGGGGAGGGCTGAGTGGATGTGGCCAGGGTGGGTGTGGCCCGCCCAACATCCTGCAACCCCCCTGCCAGTGAAAATGGAGCTCCGTTTTCACTGGCAGAGGCACTGCGGGCCTGTCTTTTGATGTTTCCAGGGTGGCCCGGTGGGCCAGATCTAAGCACCTCACAGGCTGGGTCTGCCCCACAGGCCTTGAGTTTGACACCCCTGTCCTAAAGTTTCACAGACTTGCAAAAATATTGTTCATTTAATTTTTCAAAAACATCTTTGGGGTCTTTGGGGCAACCAGCAGTATTGGATAATGGGGCATTCCATCCCTGGAAATATTGCCAAGCCTTGTGTTAACCTTTAAACATAGTAAAGCAGGATGGTCCTTATTTTCTTAATTTGTATCTATAGGCCAGAATCTAAACAAAAGTAAGTAAATATTTTAAGGCAAAAAAGACTGTGGGCTTCTTAATCTCAAACAGTAGAATTCCATATTATACAACAAACCAGTTCTAAAGCAAAGAGTCATTCAGAAGAAATTGTACACACAGGATGCATTTGTGGAATCAGGAAAAAAAAAAGTTATAACAAGGAAATACCCAATAAAGCATTTTGGGCTAATTTGAAACTGCATATTTAGAGTCTTTGTGTGGCTGGGAAATCTCATATTGGGAACTGTTTGTAAAAAACACAAATACAAATAGTGAAACTTCTCTATCAGCTGTTGCTTTATCCCTAAAACTCCTTTCTGTTTATAAATAAGTAATTGCTTTGTGTGATATGTGAATCCAGCCACTGGAAATCATCCAGAGCAAAAACAAAAAAAAAAAACCCATTTAATAAGGTTTATTTACTTTTGGCTTATTTCCCTTTTAGCTCGCAGCCCAACTGTTGTCCATTGCCATTTATTCCAAAAGCTTTGGCTAAATAATTCTGTCTTCACCCAATATATAAACCAGGCTGTTGACTTTAAGGCTGTACTGGACTTGGGATAAAATTGACCGTAGTTTACTTCTGCAGCCCCCAACCTGTTGGGCATTAGGGACTAGTTCCATGAAGATAGGTTTTTCCATGGACTGGAGGGGGCGTGGCTTCACGTACTGCCTTCATCCCACGGATGGGGCTTTGCTTGTTTGCATGGCCCAGTTGTTGGGATGCCGGTCCACAGATAGGGATGTTGGGGAGACCCCTGATTTATTTCATTGGAACGGAGAAATTTATTTAGCTAAATCAGACTGACTGACAGATGATAGGAACGTCATGCCATGGAAGACATGTGGTGGCAGGTTATATGCATAGCACGGGGTAGCACATGCATGTCACTGTGATATGTTTTCAAAAATGTGTTTTTTGTTACCCGACCTATTTTGGAGATGGGACTATTGGGCCACATTTCTGGATTGGCCAATTCATTGTGATTCTTGTGGGTTCCCTTATGATGGGATAGGCAGTGAGAAACTGCAAAGGGAGGAAGTTCTCAAGTGTTTTTAATTGTTTCATTCCAATCAGTGGAGGAAACACACAGCCGCTTACATTCTGTCCCTTTTGCAGTCTTCCAGGGCTTTATGCCGATTCCCAGCAGTCTCCCAGATCTTTGGCTCTGCTGCTTTTTCCAGAACAAAATGGATTTTCAAGCCTGGCTGTTAAAACAATGTTAACAAAAGAGAATGCTACTGTAGGTGAATAGAGACCCCACCTGTTAGAATTCCTTTGTGATGTTGCCAACATATATAAGTGGAACCCTAATTTATTCAGTTAGAAAAGTTTTAGCCTGCATCTTAGTAACATATTTTCTAGGAAAAGCATGCTTTAAGCCACACCAGCCCCTGATTAATGGAGATCTTTGTCACTTAACCACAAGCTATATCACCTGCATCCCTAGCCTGTCTTTTATTTTAATTTATTTTTTTAATATTTTTTTTAAATTTTTTAACAGAAAAGAACAAACAAAAAACAACAACAACACATAACGTAATGTTGACATAAAACATATATTCCTTCTTCACATCAGCTTCGTCTTCTTATTCTTCTCATATTTACATCCTTATTTCCCCTCTCGTTTCATTTAATTATACTTTTCTTGTTTTGTCCCATTCTCCCTTGTTTCTATATATCTTCTATCATATCTATCCTTCTAACTATTCGTTTTCTTTCATACATTGCTATTTTATATACATGTATATATAAGCTTTTCACCTTTTTCATCATTTACTATTTCTAGTCTCTAGCCAATTATACAATTTGTTCCATACTGTATAACCCGAGCCTGTCTTTTAAGTTTCCTTTCGGAATGATATTTAGCAATCCTTTGCATAATTCCCTGTCAAAAAAATAATTCCTTTGGTCAGCAGGATTCTGTCATTCTGCTTTGCAGAATCTGTTTCTAAAGACCTGTGCCTTGGGTACATTACTGCTGTTGTGATGAGGGAGAATTTTTATCAAGCGATATGAAAATAATGTGTGTCATTCATATGAATGATTTAATTACAAGTCACTGTTTTTACTGCATGGGAGAGCATTGAGGGTGATATTCAGACAGCCGTCAAGGAAAATGGTAGTCCCAAAATATTTAGACTGGAATATAATGGATGATCATGACTATACTTTCTGTTCCTTATTACGGCTTTTGTTAAGGCACTTGGAGGCCTCAATCAAGATCAAGCTCATTCTAGATCAAGCTGTACCAAAAGTACAGATGCAAACTAGTGTGAAAATTTAGGAGGTTTAGGTGAGGGGATAAAACTTTGCTCTTTGGCATTACCCTGTGTGGTTTGCCTGCTGTTATGGATCTGCTGGGAAGAAATGATGTGAAGTTGGTTGCTGGGCAGGCTGAACGCCACCACATGTTTACTGGATCCGTGCCCCTCCTGGTTAGTACTGGCTACTCAGGAGGTGACACGAGGCTGGCTCCAGGGGATTACAAATGCTTCTCTGCGGGAGGGGGTCTTTCCCGCGGCCTTGAAAGAGGCTGTGGTGAGACCCCTCCTCAAGAAGCCTTCCCTGGACCCAGCTGTTTTAGGGAACCATCGCCAGTCTCCAATCTTCGCCACGGCGAAGGTTGTAGAGAGTGTGGTGGCATGTCAGCTACCCCAGTACCTGGATGAAGCTGTCTATCTAGACCTGCTCCAGTCCGGATTCCGCCCGGATACAGTACGGAGACAGCTTTGGTCGCTGGTGGATGATCTCTGAGGGCCAGGATAGGGGTTATTCCTCTGCCCTGGTCCTAGTAGACCCGTCAGCGGCTTTTGATACCATCGACCATGGTATCCTGCTGCGCCGGTTGGAGGGGTTGGGAGAGGGAGGCACCGTTTATCGGTGGTTCTCCTCCTACCTCTCTGATCGGACGAGACGGTGTTGACAGGGGCAGAGATCGACCCAAGGTGCCTCATGTGGGGTGCCGCAGGGGTCGATTCTCTCACCCTCCTGTTCAACATCTATATGAAGCCGCTGGGTGAGATCATCAGTGGCTTTGGGGTGAGATACCAACTGTACGCTGATGACACTCAGCTGTACTTTTCCACCCCGGCCACCCCAGTGAAGCTGTCAGTGTTGTCCCGGTGTCTGGAAGCCGTGCGGGTCTGGATGGGGAGGAACAGGCTCAAACTTAATCCCTCCAAGGCGGAGTGGCTGTGGATGCGGCACCTCGGTACAGTCAGCTGCAGATGCGGCTGTCTGTCGAGGTGAATCATTGGCCCCGATGGAGAAGGTCGCAACTTGGGCGTGCTCCTGGATGGCGGTTGTCCTTTGAAGACCATTTGGCGACCGTCTCCAGGAGAGCATTTTATCAGGTTCGCCTGATCCGCCAGTTGCGGCCCTTCCTGGACGGGATGCCTTATGCACAGTCACTCATGCCCTTGTTACCTCTCGCCTGGACTACTGCAATGCTCTCTACATGGGGCTCCCCTTGAAGAGCACCGGAGACTTCAGCTAGTTCAGAACGCGGCTGCGGGTTATTGAGGGCGTCTCGGGCTCCCACATAACACCTATCCTGCGCAGACTGCACTGGCTACCTGTTGTTTTCGGGTGCGCTTCAAGGTATTGGTGACCACCTTTAAAGCGCTCCATGGCTTAGGACCGGGCTATCTGGGACCGCCTACTGCCGGCTTCTATCTCCCATCGTCCGATGCGCTCCCACAGAGGGACTCCTCAGGGTGCCGTCAGCCAAACAGTGTCGACTGGCGGCCCCAGGGAGGGCCTTCTCTGTGGGAGCTCCGACCTGTGGAACGAACTTCCCTCGGACTTGACAATTACCTGACCTTAGGACCTTTAGCATGAACTTAAAACTTATTTATTTCATATGGCTGGACTAGCCTGATTTTTTTATTTTTATTGGATGGGTTTTAAAATTGTGTTATTTTACAGGGAGTATGTTTTAACGTTTTGGGCATTTAAATTAGTTTTTAAGGGTTGTTTTTAAATTATTGTGTGTATTTATATTTTATCTGCCTGTTCACCGCCCTGAGTCCTTCGGGAGAAGGGCGGTATACAAATTAAAATATTATTATTATTATTATTATTAAGTATGAACCAAATATAAATCTGAATTGAAAAATTTCCCTCAAGCTTATCTCCATGGGTCAGATTTTACATTCTTGCTGAACTTACACAATGCACTAAGCCAGAACATATTTGGATGAATCTTAGCATAGTGTGAATTGTAAACCCAATCTTATAGTTTGTAAACCAGTAATTTAAAGAGGCTTAGAAAAAAAGGCAACTGGAATGACACAATAAATTTTGCCACCCGAAATTAGAGCAATGTCAGTTAGTAGGCCTGAAAATTGCAAGCGGTATCAAAAGACACATTTACATTTTGTTTTCCATTTAGCATTGTTCTGCAAGACTTGGTAATAGGTGGGGCTGTCCCCTTCAGTAGATCTTGAGGGTTAGAGAGTCCGTGTCCATTCAGCAACTGAACCAAAACCACTTCCTTCTTTTGCTCTTTTTAAATGGAGCACTTAACAAAACACTGAATTCTGATTCTGACCCAGGTTGCTTCATGTTGTTCCAATTTTCCCACCGTATTTGCCACTAGTTTGGACCCTAGAGCAGATCCCTACAGGCAAGTGGATGGTTTGCTGAAGCCCCACTATTTGTTTTGATTCAGCTGAAACAACATCACACCTGGATGCATCCTTGGGAATTACCAATGATACTACTGTACAAAAGATAATTTCTTGAGACTAGATTTAGAGTGGTCGTATCATGTATTTTTCAAATGAAGTTTGTAAGGTATAAAAACATAAAGTAGCACAAATCAAACTAGCAGCCTAATAGTCAATAATGGGATCATAATTATTCCTGGCAGGAAGTGAAAAGTAAAGGACAGTATTTTGCTCTGGATGTTTGCAATACCTGGATTCTACCTAGAGAAGAAAGAAATCTTGGAGTTAACAACTACTATTGACTGAATTATAGTAGTTAGATTAATGTCTATATAGACAGGTAAGTAGGAATAGAATTAAGTTAATAATAGATTTCTTACTGAGGCCCAGACAGACTGCATATTGATCAACTTTGCATACAAGTTGCAAATCTAGTAATTTTGGCTTTGGACATTAAACATGAAATCCAGACTTCTGGTTAGTAATGATGGTGTGCTGAATTTATTATCTTACTCCTTCACAGTTTAAGGGGCTTCCCTGTCATCTTCTGATTGCTTTATTGCTGAACTAGTAAGTGGAAATCTTATTGACTCAAATAAATTCACCAACTTGAGAATGTGATAAGCAGCATGTCATAGATGTTGAAACTATGTTGAAATAAAGACATTCAAGATGAAGTGAGCAGTTTATAGAGTCTACTTTATAGAGATAATTTATAATTTTAGACATTTCTTACATTGTGAACATGAGTCTGTAGCTATATTTATAGAAAAACATGTATGTGAGATCTTTTCCCTGCAACTAAAATACAGGCTGGAAATTGAAAGATTTTTTTTCCTGAGGATTTCCATTTTCATTCACTACAGAAACCCCATAATATCAGTAGTTACATTTTTGCAATCGACCACATAGGATCATATCCAACATTTATCCCAGTAAGCAGGACATTTGTAGTGGAATAAAAAGAAGATTATGGTTTTTTCCAAGTATGCCTCCATAAACAGCTCTAGATCTGAACAAAACTTGTTTGGCCACAAAACAAAACAAATGTATTTGGCCACAATACATCTTGATTTTTCCAGAGTTTTCTCTTTTATCCCTTGTTTATTTATCTAATTTCTCTGTTCAGAATTTTTTGATTCCGATGCGGTAGATTTGAAATAATTTGAAGAAAAGACATAGACAGTTTTGATTTCTAATATTATTTTAAAAATGTAAGGAGAACATAAGCCACTCTGCATTAAAAAGGGGCTTGTCTGCGCATGCGCGAGAATGGTAGCTGCCTAGAGGAGCCCGAATCGGCGGTGGCGGCTTTCCTGGAAATGGAGACTTCAGCCTGACTTACCAGGCTTCTCTGGTCCCTCGGCGGGTGGTTCGATCTGTCTGGCTGCCGCTGGAGAGGTTTGTGGCCTCTCGGACATGCGACAGCCGAGAACGGGCCGAGGGACGGAGAGGCGATCCGGAAGGGGGCGGCCATTTTGGAGGAAGCAGGATGCGATGGAGGCGAGGAGGCGAGGGAGGCCTGCTGCTTGTTGCGGGCTTCGGCCTCGGCTCTGGCCCAGCCTTGCCCAGCGGAGCGGAGTGAGCGAGCGGAGCCCTGCCCAGCCCTGCTTTGGTCTGCCTTGTTCGGGCGGAGCCTGCCCAGCGGAGCGGAGCCCTGCCCAACGGAGCTCTGCCCAGCGCCCAGCAGCAAGCCCTGCCCAGCGGAACCCTGCTTAGCGGAGCCTTGCCTAGCGGAGCCCTGCCCAGCGCCTAGCGGTGAGCCCTGTCCAGTGGCGACCCCGCGATCGTGGCCGAATTTCAGCGCTTGAGATCGCCGGTGATCCCGCCTGGCTCCGACGGCTTCGGGTGGATTCGCCTGGTTTCAGCTGGTGCGACCCGCCCGCTTTTGCCTGTCGGCGGGCCTGCCGCCCTTTGGCGCCAGTTCCATCGGCGCCAGGTCCATCGGCGCTGGTTGTGCCCAGCGAGGCTGTGTGGTCCGCGTGGCGCCCGTCCAACGGCGCCTAGATGTGGCAGCCCCACCGAGGATGGGTGTGGTAAGGCCTCGGTGGGAGAAGAGGCCGGAACCGTGGCTGAGGTTTGTCCTCTTTTGGCCTGTTTTATCGCATTATTTCATCGCGTGTCATCGAATGGCCCTTGGTGGCCTGGCTTGCTCCATCGTATTTTCCTTTGTGGCCTTATGGCCTGGCTTGCTCCTATTTCCGCCCCTTATTCCGGACTATGGGTCATCTAAACTGGGCGGTCATGCATGTCCATCTGCGGATGGAGTGGATTGGACTGGATTGGACTAGCTTGGACTGGTCTCGGACTTGGACAGACCGCTAGCCACATCTACCTAATTAAGATCTCTTGTAGAACTGTTCCCCATTGGCATGCCATGGAGACTGTCGGCCTGTCTGTTCCTGTTTTGTCATCGCTATCCAGTTCCTGCTCCATTTGTCCTTTGACCATCTGGACTCCGCTGGAAGATCTACCATTTCTGTTACTTTGGGAGTTTACCATCTTAGCATCCTCGCCGATTCGCACTTTCCTATGCGCCACACTGCACGTGAACTCTGCGCCTCGAGGTGCCCCGCCGCAGGAATGGCCCATATCGCTACCAAGGGCCGGCCTCAATGACGGGTCTTGGGACCCACAGAGGTGGCATGCGAGAAGAAGGAGCCTTTGGGGGTTTTTAGACAGGGTATTTTTAAGGGGTGGGAGGGGTAAGGCGGGTGAGGGGGGTAGCCCGTCGGGGGGGAAACCAGTTCCAACGCATGCTCGTGGCGATTATCAAAAGGGTTCGGAGGTTATGGGGGGGGAGGGTGTTCCTTTGTGTGAGGGTGAGTCTATCGGCACGGTAAGTGGGAGGGGCAGATATGGCGGAAGGGGGGGATCGTATCGACACAGGGGGTCACGCGTTCGATGTATGCAGGCGATCGCGTGCCCCGATCCCCTTAACTTTACCCGTTCCCCGGATGGTCAGGACCCTCAGAGCCTGGGCCTTCGTCTGGTGCTATGCAACGCACGGTCCGCGGCCAATAAAGCCCCCCTAATACATGATCTAATTCAGGGGGGTGCCGCGGATATTATAGGCGTTACGGAGACCTGGCTGGGCATTGAAGGGGGTGTGCCCCTGGTTGAGATGTGCCCACCGGGTTTCCGTGCATTCCATCAGCCGAGGGCCCAGGGTAGGGGTGGAGGGGTGGCGGTTGTGATTAAAGAGAGTCTAGAGCCGAGGGAGACCACTGTACCTCAGATAGCCGGGTGTGAATCCCTCTGTGTGAGGTGGGGTCATAGATGTCAGATGGGCTTACTGGTCGCGTACCTGGCTCCTTGCTGCGTGACAGCTGCCCTGCCCGAGCTCCTAGAGGTGCTTGCCGGGGTGGCGGTGGAGACCCCCAGACTTTTAGTCATGGGGGACTTTAACCTGCCATCTGCCGGCTTGTCATCGACGGTAGCTCGGGAGTTCTTGGCCTCCATGACGGCCTTGGACCTGACTCAAGTAGTGGATGGCCCCACTCACATCGGGGGTGGCACACTGGACCTGATTTTTGTCTCTGGTCAGTGGTTGAGAGATCTGGACTTAAAGGAAATAGTCATTGAACCTTTGTCATGGTCAGATCACTCTCTCCTTCGCCTGGACTTTCTGACCGCTACCCAACACCGCAGGGAGACGGAACCATTACGTTGGTACCGTCCCAGGCGCCTGATGGACCCTGAGAGGTTCCGGACGGAGCTTGGGCCATTTCCTGAGGGTCTGGCTCACGGCACGGCGGAGGAACTAGCTGCAGCCTGGGAACGGGCTGCGGCTGGGGCTTTAGACCGTGTCGTGCCTTTGCGGCCTCTGACCCGGCGTAGATCCCAACCGCCCTTGGTTCTCCGAGGAGCTGAGGGGGATGAAACGCCGGAGAAGACGCCTAGAGAGTTCCTGGAGGTCCAGCCGTTCAGAGGCTGATCGGACACTAGTTAGATCCTATACTAGGACCTACCTAGTGGCACTGAGGGAAGCGAGCGTTCCCACGCCTCCCTCATTGCATCGGCAGATACCCGCCCAGCTGCCCTGTTTCGGGTGCCCCGCCCCCTCCTTCACCAGGGGGAGCGGGATGACCCGTTGCAGGGACGTGCTGAGGAGTTTAACGGTTATCTATACGATAAAATCGTTCAGCTGAAGGACGGTCTGGACCAAGATTGTAGTGATTCGGACGGGATGTCTGAGGGCGGTCTTGGTGATGTTGTGTGGGATGAGTTTGACCCTGTGACTCCCGAGGACATGGACAGGTTGCTGGGTAGATTGAATGCCACCACATGTTTACTGGACCTGCCCTCCTGGCTGGTGCTGGCCACTCAGGAGGTGACACGAGGCTGGCTCCAGGGATTACGAGTGCTTCCTTGTTGAGGGAGTCTTCCGCCGCCTTGAAAGAGGCGGTGGTGAGGCCCTCCTCAAGAAGCCTTCCTGGACCCGGCTGTTTTAGGTAATTATCGCCCAGTCTCCAACCCGCCGCGCGAAGGTTGTAGAGAGTATGGTGGCATATCAGTTCCCCTGCACTTGGAGGCCTCAATCAAGATCAAGCTCATTCTAGATCAAGCTGTACCAAAAGTACAGATGCAAACTAGTGTGAAAATTTAGGAGGTTTAGGTGAGGGGATAAAACTTTGCTCTTTGGCATTACCCTGTGTGGTTTGCCTGCTGTTATGGATCTGCTGGGAAGAAATGATGTGAAGTATGAAGTTTGAAGTTTTCCCACCGTATTTGCCACTAGTTTGGACTCTAGAGTAGATCCCTACAGGCAAGTGGATGGTGTGCTGAAGCCCCACTATTTGTTTTGATTCAGCTGAAACAACATCACACCTGGATGCATCCTTGGGAATTACCAATGATACTACTGTACAAAAGATAATTTATTGAGACTAGATTTAGAGTGGTCGTATCATGTATTTTTCAAATGATGTTTGTAAGGTATAAAAACATAAAGTAGCACAAATCAAACTAGCAGCCTAATAGTCAATAATGGGATCATAATTATTCCTGTCAGGAAGTGAAAAGTAAAGGACAGTATTTTGCTCTGGATATTTGCAATACCTGGATTCTACCTAGAGAAGAAAGAAATCTTGGAGTTAACAACTACTATTGACTGAATTATAGTAGTTAGATTAATGTCTATATAGACAAGTAAGTAGGAATAGAATTAAGTTAATAATAGATTTCTTACTGAGGCCCAGACAGACTGCATATTGATCAACTTTGCATACAAGTTGCAAATCTAGTAATTTTGGCTTTGGACATTAAACATGAAATCCAGACTTCTGGTTAGTAATGATGGTGTGCTGAATTTATTATCTTATTCCTTCACAGTTTAAGGGGCTTCCCTGTCATCTTCTGATTGCTTTATTGCTGAACTAGTAAGTGGAAATCTTATTGACTCAAATAAATTCACCAACTTGAGAATGTGATAAGCAGCATGTCATAGATGTTGAAACTATGTTGAAATAAAGACATTCAAGATGAAGTGAGCAGTTTATAGAGTCTACTTTATAGAGATAATTTATAATTTTTAGACATTTCTTACATTGTGAACATGAGTCTGTAGCTATATTTATAGAAAAACATGTATGTGAGATCTTTTCCCTGCAACTAAAATACAGGCTGGAAATTGAAAGATTTTTTTTCCTGAGGATTTCCATTTTCATTCACTACAGAAACCCCATAATATCAGTAGTTACATTTTTGCAATCGACCACATAGGATCATATCCAACATTTATCCCAATAAGCAGGACATTTGTAGTGGAATAAAAAGAAGATTATGGTTTTTTCCAAGTATGCCTCCATAAACAGCTCTAGATCTGAACAAAACTTGTTTGGCCACAAAACAAAACAAATGTATTTGGCCACAATACATCTTGATTTTTCCAGAGTTTTCTCTTTTATCCCTTGTTTATTTATCTAATTTCTCTGTTCAGAATTTTTTGATTCCGATGCGGCAGATTTGAAATAATTTGAAGAAAAGACATAGACAATTTTGATTTCTAATATTATTTTAAAAATGTAAGGAGAACATAAGCCACTCTGCATTAGAAGGAATTCTTATACTGTACTATATTTTCAGTTCATCATTTCCAGAATTATCTAGAGGATTTTTTGGGGGGGGGGGGATTGTTGCTGCAGTTACTGTTTTAAGTTTTTCTTTTAAGTGTGAGTTTAGTTTTAGTTTTTATAGTTAAGTAATTTTTAGTTAATCATTCTTTTAAAAAAGAAAAAATGAACAGGCAAAAAAAAAGAAAAAGAAAAGGAAAAATAATTGATGCAAAAATTAGTACGTGGCCAATGAAGTTACAGATGTACAGTTAGTGGTCAGTGTATTGTTAATGAAAAGATTAAACATAAAAAAGCCAAATTACCATAAGTTATTTTAAATAACTAGGAAAATGATTTGAGAGATCTTTTTGAATATATGAGCTGAGTGGCAAAATTGTCTCTATTTTGTTATGCAAAAGTACCATCAAAAACAAAAAAGGAGAAAGAAGAAAAATTACTAAAAACATTATGAGTAAAATATTTAGTTTCCAACTCCCTGTTTTATTCTGATATGTAATATTTATAAACATAAAATTTTTATGTATTTCTGATTTCAGTTCTTTGGTGAACACTTTTTCCCCTTAAAAACCATACTTTAAATACCAATACTCTAGTTTGTCTCCTTTAGTTTTTAAAACTGCTTGAACCTAGAGGAGACACCAGGAAACTGTGAATTCTATTCCCGCTTTAGGCATGATAGCCAACCGAGTGGCTTTTGGCCAGTTCTTTCCTCTCACAGCTCAATCTGCTTCATAGGGTTCTTGCTGTAGGGAAATTAAGAGGAGGAAGGAGTATTAGGTATGTTTGCTGCTTTGAGTTATTTATAAAACATAAAGATGGGAAATAAGTATGTTGTTTGGGATTTCCAGGTTTTTCCTTTTTATTCGAGGTGCTTTTTCAATACTTAATTTTTTTCTCAATGAAAATAATATTTTCTTTTTTTTCCCCCTTTGCCCTTTGGGAATACTGATTTTTCTATATGCAGTTAATTCACCCAAGTTGCCTTTTGTTTTGTTTTTTTTTCACCTGGAATTTAATAGGCCTTAGATATCCTTTCAAGATTTTGCAGATATTAATTGGTTGATAGATTACTATGTGCCATCAGGTTGTTGACTCTTAGCAACAATATCAGATTTTTCTCATGAATTAATGGATTAGCAGATTAAATATTTGATGGAATTTAAAATCTGCTCTAATGTAGGAAGTTTGAGACATAAGCCTGCAAAATTAGTCACAGAAAAAGAAATGATTCAGGACAATACTTTTTTTAGATTGGCAATTAAATGTTTTCAAAATAATTTTGCATTTGTTAATTACTATGGCCCAACTAAGGATAGTTCAAAAGTTTAAAATAAACATTTTGAATACTTTTTTTGGCTGTGGATTAGATAAATATTGGCTTATATTTTATCAAGTTTTAAATTCTTTGTTAAATTGTAACACTGTTTCACCTGAATAATAATGCTCTAAACTGGAGTTTAAAATGGCCGATGTAAATAACTTTTAAATCCTTCAGAAAAGAATAAACATTTTTAAAATTGCCCATCAGACTTGTTCCTGACTTGATTATTTTTTAGTATCTCAGTCACATGTAGATTGGTTAGGTGAAATTAATATAGATTGTATCACAGTTTCTGATCAGGCACCAATAATATTAACAAATATTAAAAGAAAAACATGCTATTTTTTAAAAGCTGGGTTTAATGCCTCATTATTAAGAGATTGCTTTTACATAAAATTGGAAAAAGATGTTATTTTTTTAAAAAAAAATTCAATAGATTATTTGCAAATTCAATGGAAGATTTTTAATGGATTTAAGATACTTTGCATTCATAATAGTATTTTTGCAAATGTGTCCTGAAAAAATAAACATAAAGGCTAGTAAGACAATTTATACTGAAATAGGGTAATGCTTTTAAGTCTTTTATATTGGAATTTAAGCCCTTTTTTGCATCTAACATAAAATATTACTGTAACTGAATAATCAAAAACAAAGATATTGGGAATGAGAAAAAAGATACGATAAATTACTGGCATCTCATTTGCAAATGTAGTGGCAAAACAATATCATTCTTACTGTTAAAAGATGTTTGGGGAAAAGTATAGAGGTTCTGATGATTTTTAAAATATACCTTGACTTTATATTCAGATAATTGGAGAAGAGATTAATCATTTCTCAAATAATACAGCCCTTCCAAAGATTATACATGACCAAGCTGTTTGCCCAGCTGCACATTTTATCTCTTCAGGAAATAATAGGACTATTTCATACATGAAGACAGGAAAAGCTCCTGAAGCTGATGGTTACCCTCTTGGTTGATATATGACAACTATTGGGATTTTTTTTTTGTTCCTATCTTATTGGGGGATTAAAATTATATTTTAATGAATGAAGATTTTTCATCTTTCTTTCATGAGACCTTATAATTGCTTAGAGTCACCTGAGCTGAAAGATGAGTGGCAAATAAATTTGATAAATAAATATCACTGTAATTTTAAAGACTGGTAAAAATTCTACTGATTGTACAGGCTATTCCATGATTTGTGTTTTAATGTTGATGCTAATATTTTGGTTGCAACTTTGGCACTTCGGTTATAAATAGTTCTATTTTTGATTATTTCTCTTGCACAGTTGATTTTTTAAAAAGGGAACAAGCCTTTGATAATATTAGATTACTATTATAGGTATACATTTATTTAAAAAACTGGAATCTAATGTTTTTATTAGATTCAGAAAAGGCCTTTGATATGGTGCAGTTTAGATTTTTGGAACAACTTTTACCCAAGTATAGATTATTATATATTGTGGTTTGTCACACAGTCAGCCAGATATTTAGTCTAGATTTGGCATTTTTATCCACCTATCAAGTCCTTCCCAAAGACCTGGGATAGGCAGGTGTTGTTTTTCCATGGTTTGAAAAGTATTGTTGCAGGTTGTAAGCTGAAGGCAGTTCAGTCAATGCTAATGGTATTCAAGTAGTGCTCCAGATGTTCTGGGATTGCACCCAAGAGTGCTAATTTCCATTATTATTACTATTTGGATTAGAGTGTGTTATTCTAAGTTATTTTTATTTATTTATTCAATTACTCTAGATTCTTTGTGGCATTTTAAAAGAATACTCAGGTTGACTCAGCTTTCCATCCTTCCAAGGTAGGTAAAATGAAGGCTCAGATTGTTGGGGACAATATGCTGACTCTGTAAGCCACTTAGAGAAGGCTGTAAAAGCACTGTGAAGCTATTTATAAATCTAAGTGCTATTGCTATTGCTATACTCTTAATCTATAGTTATATTTAATTTGATATGGGAACCATTGGTATGTCTTATCACTCAGACAAAAGACATTCTGAGACTAGAAGTCCCTGGCAATACATACACATTTTTTCTGGTATGCCATTGCTATTTTCCTTATTTAACTATCAATGTTGTATACCAAAATGTCTTGATATAGTACAGCAATATTTGTTAAAGTCATCTGGTCCACTAGATGTAGCACAGAGGGTGTGTCTGGGTCACTTCCATCAAAAAGTGGCAGTCTGTTGGCCCCAGGAGCCACGCCTTCTCTGTGTTCATGCTTGTTCTGTGGAACAGCATCCCTCCAGAGATCCAGATGTTTCTAACTCATGTACCTTTCCATAAGGCTCTGAACATCTGTCCATTTTTCTGGGTCTGTGAACTAGGAAGTTAAGTGAGCTCTGCTGGTAATGCAGCTTTTATTATTTGAGTTTATTGTTTTAACCTTAGATGTCATGGCTTAGCAGTTAAATGTTATTTTAATTCTATAGAGGCAATGTTGTCAAATGAGCAGTTACATAAATCATTTCAACAAATGAATACATGAGTTCTAGTATATCTATGAACTGTAAAACTTAGTCTTGAAATAATTATCGGAAGAAAAAAAATCTGTATTTGTTGATACAAATATTTCAGATTGTTTATCTTGGTTTAATATAAATAAATGGTTAAAAATCTCCCAAAATTTATGGGGAAAGATAAATACTGTAAAATGAGTATTACTGCCAGATACTGTATATCTATACTGAAGGATTCTTATGTTAATATCTGAGATGTTTCAGGCAGATTGATATATTATTAACAGTTTGCATGGAAAAGACCAAACCTACAGATTTTCTTTCTCTTAATTATGATTTCCATATGGAAGGGAAATCATAATTAACTTTCTTGATTTTCAGTTTTATCACTAAGCATACATTTTAACTTCCATTGCTAACCCTGTGATTATCCAAAAACAATGATGGGCACAATTTTAAAAAATATTATGTAATACTTTTGATATTATGATAGGTCCTTTTTACCTCTTTCCATCATAATTCTTTTGGAAGATATTGGGACAGAAATACATTTTAATTCTTATTCACATGAAAAACTTGCACTTTGAGATAATCCCACATTGAAAATAGCAGATAAGAATTCTTTAAACTAGTTTATTGCCAACCAAGTCTATAAAGCATTGGAGTTACTGCAAGTGATATTTGAATTGTCTGCAGAATGGCAGTATAGTTCATAACAACATCATCTGAATTATTCTGGATCTAAAGATTGTTTTTTATTATAAATTAAGGAGTACTTTCAAGATGGATATAATCGTAAGAACTAGAATGTGCTGTATTAGCAAATCAGTTCTTATTCTTAAGAATATTAAAGTTCTAAGAATATTTTTAATGATCTTTAATATCGTTAGTGAAATACAACAGAGAATAATAATAATAATAATAATAATAATAATAATAATAATAATAATAATAATATTTTAATTTGTATACCACCCTTTTCCCGAAGGACTCAGGGCGGTTAACAGCCAAATAAAAACAACAATCAGTAAACACAATACAAATAAAACAATAACTAAAAAACTTATTCAAATTTGGCCCGAATTTAAAATACGTTTAAAACCATAAAAACCAATTAAAAATTTAAAACCAATAATAACATCTAAAAATTCTATGCCAGTCCTGCGCAGAAAAATAGGTACGTCTTCAACTCGCGGCGGAAGGTCCGAAGGTCAGGAAGTTTTCGAAGTCCCAGGGGAAGTTCGTTCCATAGGGTAGGAGCCCCCACAGAGAAGGCCCTTCCCCTGGGGTCGCCAGCCGACATTGCTTGGCTGACGGCACCCTAAGGAGTCCCTCTCTGTGAGAGCGCACGGGTCGGTGAGAGGCAAACGGTGGCAGTAGGCGGCCCCGTAAGTAACCCGGTCCTAAGTCATGGAGCGCTTAAAGGTGGTAACCAACACCTTGAAGTGCCCCCGGAAGACCACAGGTAGCCAGTGCAGCTTGCACAGGATTGGTGTTATATGGGAGCCACGAGCAGCTCCCTCTATCACCTGCGCAGCTGCATTCTGGACCAACTGGAGTAAGTAGTTGGTCCAGAGAAAGTAATACAGCAGTAATAGTATAATAAAAATAGACATAATAGTAATTAAAATAAATTAAAATTGTTCCATTGCTAATTATCTTAAACTGAGTCTAGTTCAAGAAAAGAGTTTTCTCATCATGTTGAAAATAGAAAATAATAGAAGGTTACCTATATGGACGGGGGTACCTTTGGGTTTCTCTACTGTTCAGTTTTGATAAGTTTTAAAGTATGATTTTGAGAAGAATAATTTAGCTTAAACATTAATGTGATTTGAAACTTTATACCAAAAAAATATCTGTTCTGAAACTGGTTTTTCATTGCAATAATACATAAACTGATCAATATTCTTTGTGGAAAGTTTTAAAGCTTTGTTTAAAAAAAATATTTTACACGCGCATATATATACACGATGGGTAGTGTGTTTCAATTTTGGTCGCTACCAGTTTGCTCAAGGGCGCGTGCATGTGCAGAAGTGTCCGGATGGGTGGGCAGAGACTGTCGCTACCAGTTTGTCTGAACTGGGGTGAACCAGTAGCAACCCACCACTGGTGTGGGTGTGTATGGTGTGGGTGTGTATATAGTTCTTTTTAATTTTTTCACTCATTTTCTTTTTGTAACTTTTTGTAACTTTTAAAAAACCCATGGAAGTCAGGAAGAGCTCAGTTTTAACTAATAACTGATATATCTAATGACACGGAGAGCACTGTCTTCCGCTGGTAATTCCCCTAAATGAATGAGTGTGTTTGCTCTGCAAACAGAAACGTGTTTTGTATGTGTAAAGCCAAACTGATAAAACACCTAGTCCCTAATTGCTATGTTTTTGAAGAAATTAATAATATAAAAGCGATTTAGAAGCCTTTCCACATAGATAATTTGCTTAAAATACAGCCGTAATTTTGAAACCAGTGGTTCCCCGATATTGCTGTCTGGCATAGTTACTTGGAAATAATTCTTTCCAAACATGTGGATCTTCTGAATGAAAATGTAAATGTGCTTTTGCATAGATAATCTCCTGAATAAACTAATTTTCCTCAGCGTAGGGCACTCCAGATGGACTGGGACTGTAATTCCCAGAATTCTTTGGCAGTGTACATGCTTGGGAATGGCGGGAGTCGGTGTCCAATGCACCAGCTCAAGAAAGTCTGTATAAACTTTATAAGAAGAATTTGGGGGCATTTCTCTCTCTTGTGGTCCCCCCACCCTTTTTTTATTTGTGTATGGTTAATTATTCATTTTTATTTTGTGTCTTTTTCTTTGAATATAAATATACATATATACCGTATTTCTCTACTAGACATTCAATCTTCATTCTCTCCCCCAACTATATGTTGCAAAGTTCCATGAGATTCAAAAGCTTTTGCATTTTGTAACAAAGTAGGGAAGGAACACAGGCTGTTTGTCTGCTGCACAAGTACAATAACATATGTAATTAGTTAGTCCTTCTGTTGGGCACTTCTTAATGCCAATCATTCAGTTGGGAGTTAGAAGAAAATTATGCCTTACAGAGCTGCCAGATGGTATGAAACGTAGGCACCTCATCTGCCTTGTAGAAATTCAGCATGATTGCAACATGCATGCAGTATTTCATGTTTTTACTTTTGCTTTAATGAGATCA
The DNA here is from genome assembly GCF_028640845.1 of Ahaetulla prasina. Lineage (NCBI taxonomy): Eukaryota > Metazoa > Chordata > Lepidosauria > Squamata > Colubridae > Ahaetulla > Ahaetulla prasina. The sequence goes on from NC_080540.1 coordinate 132,724,069, forward strand.
AAAGGCAATGGAATAAGGCATTGCATCCAGAAGGTGGCAGAAATGGGAGTGAATAAGATGTTTTGTTTTGGCCCTTTTGCAAATAGATGGCATGTCTTGAACAAATAGGACTAAACAGCCCACCTCCCTCTCTATAGCAAGAATTTCTTTCATTTTCCCCTTCCCCTGGCTGATGCTGTTGGAGCAAAACTAGCATTTCTGGTGCTAAATTGTGCAACTCAGATTACGACAATTATATGCCCTGTAAAGAAGGCATTGCTTAGATGTTGCCCGAGTGTAGGATGGACACATTGAAAATGTGAGGTTTATTAGTCTTTACATTGATTCCCTCCTGAAGGAGATAGAAAGGTTCAGAAGCTTGTTAGCTATTTGCTACTTACAAAAGCCCTAGCCTGTCAATTGCCAGAGCCAGTTGGAGATCTTTGTGTCCATCTGCAGGAGAGTTTATGGAAGATGTGTTTGTTCTCATGGATAAAAGCACATTCTCTGCACAAGAGAACAAGGCAGCTCTGCTCAAGACTGCTAAGGCCCTGCAGGGGATCTCAGGGACTTGTGGCTTGTGCTCCGAGTGAAAGAAATGCTCTGATTCAGTCTGCTAGGAGCTCCTCTACAATGTCAACTGAGGAAAAATGCAGGCAATATAAAGCATTATTATCTCTCCATCTATGCTTCTTCATAGAAACTTATCTTACCTTGCCTTCCTTTTGGGCAAGATACTGTAGTAGAATAAACATTGTACTGTAAAAGGTCTTACTTCCTCCATTAAGCCATGTCATGGAATGCCACCACACTTGTAAGCCTGGGTGCAAAAGGCAAGGAGGCATAACTCTATAACCAGAGCATATAAAACATTTGCTAGACCAATTCTTGAATACGGCTTGCCTGTCTGGAACCCATACCACATTTCAGACATCAATATAATTGAACGTGTCCAGAAATATTTTACAAGAAGAGTTCTCCACTCTTCTGAATACAACAAAATATCTTATGCCACCAGACTTGAAATCCTGGGTTTAGACAACTTAGAACTCCGCCGCCTTCGACATGACCTAAGTTTAACTCATAGAATCATCTATTACAATGTCCTTCCTGTTGAAGACTACTTCAGCTTCAATTGCAACAACACACGAGCACACAATAGATTTAAGCTTAATGTTAACTGCTCCAATCTTGATTGCAGAAAATATGACTTCAGTAACAGAGTTGTTAATATTTGGAATACACTACCTGACTTTGTGGTCTCTTCCCAAAATCCCCAAAGCTTTAAACAAAAACTGTCTACTATTGACCTCTCCCCATTTCTAAGAGGTCTGTAAGGGACGTGCATAAGAGCACAAGCATGCCTACCGTTCCTGTCCTTTTGTTTCCTTTCGTTATATCCAATTAATATAGTTATTACATACTCATATATATGCTTATATATTGTATAGTTATTTCATGCTTATGCTTATATATACTGTTGTGACAAAATAAATAAATAAATAAAATAAAATAAACAAATACACTTTTGTTCCTGTCTCTGTGAAGATGCACGAAGCGCTTCCAAGCAATTCTGCTTCGGATTGTCTGGCACAACTTGTGTTAACTCACAGCTCTTTGATTGACTTTCCCCCCCCAGATGAATGTTTTATAGTGCAATAAGTAAATAAACCTGCAGCTGTTGCTCATTTGCAAAGGAGATTCCAAAGGCCTTTCCTTGAGGCACCAATAACAGTTTTGCAGGTACAGTTTATAGACTTGGAGTTTATAGAGTCTGTCATAGTGAAGACTTCCTGTTTGATGTTCGTTCTGATCTTCTACCTTTCTGTATAAAGGGAGATTTTTTTTTTATGTGGTGGAGGAAAAGGTTGTGCATGTTTCAACAGAGACACCCAAGCTAAAGTAGGAAGGAAACTTACGCAGGAGATGGGCATGACATTTCTTGAGATTCTGAGAGGGCTTGGGCTGTATTTTTTTTGCTTTTAGCACCACTTCTTAATCATGTTGTTTTCATAATATATACTGTTCCTATCAGAGGTGGGTTTCAGCAGGTTCTCACCAGTTCTGGAGAACCTGTAGTGGAACTTTTGAGTAGTTCAGAGAACTGCTAGTAAAAATTCTGACTGGCCCCATCCCCATCTATTCTCTGCTCCCAAGTCCCAGCTGATCAGGAGGAAATGGGGATTTTGCAGTATCCTTCCCCTGCCACTCCCACCAAGCCACACCCACAGAACTGGTAGTAAAATTTTTTGAAACCCACCACTTGTTCCTACAGATCAGCTCCTAATGAAGATGAGGCCTCGCTAGGCAGCATCTAATAAGCTCCTTCTATCTGTGGATGCATAAATGCAAAGAATGGAAACTGCTTGCCATTTGATTTGGTAGGATGGGAAGTTTTACATATGCCTCACTCATCTTTTCTCTCTCTGCTACCCTGGTGGAGAATTGGTGGCTTACTTCAATATCACAGTTTTGGAAACAAAGGAAGATCCTTATTCGAATTCTGCATGCCCAGGTGAAGTTGGGTGCTTTGCTTTAGTTTCTTGATTTCTAATCATTTTAAGGCACCATTCTTTTATTATTATTATTATTTGAACAAGTTACAACTCAATATTTATTCCAGTCTTTGTGCCATCTACTCTTCAGACTGTTCTGCCTACATGAAGAGCTTTGGGTTGTGAGAGAAGGCACAGCTTCGTGGAGGTATAGGCAGTGGTGGGATTCAAGTAATTTAACAATCGGTTCTCTGCCCTAATGATTTCTTCCAACAACCAGTTTACCAAACTGCTCAGAAAGTTAACAACCGGTTCTCCCGAAGTGGTGCGAACTGGCTGAATCCCACCACTGGGTATAGGCCATTACATTTGAATACACTTCTCTGTGAAGAAGCTGACGCTGTCGTGTAGCTGCAAGAATATCCTGAGCTTCTTCCTGGGACACCTCCATTTCAGATGTATAGAGGAAATCTATACATTTCCTCTATAGCAGGGGTCTCCAACCTTAGCAACTTTAAGACTCGTGGACTTCAACTCCCAGAATTCCTCAACCAGCTCTGCTTTGTTGGCTGGAAGCTTTGCTGGCTGAGGAATTCTGGTAGTTGCAGTCCACGAGTCTTAAAGTTGCCAAGGTTGGAGACCCCTGCTCTATAGCCACCATTCTTATGTATCTGGACTATTAGTGTCATCTGAGCTTACAATAAGGAAATGGCTGAATAGGCACAGCAAAAGACAGCTCAGAACAACATGCTGCTTCGTGGCAGCTAAGAAGAAAAGGCCAAAGGAAAAATCCACGTAATTAGGACAGGCTTGTTTTGTGTTCTGGTGCACCACATTAATATGACAGAACTACTCCTTCCCTCTATGTGTGTGGTGTGTGTCTTTCTTTCTTAAAGACCTTGCCTTGTGGTGAAATTGCCAACTATCTGAGGTTTGATGACAAACACAGGGTGCTTTTTCTTCTTCTTTTTAAACAAAAAATAAAAAGTATGAAAGTTTATTCATAAATGGCAAAAAATATGTGTTTTTATGCTGGGGTGATATTGGTGCATTTGGACCACTTTATATCACCTCATTCAGTTGTTAACAGGCTGCTAATTTTTGAGTAAGATCTGGGTTGAGACACATTACTGCCTCACCTTCAAATTTTGCTTAATGAGTTGGAGGCTATAAATTGTATAAGTAGTCCTCAATGTACGACCACAATTGAGCCCAAAATTTATGTTGCTAAGGGAGAAATTTGTTCAGTGAGTTTTGCCCCATTTTAAAACGTTTCTTGCAACACTTGTTAAGTGAATCAGTGCAGTTGTTAAATTAGTATCATGGTTGTTAAGTGAATCTGGTTTCCCTGTTGACTTTGTTTGTCAGAAGGTTGCAAAAGCTGATCACATGACCCCAGGTCACTGAAACTGTCATAAATGTGAGTCAGTTGTCAAGCATCCAAATGTAAATCACATGACCATGGGGATATTGTAATGGTCTAAAGCAGGGGTGTCCAAACTTGGTCCCTTTAAGACTTGTGGACTTCAACTCCCAGCAAAGTTGGCTGAGGAACTGTGGGAGTTGAAGTCCACAAGTCTTAAAGGGACCAAGTTTGGACACCTCTGGTCTAAAGTGTGAAAAATGGTCATTAATCACTTTTTCCAGTGCTGTTGTAACTTTGCATGGTCACTAAGTGAACTGTTGTTAAGTCGAGGACTATCTGTACGATCCTCTTGGTATTCTTCTAGAACAGCTTGGATATTATCTAGCTCAGGGGTCTCCAACCTTGGTCCCTTTAAGACTTGTGGACTTCAACTCCCAGCAAAGCTGGCTGAGGAACTCTGGGAGTTGAAGTCCACAAGTCTTAAAGGGACCAAGGTTGGAGACCCCTGATCTAGCTGGTCAGCTATGCTTGGGAATATTCTAGTTGTGATTAGAGTAAAATTGGCAAAACATTAGGCTTTAGAAGGGTTAATCCATATAGCTTTCGTTTCAAGACTTACTTTCTCCCCCCATTTCACACACAAAACAAATACACAGGTAATTACAATCTGTTTCAAATGTTTCATATCTAAAACAATTTGGTGGTGGACACAGCTCCTTCTATCAGTCCTTCAGTTCGCAAATTGGGGGAGGAGAGCAGAGGGACTCACATGAAATACAGTAGCTATATTCCCATTTTTGTACCAAAGCACTTTTTGAAATGACACAAATCTCTGCTCCCCCATTTCAGTTTTCTATTCTTCGTGGCTTTCCATTCATTATTTAAAACAAAAAATAGCTCCCCCCCCCAAATCCCTTCTTCTTTGTTTCCCAGGTTTTTTTTCTTTCTTCCCTTGTGTTTTCTATATTTTGACATAGTTTTGCATTAATGTTACTTTATACATTAGGGGCAAGCTGGATATTGGTGTAAGTGTGATGTAGCTATTGAAAGAGTTGTGATCTCTGCATTTCATTTTGCAGTTCGGCTGGAAAGATCTCGTTTCCAAATACACCCACACACAGCCGCAAGGAAAGAGAGAGAGAGAGAGAAAGAGAGACAGAGAGAGTCTTGCAGAGAGGAGAGGAATATTGGGCAGAACTAACATGAAAGATTTGCAAGTATTACAGAAAGGAAAAAAATGCAGAAAACTTGCATTCAGGTGGGGACAGTTGGAGGGACATGTTCTTGGCACTCGAGATGCTAAAATATTAAATCTGAAGAGAAGGACAGACATCTTGAAAATGGACAGCCAAGCTGTTGTGCTCTGTTCAAATACAGCAACTTAGAAATCAGATTTCACACATGTATCTCTCTCTCTTCCCGTCTCCACCCCCACAAACCACCCCCAAAAACGAACAAGCATTACAGACTAGATTTCATATATATAGAGAGATATAATTGGCTACCAGGAGAAATTCCCTCTTCTGGCTGAAGATAGTTTGGAAAGGGGAAAATCCCAGGAATGTCCTGGGCTTCGTCCCATTTTTCTGTATTCCCTTTCCTTCACCTGCTGCTCAGTGTTTTATACAGGCAGTCCTCAACTTACAACATTTCATTTAGTGACCATTCAAGGTTACAGTGGCACTGAAAAAAGTGACTTATGACCGTTTTTCACACTTCTGACCGTTGCAGCATCCCCATGGTCACGTGATCAAAATTCAGATGCTTGGCAACTGGTTCATATTTATGACGCAGTGTCCCTGGAAACACCTTTTATGACTTTCCGACCAGCAAAGTCAATGGGGAAACCAGATCCACTTAACAACCATTTTACTAATTTAACAACCGCAGCGATTCACTTAACAAACGTGACAAGAACAGTCCTAAAATGGGACAAAATTCACTTAAAACATGTCAAACTTAGCAGCAGAAAATTTGGGGTCAGGTTGGTCGTACGTCGAGGGCTACCTGTACTCACAGTATTTTTGTTTCTTCCATGCAGGCATTTGTGTTGGATTAAAGAGAGCTAGATGAATAATGTCCCATTTCAGATTGTCTTTGTAATTGCGATATAGAGGAGTATACATGCACAAAGCTTTCTACCCACTGTGGAAATACTGCTTGAGGCCCTGTGTTGCATGAATGAGGAAGGGAGAACATTTTCTGTCTACAGGGGTCTTTTCCAACTGGTTCTCTCCCCCACCCCCACCCTACCTATGCTGGGACCACAGTTCCTCTGGCAGCAGGCCTGTTTCCTAGGCTGGATAAGAGAGATGAGAGCTGAAGTCCAGAACAGCTCAACTTACTACATAAAATGAGCACCAAGAGAAGGATTCTGATGGCCGGTTTATACAGAAATCTTAGGAGATGACCACAGGCCAAATCATTTGTAGGAATGATTCAATTACTGGTTCTTTTAAATTTGTGGTTGAGAAAATTAAGAGGTTGGAAAACCATGCCCAGTAATTTTCTTCTGTTAAGCAGCATGTCCTTGAATCAGTGAAGTATATAGACAGTCTTTGTCCCTTGTAGGTGCTGAAAAGATAAAAAAAGACAGCATCTAATTGCCACTCTCCTCAATGGGTGGGGGGAAACACTTTTAATTTCATTTGTTGGCCCACAGCAGCCTTTAAGACCCATAAACGCTTGCTTAAATACAATGATTTCTGTCTGTTGTTGAGGCTGTGCCACCTCTGTGGCATGGAGTAGCTCAGAAGTGGGTAACACCTGAGCTGAGGGGCTACCCTTGGTTTTCGACTGCCATGAAGGGAGTCAGATGTCCCAAAACAGGCAAAGCCAGGGCAAAAGTTGGAAGAGTCAGATTAACTATTCCATTTCTCTTGATTGAATGCGTAATTTGAATTTAAGTGAGATTAATCAAATACCACTATTCTTTGTTTATTTAATAATGTTCCCTTTGCCACATTTTTTAGTGGTAATGTTCAGAAGGACTCTGGTATCTTTTGAAAACTTATAGGCCTCAGCTGGTGCGCTCCAGGGCAGGGGTCTCCAACCTCGGTCCCTTTAAGACTTGTGGACTTCAACTCCCAGAGTCCCTCAGCCAGCAAAGCTGGCTGAGGAACTCTGGGAGTTGAAGTCCACGAGTCTAAAAGGGACCAAGGTTGGAGATCCCTGCTCCAGGGGAGTGACTGTTTGCTCCTCAAATTGAAAACTGAAGCGAAAGAGGGATTTGGCCAGTGCCAGAGCTCCTGCCTTTTCTTTCTTTCTCCTAACATCTCTAGAATTAGTAGAATTCGCCAGTCCATGGAATAGCTGAAGTTTCAAAGGTTCCTTGATGGCATCTGGAAATGACAGCACCCTTAATTAAAAATGTATGGTTAAAAAAAATGCTACTTGTTTATTTAAAATAAGGAATTTTAAAACCTTTCCCCACTTTAATTATGATCTAATTGTGGCAGCAAAGTTAGCTGTTCCAGTTTTTTTTCCCCCTTCCTAAATACAGTGCCAGCAGTATTTAGTTTAGCATAATAGTTCTGACATCAAGGCTGTGAGACTTCCTTCATATTATATTGTTGTTTTTCTGTTCTTGTGGCCTGTTGAATGGCAGCATAGCAACCACATATTAAATCATTTATTACAAAGGAACCTGGCATAACCTTTCCACTCCAACAGATGGATCACGATAGAGTAGTTTTCTATATTTTAGAACCGTCTGTTTCTCTTCCATTCATCCTCTCGGAATACAGTAGCGCTCAGGAATTCAATGAACCCAAATACCTTTCACTTCTTTTTCCCCACTGGGACAACAAAATATCACAATATTGAAACCGCTTCCTTTGTTACAGTGAAATAAGGACTCCTATCACAATATATATCTAACCTTATCCTAATCACGAACAAAGTAAATATTTGGACTGAAACTTTTAATAATAGGATTCAAAAGATCAGCTTGAGCTGATGGGTGTTTAAGAGAATTATTCCTAGGAAACAGTGATTTTGTCATTGTGCGCCAGTTCATTATTTTGTGCCTTTGCTTTCCTTCCTGAAAATGAATGTTGTCACAGGTTTGACAACAGGAATATGTTACTTTATAACTGCACAAGCACATTTATGGAACCATTTAAAAATTGAATCTTTTAAATGCTATTTTGAAATGAAATAGGAATGTGTTTGGGAACCTCAAATACTTGCAACAAGGCAGATATATATGCAAGAAAGCAGGAGGTAAGTGACGAATCTGATGGCTGATCTCATCAAAATATTTATTCCTCAGTTCCCTACAGAGCATAGTTACTTTGCTGCTTTGTTTTTTGACTACTTATGTTATCCCCAGAAGAAACAAAACTGGACAAGAGGGAGATTATTACTACAATATGACCATATGAACTATATCGTCCAAATGTTGCATTGATGTACACCTTAAAAAGTTGTCCAGAAGTCAATTAATGCAAAAACCAAAACATTTTGGAATTGGGTATCTTATTATGGTTCAGAAAATCTTGAGAATGGGTGTAAAATTGAGACCTGAAGTTTTTCTATTAGGGATGGCAGCAGTGGTGGATTGCTCCTGGTTCTGTCCGGTTCTATAGTATCTTAGGAAATTTTAAGCATTGGTATTATCCATTTAAACTCAGAGGTTGTTATGTTTTATTATTATCTCTGGAAAAAGTCAGAGGCCATTCTTCTAACATTTGTTTGATGTATTTCTTTTGTCACCTTTTAACTTGCCCTGTTATTCCTATCTCCCTTTTGTCTTAGTGTGTATTTTAACATTTGTTTTTGAAATTTATTAATGATATTTTAAAAAGCAAGGATGAAAGTGGACATTCTTGTCTGAAAAGTGGGAAAGTAGCAGAAACATGTCATTAATCTATACTTTAGATGTGGGCATTTTATGAATCCCAAAGGAAATCCAAACCTGTTTAGCAGTGGTGAAATCCAAATTTTTTTACTACCGGTTCTCTGGGCGTGGTTTGGTGGGCGTGGTGTGGCTTGGTGGGCGTGATAGGGGAAGGATACTGCAAAATCCCCATTCCCTCCCCACTCCTGGGGGAAGGATATTGAAAAATCTCCATTCCCACCCCATTCTGGGGCCAGCCAGATGTGACATTTGCCGGTTCTCTGAACTACTCAAAACTTCCGCTACTGGTTCTCCACAACCTGTCAGAACCTGCTGGATCTCACCCCTGCTGTTTAGTAAGGTAAATGGCTGTTGTTTAGATATTTTGTCAAAGGCCTTTTCAGCATCTAATAATAAAATTACAAATAGATCTTGGTTTTATTTTATTTGTTTTATTATACTTCGTTCTTTTTACTTTTTTTGTTAAAGTACATTTTAAAAATGTACCACTTTTAAAAGCACTTTTTATGCGTTGAATTTCTTTGAGAATGTATGCTTTTGTATCACAATCATCTCTGTGATTTGTTCCTTTCCTTTTATTATTTTAAAAGCAGTAACTTTTTTTTTAAAAAAAAAGACTGATTTACATCCATTTTGTGCGGGTTCAATGTATGTGCTCTCATATATATGCTATGGCATATATGTGTGAAAGGAAATCTTATAACCCTGAAGGTTGACTTATAACCCTGAAGGTTGACTCAGCCTTCCACCCTTTATAAGGTAGGTAAAATGAGGACCCAGATTGTTGGGGGGGCAATAAGTTGACTTTGTAAAAAAATATACAAATAGAATGAGACTATTGCCTTATACATTGTAAGCCGCCCTGAGTCTTCGGAGAAGGGCGGGTATAAATGTAAACAAAACAAAAAAAACCCTAATATTTTCTCCACCTGTAAAGCCTTCCAGGATTGAGATGTTCCTCTAAAGTCAGAGCACAGGATTCCATTCTGGTTTGTTTGCTTGATGATAGTAGAACAAAGCTATCTTTAGCCTTTACGTAATTACCATGATTATGTTTAACAGTCTGTGTTACCACCAGAAAGACAAAGAACATTGTTAAAAACATTCACAGGTGGACCTGCTAGGACAGGGGTGTCAAACTCAAGGCCCGCGGGCTGGATCCGGGCCCATGGGGTGCTTAGATTGGGCCCATGGGGCTGCCCTGGAAACAGTGAAGGACCGGACCATGGTGCCTCTGTCATGGCCCTCCCAAGCTCCATTTTTTCTGGCTGTTGCAGGAGGCCGTCGCAGCTGGAAACGGAGCTTGGGAGCCCATTTTCACTGGCACTCAGGTCACCACAGGTGCCCCCAACACAATTGACGTCAAGCAGACCATGCCCACCATGCCCACACCCCCTCGGCCCCCCAAAGTCAAACACAACCCTGATGAAATCAAGTTTGACACCCCTCTGCTAGGAGCTTTAGCCATGAGAATATCAATACCACACAGTCTCTTGAGGCCATTCCCTCAAAGGCTTTGTGGTTTGAAGGCACTACCTGCCTGTGGGGTGGTGCTTGGTATGATCATAGAAATGCATAGAGGCCAGCAGCCTACCTGCCTTTGCTGTGGTTTTGAGACATAGCTACCTATGGAAAGTAATGAAGACTGTTTCCTTCCTTCTGGCAGACCTTGATCTTTTCAAGCTGGGTAAGCCAGGGTCATGCCACCGGAGCATATAACAGATTTGTTTTTGCCTCTCTTATTTACCTGTCCCCATACTCAGATGTTTCAGTGGCTGCTTCTTTCCAGTTCTTCTCTTTGAAAAAGCAGGTTGCTACTGTCCTGTCTTCTTCTGCTCTCCCTCTGATCCTTATAACTGCAGGGTTCTCCAGAGGCTCCTACTTCTGTCTGCGTTCTTCTGGAGTTGATTAGAGAGAATAGTGAAGGCAGAGTATCTAAAGCAAACCTCTTTCTGGTATTTGGAAATCGGAAACCCAGAGCAACAAACGAGAGTTTTCAGTGGAATCTCTCTGACATGACCTTTTTTTAATTCCTCTGCACTTCGAAAGTTATTTTCCTTGGGATAATGTCCCGGCTAGTCTACTCCCTCCTTAATCTCTTTGCTTCTTTTCAATCCATCCATTTTTCTCAGTATCAGCACGATTAAGAGAAAATGAACATGCTTTTGAAAGCGGCAGCCATAAAAGACGGTGCAGAAATGGATGCTTGTGGTTTCCTCTCTGTCTGATTAGAATCTGAAATTCTCCATTTTCAACAGGATTTGGATGTTCAGGGCTGAGCTAAAAAGTCTCTATAGCAACTGTGGAGAAGAACTTTTTCAGCACAAATCTGTCTCTGTGTTAGAGAGAGGTCATTTCTGGTATAGTGATTTGTCTATTTTAAAATCATATCATATTTGTGGCAGCAAATGCTGGAAGAGTGGGAGAGGTGTGGAATTTATTTAAGCTGGAGCCACAACAAGTATGATTGCTTTGCCCACAAAAGCCTTGTGTTTCTGGAGGTCTCCAGTCTGTTTTAAAATACCAGATCAGCTTTCCCCAACATGGTAGCCTTGAGATGGGTTCAAATGCTGCGAATTTCAGTCTTGACACAATTGGAAGGAACCAAGTTGAGAATGATTTTTGATATTTATATAACAATACTGTCAGAATGTAAAATCCAGAGACTAGTTAATTGAAATTATTTAGCATTGTGCTCAGCACAAGCTTTATATGTCTTCAGGTTGTGGTTGTGATGGCCATTTTGATGTTCATTTTGACCCATGTTGTCACAGCAGTGTAAAATCTCTCTTCTTCTCCACCTCTTCTGTTATCTAGTGCTCAACGTACTTTATGGTATTTGTGCTCCAGATAGCAATGTGTTGGCATTTGGATACTAAATTAATGGGAGAGTTGATGAAATATTACATAGACTATGCAGACACAATTATATCGGTGTAAACATACCCTAGAGCCGGAAACGACTAGCACACATGTGCAGGGGGAACCTATACCTTTTAAACATACTTGAGTTATTGTTTTCTTAGAAAATGTCTCTCAGTTACTGATACAAATTGACAAAACAAAGTACAATAGCAAAGGTCTACAATTCCATTTTGTCAAATATGTCTGATTGCCCTAAGCCATGCCGTGATCTATTACTCAAACTGAGCCAATTATAATTTATGCACTGGGATTATTTAATATACCAAAGGATACAAGAGACAGGTTTTTTTTATTAACACAATGTGAGGTATCCATTATATCTCTATATCCTTCCCCACCCCCTAATGTTTTCCCACAAGTGGAAGGTAATTTTTTTCAGCTCATCCAAAGGTTGATCTTTTGGTTGTAACAGGAAATGACTGACCAGCTTGTCAGTGAATATACATAAAGTATATTAAACATTGTACACTTTCTGTATTAATACTTGAAAACTGTCTGATTTATTACTTCATGTTTCTTTAATTGGCTTTTATTGCTTGACAATTTTGTAAGCCACTCTGGAAATACTCTTGGACCAAACAGAAAAAAAGAGTAAGAGTCTTAAATATCATGAAAGCAAGCATTATAGATCTGTTTTGTGAGTCAAAGCAGGCTCATCAACCTGGATTCATGCTATTCATATCTATCTGCCTTCTCTTTGCCTTCTAGATTATTTTGGAGTCATCTAGAGATTGGCTAACCAAAACACCATTTTAATTTTCATTTCCAGTGGGCTACACAACACTGGGCATCACTGTGGGACCCTTGTGTTTCCTAATGACAGTTTTGCAGGTGGTAACACCTGACTAACCTTGGCTGAGTTTAGAACCTAAGTATGATTCAACATAGTACTCTAATTGGGAGACAGTCAGGAAAAAAACAGAGTATATTGTGAAGTCAAAAGACAAACTGGAAGAAAAGTAATGCAAAACACTTTATTCTGCTGAGAATACCTTACATTAAATATATCCATGTCAATGTGAGGTTGAGTTCAGCTCAGAAGAAGATTTTTTTTTGACTTCTGCATCATCCAATATGGCTAGACTTGTGAGTTGATATAGTGCATAGGATGGTGCTCAGCTCAATATCTTAACCTCATTTTTTCCCCCAATAGCTTTTCTGGACAGACTTGCCAATTATTCCTCCTCACTCTCCAATCCCTCACTAATGAGGTGCACAACAAGCATGCATGGGCTGTTGTGGCTTGGGTCCTGATGTTTCCCACAAAGGACCTACCAGCCTCCTTCTGAGAACCCTGGTGCACTCTCCCCATAAATCCTGTTGATGTTGTTGCCAGTCTCTTTGGAGTCAGAAAAGGTCAGAAAAGCTCTTTAGAGTCAGGTGAGTAAGGGTTCAGGAAACAGACTCTGTAGAAAGACACCTGCACGCTCAGCAATAGAAGGTGGGTACCTTATCCTTTCACTGTAAAGCCACTAGAAAGAACTTACGAAAGGTCTACAATAATATCTTAGGAGGTAAATTAGTTCTGATGGGAAATAGTTCAGTTGCAGAATTTCTTGTAACCACTCCTTTCCCTTCAGCATTGTACAGCCTGTTAAGAAGACTTTGTGTGATTATTTTCCATTGAGTCAGCTGCCCAAGAGCTCAACACTTCAGAGAAATCCTCTCCGCCGCTAATTTATTAGAATGAAAGTAACTGATATCTCCTCTCCTTCTGTAGCATGGACCAAGCAGGGGAATATGTGCTAAAATCCTTTTCCCGGAATTATCACAACTGGTTCACTAAGAATTCTACATCCTATTACATAGACTGTAACAAGTTCACAAAAAAAGATTGAAAAGGAAAAAAATGAAATGGAAGAAATAATGACCAGTTTCTTTCGAAAGGGCTGCTCCCTCCAGTCCAGGTATCCACACAAGCATAGACAACAGAGCAAATTTTCGTAGCTCAGTCTCGTTTCATAAAAATTATGCCAGTACTCTTCTTAATCCTATCTTGTTGTACAAAATTACTTGCTTACAATTGCCCACTTCCACCTCCAAATTGGAGACTGCTCTCCTGACTGGATTTTTAACATTTTCTTATCTTAGGTTTCAATTCAATGGATTATCAACTCAGCTACTTTTCTTTAATTGTTTTGGCATCTGGAGTTCTTGAAGAGAAATTTCCCCATGTCCACTGCATTCTTAAAAGGGAAAATATCTACCAATGCTGTGCTTAACAATTCTGTGTTTTGATACTAAGATTGATATGGATGGTTTCATAGAGTGACTAGTGTGAGATAAGAAGGGTATGCATTCGTCTTGTGATTATATTTATGGCATATTGGTTTTCTGATTTTGTATTTTTCTGTCCAAATGACTACTATATAGAAAGCAGGGACCTAGAAGAGACAATAATAGAAATTCTGGGCAGATCATGACGCTATACTGTATTTTATGAACCTTTTCAAGAAGAAATAGAGGAGGAATCTGTTAATACTGATCATGTATGATAGGGTCATCAATTTATATCAATGCTATTAGCAATGGGGTTATCACTTTGAAATCATTGTAACTGTGGTTTATCAACATTTAATGTCCTTTTCAACAAAGTTATGTAACTCTTTAGGTAAAATGCAATAATAATAATAATAGCTCTTTCATCTGGTAATCCTGAGCATTCCAGGAACAAGAGAACGTAAGTTACATAGCCTAGTTTATAATTCTAGAAAAATAATATTTTTTCTATTGAATATCATAAGACTCAGAAAAAATACTGTAAAATCTAGCCCCCTTTCTGAGATCAGAGTTGCCACATAATAGGGGTATAGGGGAAAAAATCTAAAAACCAAACAGTAATTTAAGGATGAGTAATATGAAAATATAGACACACATACACCCCACAGCCATTTTGTGTCTGGTAGGCCTGCTTGTCTCCAAAAAATAGTCTGTCATTATTTTATTTATATACTTATTGCTAAAGTATGCATATACTTATTGATATCACTGCTTCAGGGATAAAGGCTATATATAACAGGGCTATGAGTTTTCATATTTTAATAAACTGCTATCAAACCAACTACAAATGGCTTAGCAAAACCAGAAAGTCACCACTTGGTTGTCTGAGATTTGACTGGCTTCATCCTACCTATTAATTCATTTAATTCTGCCCCCACCGTGAACAGTGAGAGATTTGAGATTTTCCAGATAACATTCCCTACTTACATTCTTGCACCTGAGGAGTCATTAATGGAGCTCATTTACTGGGGACAGATTTAGAATAGAATAGAATAGAATAGAATAGAATACAATACAATACAATACAATACAATAGAATTTTTTTATTGTCCAAGTGTGATTGGATACACAAGGAATTTGTCTTGGTGTATACGCTCTCAGTGTACATAAAAGAAAAGATACATTTGTCAAGAATTCTAAGGTACAACACTTAATAATAGTCATAGGGTACAAATAAGCATCAGGAAACAATCAATATCAATATAAATTTTATATATATATATATGTTTTCTGAGGTTTTCACGGGTGTTTGTATATAGGTCTTTGGTTGTTTGGGTTTTCTCCCGTGTAAAATTGGAAATGTCTTGGCGACGTTTCGACGAAGTCTCATTCGTCATCTTCAGGCTTCAGCTTCGTGCTTCTGGGAGCAATGTGTGATCGCAGCTGTTAAAAGGAAGAAACAGCTGCGATCACATATATATATATATATGTAGGTCTTAGCGTATTCAGGTCTTTTCCCATGTAAGGTTGAGAGTATCTTGGCGACGTTTCGACGAGGTCTCTCTTGTCATCTTCAGGCTGGTGCTTACAGCTTCGTGTTTGTGCGAGCAAAGCGTGGTTGAAGCTGCCGTCTCTCTATAAATACTGGTGGGGAGGTGGGGAACTACAACAAGAGAATAATTATGGAAGCCATCAAAATAGAGAAACACCCCCACAACATGAACAACGTGATGACATCTCCCACCTACCAGACATCTGGAAACTAGCCCTAGTCAACAAACAAGTCCCAGCCACGAAAATTGACACCAGACCCAGGATAACACACAACGCCACCACCAATCATCCTCACCAGATTCAAACCCAAACCCATGCCACAGATGAAACACAACCACCATCAGAAGCCAGACCATGCTAGCACCACTGGCTGCTGCGCTCCCCTCCGATCCCCACATAAAGCAAACTGACACATGGCATGAACACGACAAGACCTCGAACTCGGAACCAAACCAAAACCCGGGATACTGCATCACAGCCATCTGCTCAGGACATCACATCACAGAACTCCAGAGGCCACAACACCAAAGCTCAGGACGTTACAACACAACCTGCATGTTACAGCACAAGACTCAGGAGGTCACATTCCCAGAACTCAGGATGTTTCCACTCAGCCCATTACCACTACAGGAGGTCACATTCCCAGAACTCAGGATGTTTCCCCACAGCCCATTACCCAGATCGTTACAACACAAAAGACTAATGGGCACACAACTAGGACCACACCCATACAGGATGCTACGAAACAGCCAACTAATCTGCAAACACCCACTCCATCTACCAATGAAGATGCAACCACACAGCCAGCCAACCCGTTTACAGCAACACTCCCCACCTCCCCACCAGTATTTATAGAGAGACGACAGCTCCAACCACGCTTTGCTCGCACAAGCACAAAGCCGTAAGCACCAGCCTGAAGATGATGAGTGAGACCTCGTCAAAACGTTGCCAAGATACTCTCAACCTTACATGGGAAAAGACCCAAATACACCAAGACCTACATACCTATACCCGTGAAAACCTATGAAAACACCCACACACCCACACCCACATACCCACCCACACACATATGATTAAATATAAATATATATATATATATATTTAAATATATGCATATTATTAAAATTTATATTTTTAAAAAATGTGGGTAGGGCAGCAATGGTCTTGTCTATAGCCAAGATATTTATTTTTCTGCCTAGTTGCTCTGTGAAGAAAAATGTTCACTGTTGAATGAAAATATCTGTATTTAACCTGGAAATTGATTCTTGTGGGTTTGCTGTCTCCATCTTCTTCTCCTTGTGGTCAGTGAAGCTTATTAAATCTGTAAAAGTGTCTCTGAGTAGATTTCAGGTTGAATGTGCAATGGCAAAATTCAAACTGAAACATGATTCCTGCAATCTCCCTCTCCCCTCCCTCTTTTTGGGGGAGAGCATTCTTAGCTAATGTCTTCCCATAAGTATGAAGGGTGTGACTAAGAGCCAAATCCATGAGATTTGCATGTGTGCTTAGCTTTTGTCTCCTAGAAGTATATGAAGGGATGCTCATAAAACCAGTAGGTGAATATTGGCTTTAAAAAAACAACAACAACTGTGTCTAACCAATCTCTATCCATTACTGATATTCCCCTAGAGAATAAATATGGGTTATAAGGAGAACAGTTATCACTAAGACAATGTCAGCAGAACCATGAATAAATAAATTTGGTAGAAAAAGGTTGGCAAGGAGATTTGGAATCCAACATTATCTTGTGAGTTCCTTTTGGAGTTAAAACGGACAATCATTCAGAAACTAATGCTGTCTTATTTGCTGAATTAAGAAAAATGGCGCTATCACTTTTTTTTTAAAAAAAATTTATTTTTCGTAACAGCACACATAAGCATAAGCATGAAGCAACTATACAACATATAAGCATATATATGACTATAAGCATGTAATAACTATATAAATTGGATATAATGAAAGGAAACAGTAGGACAAGAACAGTAGGCACGTTTGTGCTCTTATGCACGCCCCTTATAGACCACTTAAGAAAGGGGTGAGGTCAATAGTAGACAGTTTTTGGTTAAAGCTTTGGGGACTTTGAGAAGAGACCACAGAGTCAGGTAGTGTATTCCAAACATTAACAACTCTGTTACTGAAGTCATATTTTCTGCAATCAAGATTGAAGCGGTTAAGTTTAAATCTATTGTTTGCTTTTGTATTGTTGTGATTGAAGCTGAAGTAGTCTTCAACAGGAAGGACATTGCAATAGATGATTCTATGAGTCGGAGGCGGCGGAGTTCTAAGTTTTCTAAACCCAGGATTTCAAGTCTGGTGGCATAAGGTATTTTGTTGTATTCAGAGGAGTGGAGAACTCTTCTTGTAAAATATTTCTGGACACGCTCAATTGTATTGATGTCTGAAATGTGGTATGGGTTCCAGACAGGCGAGCTGTATTCAAGAATTGGTCTAGCAAATGTTTCATAAGCTCTGGTTAGTAGTGTAGTGTTTCTGGAGAAGAAGCTACGTAAGATTAGGTTTACAACTTTTAAAGCCTTTTTTGCGATGTAGTTGCAGTGGGCTTTGGCACTTAGGTCATTGGATATGAAGTCTCCAAGGTCTTTGACAGGGTGGGGGTACGGGACCGCCTCCTGCCACCACACGCCCTCCACCGACCAGTACGCTCACACAGAGAGGGACTTCTCAGGGTGCCGTCCGCCAAGCAATGTCGGCTGGCGGCCCCCAGGGGAAGGTCCTTCTCTGTGGGGGGCCCTACCCTCTGGAACGAACTTCCCCCTAGCTTGCGACAACTACCTGACCTTCGGACTTTTCGCCACGAGCTGAAGACGTATTTGTTTACTCGGGCAGGACTGGCTTAGGAATTTTATATTTTGATATTTTAAGGGTTTGAATTTTAATTTTTGATATAAATTTTAAGGGTTTTAACTGTAAATTGTTTTAGAATTGGCCAACTATATAATAAGTTTTTTAAATTTCTTTTTACCTGTATATTTTTATTATTTTATTGTGGCTGTGAACCGCCCTGAGTCCTTCGGGAGAAGAGCGCTATAAAAATCTAATAAAACTAAACTAAACTAACTAATCTGTAAGATAATGTCCATCGAGTTTGTATTTAGCATTTAGATTCTTTTTTCCAATGTGTAAGACAGAGTAAGGAAGAGGTGATTTTTGATGGATCAAGGGGATGTAGCTTGGAGTTTAGAGTTCAAAAAGTTGACCTCTCTGAAATGTGTTGACTTTCTTGGTCTCTTGTTGCTCCCATTTTCCATATAGTTTCTTTAGTCTCTGTTTCGGGAGTCAGAAAGGCTCATCACCCTCCAGAAACAGAAGTCTTAGGAAAAGAAAAAAAAAATCTGCTGGAATCTACCATTCTTGCTGCTAGGCCACATAATTCAGCATACATTTCAACATAAATTTTGAAGCCTCCCAATTTCCTTTCATCCTTCTTTGGAATCCTTCTGAAAAATCTTTGGACCTCAACACTCAATTAATGTCAACTTAGCTGGCATTCAAGGCCACACAATCACTATAGCAACATGAGCATGGGACTTCACAGGTCTAAACTGGATGCCTGGAAACCTGTATCACCAGGCCTCTAGTAACCATGGTAATTGTCTCACATCTGTCTCCCAGGTAACTCTTTGGACTCCTCAACATATCTAGTACCTTGCCTCAAGTGACTGTAAGCAAAAGATATCCAACTTCTTGGTTGGATTTTACAGGGATATATATATATATTTAAAAAAAAACTTTCGGTAACCATAGTAACAGATGAACATCACATAGCAACATGTACCTCATCTCCCCATGGAAACCTACTCATTAGGCTTTTAGTATCAATGTGTTTATTTACAAAAAAATATCCATGGCATAGTTTGATGAAAAATGAATGGTGCTTAACAGCTGCCTGGCAGAAAAATCTAAGAAATAAAGTTCAGGGGCGGGTTCCAAATCCTGTCACTACCGGTTTGCTTGTGGGTGTGCGTGCGGTGCTTCTGCGCATGCGAAGCTGGGCAGGTGGGCGGAGCCTCCTGCCACCGCTACCGGTTTGCCTGATCTGGTGCAAACTGGTAGCAACCCACCCCTGGTAAAGTTCCCTTTCTTTTGCTCACCATAGAGAAAGAAGTCCTTCTTCCCCTTCCTTAGCCTCGTGGACAGCCATGAAGACATGTGTGTGTATATTTGTGTGCGTGTGTGTGTATATACATACATATACACACACATACATACCCACACCTACATATGTACATACATACATAATCAGAAAAATCCTCTAATCCTCTAATCTTCCTGCCAGAAGCCTTTAATGGTGGTGAAATAATATCACTTTCTCCCAGTGCATCCTGCAAAGATTTCTTTTCCTCATAAGGTTTTGTCCCTGATACAGCACGGGTTAGGTTTTTCCTAACCATTCTCAAGGAATATTGGATATATATATATATATATTGTCTTTTACATTCTTGACAACCGTGGTAGGGTTGTAAGCAACATCTCTGATGTGCTGCGTATGAGAGAATTTATTAAATATTATAAGATACTTTATTCCTTTCTGAGCACTTGCCTTTCATTTGGGGCATTGGTTTGTGATGTGCAGGAAGAGCTTGGCTTCGTGAGATTAACTTGACAGAAAAAGGAAAGCAAGATTATGTCTTTAAGGCAGATAGCAAGTTTTTCACAAGCGCAGAAGAACCTTTGGAAAATCTATTTGGATTAATGCAGAGAAACATCTGATGGCCTCTTGGAACTGGACCTCAAGGAAACTTGTTACAAACAGATGTAAGTAAAAATGACCAATTTTCTTCAAAAGTGGTCAGATAAGCAATATTCCTATGACATTTTCCCGTATTTATGAGCTGAGATGCCTTAGGTGATTTTCTTCTTCTTCTTCAAAGTTGTAGCATTGCAGAGAGTAAGAAAGATGATCTTAATGGAGAAAGGTAGGAACTCTTTCTTACTAAGGAAAAAGGGTGAAATGTTCTTTTAAGTCCAGAGCAATGAAATAACATTCAGCTCAGGGAGATGTTTCCCTGATTTGACCAGAGTATAAGAAAGAGGAGAAAGTACAACACAAATTGTCTTATTCTAGCGAATCTCAGTAAAATTAGTTTTAGCCTTCCTGGGGAGTTGATTTCCTGATCTTGTCTTCTAGTGGGTCTGATAACCAATCTTGCAAGTTTGATTGCACTGTAGCCCCTCCCTGTCTCACAGGGTAGTTGTTGTGGGGGAATCTAGCAGGAGAGCAAGCTTTGGGTGCACTCCAGAGATGGGTTTCAGCAGGTTCTGACCAGTTTTGGAAAATCGGTAGCAGAAATTTTGAATAGTTCGGAGAACCGGTAGTAAAAATTCTGACTGGCTCCACCCTCATCTATTCCCTGCCTCCCGAGTCCCAGTTTATCGGGAGGAAATGGGGATTTTGCAGTATCTTTCCCCTGGATTGGGGAGGGAATGGAGATTTTACAGTATCCTTCCCCTGCCACACCCACCAAGCCACGCTCACCAAGCAATGCCACGCCCACCAAGCCACACCCACAGAACCGGTAGTAAAAAATTTGGAAACCCACCACTGGTGCATTGCCTTTTGCTCCTAAATGAAAGGTGAGATACAAATCAAATAAATGAACAAACAAAGCTTGAACTGTATGGCGCTCCTGCTAAAACTGCTTCTCTGTTGTGAATATAGAGAAAAGAAACAGAAACACTATCCTGTTTCTGGTCACAGGCTGAGAAGAAGAAAGTGTTAATTCTTGGAATGCCCTGGTTTGTAAATGTCAATTAAACTATAAGGTACTCCGTGCCGACCGGTTGCTCTCACTTGCTGAGCAATACCCAGGGGTAGACGAGTAAAGGATTACATGTAGGGTCTTTTGTCTGCTTCTCCAATTCACAGTTAACTTATTTGGCATGTTGAGTAGCTGAAAATCAATTCCGCCTCCTCTGATAGTTTGCATGCTTGCATCCTGCCAAGGAGAAAACTGTTCTGCTTGGATTCTTCTTGTTATCCCCTGTGTTCCCCCCACTCCATTCCCCCCCAGGAAAGATACATTCAGATGACCAATTCCTTCCTGCCACAGCTGACATAGAATGATTATATTAAGCTGACAATGCCCTTGAATATGCCCAGATATACCATAATTGCTCTGAAATGTCATAGTGGCCCCCGGGTTGTTGCAAGCAGTTTCTGCAAAGGAGCCTTCTCAGTAGAGAAACATAATGCTTTGCATGCCACTACAGGCCCATGTGCATTATCAGATGCAAAGCAGTCCATTTCTGTGCACGACAGCCAATTTATTGTTATAGTCTATCTAGTTAGGAAACACCTTGTGGCCTTTTTGTAGCAGGGACTATTGTAACCTTGGGCTTTATAGATACGTTAGCATGTGATGATGTCACCTTTCACACATTGTAACTACTCTAAATTCTGGAAGATGCATAGCTGGAAGGGAGAACAGAGAAAACAGCTGGGTCTTGATTATAAATTTATACTTGGTAAACTGAAAAGAGTCCTACATGTATGTAAGAACCCAGCCCCCTTCACCCCAAACATATCAGATTTGCAGGTATAGTTTATGGGTGTGTATCCATGATTTTCATGATTCTCTAGGTAGCATGGCCAAATGACATGTCATAGGTAACATAATGTCAACTGATGTCAGCTTTCTTGTAGAAGAAAAGATGGTGTCTACCAGGTACTCTGGCCCACAAATCAAATGATTTTAAGACTGTATTCATTGTACCGTTCTTAGCAAATGAAGACGCTCTATCTGTGTGTCCAGGACAAGAGGCAAATGTAATAGGTATCTTTGGAGATGTTCTGTTTTCAATGGACTATTGAGGTGAAGTGGCAAAGAACTGGGTGCTGTTAATTCTCACCGTAGCCTTGTTTTAGGAATCTTTCAGCACCCTTTGCATATTGTAGCACCTTTATTTTAGGAACGTAGTTACTGTTAATCAGTACTTCAGTTTGCAAGTAGTATAAATAAGGATTTACATGCTTCAATGAATGTTCAAAACATTCGAATGTATTTCAGCGTTCAAGTATTAATAATAGTAAAGCAAGAATGATGGGCATATCAAATGAATGTTTAAGATTCACAGCAGTAAAACTTATGCTGTATTCTTATGTGAACCAGCAAAAAAAAAGAAAAAAAAAAGAACACTAATGTGAGAGAAGAGAGTGGAACAGAGGTGGGTTTCAGCAGGTTCTGACCAGTTCTGGAGAACCAGTAGCATAAATTTTGAGTAGTTCGGAGAACCGGTAGTAAAAATTCTGACTGGCCCTGCCCCCATTTATTCTCTGCCTCCCAAGTCTCAGCTGATCGGGAGGAAATGGGGATTTTGCAGTAACCTTCCCCTGCCATACCCACCAAGCTGCGCCCACCAAGTCATGCCATGCCCACCAAGCCACACTCATAGAACCGGTAGTAAAAAAATTTGAAACCCGCCACTGGTGTGGAGCGTCAAATGAGGAAAGTCATTTGAGACTTCTTGCCAATGGATGAGTGAAGGTTGGAATTGCTCTTTATTGGGGTAGAAGTCTTCAGGAGAAAAAGCCAGGTTGTTGGTTTCACATATATTGAAATGGAGCTAGTAATAAATGGGCTCAACTCCCAGAACTGCGCTTGCATTGAAAGTAGAGACAGGTCTGGAGCTGATTCCAAACATCCACAGACCCAATATGGAAAAGTAAGTCTTAGGTTACATTGCAGTAGTCACCTATTGTAGAGTTTTAATGGGAAGGAGATGAGTTGCTGTATCCTATGACAGAGTCATTCTTCCAAACAGAGATAATAGGATTAAAAGAGGAAAATGACTGATGATAGGGTCATATCAACCACAGTTTCATTTATTTTGTGCCCTGTGTGTTGTAACTACAGAACATACAATTCTAAGGAGTTGTATTCATGCAAATCCCAAGAAGCTAGTCTAGACAGCCTTTAAAAAAAAAGATATTTTTCAGTAGCGGCCTGCATAGTAGCTTCACATTGCTTTCTACATTTTCAGAGTTTAAAGAGTTTGGAAACACTGAAGAAAGGTTTATTTAAAGGGAAACCATCTCTGATGTACGTGACAAGTATTTCCCCTGTGTTTTCTTGAAAACAATTATGCAAAATCCATAGACGGAATAATGATACTGATGTGTGTAATTCCTTCTGATCGCCTGGCAACCCCCTCCCTATTCATTTACAGATGAACTGCAGTCCTTCTCTAATTTCCTTCTGTCATATCACTTGCTCTTTCTCCCAAAATGGAAACATGAACTATAAATTATTAAAAAGTCTGAGTCTGGAAGCTGAGAATCATAACTCTTTTGGATTTAAGAAACAAGGGATTAAATAGAAACCTTGGCTTCATTATCTTTAGTCTCCACAACAGCAATATCTCTCCACCTATACATAAATGCCATTTTGTTGACCTCTTGTCTTGTTTCACAATCTCTTCATGTCAGGGTCCCTGTTCATCTGACGTTTTAATCCATTTTTGAACTCAGAAGTCCTTGGGGCTCTCTGAGCTTAGTTGCTTTCTTGCAGACATTTTGATACCAAACTAGGTAACATCTTCAATGTTAGAAGGGAGTGTAGTTTGCTCTTTCATTAATACACTAGCTTGCCCTGTCAGTGTTGGTACTGTTTTCTCCTTGGTGGTTACTTGATTAGGCTATTTGTTACTTGATTGAGTTGATAATTCCTTAATGAGGGTATTGGTTACTGCTTACTTGTTTGTTTGGTGTTAATCCTAGTGTTGATCCTTTCTTATCTGGATGTTGATTGCTGGTGAGTAGGTGTTCTAGTCTTTTCATTTTGGCTTTTGTATTGTCTCTTTTGAATGGTGTGTTAATGCTGTTTATCTCTCTATGTCTATTGACGACTCATTTGTCTGAGTGCCAAGCTTCCAGGAAATCCCCAGGAGTTGTTTTTTTGGGGGGAGGATTTAGTTTGATCTAAGATGCTCACAGGTTGCCCTGATAGACTGGTGGTCCCACCTGAGTAAAAACGCGTAATCTCTGCCCTGAAATAGCCAACAAAGTGAGGAGAACCCATATCTTAGAGGTTAATACATCTACCTAACATGTAAATAACCTGGGTTCGAATCCCAGAAGGGTATAGCTAGCTGATGAGAGCTAAATAGCTTGAAATAGATCTATCTAGTCTCCCTTTATTTCTTTGTCAATTAAAAAAAAAATTAAGATGCTCATAGTTGTTAAAATTTGCTGTTCAGAATTTTAATGTGAATGTGTCTACCAAATCTTTGTCCCCTACCCCCCAACACAATCCCTAGGTTGGACTAGATGAGCTCCAAGGTCCCTTCCAACTCTGTTACTGTTACTGATCTTGATCCTTTGCTGCCACTTACATTTTACCAATGCCATTGCAGCTGTCAGTTGGGTCTTCTCCTAAAAGGGAGGGAAGCTCCATGTCCTTTGCCACCAGAGAGAAACATATTGAGGCAAGATCTGAGAAGTTAAGCCTAACTCAGGAGTGAAATTTGTTACTACTGGTTCTGTGGGCATGCCTTGGTGGGGGGGTGTAATGTGACTGGGTGGGCGTGGCCAACTTTTTTTTTTTACTTTTAAAAACATTTTTTCTACCTCTTCAGCCAAAGAGGTTGTAGAAAAAAATGCTTTTAAAAGGCTCTTCTGACAATCCCAGCTGAGCTGCGTGATCGTCAGAAGCTTTTTTTTTTACTTTTTAAAGCATTTTTTTGGCTGAAGAAAAAATACTTTTAAAAGTAAAAAAAAAAACGGCTGATGATTGCGCGGCTCAGCTGGGCATGGGCCGGGGGGGGCCAGGGATTTTTGCTACCGGTTCTCTGAACCACCTGCTGCCATCGCTACCGAATCGGGCAATCCGATCCAAACCAGGAGCATTTCACCCCTGACCTAACTAATAAAGTCTACAATATAACCTATGCTGATTGTTGGCCAGTTACCAACCAGTTGCTGTCAAATAAAAACCCATGTGGAGAAGAACTATAGCAGCCAGGCTCACTTTCCCTGTTGTAATGTTATAAATCTGTGGAGCAGCTGACTTCGGTGCTGTGAACCATTACCTTACTGCTGGAATCAATGAGATCACAAATGAGCAGAGCACGAGAAGGAAGAAGACGACTACAACAACCATCAATGGCAGACTCAAGCAACTAGAATCTACAGTGGAAAGGTCACCAGCAACTAACCTACTACTTCTCTTGTAGTTAAGATGGCTCTGCATTTTACATAGCAGTGTGCAGTGTCATAAGGCTGCCAAATATTGCTTGTTGTTTGGAAGGATACTGCCAGCAGGGTGTTTTGTATGTTAAAATGATTCCCATGTAAATCCTGCCCATGTTCTGCCTTTCACATGCATTTGTGTTTAATGCAGTGCACATTCCCAAGTTGACCCATCTGGCATTGCTGTCTGAGAGTACTTTCCTTTCATTTGTGGCCTTGTTAAACTTAATGACTTTAATGAGTGGATCAAGTATGAGGGGCCCTCTTGATCAATCCTATTAAATGATACAGGAAAAAGGGAATTGGTTCCTTGCTAACTTGGCAACAATTTGTAAGAATAATCTATTTTGACATCTTTTTATTTGGCTGTCAGGAAGCTGAGGCATTGAGGGCATTGCCAAAAGCCCCTGTCTGGTTTTTTTTCTTTTTTTTTTAAAAAAACCTCTTACTTGATCGTAGATCATGTTCCTTTTTTGAGTTCTGAATACTGATGGTTGGCAAGAGAATATGTGAAACAAGACCACTGAAGGTAGTGTATCTTAGTGTCAGATATTGTGAGGAAAAACTATTTAATTAAAAAGATTTTTAAACAACCTTATGGGACAAGGTTCTCTCTAAGCAAGTTACTAATTTCTGACAAGGAGCCTCATGGATTTCTTCCACGATAACCTATTCACCTGTGGAGGCTGTTATTTCATGTTGCCTTTATTAAGGTAGTCATGTATTTCTGTAAACCCTGACCATTATTTTCCACAGGGGAAACCATTTGAGAATTGGTGACCCCGACAATTACTTTCCACTGGAAAAAACATTCCAAAGCTATCGTAGTTCATAATGAGAACCTTGTGAGTATTTTGTGGGTGTTACTTCTTTTTGTTTCTCACCTCTTCTTGTTCATCCAGGAATGAGCGTGGAATTCCATCTTGGGTTTCTCCAATACTCTTTCAGTCTTCTCAACCTGAGAACCACAGCTTTGACTTCCATAAAAACTCCTGTTTGCAAGGAGAACAGCATATTGAGGGCACTGTTATATGTATGCTGCTTTACGCTTGCATATTAGTAACTGGCTTGGGTGTGTGTGTGCGCGTGTGTGCACGCCTTCAAATCAGCGTTGACTCCTTACAACTATCCAGGCATGTCTCTGCAGTATTCTTGGCAAGATTTCATAAGTACTTCCTTCCTAAGGCTGAGATAGAATAACTGGTGGGCCTAAGTTGGGACTAGAACTCAGTCTCCTGGGTTCTAGCCTGATGCCTTAACCTCTACACTAAACAGGCTTTCTAGCTTGGTTTAGAATAGATTATCATTTCATTGGTAGCTTGGCTGGTACACTTGAAGTGGGATGTGTGTCATGCTTATTCCTTCACCAAAAAAAAGAGAAAGAAATACTGTCACAGAAAAAAAGATTACTCTTTATGAAAGATAATTCCAGCTGCAGCTGGACAGTACTGTCACATCTTTAAAACAAAATGTCTTTGAAAGCCATTTGTGATGCTTTTGTCATACCATCTTCTTGAGTTTTGCAAACTTCTGAAACCAAATCAAATGAAAATGTTTGAAGAGCCATGCCAATCTCCTTGAGTTGGTGTACTCTAGATACATTGGAGCAGGTCTCTTCTAATTCCTAGTCAATGGGAGCTTGTGGTGGTTACATTGACAACTGTCTTTTCAAAGCAACTTCCAACTCTTTGGGAGACAACATTTATTTATTTTCTTATTCATAACAATTTATATAGTCATTCAGCTCAAAAAGTGACTCTGGGTGGTGTTTCTACGGTTAAAAACAATAACAGTTGTCATAACGCCTAGGGCCACAAGCAAAATCTAACTGATAAAAATGATATTAACCAATGTTAGCTAGCAGAGCTTGCCTAAACACCCAGCCACTGAAAGAATGGAACAAACATTTTGGAATCATCTGTTGCAGTGGCCACTGCTCTAGTTCGTGAGTGGTAAGCCAAATAGAGGCTAAGGTATTAATCAGCTTCTCCATACAGAGTGGGAGGTTTCAGGGGAGCCATGGAGTCCATCTTGCTTCTGCTGGATGCAGAGGTGGGTTTCAGCAGGTTCTGACCAGTTCTGGAGAACTGGTAGCAGAATTTTGAGTAGTTTGGAGAACTGGTAGTAAAAATTCTGACTGGCCCAACCCCCATCTATTCTATGCCTCCCAACTCCCAGCTGATCAGGAGGAAATGGGGATTTTGCAGTAACTTTCCCCTGGAGTGGGGACAGAATGGAGATTTTATAGTATCCTTCCCCTGCGACACCCACCGAGCCACGCCCACTGAGCCATGCCACACCCACCAAGCCACACCCACAGAACCGGTAGTAAAAAAATATGAAACCCACCACTAGCTGGATGGCTTTGCACAGGTAGGACACCCTGTGAGCTACCTTTTAACAACCCAAAGCTGAGAAAAAGAAGTTTGTTCCAGACTCTTTGTTGATGACAGAAGAGCTCAGTCCCGCTCCCTTTCTTCCCTGCCACCCCCCCTCCTTTCTGTCTAACCTAATGTTCACTTTTGAGCACATTTTTGGCAATGGCCTGAAAATCCCAGGACTCCGTTCAACCAGCAGCATGCTAATAAAAACTAGCTGAGAGGAGGGGGAATCCTTGTGGGCAAGCTGCCCTGAAAACATTTCAGCTACTTGTGAAAGAGGAGTTTAAAATGCAGTCTTGTACCTTTTATCCAAAAGTACTACTAAACCAGATGGGGGAGAGAGAGAGAAAAATGGTTAACGCTTTCTGTTCCAAATGGCTCTGGAGTTGAGTTTTGACTGGTCCCTCTCCAGAGCATCTGTTGATGAAAACTCTTTTCTTGCTTCGAACAGGAGGTAGTTGAGGTGAAGGAAAATGGCAAGAAGCATTTTTCTCTGGGATTACAGTTTACAAAACTGCAGGGGAGTGACAGCAGCATTTGAGAAAAGAAAGATGTAGAATGAAATTAAGGGAAGAGGTCGGTGAGAGCATCACAGCGTTACTTGGACCAGTTATTAATACTGCATTTTTAATAACTTGGATGATGAGCTGGAGCCTGGAAGGGATTACTTATCAATCTGCAGCTAGTACAAAACTAAGTGAGGCAACAAATCTAGAAAAATCCAGAATGATCATGAAAAGTAAAAGAAGTAGACTGAAAATAACCATGTGCTAAATGCTAGGTTCTTCCTTTAGGAAAAAATAGAGATGCATAAATCAAGAAACAAGGAATACTTGGTTGGTAATATTATTTATTTATTGTCTCTTCATTTGAAAATGTTTGTGGAAGTATAACTGGTCAATTGCTAAATACAAGTCAAGAACATTTTGTGGCTGCTGAAGCGGCAAGTGCAGTTTTTGGCCTCATCAACAGAATTACTGTTGCCAAATTAAGGAGAAATAACAGTTCCATTTGTTTCTGTGTTGGTCAATACTTCAAGAAAGGAGCCCAGTTCTGGCCAGTATTTTGAGCAAAGAAAAAAAAAGGAGAGGAGAGGAGAGGAGAGGGGAAGGAAAACTAGAAAGGCAACAAGAATGATCAGAGGATTTTTTTTAAATTTCATTTTGTCACAACAGTATACACAAACATCGACATAAAACAACAATTTCCCCTAGCACTCTGATATAGTACCCTCTTGGCTGATGCTTAGAACTGGATTTACTAATTTCTAAATAGTCTGGCCTAGAAACCAAGAAACTGTGAGTTCTAGTCCTGCCTTAGGCATGAAAGCCAGCTGGGTGACTTTGGGCCAATCACCAAGAGATGGTGAATTCTAGTCCCACCTTGAGCATAAATGCCAGATGGATGACTTTGAGCCAGTCACACTCTCTCAGCCCAACCCATTTCAGAAAGTTGTTGTTGTGTGGAAAATAGGAAGACTATTAGGTATTTTTGTCACCTTCAGTTACTTATAAAGTAATAAAAGCAGGACAAAAATCTAATACATACATACATACAAACATACATTGATTACAATTGCCTGTTTTGCTTCAGAAAATAAGATGGAAGTGATTGGATTATATCAGCCCAGTAATTCATATGATTGTTTTCACTGTCAATCTAACTATTCAGGAACTTGACAGAGCAATGAATTACAAAAGCATCCATTCATATTAGATATGAAGAAATAATCTGTTAAATCTCCCTTAATTGTTTCATGCTGATTGAATCCTGAGTACTGAGAATATGGGAGGAAATATCCTTTTTCATATGTTCAGGACTAATCATGGAGGGAAGTAGGAGCCATCCTAGAAGACCTGAAAGGAGGCTGCAACTCATTTTTGTGGAATGTAATTATTGTTTTTCATTGATTCACATTCCTGATTGCCCAGAATATCTAATCACACAGAGAACTGTAACCTCAATCAGTCAAATATGGTTACAGTCTCCTTTCAGTTTCAAAGTAAAAAGTTTTGGGAAAGAAAAGAGAAGGACATATACATCTGAATAACCCATCTGCAACTGAACTATAAAATGTCAGCAGGATGGTTTTTTGTATATATATATTTTCTCTATGGGTTCTTCTGGCAGCTGCATTTAATGCACTTTGTGAAACAAATATTTCATCAGTGTAAGCCAGATTCCCTCTATCCTGATTATAAAGGCATCAGTCTTTTAATATCTGAAGTTATTTTGAACAGATTTCCTAAGATGTGGCTTCCATATTTTTGTGAAGCGAAAAAAGTATTATTTAAAGTATTTTAAGGGTCTTTGATTTGGAGGCTGGTGGTGGCCTAAACTATGCTAATGCATTTTTCCCTTAGAATATTGCAAACTTTATTAATACTTTGATTACCCTGTAATTTAGCAGATGCCCATCCTAGCAGTTTAATATTCTCTTTTTATTGCTCTTTCAATGAAATGTGTGCATAGGAGGAAAGATAGTAGAAGAGAGAGTAGTGAGAAAGGATTAAACTGCTTAGCATTTAAAATTCTATAGGAAGATTTGGGGAACAGAAAGGTCACTAGAGTATAGAGTTTATTACTGCTTTCGGTATCGCCAGACATTTTTCATCAAGAAAACTCATTTTATGTTAACAATGTCTGTTTGTATTACGAAACTCATGGATGTTGCGCCTTAAAAGTATTGCAAATATAATTTCCTGCTATAAAGAATTTTCAATTTTCAGGCTTCCTAAGTTTGATTTAGGAAGGTCCTGAGATAGTGGTAGGAAGCAGATGCCAGGCTATTTAATTGTAAAACTTGGTTTCTAGATGTCTGTAGAGATTCTCAGTCATCCAGGTCATGGTTGTCCCAAAGGTGCTTTTTCAGGAGGCAACTGGACTTTCTTGTCTTTTCCTTTGAAGACGTTTCACTTCTCATCTAAGAAGCTTCTTCAGCTCTGGCAGGATAGTGGGTAATGTAATGGAAGGATTTATATTCCCTGCAGACAGTTAGTCATTTGCATCCTTTTAGAGAGTCATTGAAACCTTTGGAGGTTTATCGGTATCCTCAGGGTCACCTGGGTAGTGCTCCTGGTTCCTGTAGTCTGCAATTTCAGTCAGAGCTGAAGAAGCTTCTTGGATGAGAAGCGAAAAGTCTTCAAAAGAAAAACGCGGAAGTCCAGTTGCCTCCTGGGACTGGTTCTAAAACCACTATAGGGGATCGTGGTCCTGAGTCATATATGTTCACTTCTAACAGTTATTCTTACTATTGCCTAGTGGCTTGTAACACAAAAGGTAGTTGGGCAATTGTTAATTTAAAGATGGAACAAAGAGATGAATTACTGCCATTCCTGATCTTAAGTGACCAGGACTTGAAGTGTTGAAAGTAATTGTGATAGTAGTCCTCAGGACATTTTGTGGAAATAAAGTGTTTATGAACCAATATGTTATTCAAAACATGAAAGAAGAAGAAAAAACTAGATTTATTCCCCTCTGCATTTCATAAATGTTTCTCAGAACAGTGGATCCTTGGGTATCATATCAGTTAGTTAGTCAGTTAGTCAGCTTAGTCAGCTAACTAAGGTATGTAGGAAGCACATCACAGTAGTAATGGGGGATTTTAACTACCCTGACATCAACTGGGAAACAAACTCTGCACCAAGTGGAAGATCCAACAGGTTCCTAACAAACCTAGCAGACAACTTTGTTTCCCAAAAAATAGAGAAGGCAACAAGGGGATCAGCCATACTGGACTTAATTCTCACTAACAGAGATGAAATGATAGAAGGTGTTGAAGCTACAGGAACCTTGGGGGCAAGTGACCACGCAATATTGGAATTCAACATTAAGCAAATACAAATAGTAGAACAAAGTCAAACTAGAGTCTTGGACTTTAAGAGAGCTAATTTCAATAAACTTAGAGAGAGCTTGAGAAGGATTCAATGGATGAGAATCCTCAGGGGGAAAACAACTCAAGAAGCTTGGGAAATTTTGAAAAGTGAGATTATAAAAGCACAGTCTAACACAATACCAATGAAGAAGAAAAATAATAGATCTCAAAAGAAACCAGCATGGATGCATAAAGAACTATCTGACAAATTGAAAGACAAAAAGGACAAATATAAAAAGTGGAAAGAGTGGTAAATAACTAAGGCAGAATATCAGCAAATAGCCGAGCCTGTAAAGATGAAGTGAGGAAAGCTAAGGCTCACAATGAACAAAGGCTAGCGACAAAAGTAAAAATAACAAAAAGCTTCTTCCAACATGTTAAAAACAAGAAAAAGTCAAGGAAACAATTGGCCCATTGCTGGGAGAAAGTGGCAAGAAGATGACAAGCAACAGGAGAAAGCAGATCTACTTAACTCATATTTTGCATCTGTCTTTACACAAAAGGAAAAACAATCCAACCTATCAAAACAGCACTACAAAAACAGATTAGAAACACAAGTTAAAATAGGAAGAAAATGGTAAGTGAACACCTGTCTACCCTAGACGAGTTCAAATCACCAGGACCGGATGGATTACACCCCAAGGTTCTGAAGGAACTGGCAGACGTGATCTCAGAACCACTCAACTATATCTTTCAAAGATCCTGGCGCACAGGACCGCTGCCCGAGGACTCGAAAAGAGCTGATGTAGTTCCCATCTTCAAAAAAGGAAAAAAAAACAGACCCAGGAAACTACAGACCTATCAGCCTGACCTCAATACCGGGGAAGATTCTGGAAAAGATAATCAAGCAACGAATCACCGAACACCTAGAAGCAAACAAAGTAATAACCAAAAGCCAACATGGGTTTGTCAAAAACAGATCATGCCAGACTAATCTTATTGCATTTTTTGACAAAATGACAAAATTAGTAGACCAGAGGAATGCTGTCGATATAATTTACTTGGACTTCAGTAAAGCATTTGATAAAGTAGACCATAACCTACTACTAGATAAAGTAGAAAAATGTGGGTTAGACAGCACCACCACCAGGTGGATTCGTAACTGGCTGACCAACCGCACTCAACGTGGTGTCCTCAACGGAACTACATCCACATGGAGGTAAGTATGCAGTGGAGTACCCCAAGGCTCTGTTTTAGGCCCAGTACCCTCCACCATCTTCACCAATGACTTGGACGAGGGGATAGATGGGGAACTCACCAAATTTGCAGTTGACACCAAGCTGGCAGGAATAGCCAACACTCCAGAAGATAGGCTCAAGTTATAGAAAGATCATGACAGACTTGAACATTGGGCTATCTAACAAAATGAAATTCAACAGTGAAAAAGTAAGGTTCTACATTTAGGCCAAAAACAAAATGCACCAGTACCGTATATGTGGTACCTTGCTCAATAGTAGTACCTGTGAGAGGGATCTTGGAGTCCTAGTGGATAACCATTTAGATATGAGCCAGCAGTGCAGCAGCTGCTAAAAAGCCAACACAGTTCTGGGCTGCATAAACAGAGGATAGAATCAAGATCACGTGAAGTGTTAGTACCACTTTATAATGCCTTGGTAAGGCCACACTTGGAATATTGCATCCAGTTTTGGTCGCCACGATGTAAAAAGATGTTGAGACTCTAGAAAGAGTGCAGAGAAGAGCAACAAAGATGATTAGGGACTGGAGGCTAAAACATATGAAGAACGGTTGCAGGAACTGGGTATGTCTAGTTTAATAAAAGAAGGACTAGGGAGACATGATAGCAGTGTTCCAATATCTCAGGGGTTGCCACAAAGAAGAGGGAGTCTCCAAAGCACCTGAGGGTAGAACAAGAAGCAATGGGTGGAAACTGATCAAGGAAAGAAGCAACTTAGAACTAAGGAGAAATTTCCTGACAGTTAGAACAATTAATAAGTGGAACGACTTGCCTGCAGAAGTTGTGAATGCTCCAACACTGGAAATTTTTAAGAAAATGTTGGATAACCATCTGACTGAGATGGTGTAGGGTTTCCTGCCTGGGCAGGGGGTTGGACTAGAAGGCCTATAAGGTCCCTTCCAACTCTGTTGTTATATTATATTATATTATATTATATTATATTATATTATATTATATTATATTATATTATATTATATTATATTATATTATATTATATTATATTATATTATATTATATGCTCATAGAATGGCCTAATGACATCAACTTCATCCTGCTCTGAAAAATCAAAAATTGGAAATATTGAATTGACCACTTTAGCATGTGCTCAACACTGACTAGAACCCACAAATCTCTGGAGTTTACTGAAAAAGGTTAGCCAAAGACCAAACATTGAATGAGTCAGAGGAATATTATGAGAGTAACAGAGAAATCTAGTGGAGGATATCCAATCCACTCTAAGTAATGATTCTCAGTGCTAATAGTTTCCAATGCTCTGGATAATTCTGAATTCTTCATAAAGCACTTAATGATTCCATCTTTCATGCACCTTTGATTGCTTTAGGTGACATTATCATGTGATTTAATTAAGAGGAAGCAATTTAATTATTCCAGTGAACATTTCTATATTATCTGGTAATATTGACTTTTTTCCAGAAAGAATTTTACAAGGATTTGCCTATTTGTTTGGGTCAGGATAGAAAATCCAATTCAGTCAAAATACTGTATGCAATGGAATTTCATTTTACTGTATGCTGTATTTGTACTGATACTGTACTGAGTAGTGTACATTTAAAGTGACAATAAAGTTGTTCTAAGTTCTACTGTGTTGGTTATATGTAGTATAGTATAATCCCTATGTAAGGTTCCTACCATATTGAAAATGATTCATGTACTATTTTTTTGCTATTCTTTCTTCAGTGTGCAGGAACACTAGCATACTACATTAATTAGATTTTCAGTGTCTTGTCTTTGGGGAGAACTGGTGAAGGAGTTGATAATGCCTATTGAGATCTATAAAATAATGTTATGCTGATATGTTATAAAGTGGCTATTATATAGCTTCCCCATTCTTTTTCTAAAGGGCAGCCAGCCAGTTATCATCATGCTGGTGCATAAAAGAGAAGCACCTGGCATGTGTAATTCATGTTCAAGATAGTTTGCTTAACGTATGACTGGTAGAAGATAGTAGTTCATAGTTGTCTTTGCAAGCTGTGGATGAAAGACAAAGTTCCTTAGAGCAGTTGGAGGAATGTATAGCTTATAATAGAAACAGAAAATCAAATACCATTCTGTTTACATCCCCAAATTGGAGGCAAGGAGGTGTTTTTGGCTCTTGGGTCTCATTGTAGTTGTAGACATAGGAAAACAGACTTCACATTTCTGAGTTCTTTTTTGTTCTCTTATTGGAATTCAGAGAACTATCAACCAAAACCTGGTGCAGAAGAGATAATGATACTACAAAAATGCGTTCTTGTCATTGCTACTTGCAGCTTATGAGATTCAGTGTCTTGAAATACAAAAGCCAGATCAGGGGGGTTAGAAATTCTTGCATACTCCTTGGATGAGAAGAGCTGGTTACACGCACCAAGGACTATTTGGAAACTCTGCATGCAGTGCCAAGACTCAAACATTGTCTTTAACACTGCTCTGGTGATCAACCCAGCTGCCTATGGATTGATTACAATCCGTTTACTGAACTGCAGAGTATAAACAACTGGATTAAAAGATTGCTGGGCCTCAAAAGGCAGTTTCTTAAATGCATGGCTGTTGTATTTAAATAAATCAAGGCAACTTTCAGAATCTTAAAGAAGAAGAATAAAGGTACAATCCCTGTCTGATCCGGTGCGCTGCCAGAAGAAAGGAACCTGCCTAATTCAGAATTTAGGAAGGCTGGT
Organism: Ahaetulla prasina; assembly: GCF_028640845.1. Taxonomy (NCBI): domain Eukaryota; kingdom Metazoa; phylum Chordata; class Lepidosauria; order Squamata; family Colubridae; genus Ahaetulla; species Ahaetulla prasina. The sequence continues at coordinate 132,759,801 of NC_080540.1, forward strand.
TTTCCTACAAAGGAGTGGGCACCGTTTGTATTTTCTTATTAAAGTCTGATCCCCTTACAGGTAATCTCTTAAGGTTAGACAGAAGTGAAGCAAAGAGAGTTTTTTTCAAATACCCCCTTTTTCCTTTCTTTCTAATACCTGTTTTGTAACATGGTACTTACTCCCTTTCTAATTTTCCTTTTCTGTTACTCTCTTCTATCTCTTTCCAAATATTGTAGCAATTACTAGGAAAGAGATAAGTTATACTTATCAAAACTCTGCATACACTGTAGAAAGCTTTTGAAGTCACAATGGAATTGCATGATTGTGGACCAAGGGCTGCAGTTTGTCTGCCTCTCTAGTAAAGGAAGGATAGAAGAGGAGGAGACCTTGTGACTTCCTAGATGTTTCTGTGGGCACTGCTGGCTGGAACCCTAAAAATTGCCAGTGTTTAGAAACAATGATTTCCTATTCTTGACCAGCTTTGATACTCTTAATAATGCAAGACTAATTCTGAATCTGATATGACATCATTTCAGAATCTCATTTAACCATCTACTTGTGAGGGAATAGAGGGATGAAATGTTATTTTGATGATTACATGGTAGTGCTGTCAATATAAAATTCTTAGCCATTTGTTGTGGAGGTTTTAGGAGAACATAGTGCCTTCATTCCAATGTTTTGGCATGGACAGGAGTTGTTCTTGTTTGTTATATTTTCCTTTTTCTCATTCTGTCTGGTGGATCCTTCCCAGATTTTACTCTCAATCATCTTGCGAGGCAGATTAGTCCAAGAGATGGTGACTGGCCGAAAGTTGTCCATTAAATTTCATGGCCAAGTGAGAGCATTCCTTCTCCAGTGTTCTAACCATTATGCCATACCGTACTAGCTTCCAGTGGAACAGTTGCTGGAAGGGAGTATAATGACTACAGCAAATGAATGCCTGATGACCTAAGAGATGTCAGATGTTTAGTAAGGGAAAGGAAGATGGAGATTTAAAAGCTGTATTGTGGCGTGCTGCCCATATGACCCCCTGACTGGTCTTAAATTGCTAGGCTTGATATAGAAGAACACCTGGTATCTCCTGTAGAAGATTGCAAAGAGTACAATGTGGACTGCTGAGGCCATGACACATGTTTATGGAGAACTGAATGTAAACACTGTCACTTCAAATTAAGTTGCACGCTTTCTATTCTTCTGACTCAAGCAACTCCAGCCTAGATCAAGCTTTCTGCAATCCGAGACTAGCAAATTTGGGCCAAGAGAAAAAGCCTTCCAAACCATAAGCCGGCTTGAGTCTTTTGTGCTCTGGAAGAGCAGCCTTGCTTGATTAAGAAATTGTTGCATAACCTCTAGTTAGGCTGTTTCCTTTTCTAGTGTTTCTCCTGCCTTTCCCCTCCAATTAATCTAGGAAGTGTTTTCCCAAGAACCATCATTGAAGCAGGGGTTATTGCCCAAATCAACGGGTTTCAGCCTCATATTTGCCACATACCCAGAATGGAAAGCTCACCGCCTGCCTTATTTTCTCTCTCAATTTTTGAGCTACAGAACTATCGTCCTTTGCCTGTTTTCTTATATATTCTCCATAATAATACACTTATCAGAATAGCATTTCACAGCCAGGAATGTGAAGTCCTTGGTGCTCTCTGAGCTTGGTTGTTTTCTTGCAGATGTTTCATTAACCAGCTGGGTAACATCATCAATGAATGCAATGAAATGTCTGCAAGAAAACAACCAAATTCAGAGAGTACCAAGGACTCTGCAGTTCAACCCGGAGCTACAAATATTCTCTACTAATTGGTTCAGCCAGGAAATCTGGAAAAACGCCATGTGCTCAAGCCATTTAGCCAGTTCAAGAATTTAAGCTGAGTTACATTTTCCCCATCAGAGTAATTGCTTGCCCAACAAGCCAAGATATATAAAACAATAAATCATGATTTCACATTGTACTTTGTGACTTACCCCCCCCCCCTTGGGGTGGGTTTGTACATTAAGCTAAGCCAAAAACTAACCAACCGCAGAGTACCTTATTTTCTCTGTGACATCCAAGAGTATTGAATGGTGGTAAAAAATTCACATGGACAGAAATAGCAATAGCACTTAGCAGTAGCACTTAGACTTATATACCGCTTCACAGTGCTTTACAGCCCTCTCTAAGTGGTTTACAGAGTCAGCATATTGCCCCCATCAAACTGGGCCCCCCTTGGAAGGATGGAAGGCTGAGTCAACTTTGAGCCTGGTGAGATTCAATCTGCCAAACGGCTGGCAGCCAGTGATCAGCAGAAGTAGCCTGCAGTACTGCACTCTAACCACTGTGCCACTATGGCTCATATCGGACAGAATGATATGAGAGCTGAACTTGGAGAGCTGAAATGATGAGCCTGGAGAGCTGATGTAGTACAAGTAGTCCTCAACTTACAACAGTTCATTTAGTGACCATTCATAGTTACAATGGCATTGAAAAAATTGACTTATGACCGTTTTTCACAGTTACAACTTTTGCAGCATCCCCATGAACATAGGATCAAAATTCAGATGCTGGGCAGCTGGTTCATATTTATGACTGTTGCTGCATCCCAAGATCATGTGATCCTCTTTTGCAACCTTCTGACAAGCAAAATCAATGGAGAAACTAGATTCACATAACAACTGGGTTACTAACTTATCAACTGCAGTGCTTCACTTAACCAATGTGGCAAGAAAGGTTGTAAAATGGGGCAAAACCCACTTAACAAATGTCTCACTTAACAATAAAAATGTTGGGCTCAATTTTGGTCCTAATTCGAGCACTACCTGTACTATCATCTCAGCTGTTTTTCTTTCAGTGCACACCCTTAATACAGAGATGAGCCAATGTGGATTAGTGGCTTCTGAAGGTTCAGAATTTGGTTTGTGATGTTCTCCTGATCTCTGGGTTGAGCCATTGCACCCTGGCACAGCCACAACTGTAATCCTATGAGAAGACATTTTCTGCCACTCACTGCTCTGCCAGGCACCAAATAAAATTAAATATCAGTGGAGAGAATCATAGAACAATGACATACTGTATCTTAACCATACATTATTGGCAAAGAAGGACTTTAAGATAGTATCATTCTAAACTGAGACTAAACCCATATTTGCCACTATATCTAGAGCTGCTGTTTATCACTGTCACCTAAAGATAAAAAGGACAATAAGGAAGGGGCATGTATACATTTGTACACAGAGCTTTCCAATGGACTGTGTAATACGCAACTACAAGAAAGTAAGGCTATGAGCAAGCAGCTTTGCCTAAAATAGCGGGTCGTCATGACATCGTCACTTTTCCCCCTTCGCTAAACTGGGTATGAGTGTGGCCAGAGTGTGATGCATCCGGCCCACGGGCCGCAAGTTTGACAGTCCTCCCCTAAAGCAATCTCAGTTCATAGCCCTGACAGGTTTTAACTAGGCAAATCCTGACCTGAAGTTTGATTTTTTTTAGCCATTTCCATACATCATTATCTTACTTAGAGCTATAGTTTTCAGAGAGGTGAATGTGAGATTGGATTTGTTCATTATGCTTAGCCAGAGTATGATGGGTTTGAGTTTCCTTTCTTTTTTTAGCCGAATATGCTTTTTAAACTGAATTGCTGTTTTAGAAATCATGATATATGGCTTAGCATTATATGTGACCTTAATAACTTTGGGCTTATTCAAGTAACCCAGGTTAGAACAAAATGTATCTTATGCAATAAGTGAACATAATCAAAGAAAGAGATCCTGCATTTTTGGAAAACATATTTTTTCCAAACAGTTCCAATTTGGGGAATTACTATGCAACTTATCTAGAGGGGCGATAAGGAAAAAAATATTCTATAATATTGAAATCCACTATTTCAGCCTTACTCCCTAAAATGCCTAAAAATACTTTCTTTTCCTACTGACTTGTGAACAGTCTTCAAGTAAATGTAAAACACATTGCTTGAAGAAAGTAAACATGTGAACTAAATACTTCAGATGTCTACAATTATGCTTTGAAAAATCTAGGGGAAGGGCTTAATACTGAGTCCCACTATCAGTCTGCTTAGCATACTGAGTTAAACTATAACTTGTCCCACATCTCACTAAAATAAAATCAAACAGTTCATATGATGGAAGGAATGGGGATGTTGTAGCCCTCCAGATGTTGTTGAAGTACAGCTCCCAGTGGCTCCACATGGCCTCTTCTATGACAGTTGATGCTGTAATTTAGGAACTAACAGAGAGACATGATGCCTAGGTTATAACTCTGATGTTCTTCTGAGGTAATGGTATTCAGGTAATCCTCCATTAGTGACTGAGTTATTTAGTGATTATTTACAATTACAAAGGTGATGAAACGGTAACTTTGTGACCAGCCCTCACATTTAGGGCCATTTCAGGTCTGTAAAGCAAAAGAAAGATGAAGTAAGATAATAAGCACAGTCCCAGTTTTATTTAGCAACTGCTTCATTTAACGACATTACCAGTCACAAATGTGATTGATAAATAAGGACAATGTATACCATGTTTCTTAAAGTGTGGTCCAAGACCTCCTGGAAGTCTCCCAATTCCTCTCAGGGATCTAGAAAATCAAAACTATTTACCAGACATTGAAGCTATTTGCAAAACGTGTAAAACAATCATTCTTCTCATTATTATTTTTATTTATTAAAAATATAGGGTTTTTTCATGAATTTTTTTTTTACTTCTGTGAGGCCCACACCGAGGCAGAATCTAGAGCCCACTTGGCCATCATATGCTAATAGCTAATGGTTTTAGTACTGTTTACTATTCATATTTAAAGTTCTACTGTTGAGGCAGCTAGAAGTTCATTTCAAAGTATGGAACATCATTTTAGATATCTTTGATTCCAGACAGAAAACCTCATTGTCACAGGCTTTTCATTTCAGATTCTCTGCCAGCAAAAGACATACTGAGGTTTTGTGGACCTCTCTCAGTTCACAATATCTTCAGGTACTTTATTGTTTTGAAAAATGTACAAGCAATTATACGATACGACGTGCCACTCTCTCCTTATTACTCTTTCCTCCTTGCTCTGGCCCAATGGTACTAAATTAAATAACTCTAAAAGCAAAATGGATTGTCTCTCTCTCTCTCTCTCTCTGTATGTGTGATATGGTGGGGAACACTCTTTGCTCCATTTTCTTGATTTTAGTTGCTTCTCCTGGTCCCAGTCAGTTTAATGGAGTGCTGAGATTGATTTGACAGGATAGCAAGTGACTTCCAGTCTATTCCATTTTGGCACTAATGGAAACTTTAAAAATGAACATCCTCTAAAATGACAAGATACTAACAGAAATGTAGCTCTGCATTGCACTGCTGGCTCTCAAGGGCTCATGTGGTATTATTACCGTTAAGCCCCCATTACATAATAAACTTCTGTCCTTTCGCATACTAAGAAGGGAAAAATATTTTAAAACCTTTTCAGAATTGCTGGGTATGAGATTGAAAAATTTGCTTCCTCTGGCCCTTGTATTAGGCCTAGTTAAAATGGTCTGGGCAGTTATTCTTTTTAGGCCATGTTCTATGCTTGGTCTCTTGGTGACATTTGAGGGAGACCTCTTCCAAAACATGGCCTGGGTTCAGGCCAAACACAATTTCTTTTCATTCAAATTTAAATTCAGTTCAATCAATTATATGCACTTAATCCGGAACTCCATCTGTCTAATAATTTTGTGTCAGTTTAAAATGTTACACATAGCTGGGAAGTTCTGATAAGATTTGGGGCCTTCCCTGATGTTCTGTCAGGTGCCCCTCTACAGAAATCACATTGGGCTGTTGCACCTCAGATGTTTTTGCTTCTAAATCACATTCTGTCAAGGACTGTGTTCTCTCAGGGCAGTTCCAGACCATCCTGGATGAGACTGAAACAAAAGGTGGATGAAGGCAGAGTCAAGAATAGACAGAGGCACCAATTATCTTTTTTTTTTTTGCCCCCATTTTCCCCTCTTTCCTCCAACCAGTAAGGAGAGATGGCAGTCTTAATACATCTGAAAGGCTTCAATAAGGAAAAACTGCCTTGGTGCCTGATAGCACACCTCTCTTCACACACTGATTGGCATTGCCTGATCCTAATACCAGGCATTACAGAAATCCTGTGAAGGATCTGATGCTTCGTGACAGCTGTCAGATTTTCAGCAAATGACAGTCTTGGAATGGCATCATTGGTGGACCTTCCTTGCTTTTGTTGCCAGATGAAATATATACAGTGTTCTAGTTACTGAAGATAACTGGTGATTGTTAACACGACTTCTGTTGCTACTATTGATTGGGTCACATATAGAATCTTTAATTTCTCCACACAGGATGCTTAGTTTCATCGACTTTACTGCATGTGACTTTATAGCTACTTCAAAAGGCAGACCGCCACACTTAGCATTTTGCAGATGAGATGTTAGAACTTGAATGTTGGTCTTCCAGGGGCCAGCCTTGTTCTTTATCTGGTAACTTGGGTCACTATGAAATGAAGTACTTTAATATAAACTACTAAATCCCTGGCAATGTGATGATAAAGTAAGGGGTAAATTCTCTCTCTCATCTTTCCTCCTTTTCCAACATTCTACCGTAAAATGCAGCCTGCTTGGTTTTTTTGGGGGTCCCCCATTTTTGGGGTCCCCTGTTTGTACTTTTGAATTTCTTGGGAGCGAGGTGTCATTTTGTCTGCATATCCTGTCCTCAGTTCCATCAGAATATCTCGATTTTACGAAAGGCTAGAACCTCTTTCTTCCTTTACATTTATCAATGCAGTATTATTTTAAGAGGGGACTGGGGCCACTGTTGCATTGTAAGAAGAGCACCACTCTGGTGGTTTCTAAATTGCTGGGTGGGGTGTGGGGAGGTGGAGAGAGGTGAGATAAGAAAGTCAGGGTCAAGGGACTCTTTTGGGGAATAATCTACTTGTGCATAAAGCAATTACGGTGGTGGCTGCTCATCACTCAGACTTATTGGGCCCGATCAAGCATTCATAGACCAATAGAATCAGGATGGAACCATTTATAGGCCTCAAATTGCTGGTTCCAAGCTGTTGGACAGGAAAATACCTGAGCTGCTGCTTACTGCCTATTAAATGGTGCAGAATTATTGAGAAATTATTGCCTGGCAGGAAGAAAAAGTCTGAAATATTTATTTTGGAGGGTGGTAAAAAGCAACAGAGGGAGAAGCTGGGAAGGGTAAGTGGAGAAGGTTACAATTTCGGAGGTGGTGGGAGGAAAAAAAAGGTATACAATGTTTTTCCTCTTTCTGAAATGTAGTAACTTAATGAGGCAGCAGAGGCTCCCTGTTTTGTTTTGGTTTTTTCCCCTTCCAGGGCTTCAAGGCTATACAAGCAGAGCCAGCACCTCTGGGTGTAGAAAGGAGACCTTGGTTTTGCTAAGGATAAAACAAAAGAGGGGCCCTCTTTCCCTGTCTCCAGCAAGAGCCCCTTGGCTCCTGGAGGAGGGGTGGTGGTAGATTTGGCAGATCCTCCTTCTCCTCCTTTGCCATTTAGGTTGCTGCGGTTAGAGAGGGGAGGGGAGGAGGGAGCACTTTGGGGAGGCACATCGAGGGAGGGGAGCTCACAGTTGGCTTTGCTTCCTGAGGTTAGAACAGAAAAAAAAATTTTTTTTTAAAAAAAGGGAGAAACCGCAATGACATTTAAGCATTGCACAATTTGGTATAGCCGGCAGTGGTTTGGAGTTTGTGTCTCAGTTTGTTCAATCATAGCCGGCATTAAAATAGAACAGTGGTGAGCGAGATTGGGGGAAATGCAGGAGAAAGAATTTGGGGACATAGCTGAAAGAGCAATGCCATTGAGCTTTGGGGACCGAGATGCGTCATCTCAGAATATAAGCCACCAGGAAAGGAAGTCAATGTTATGACATCTCATCATTCAGTGAAAGAGCCATAAAAACTGTCTTTGCACCTACCCAGTGAGATAGGTTGGGTAAAGACTACTGAAGGGTTCAAGACTGAGTGAGGATGACTCCAAGTATAGGTTTTCCCACTCTCTCATGATTTTATCTATTTCACTAAAATAACATAGAATAACAGAATTGGAAGGGACCTTGGAGTGTATCTAGTTCAACTCCCTGCCCAAACAGGAGAGTCAGCTTTGCTGGCTGAGGTATTCTGGGAGTTCAAGTCCATAAATCTTAAAGTTGCCAAGGTTGGAGACCCCTGGTCTATACCATACAAGACAAGTGGCTGTCTAGTCTCTTCCTGAACACCTCCAGTGATGAAGCACTCACAACTTCTGAGGTCAAGGCATTCCGCTGGTTGATTGTTCTCACTGTCAGGAAATTTCTTCTTAATTCCAGGTTGCTTCACTCCTTGATTAGTTTCCAGCCATTGGTTCTTACCTTGCTTTCTGGTCTTTGGTAAATAGTTTGCCCTCTCCATCTTTGTGGCAGTCCCTCAATTACTGGCACACCGCTATCATGTCGCCCCTAGTCCTTCTTTTCACTAGACTAGCCATACCCAATTCCTGCTTTTGAGAGTTTTAAGTATGCAAATGTCTCTCTGTGTGTGCACGCATAATGCTCTTGGCCCAGAAGATGATGGTGATCATTACAGGAAAAAAAATATTTTTTGGTCCAGTTTGTGGGTTGAGGGATGGCTGAATTAGCTGACAGACTACAACGGAGATAACTTTAGGAGCTGTAAAGGGTTCTAGAAGGCAATGCAGAAATATAAGAAACATGAAAATTAGCATCAGAACAAAAGCTTTAGAGAATTCAAACAGGAAGTGCTAAGTTACTTCAAGGGACTGGTTGAACATTAAATACTGTACAATGGGAATACTTTGGCAAAAATGCCCATGTGCAGCCTGGAAGAGCAGTGCTATATTCCCAGCTAGTTGAGCAGAAGAGACTCATGGTCTAATGGAGTTTGTAACGATAGTGTGACATGCTGAAATTCTTTACTAATTTCTTCATGTAATATGTTAGAAAGGCACTTGGTTGAGGGAAGCAAGCTTCATTGGAGAGATCTCCAAGCCAGAGGAAAGGTGTCCAATAACTTTCCAGAGACATGATAATAAGTAAGAAACGTGGCTTCTTTATGGCCATTATCTTCACAGAACAGGCATATCTGTGGTCTCTGCTTCTTCTGCTACTTGGGTTCTAGCTGCCTCCTACATGCTTCATTGCTACAATTTGCTGATAAGCTACAGTTATGTGCAAAGCAGAATTGGTTGTTTAGACGTGGCTGTTGTGGAGTGGATTTTTAGCTTATGTGATCCATTTCAGTTTCATCAGTATGGGCTTTCTTTCAAATATGTCTTCAGAACTCTGAAAGATTTACTCAGCCATCTGGGAGTTATTATACCCCAAGGGTATTGAATCTACAGGATGACAAGTCCCCTGAGGCTTTCAGGAGGCATTGGGAAAGTAGCTCCCCAATGATTCCTCAGAGGCCAAATGCAAACACACATTTCAGTTTTGAACAAATTGTGCAGTTGAGTTGAAGACACCTGGCTGGCCCGTGTTCTCCCTTCTTGAGTCTTAGCAAGTCAGAAATTTGCAGTGTCTTTCAGCTCTCAGAGAGTGGGATAATAGAACATCTGTTCAGAACAAGCAAGACAATAAGTAGCACATACAAAAGAGACATTCAGCTCCTTCTCTAATAGGAGTTGTAGGCCAGAAAGGATAGATGAATAGAAGCAGTGGAGAATACTTAAGACATAGAGAGGCACTACTAACCAAATGCGGATAAGCAATTTTTGTCCAAAAAGCAACATGCTTAATGACTTCCTTAACTTCCTAGATCCTTCCTTACTTTGACCAGAACTGTGCAATTGAGCACTTCTAGGTATTTTAGATAATAAATCATATAATTTGATAATTGGCTATGTTGCTTGCAGTTAAGGTTTCTTTTGGTAGGATATAGGACACATGCCTTCACCTGAGGCATTATTCTGCTAGGTAAGATGAGAAGAAGTAAGGGCCATAATTAGCAGAGTCCTAATTATGCCGCTTGGGAATTTGACTTTTAAGAAAAATTGTGTTTTCAATACAAAAGAAATTATCAAATTGCCAACATGAAATGGGGTTATTCTTAATCTTGGCTAATTGTTACCATAACATTCAGCTGAATCATTGAGTTTAGTAAGGTTAGGAGGTTGTAGTGGCTTTCTTGACTAGTAATTTTCATCAGTAGCCTACACAGTCTTAAGGAAGGCAGAGAGTTGCTCTATCTTATAAATCAGCCATCAGAAATAATAGTGCATTGTAGCTAAAGCAGTGCTCATCACTCAGGAAGGAAAGTACTGGTAGTAGTTTTGGATTGTCACCCTAATGTTTGGTGCCAATGGGGGCTGAAAAGAGATTTTGTCTCATTGTTGTGGTAGAATCAATCCATGTAACCAATCCCGAGATACTTTCCTTCGCTATCATCTTCACAGCACTATCTTGGAATTATATAATCTGGGCTTGCTTTGCCTCACTTAGCTCCTTAGAGCAGGGGTCTCCAACCTTGGTCCCTTTAAGACTTGTGGACTTCAACTCCCACAGTTTGCTGGCTGAGGGACTCTGGGAGTTGAAGTCCACAAGTCTTAAAGGCGCCAAGTTTGGAGAGCCCTGCCTTAGAGCCTCTAGGGTCCTAAATATCAGGGCCTTAATTTGGGAGAGTCAGTTTTTTGGAATTCTGTGCCTTAAGGCAGATGTTTTCACTTTTTTCCCCCCCAGGCTGCAAAACCCGTTAGTTAAAAAAAATCCCAGAATTTCTGATCAAGCATCAACCCTCTAATGATATAAGAAGGCTGCGCTCAAATGAATTCCTTCTCTTTGGTTATAGCCTCTAATGGAGTGGTTCTCAACCTTTATAGTGCTGCGACCCCTTTAATACAATTTCCCACGATGTGGTGACCCCTTTAATACAATTCCCCACGATGTGGCAACCCCAACCGTAAAATTATTTTCATTTTGAATTTATCACGCCTGAAGCCGCATTGGCTAGAGATCTGAACTGCTTGTGATTGCCTTGAGGACGGAGGCATTAAAGCGGAGACTCCTCCCCTGTTAAGTTTATTGCGCCTGAAGCCAGATTAGGCTAGAGATTGGGAGTGATTGTAGCTGGCTTGAGAGGGAGACATCAGAGCAAAGATTTCTCTCTTTTTTAATTCATCGCACCTGAAGCCGAATTCGGCTAGCGATTTGAAGAGCCTGCAGCTGGCTTGTGGAGTCAACCATTGGAACGCGATTTTTCGACTCGCAAGTATACTTCCCATATTTCCGATGGTCTTAGGCGACCCCTGGCAAATCGTCATTCGACCCCCAATGGGGTCGCGACCCACAGGTTGAGAACCACTGCTCTAATGGAATCCATCATGCAATCCGTGGTGGCGTTGTGGTTAGAATGCAATGTTGCAGGCTAATTCACTGCTCACTGCCAGCAGTTCGATCCTGACTTGCTGAAGGTTGACTCAGACTTCCATCAGTAAAATGAGGACTCTGATTGTTGGAGGCAATATGCTGACTCTGTAAACCCGCTTAGAGAGGGGCTGTAAAACACTGCAAAGCGGTATATAAGTCTAGGTGCTATTGCTATTGAGTTCTTGTAGAAATCGAGGCTTCTCTGGAACACAGTTTTGAAAACCATAACCTAAGGCACCCTTTTTACCCTTTAAAACTTCGCTTTCAAAAAAAGGATCTGAACCCTTTCATTTCTGTACAACCACAGATGAGAGCATTTGGGATTTTACACAAGAGCCAACTCCTCAGCTGTAATGAGAATCTGTCTTGGGCTTTTGTTCTTTGAGAATCACAATGGCCAGGGTGATTTATTGCACTATTCTAATGGGATTCCCTCTTCCTTATGAAATTCCTGTAGGATTAGAATGTTTCTCAGAGAAAGGAACAGTCTGAGAACAAGAGACACACACTTTGTTTACAGAGACCTTAGTGGATTAGGTGCTCTTCCTTTCTACGCTTCTTGTGTCTCTGATTTCCTCTCTCTCGCTGCAAGTATCCAGGGAGTTCTCCTTTCCTATTTTGGGACCATATAGTGTGTTGCAGTCAGGCAAGCTTTGGGAGGAGTGGAGCAGCAGGGGTGCCTCCTGGGACTCATTAACTCTCTACAGGGGAGATGTACTCTCACTGCTGCATATCTAAGTTAGCTGCAAACAAGTGTGACATAGGCTTACCCAGCCTGCGGTGGCAAATCTTGGCAAAAGATGAACTTCCCCTTCTGACAACTGGAGGAAAAAGGCCAAACCTCATTCTGCAGTTTTGTTACTCAATTCTTGGTCATCTTGTCTGACTGTCCAGTTGTAGGTACACCTCTTACTGAGGATGGAAGGAGGAGGTTGTTACTAGTGCCAGATGCTGAAATGCACTGAGATGCAAAGCTCAAAGCAAGAGACAGGGGACCTTTATTTTTCCATTTGCCCCAGTTACACTGTGGGAAAGCTGGTGTAATGTTTTCATTTAAGGAGGAAGTGATTACAAAATAATTGGTTTCATGCCCCTCTCCTTCCACTGCACTGCTGGAAAGTATTGTCCATCTGCAACAAGAAAGATGCTGTTTACTCCATCAGGTCTAAATAGAGCCCAGCTGAGGTTGGAGAATGGTCTCATCTTCACGACAGCTGTTATAAACCCAATTGAATTATGACACTAAAGGATGCTCCTCTTTTGGGGAAATACCTCTAATATTTGAGGAATGGCAGAATACACAGCTGTGCCTATGTTAAGGAAGCCAGCATAATCTGAGCTTCCCACAGATAACTACTCCCCCTCCCCCCTTCCCCCTCCTCCTCCATAATTGTAAATAAAACTGTCACATGTGCAGATCGGGAGGCATTTGAGCAGGTAAATGCACAAAGAGCTGTTTGAAATAGATGAAATACCACCTTAGGGAGACAAAGTAGAAAAAACATGTGGCCCTGACCCATTTTGGAAAACACTGCCGTATGAAACTAAAGAATCCTAATAGTCAGTAGGATTAGTTTAACTGCTTTTTGGCAAGTAGGCAACATGATTTCTGGCAGGCGTTGCACTTGTATCTCTCTGCTTCACTTGCCATTATTTCCTACAAAGGAAACATTACTGTAGACTTTGCAAGTGACGTGGCCTTGTTGGTACAGGAACCCAGCCTCAAAGACTTCAGAACTGTGTTGCTACTACTCAGATGGCATGATTTTAGTAGGAATCTTATAGTTTCAATCATATAGCTGTGTTTAGGGGTCCAGTTCTTGTTGAGCCAAGTATTAGAGAAATTCGTGGCTTTCCACTACCACATGGGACTTTGGAATGTGCAATTATTTTGTGACCAGAGGTACCTTCATCACTGAAGGTAGAGAAATAGTGACCAGAGTAGAAAACAATCTTCTGTTTTGTGTCCCAGATTGTATTTTAAATGTTCTCCTCACGGGACACTTGCCTGAAGCCACACTCGCTGCCTTTCCAGTATGAGTTTGATTCTTCTTCTAATGTCAACAGCCGCATTTTGATGACCTGGACTTATTTCCCCACTCTTCCCCTATTTAATTTCTCCAACCATCTCCTGTGAGTGGCTACAGGTGCAATTCAGTATCATTCCCAAAGCTGAAATTTAATAAGACGTTGGAAACGAATGGGTAAGTTCTCCATGTTTATCTCTTTGAAATGCTCTAATTAGAACAATTTGCATCATTTGAGAAGCTCAGTGAGTTACAGACAAATTTTAGATAATTGAATTAAAATGAAGATATTCTTTTGAATTGCTCATGTCATTCAATTTGTTCACCTCAGAGAGAGAGAGAGGAAGAGGGAGAAAGAGGGAGAGAGCAAGCAAGAGAGAGATGTAAACTAATTATATGTCTGAGAATCTACAAAGCAAGCTGAAAAGTTGAATGGATAGATTAATCATTCTGAAAGCAAGGCAGCCATTCTGTAGTCTGACACAATTGGTACAGTTACCTATGTGAAGCTGATGGGAGAAGTGGAACTTCCAACAAGATGTTGCAGTAGGATGGCAATCTTCAGAGTTGCAGACAATTCCGCCCCCCCCCAACTTCTCCTGTTGTCTTAGTCTATTTCCACTTAGTAACCATTTTAAAGGAAAAACAAGGAAACAAGCAAAAAGAAAAAAAATAATAATTGGAAATATAACGTCTGTAAGTGGACAAAGGCACTATCAAGAATTTGTACAGTTAGTGCTCGGTGCATCCTTGATTAGAAATTAACAATGGAAAAATATGAAGCTGCAACTTTCTTTCCACTAACACAACAGGCCATTTTACTCCGTGTATGAGCATGTTCAGGTTTCTATTAATTGTTTTTGAATTCATGTTAAAGGATTTTTTTTCCTTTCACAAATTATTTCTGTTTCAGCAAAGATTGGAGTAGTGTTATTACCCGCTTGTTTCCTGATAGCCCTGTGTTGACTGTAGAGGTGTCATAATTCAGCGAAGTCATAGCTCATCACCTACATTTTCTATCAGGTAATGGTGGTTGTAAAATGCACTCCAAAACACATCTGAGTCCATCTAAATCTTTGTGGTTCAGTGAGATGTTCACTCGGGTGAGAAAGCCAGACAGCGTGAGCAGAGCCATTTAGATGACAACGGTTGCTTGCTTATGTCTTGGTTCATGCTTCCACTACTTATTCCAGTTCCTGGGGTGAGAATCAACTATTCTTCAGGGTAAAGTTTCAGATGATCACCCATCTACAACTGACTCTTTTCTGCCCTACCCAACCTATTCTACAGATATGCTTTAACAAATAAGCAAGGCTTATATATGCTTCCTGGCAGGCAGGCCTGCTCTTTGAATGACTGTAGTGAACTGATTGTAAATAAGATTGTATGAGTGAGTATTTTTGTTCTTTTGTTCTTCTTTTTTTTAATGAACCAGATTTTATGTTTATTATGTCCCATTTTGAAAACCTGACCTCTTATTCCACAGACCCTTTGATTTTCTTAAGTTGTGAATCTCAGGAGTACTGAGTCATTAATGGCTAGGAAAAATAATGTTGTAAGCTGCTCTGAGCTCATAGAGCATAGCTAGCAGAAATTAAATAAGAAAATGGATTGTGCAACTAATTATTACAATGTGGAGGGCTAGAGTTCAGAATGGTAGTTTCTCCCCAGTCACTATTTCTGGGTTATTATTTTCATATTTGCTTATTTCTTCCCCTATTATAAGTCCCCCATCCATTTGCAACAAAGCATATTCATATTCATACAGGTAGTCCTTGACTAGCAATAGTTGTTTAGTCACCGTCTAAAGTTACAACTGAAAAGAAATGACCTATGACCATTTTTCACACTTATGACCATTGCAGCATCCCCATGGTCACATGATCAAAGTTCAGACACTTGGCAACGGGTTTGTATTTATGGTGCTTCCAGTGTTCCAGGCTCATGTGATCATTTTTTGTGACCTTCTAACAAGTAAAGTCAATGGGAAAGCCAGATTCATTTAAGAACCAGGTTACTTATTTATCAACTGCAGTGATTCACTTAACAACTATGGCAAGAAAGGACGTAAAATGGGGTGCTCACTTAACAAATATCTTACTTAGCAACAGAAATTTTGGGTTCAATTGTGGTCATAAGTCAAGGACTACCTCTATCATATTCATTCATTATTGAAAGTAGGTTGTTTCAATAATTTTGCTAACTTTGGAGTGCTAATATTTGTGCTTAGTCTGTCTTAATTTTGATTATATAATATCATTTAGTTTGGCAACATCGGGATGAGGAAGTAGGCTCAAAAATGGCACGCAGATTGGTTTTCCTTGAACAGCTAAAATCTGTGCTGAGTTATCATTTGTTCTAGTAACAACAAAAAGCTACCATCCTTTTTCAACCATGAAACTAACTTCCTTAAGAAAAACACTATATGCAGAACTATGTGACAGCTTTCTTTGTGAACTATTTTTCTGAATGCAATGGATTTCATGAGTATTTTATCTTCGAAGGATCTAATATTGCTGAAATTTTTTGGTATTGCTTTAATAAAGTTAAAATACTGAATACTGCCCTCATTCCTGCAAAACAGGGGTTCCCAACCCCCAGCAAGCAGCCCAGTACTGGGATGTGGCCGAGTCAGAACCAGGCAGCGGGTGAAGACACAAGCGTGCGCAGCTCCAGTTTGTGTGAGTGACGGATGTTCACAGTGCACACAAAGCTCTATATGTGCAAGCAGTGGATGCTCACGCCCACCACTTGCACAATGGGAGCTGCATGCGCAAGGGTGCTTGCCCACTGCTTGGGCAGAACCATTCCCTGTCCCGTCTCCCCGCCACCACGCAGCTGGTCTGCAAAGCCAGAAAGGTTGGGGACCGCTATTGCAAAGCCCTGAATTTTTTTAAACATAGAAGTTTATATTAAAACCTGTGGTGTTCCATTTAGAAGAAATTTAATGTCCTAACGCAGCTGTTTATCCAACAACCTAGAGAAACACACTTTTCTAAAATTGAGACAACCCTTATATAATTTGGATGCTGTAGTTTTGAAAATTTAGTGTGTGTGTGTGTGCCAGAGAGGGAGGGAGAGGGAGAGGGAGAGGGAGAGGGAGAGGGAGAGGGAGAGAGGAAGGCTTGGCCATACATTGCAGAATGTTTGAAGAACAAGTGGATGGAAGAAAAATCAAATTTTGCTAAGGTGGCAGCTGTGTCCTTACTTTAAGCCAGGAGCTGTAACATATTAAGAGAACAGTTCTAAACCTCTGGCGAGCTGCTGGAGTCAGCAATGAATGCAGATTAAGAGGAGACCCATGGAAAGACATTTCTTCTTGGTAGAGAGGACATGTATGTAGGGTTTGGTCTGTGAATGCTAGGGCTCAGAAAATGGGACATGTCAAAGAAAACTCTGAAACCATGGGCACTTGACGCTTGATGGGTCTCAGAAGCTGGGCACCTTGGTCTTAGAAGTTGGATACGGTTGGGCCTGATTAGTGCTTGGATGGGAGACCATTCAGGAAATGGTGTAGACTTGATTGGGGGGGGGAACAGGCAATCGCAACGCGTTCTTTATGGATATCTCCATTTAGTTATCAGGAGTTCAGCTCACCTTTAGGACATCTTTACTTGTTCCCCATAGTCTCCTCAAGCCCTTGACCCTTACTAGATAATTCTCTTTCATGACTGACAAGGAAAGAAGCAAATGAAAAATAAATGTTTGGGGCGGAGAGGTAAATATAGCCACCTACTTTTTTTCCTGGGAGACATTAGGACTCTCAATTTATTTATTTATTTATTTATTTATTTTGTCACAACAATATATGTAGGTATCATACAAAAAGATTATATAGTATATAAACACTTATATGAGTAAATATAAGGAGGTATAAGCATATATATTGTTGTGTCTCGCCCGCTTTCACCGCAGCCGGGGCCTTCTTATCTGCTTCCGAACGCTGAGGAATGTCCTAGTATGCCTCCCGGCCCCAGCCCTGGCTCCATGCCCAGACAGGCTGAGGAGAAAGAAGTACCTCCAGCCCCCCGGCAAACATGCCCAGGCAAACAGAGCAACTAGACCCCTTCCCCTCCCCCACAGCATGTGAGCCTGAGGAATTACCAACAGGTGCAGACTGGAGTGACCTTCGCTTCAGAAGAATTGATAGGCGGCGGCGACAGAAGGAAGGGAGGGGCAGGCCTGGATAAATGCTGAGTCATGGAGCCACACCCCATGGCCTATATAAAGGATCTGCTTTCTGGAATTCTCTGAGTCAGGCAAAGTCTAACATATCTTGCTGAAGTCACTTTCTGGTCTCCTGCCTGCCTTGAGAACTTTGCTAGGACTTTGGCAGAGCTGCAGAGGCACGCCTGATTTGGATTTCCCTGACCCGGTCGTCAGCGGAGGAGTGGGACACAACATATATATATAGGAAGAAGAAAAGAAAAACAATAGGACAGGAACGGTAGGCACATTTGTGCGCTTATGCACGCCCCTTATGGTCTTCTTAGGAATGGGGTGAGGTCAATAGTAGAAAGTTTTTGGTTAAAGCTTTTAGGATTATGAGAAGAGACCACAGAGTCAGGTAAAGTATTCCAAGCACTGATGATTCTGTTACAGAAGTCATATTTTCTGCAATCTAGATTAAAGCGGTTGACATTAAGTTTAAATCTATTAGTTGCTCTAGTATTATTGCAATTAAAGCTGAAGTAGTATTATTATACTACTATAATAATATACTATATATACTAATATACTATATACTATACTATAATATACTATAATATACTATAATAATATAATATATAATAAATATAATAATATATAATAATATATAATATAATATGAATATGAATATAATAATATGAAGTATTATTGCAATTAAAGCTGAATTTGACTGAAAACAGGACATGGTATTCCCCCTTTTAGACTGCACTGCCTGAGAATTAGTTCCTGAGAACAGTTAGGAAATTGGCTTAGCAAAAAAAAGGCTTCAACAGTCAGCACATTGTATTGTAAAAGAAAATGACTTTTTTGTCTTTTTGCCAAGGAGAGTGACTCCTTTGCCTCTTTATCAAGGTCACCTACCTGTTTCACCCAGAAGAAAAGAACCTTATGTACCCAAGAAATGATAGCGATAGCATTTAGACTTATATAAAACCCTATATTCATAGGGTTTTACAGCCCTCTCTAAGAGATTTGCAGAGTCAGCCTATTGCCCCCAAGAATTTGGGTCCTCATTTTAACCACCTCGGAAGGCTGAGTCATCCCTGAGCCAGTAAGAATCGAATTGCTGGCAGTCGGCAGAGTTAGCCTACAATACTGCACTCTAACCGTGCACCAGCACAGCCCATGATTCTTAGTCTTTACTTCCATTCTCTGGACATAGCACTTTTATTGAACTATAGGAAGGAGAATTTGGTCCAATTTTAGTTGCTTTGTCATCAAGGAAGGGTGGCAAATTCAAGCTTATTATTTTCCTCCCAATGTCGAAACATATTTGCATCACTCCATGGTTTTTAGAGGACCATTTAGTTGTATGACTATGATAGGGAAACTTTTCAATTTGCTGCCTTCCGGATGTGTTGCAATTTTTCTAACTACCCCCACTAGCTAGCTAATGCCTATGTGATGGGAAGGATTGGAGCTGCAGCCCATGACAGGAAAGAGAGGATTTTTGAGAGGCCTGTAATTCAGGACAGAGATAAATTGGAGTGCAAGCTTCACTCTGCAGAAGAGCCTGTGTGCTGCTATTGGCACTGCCTGGCCTTTGGATGCAGTTTCAACCATGTGGCATGATCAGTATATTATTACATATAGTAAAGAGGCTCAGATTAAAACAACATGGAAAAGAATTATTGGATTTGCATTGCTTTTGCATAGCAAAACATCATCTGTAGCTTCTTAAGTTATCTTTCTCCACTGTGTTAATGTGGGGAAATGAGGTCTCTCTACTCCTAATTATCCTCTGCCCTCTGCTCCCCATCATTAGTTTTCAGTATTTGCTTTGCTGACTTTTCCCTTTAAGAGGAAAGTGCTTGTTTATAATAGGCTGCTGTTTTTTATAACCATGAGAGTGGATCTCTGAGACATCCATATGTCTCCAGAGACGCAAAGGTCACATCAGTGCAAAAGGAAATCTCTGACAAGGAGCAGGTTTTATTGAAAATAAATATTATCGCCAGCAATCTGTGATCCCATCAGAAAGGGGGGCGGGGATATACCCTGGACATTCTTTAAAATAATCCCCTCTTTAATGAGAGTATGATAGCTCTCCCAGTCTGGAGTTCACTTGCCATAGTTCCAGCCAGCTGCAATAACAATCTCTATAGATAGGTAGTCTCAATTTAGAATGGCAATTGAGACTAGAATTTCTGTCTCTGTGTGATGAGGTAGTAGAGCGAGGGTGTGCACCAAATTGAGGAAGGTTGGGTGAGGCAATTCATCAATCATCTTACCTGGAAGTAATATGGTTTTGTATGTAGAGAATCCATACTGTATTATTTCCAACCTTCTCATTTTCTGCTTTGTTTGCTTCCCTCTTTGTCAACCATTTTTCTTTTCTTAAAAGGCAATTCAGTACCAGCATGTCCATTGTGGACAGGCAGAGTGTACTCAGGTAGTTTAGGATTATCATGCCTTTAATTATAAATTTTCTTCTAGTCTGTCTTTCCCAATGTGGTGCCTTCTAGATGTTCAGGGACTAAAGTTTTGATGGCCAGGCCGACTGGGAATTCTGGTATGTGTAGTCAAAATCCATCTGAAGGACATGATTTGAAGTTGTGCAGAATGTTTTCTCGCATAGAAGAAAAATAGAATATAATATAAATGGAATACAATATTCTATTTATATAAGTATTTATATTAAGTAGTATTTATTTATATTTAGTAGTATTTAAGTATTTATATTAAGTAGTGTATTATATATACTACAGGGAGTCCTCAACATATGACCACAATTGACCCCAAAACTATTGTTGCTAAGTGAGATATTTTTTAAATGAATTTTGTCCCATTTTACGACCTTTCGTGCTGTATTTGTTAATTAATCATGGCAGAACATGGTTGTTAAGTAAATCTGGCTTCCCCATTGACTTTGCTTGTCAGAAGATTTCAAAAGTGATCACATGACCCCAGAACACTACAACCATCATAAATATGAGTCAGTTGCCAGGCATCTGAATTTTGATCACATGACAATGGGGTTGCCACAACAGAATTTTGATCACATGACAATGGGGTTGCCACAACAGCCACACATCAGAGGTGGGTTTCAGCAGGTTCCGACCAGTTCTGGAGAACCGGTAGTGGAAATTTTGAGTAGTTCAGAGAACTGGTAGTAAAAATTCTGACTGGCCCCGCCCCCATCTACTCTCTGCCTCCCAAGTTGCAGCTGATTGGGAGGAAATGGGGATTTTACAGTAACCTTCCCCTGCCATGCCCATCAAGCCATGCCACGCCCACCAAGCCACACCCACAGAACCGGTAGTAAAAAAATTGGAAACCCACCACTGGTGTGTATGTATGTGTGTGTGTGTGTGTTTTTATCTTGAGTACATGGAATTGCCCTGTGAAATGCAGTTTCAGTCATGAGGGGGGAAATGGGGGGAGTATATAAGAATGAAGGGAGAATTTTGCCTATAAAAAGATGGGAAGCACAAAACAGATAGGAAAGGTAGAGGGTCATGGTATCTTGAGAACACCCTCTACCTTTCTTGTCTCTTGAGAAGATACCGTCACTGGAGTAGATACCTTGAATTAACTGCTGCCTGCTACTGCAGTTCAAAAAGGAGTTGTGTTTCATGCTCACTGTTCACACCTTCCTCCAGGCTCCAGAGAGCTCTTTCTGTCATCAGTCTTTGCCAAGTATGGTGGCCAAAACAGCACTCCATAAATGGCTGTCAGTTCTGAAAGGAACATTGAATTTGGAGGTGAAATGGAAAGCTTATTAAGAATAGTCACCTGAAAGGTTGCATCTAAAAATAAAAACCAAATTCCATGAATCAAAGTTCGTCCTACTGCAAAGATAGCTAAATAATGCTTCAGATTCAATTATAGGTACATTTGATGGGACTAAAGTTCCATCAAATCAGAGTGGAAAATTCCCATTATTTTGATGACACATATAATTTGTGCCATGAGGTAGCTGTACTAAATAAGTTTCTTGGCTAGCATTCCTCCTTCATTTGCTTTGTCTTCCTTATTAAAGCCGACCAAATTTATAATTATTTTGGGGGCAGAATTCCTAGTGGAATTGGTGGAATCAAATGCTTGATTGACTTTTAAACCTCCTCCTGCCGGCCAAATTCATTTGAAGCCATTACATAAGCTTCTTCAATGTATTTCATTCCTTGCTTTTCCCTTTCTTGAAATTGTTGGGCTGAATGCATCATTAATAAAACAACAATTCGTGTGGATGATTTATTAACTTGACAAATGATACGTTTCTTTCCTAAAAAAATGTACTCAAGCAGCTAACATGTTCTTCAAATTTGCATGATTTTATTTTATTTTATTTTATTTTATTTTATTCCTGAGTACTTTTGGGGGGCCACTGATTATTTTCCAAATAGTTTGGCTGCAAGCATTTGAATCTCTTCAGTGAGAATCCTGATTCCTAGCTGGTCAAGCATGTTGGCATTTTCTCCATGCAATTTCTTCTAATCCAGGAGCAGTACACCTTCAGGATGCACTGAAGATACATAAATAAGAAGCTTTTTATAGTTAAATTTTTAAGAGAACATATTTTTTCCAGCAAGATGAGAATATGATATTTGCCAGAAGCAAACTGCAGATATTCCAAGTAAGCATAGAAAAATGATAACAGGCATTTTAATTAACCTGATTTCTTTTGCGAAACAAACTCTACTAAACCTGTTTTTTTTTCCCCAGTTGTTTTTATCATGATGAAATTTTAATGAAGGAAGGATTTGTCTGTACTGCTATTTTGACAATAGTAAGTGATGCTGTTGTGTGATGCTAGAGTTGTAATCAAATATGTACCTTTTTGTTGTTAGTTGCGAAGTTGTGTCCGACCCATCGTGACCCCATGGATAACATTCCTCCAGGCCTTCCTGTCCTCTACATCCTCTGGAGTCCATTTAAACTCATGCCTACTGCTTCAGTGACTCCATCCAGCCACCTCGTTCTCTGTCATACCCTTCGTCTTTTGCCCTCAATCTTTCCCAGCATTAGGTTCTTCTCCAGTGAGTCCTTCTTTCCCATTAGGTGGCCAAAGTATTTCAGTTTCATCTTCAGGAAAACTCATTTTATAAATCCACAACCATAATAAATAGAATCCCACAACAGGAACAAATAACGAAGGAGTTCAAATTGGGTGGGGTATTCCTAAGGAAAAAAATTGTCCTAAAGGCATTGTTACAAGCAGTGATTATGAGGCAAGAAATGGGAGACAGCAAAATAGATCAATAAAAATGTAAAGTCTCCTTCAAATAGAGCCTGATTTATTTAACTACAAGAACCTGATCATATTGTTTTCTTGGCAGCAATACAGATGCGTTTTTCCCCTGACTTTTTCCAGAAGGTTTCACTGACTTCTCTGCAAATATGAGATTCCCTGGTAGTTTCCTATCAAAATATCAACTGGTTTCTTTTCTGCTTAGCTTTTTGAGATTAGCTAGCTGATCTTTTAAATGTAGCTATGGGTTTGTTTGTTTTTTAACTTTTAAACATGGAAGAACTTCTTTCTTCCATGTCCTGTAGTTGTCTTTTTTAAAAAAAATAATAGATTTTTTTGGGCCAGGGGTAAGGGACCAATAATATAGAAAAGAAAGGAAATTATAAGCAGATAATGAGTCAGGGAAGCTGGAGCACTGAACGTTCTTAGGTTGCTGAAGGCATAACAAAAAGGCCCTGTTTAGACATACCTCAAGGAAACGGCATGGGAGAAATAAGCAATAGCACTTAGACTTATATACTGCTTCTTAGTGCTTTTACAGCCATTTCTAAGCGGTTTGCAGAGTCAGCATATTGCCCCCAACAATCTGGGTCCTCATATTAGATAGTCCAACTATTCGGTGAAAATGGCAAAAAGCTGACAGTGGCTGTAAAAGCTTCTTTTAGAAGACCAATTAAGAAGCTACTTAACAAGCTGCTATGGACAGTTGGTTGTTGGAGAAATGTTCATGGACATTCAAAATACAGACATTGCCAAAAGTCAGATAGACCTGTATTTTTTTTTAAAAAAAATAGTTTAATTATACAAGACTATAATTGTCCATTAGATTTTCTTTCCAATTTGATAAATCAAAAATAATAGTAGTCATAGTAATTAATAATAGTTTTTTAAAAAAATGTTGGAAATGTAATGACTTAGTTGGGTTCTTTATTATTATTTTTTAAAAAGTGGTAGAAATGTAAAGGCCAGCTATACTGGAACATAATTCATAGAAGAGTGGAACGGATTTTAGAAAGTTATAATTTACAATTCTTATTCAATTTCACCATTTCCTTCAAATTACACTGAACTCACATTGTATATGTTAATGGCGGCAAGGATTTCACTGGAAAAGACCTTCTTTGGAAAAATGCCTAATTAAATTGTGGGAGTATGTGTTGAGGTCCAGAATAACTTCCTATATAATAATACATCTCATATAGAGTTTAAGTCTAATTAGAAACCATTCTTAGATTATAACACTAGTTGCAGATTGTGTCACATTTATAAATTGGGTTTCCATCTATAGAATTATATCTCAATCTAATCATACTGATCTATCATATTTTTTTATTTTTTATAGCTTTGCCAATGGTTTGTACTGTGTTAAATCAGTTCTGTGTTTATCTGTCTTTAACTGTGTTAAATCAGTTCAATAGGGCTAATTATCTGTACCTTTTTAAAAAATATATGTTCTGTATTTCCTTCCTTATGCTTTTTTCACTTATATTCTTCAAACAGTTAAGTAAAATAAAGGACTGGAGAAATATGAAAGTAATGGTGTTTCCTATCAAGAAACTAATGGCTAGAATCTTGGAGACAAAATGCCAACAAGAAGGCCCAAATTCCACGAGCCTTACACTTGATCTGTGCCTCCAGCTCCTCTCTATGGGATTCTGTGTGTGTGTCTGTGTGTTCTTGACCTTGGGCAGGCAGAATCAGCACAATAGTTCCTAATCCCTGCTATCTGATTTAAAGTTCATTGTGATTTCTTTCTCCAGAAAAGAGCAGAGGCAGGAACTTCACCAGAAATCCAAGAAAACGTAACACCATTTGGAGTGTTCCTGTGAACGTTAGTCAGTACCGTAACTTAACGTGCTGAAGTTGAGCTCTACTCTCTGAGGGGGACGCAATTTCCTTGGTTTGCCACTGCCTCTTTTGGCATGACTTTTAACTCCCAAGTCTGCTCCAGATTTGCATCTACTGTGGCACATCGGGATAGTGCTGTGAATCATACAGAAAATGTTTGAAACCCAGGAGAAAAAAACAACAACCCTGACTGCATTCTAGAAAATAGAAAATCTGAAAAATGATATTGAGTTGGCCCTGGTTTACCAAAGCAAAAGTAGGAACATTTTGGTTGTTCTGAATTTTCCTTGAAACAAAAGCTGGAGGGGATTTTCTGGGGCACCAGGGCAATGCTGGTATGTATTGCCTTCCCTCTCCCTTCAACAGTTCCCAATGTAGTGCATGACTCTAGCCTGTCCATCCTCAATTTCCCCAAAGCCTTCCCTTCCCTCCATCACCTTCACAATGACTTCTGCCTTAATATCCCCTCACTGGAGCTATGTCTACCCAGAACCTGTACTTTTTGGTCATTATCAGAAATAAAACTGCACCTTTTCATTCCATGTATATATGGACCAAAACATCAGAAAGGTAACGTGTTAATTCATGAACAACCACTCAGAACCATCTGGTTATATATGGAATATTTTGCACATCTCTAATATTGGGCCAGCACTTTATTATTAATTGGAAATGGCAGAAGTAACTCTGGAAAAAAAATACCTTTTTAATTGCATTCCTAGTAGAAAGCCAGTATTTCAAGCCAAATGGTATGTGCTTGGCCTCTACATGGCCTCCATCTTGGCTTCCTTTGGATAAACATTGAATAGATGGCCTTTGGTCTTCTAAACCTGTGTGCAGTTGGTTTTTAAAGATCAGTGCAAACTCCAAAATGTGGTAGCATATGCCTGTCTATTTTGTAGGCATATGAATTAGGAGATAATTTTATCTTCAACTCCATGTGATGGCAGCAGATGTAGCTCTTCTGCAATGCAGGGTTCACATGGCCTTTGGTGAGAGGATGCACATCCTTAAGCTCCAAAGATCTTGGCCAGCAGAAAGTGAAAAGTTGAAGACAGACTTTATGAAGCTCACAAGCTTAGTTCTCCCCTGATGGAAGCTGATTTTTGTCCCTATTTTATCCTTCTGGAAAGAACCTGATGCTAGCAATCCAGATAGCCAGATGTCAGTTGAATCTGCACATGCAAGACAGTTTGGAGATTTGATTTTGGCTGGTAGGATCCCAGAAGGCTTTGTTGGCTTTCTTTTCCCTTGCCCTCCTTCTTTCATCTTCAGCACAACAGACGCTGATTCTTCCACAGATGCCAGCAGCACTCAGCAGAAAACAAGCCCTAGTGGACTTGAGGCAGACATGATCTATCACTTTGGCTGTCTTAGACATTCTTCCGAAGTAAAATGCTGCAATTGTTGTGGTCCGTCAGCAACCTATGGAGCTGGCAATGGAGTCAGACAGAGATGAGGCTGAGGTGAGGCCAGGGCCATCGGGAAATGAGGTGTGGACTTCAGAGCCTCCAGAGACTGATAATAGTGAGGCAAAGGAACAGGAGGAGCCTGTTCCTAATGCACGCATAAGAAGAGCTGCCAGAAGGCAAGAGCAGCTCAGGCAGAGAGGACAACTTGGGAGTAGGGCCAAGAGATGATTGGCCCCTCCCATAAGGCTTAAAACAGACCAGCACCGGCGTTTCAGCTTTGCCGGAAAACAACGTTGTAACTGCGTCTTCTGCTTCGTCTTCTGCTTCGTATACGTCTTTGTTTTTGTGGCTTCTGGATGTTTGCCAGGAAGGGCCTTTGGCAGTTTGCCTAATTGGACTAAGGTTTGTGAGATAACTGAGGAATTTGTGTTGGGAGGCATTTGTTTTACTTTGAGTTGACCGATGCTGGGAATGAAGTAATTCCCAGCTGTTCGAATAAAGTTTGTTTTTCCATGGACTAAGTTTATTACTACCTACTTGGTCCTGGGTCACAACAGCAATGTTGTACACATTCCACTACACATTGATTATGGTGGCTTAAATCTGCTTTTCTACATCCACCTGTAGAAAATAATTCTGTAAGACTTGGTCTGTGGGACATGGAAAGGACCAGGACACCTTCACATGAATTGAAACGTAAGACATGGTTTGATGAGCTCCTGTGGAATTCAGAAGAACGAAGAAAAGACATCAGTAAATACCAAACTTGGCCTATGGTTTGCCTTTAAGAGTCTTCTTCTCCATAGAAACCAGCAGCTTCTGTCTCCAAGAAAGCAGAAACCTTTTGGATATCCTGGTAGATTGAATAGATGATGATCTGTCTCTTAGCTCAATGAAATTCCAGGCATCCTTGTCAGCGAACATAACGTCATACATGATTAACTTGACAATTCCAAATAGTTTTATCCATTTGTGTCACTTTGCTGAAGTAGTCAGGAAGGGAGCATCTCCAGCAAGAACAACAATAAATAGACTGCTGGGACTGCATCTCACACTAATAAATAAATAATCTGCAAAAATAAGTCATTTACCATTTGGACCGATATGGGAATTCATAGAAATCTTCTTCTCTCTTTCACTATCTCTTGCAATTCATTTTTGCCCCCAGGAAAAAGCAGGGCCTGAACTTGATCTTTAAGGACACATGTCACTCTGTGAACCATCAGGAGGAGTGCAATCAGTCTTCTCAACCCCACCTCCAGTTTCCAAACACTCAGTCTGCAAGGCAAGAATACCTTGTTGCTGAAGCAGCAAATAGAATATTGCACTTCCAATTTACCCAGTTGCTATTCAACAGAAGAAAAAAAATAGGGTCTGCCCCTTGGGATGGAACAGCACATTTATGAAATTGAAAAAGTGTTCTGTTTTGAATTTGGGGCATATTAACCCTACTCACAACACTGCATTGCAATGCAATCTTTCAAGTTGGCTGTGTTTGAACAAAACAAAACTCTGAATGACTTGAGTGCTCCTCATTGAGATGGAGCAATCACCTCATATGTTTCAAGTGTCCTGTTATAAGAACAATAGGGACTTGAAATAAATCACTTCATATTTGTATAGGCATGACAGCCCATGCTGTGGACTGCCTATTTGCTAACTATAGAAAAATTGCTCAAAGGAAATCTTAAAAAACGAATGAATTTTTTGTCTAAAATATTAATATTACAAAAACAAGGATATGAGTAAAAAACATCTTTTAGCAAAAGAACAGCCACACCAGCAACCAAATGAATTTATTTCAACATAACCCATGCATAACAACAGCAAAAAAAAAACCACCCACTTTTCTCTGGCTGTAGGTTTACTTCACTGCACACTGTTTACATTATGGATCAAGTCTGCTTGCAGTAGTTCTCAGAAACCTGCCATAGAAAAATCTGGAAATGCTGTGCTTTTTACAAACTACCTCCAAAGGAAAGCTCCAAGTTCTTAAGACGTAAAACAGGCTCCTTTTCTCAGTTTACAAAACAGCTCATTTAGGGGAGCAAAAGACTGGCAAAATACACCAGTAAAGCCTTCTAAATTTCACACCTTATTTATATACTAGATTTATTAGCATGTAGATTTGAAATATTTTGTGCGTACCTATAAAATTGCCTATAGCATATGTACTGGTAAATGCAAGTTTCTGCCCATGTTATCCTATAGGTCAGCGGTTCTCAACCTGTGGGTCGCGACCCCGTTGGGGGTTGAATGACGATTTGCCTAAGACCATCGGAAATATGGGAAGTATACTTGCGAGTTGAAGAATCACGCTCCAATGGTTGACTCCACAAGCAATCACTCCCAATTGCTAGCCTAATCTGGCTTCAGGCGCGATAAACTTAATAGGGGAGGAGTCTCCGCTTTAATGCCTCCGTCCTCAAGGCAATCGCAAGCAGTTCAGATTGCTAGCCAATATGGCTTCAGGCGTGATAAATTCAAAAAAACAGTTTGCCTCTTTTTTGCCCCTTCTGCGGCTGCTGAGGCGCACTGAGATCGCTGCGAAAATAATTTTATGGTTGGGGTCGCCACATCGTGGGGAATTGTATTAAAGGGGTCACAACACTATAAAGGTTGAGAACCACTGCTATAGGTGCACTTAGAAGGAGAAACCATCAATTTTCCTTGGTCCTCATAGCGTTGCCGTGGTTTGTTGGTTGTTCAATTGGTGATTTTCCTTCCTTCCTCCCTCCCTCCCTCCCTCCCTGAATTCCTAGCTAGTAACTTTGATTTTGGCTTGATGATAAGTGAAGTATATTTTCTAAATAGTTTTCAATGTCAGAGAAGAACAACATCGAAATCTGGCTTTGCTTTCAAAAATAAGATGTCTGGGAGGTGTTTTTTTTTTTAATCTGCTCTTTCTTTTTTAATTCAGAAAAAAGTGGTCCTTGCTGCCTCTATTCCCAGTATAATTTGGACAGCTAGAGTGCAATAGCACTAAGGAAAGAAAAGAGAATATTCCACATGAATTAAGTCAGTGGTTCTCAAAGTGGTATAAAACTCAGTGGGATCTAATATAGAATAAACATGCATATGTTTATGTTTGCTGACTTTTGATTTCCATAATTTCTATGCCTGAGACAGTGGATGAATCTTCAGATAGGGCACAATTCACTGCAATAAATTGCCTTATTTTATAGACTTGTAATTTCAACAAGTCATTAATACAATTAATATTTTTTTTTGTTCTTCCACCATCCTTTCCTGGAGTCTGGTTTCTGACCATATCTAACAAGTGAGTAACAGGGATCCATTTGTTTGGGGAGGGGGTGGATTTCTAGGACTTGTTTCAGGAGAATTGGAAAAGGTAAGATACCTGGGTAAGATATAAGACTTTGTTTTATTTGTTTGTTTATTTGAATTTATTTGCATGGTTATCCATTTCACTTGAGTGACTCACAGCATTCAAAATAATCAAATAAAAACAAGTTAGAAAACAATATACCAACATCCTGAATAAAACTACAGAAAACTACTTTTAAACAAAATAATGGTTAGCAACCAAAGTCCATTTTGTGTCAAGCTGTAGAAAGCCAGCATAAAAGTTTCCCACTATTATTTGTGTTTATAATTTATTTTCTGTCTAGTCTTTCTAAGTGGAGGGGTGGGAGGGAAGTTCTTAAATTCAGAATCCTTTTCCTTTTGGATAAATTGTAAATATAAGATTGCAGAATAGTGAGTTAAGAGTTGTAGCTTTGGGGTTAGGGCATAAAGGAAATCAGTTTTCATGTAATGCCTTGTGCGCTTTCTGCAATAAACTATAATTAAACAAACCATGGCATAGCATGTTAGACAAACACAGCCACTGAAACACATCTATTCATGGTGAAATATCCTTTTAAGGAACAGAACATTGTAAGAGGGGGAAAATGGTATGAAAATCTTAGGCTCACTATTTTAGTTTGCCATTGTATTGGGTTCACTTTGGATTGACCCAGAATTTAATAGTGTGTGAGGCACACATCTAAGTATTATGTCTTCTTGTTTCTTATTCTTCTGGTCTTGCCTTCCCTCTCTTTCTTTTTGGTTATCCCTGTTTCCTTGATGCCCTGTAAAACATGAACAGATGTGTGATGGTCAAATCTATACCATCTGCAGATGGATGAAAAAGCAGAAGGGTTTGTTAATCTGCTTCCAGGGGAAAAAAAAACAGTCCAGCTGCCTACTTCTCTACTTCACTTCGTTTTATCAAAA
This sequence comes from Ahaetulla prasina, assembly GCF_028640845.1. Lineage (NCBI taxonomy): Eukaryota > Metazoa > Chordata > Lepidosauria > Squamata > Colubridae > Ahaetulla > Ahaetulla prasina. The sequence goes on from NC_080540.1 coordinate 132,790,057, forward strand.
TTAGAATCTCATAAGGTTCAATAAGGTAACCATTTATACAGTTAAAAAAAAAAAAGTAAAAACGCATTGTCCTATAAAAGTTGTAGAACTGCATGGAGCTTCCATATGCTAATTTATGCAAATATGAAAATTACCATTAATATAATTGGGAAAAGGCTTATTATAGTAAGAGAACTGTGACTAGGTGGATATTTGGCAGGCTATCTAGCTACTACTTTTGAATGTTCACTGTATGGAATTCTGGGATACTTGAACCTTAAAAAACCTGGGAATGTCTTCTAAGAGAGGACTGCTTTCTGAAGCCCTTCAGATAGAGGATTTCCAATACAGGGCACACAGTCATTTTACCGGTAGGAGTGAACAGCCACATGCCCATCAGTTGTTTTTGGATGCAATCAGTACGGACTGCATTCTTTACTTAAACAGTAAAGAGTTTTAAATAGTATGAAATATGGTTGTATCCAAAATACACATCCTCGTTATCCGCATGTGGTATGGTACAGTGGTGGGCTGCTACCGGTTCGCCTCAGATTGGGTAAATGGTAGCAGTGGCAGGAGGCTCCACCCACCCATCTGGACACTTCTGCACATGTGTAGAAGTGTCACATGCACGCCCACGAGCAAATCGTTAGCAACGTGTTTTGAAACCCACCCCTGGTATGGTATGATTCACTTACTTTTTTCTTCCAGAAATTGACTTTTGTCCTTTATAGTTATTCTCCACTTCTTGTCTTTTTTTTTATCCTCTTCAAAGGGAGAGATGTTTCTTTATCTTCTCTTTTAAAGAAATATATTTGATTTGATAAAATTAAGAGGAACCAAATAATTGTGTTGACTTTAGGAAATTCTTGTCATTTTAATTGCTTCCCATATTCTACCCTGATTTACCTACTGTGTCAGCCCACAGTTTTCCCCTTACTGTAACCTTTCCTGACATAGTAATTACTGGAGTCTTTGTCTAATGGGCTTGTAATGCTTAACTCTTTCAAAAGGAATCAGAATCCAGATTGCGCTCCCTGTAATTAATTAAGGTGAAATGGCCTGCAACAAACAGGTTCCTAGGCACTCTGAGACTGGTAAGAGTTGGAGGTTTTTTTGACAGGCAACCCCACAAAGACCCTATAAACCAGAACATAGCAGAAATAACTTCTTTTTTTCTCATAGCAATGTTTTACACCAGGCATATTTCTGGGTTAATCGTCATACCAATTCTGTAAAGGGAAACTAACAATCTGTAGCCTAAATGGCTGTGCAGAGTATCTTCTGTTTCTCTATATTGACAATCTGCTTGGATATTTTCCAAGGACAAAGGTGGACTTTAGGAAGGTGAGAAGGAACAGATTGACATGGGTTTATATTGCCTAGCACAATAGTTTCAGGCTTGACATGTTGTTGGTTGGTATCACCAAGGTTTTAGAGCTACAGCTTGACTTAAAAGTTGCCTGCTTACCTTTGTATTTCTATAAAGGGCTTCTATGTGAGGAACTGATTTTAGGATCTGAGTTTGGGGTAGATGGAAGCCATGTTAGTATTAGACATTCTATCCATCTGTCAGTCCATTTAATATTTTATTTATTTATTTATTCAAATTTATATATTTGTATGGTTGCCTATCTTCAAGTATAACAGGGGTGGTGGTAGCTCACAACAACATTAAAAGTGCAGAAACATAAAAACAAAAAACATGTATGTGTATGTGTATGTGTATGTGTATGAAATAACAATGTTCTCAATTTATAAGTGTCATTTGAAGTTGGGCAGTGTCTAAGTTTAATAAATAATAATTAAAAAAAAGACTTTTAAAGATCTGAAAAATGTGGGAACAGAATGCCAGCAATTCTTCTCATTGATACCTGTCCCCCCCTTTTTTTTTACTCATTGAAATGACACAATGGTTTAGTGAATATGAGAAAGTGAGAAAAACCTACCAATGAGGATATTTCCACATGGGTCCTTTCATATGCGGTATTTCCAAATTGGGCCATAATCAGTTCCGTTCAATGCGCATCTTGGAGTAGATTGGTAGCTGAGGTGTCTGATTGCTAGCAAAACTGTGATGTGTCTGAAATCAAAACAAAGCTTATATTTTGCTTGATGTAGTAGAAGACTTTAGATCATATTTTGAGTAGGGTTTCTTTCATGTTTGGGGCACAGTGTTATGTCCCCTTCTAAATGCACTGAAATACTGTAGTTTCAAGGTTTTTTCTGACTTATGGATTTATTTAGGATTCGTGACTTAGCCTTGAAATAGAATAATGCTTACCCACTGATGCAAATCGTTATTAAACTTGGCACTAAGTGACTCAGAAAAAAACTTTAATGCAAAAGAAGACAAGAGTAATGCGGCCTTTCTCACCAATACTCTAGGGTTTTGTATATCTTTCTATAGTTGCTGTCAATTATTTGAACTGGATCATCATCATTCTCTTTGCCGATGATGTTATACTATTTAACGCTACCAGCAATGCTGCTACCCTTCAAAAGACCTTGACTTTGTGTCGGAATGGTCAAAAAATTGGCAACTCCAAATCTCAACCAACAAATGCTCTGTCTTACACATTGGCAAAAAGAATCAGAACACAAAATACAAGCTAGGTGGACATGACCTTGTAGATGACCCTCACTTTGTTAAGGACCTTGGAGTACTCATATCAAATGATCTAAGTGCCAAAGCCCACTGTAACAACATTGCCAAAAAGGCATTAAGAGTGGTAAACCTAATCTTGTATAGCTTCTTCTCCGGTAAGATTACACTACTAACCAGAGCATACAAAACATTTGCTAGACCAATTCTCGAATACAGCTCATCTGTCTGGAACCTACAGACATTAATATAATTGAGTGCATCCAGAAATATTTCACAAGAAGAGTCCTCCACTCCTCTGCTTGCAAGAAAATACCTTATGCTGCCAAACTTGAAATTCAGGGTTTAGAAAATTTAGAACTACGCCGCCTTCGGTATGACCTGAGCATAGCTTATAAAATCATCTGCTACAATGTTCTTCCTATCAATGACTACTTCAGCTTCAACCACAACAATATACGAGCACACAACTTAAAGTGAACCGCTCCAATCTCGATTGCAGAAAATATGACTTCAGTAGCAGAGTTGTTAATGCCTGGAATGCATTACCAGACTCCGTGGTCTCATCCCAAAATCCCCAAAACTTTAACCTAAGACTGTTTACTGTTGACCTCACCCCATTCCTAAGACGTCTGTAAAGGGCGTTCATAAGAGCACCAGATGCCTACCGTCCCTGTCCTAATGTTTCCTTTAATTGTATTCATTTTATGTATTCAATTCATGCTTATACTTATATATATTATTTAATATGTGTTCGACAAAATAAAAATAAGTAAATAAATCAAGGCTGAAAAGTGAAGTAAAATGGCAGCCTTGATGTCCACTCAAGATCGAAAGGCTTGGGGGTGACTTTGAGAAATAGGAGGTTATTGGAGTTGGAAGGACATGATTTGAGATTTGTGTGGCATGACTGCCCAGGGTACAACAAAGTTAAGGTTAATATGGATTTCCAAAATCACATTGTTAGGTTTGGAATAGGTATAAAACAAGATTGACTCCCAAACTCATACTTGTCAAAGGTTTGCTTATGCTCAGTGGTTAAGAAGATTTAAAATGGACAAGAAGAATTTTGATTTTACCAATGAGAAAACTGATTTTGAATTGAATCTATAATGATGAGCATGCTACCCTAAATATAGATGGTGAATAAGTTAAATACTGTATAACTAAATAGATACAATATAGTGCTTGATCAATGGAAGAATATCTAGAGTGAAGGATTGAAATTTACATCGAATTACAACTTGAAAAGAAATTTTTATATGATGATGCTACATTGGTATTTAACGTGATAAATTGTCAAAGGTTCGCAAGGGTATGTCAAATATATGTCGGAAATCTAATAGAAGAATAGAATAGAATTTTTTATTAGCCAAGTGTGATTGGACACACAAGGAATTTGTCTTGGTGCATATGCTCTCAGTGTACATAAAAGAAAAGATACCTTCATCAAAAGATACCTACAACACTTATAACACTTAATGATAGTCATAGGGTACAGATTTAACACCTAATAATACAACACTTAATGATAGTCATAGGCTACAATTAAGCAATCATGAAACAATCAATTACAGTATAAATCGTAAGGATATAAGCAACCAAGTTATAGTCATATAGTCATAAGTGGAAGGAGATGGGTGATGGGAATGATGAGAAGATTAATAGTAGTGCAGATTTAGTAAATAGTTTGACAGTGTTGAGGAAATTATTTGTTTAGCAGAGTGATGGCGTTCAGGAAAAAACTGTTCTTGTGTCTAGTTGTTCCAGTATACAGTGCTCTATAGCATCGTTTTGAGGGTAGGAGTTGAAACAGTTTATGTCCAGGATGTGAGGGATCTGTAAATATTTTCACAGCCCTCTTTTTGATTTGTGCAGTATACAGGTCCTCAATGGAAGACAGGTTGGTAGCAATTGTTTATCAGTCTGAAACTACTTTTTATCATCTTTGGTGGATATGTGAGAAATCTAAGAAATACTTGGATCAGATATGTACTTTAATTAAGATAATTTTTGGAATAAATGCACAATTAGAACTAAAGGTTTTTTTAAAGTTTGATGGATAGCTTGATAAAACCAGGGCTTTGTTTTTATATAATAATATCAGAGTTGGAAGGGACCTTGGAGGCAGTGGTGGGATTCAAATAATTTAACAACCGGTTCTCTGCCCTAATGATTTCTTCCAACAACCAGTTCACCAAATTTCTCAGAAAGTTAACAACCGGTTCTCTCGAAGTGGTGCGAACTGGCTGAATCCCACCACTGCTTGGAGGTCTTCTAGTCCAACCCCCTGCCCAGGCAGGAAACCCTACACCATTTCAGACAAATGGCTATCCAACATTTTCTTAAAAATTTCCAGTGTTGGAGTATTTACAACTTCTGCAGGCAAGTTGTTCCACTGATTAATTGTTCTAACTGTCAGGAAATTTCTCCTTAGTTCTAAGTTGCTTCTCTCCTTGATCAGTTTCCACCCGACTCCCGCCCGACTCCCTCTTCTTTGTGGCAACCCCTGAGATATTGGAACACTGCTATCATGTCTCCCCTCGTCCTTCTTTTCATTAAACTAGGCATATCCAGTTCCTGCAACTGTTCTTCATATGTTTTAGCCTCCAGTCCCCTAATCATCCAGTCCCCTAATATATGATTAAGAAGAGCAAAGCATTTATATATAGAGAGATGGAAGGGCTTATTGATTCCCACAATGAAAGAATGGATGGTGTGGTTAATGAAGTTGGTTGGGATGGTGAAATTGACTATTTTGATTAAAGAAAATTTTATCCAGCTTTGCTTCCACCTGGAAAATACTTTTTTTTTTTTTGCTTGAAACAAAAAGAAATGAATTTTTTAATTTTGGGATTTGATCACGAGAACCTGCTTATGATGTATACAAACACTATTGTTAAAGGTTGTTATATTTTTTATTTGTATCTGTACTGAAGAAAATTGGAAATTATTCCTTTTCCTTTTCCTCTTCTTCTTTTTCTTTTTTTGTAATCCTAACCTTGTTTCTTTCCCACTCTCCTTTTTCTCTTTCTTTATTTTTTGCTGACGTTAATAGTTTTTTTTAAAAAAATCAAAAGGCTTGAGACTGAGACTTGTGGGATGACAACCTTCCTAGTGATATGATTGCTAGTCAATAATAATAACAATAATAATAACAGCAGCAGCAGCAACAACAATAATAAGAATAACAACAACAACAACAACAACAATAATAATAATAAAAACCCGTATCAACCATTAGCACCAGTCAATGGTATTTGTGATGCATTTTTGAATGTTGAGTTGACTGAGTTTCATGTTTAATAAATAAAGTAAATAATAATAAAAAAAATTATTATGGATGAAACATGTAACAGTGATACCCATTGCCATCGGGGCACTTGATACCATGTCCAAGAATTTTGTAAGATACATCAACAAATTGCATCTTCCTGCAATAACACCAGCGGAACTGCAAAAAACTGTGTTACTTGGAACATCGTACATCTTAAGAAGGTACTTGGTTGATACCTAGGACGCTAGCTGCAACCAGTATCAACCATTAGCACCAATCAATGGTATTTGTGATGCCTTTTTGAGTGTTTAGTTGACTGAGTTTCATGTTTAATGAATAAAGGTAATAATAATAATAATGATGATGATGATGATGATGATGATGTCAATAACAACAACTTTATTGTCATTGTACAAATATACACAGTATAGCCATACAACGAAATTCACTTAACACCCAAAGACACCCCCCCACCCACCACAAATTCCCCAACCCTAAACCACCCAAACATCCACACAACAAACCAAGTAATGCTGTCCAACAGCTCACTGATGATGGCCCTTTAGTTCATTGTTGAGTGCAATTATAGCTCTGGGATAATAGGCATTGCATGAAGGAATTGGAACAATTCCTTCCCCACTTTTAAGGAGAAACAGTGCATACACTTTCTTAAAAGCTTTATAATATATCTATATTCTATAAGGAAGAGCTAGGATGCAGAAAATTTTATATGTTCAATGCTTTGGATTCATTCTTCAAAAGGTGCTTCAGAGTGCAGAGAGCATGAATATAACAGTACTTTTGCCTCACTGTGTAGCAGCTACATCCTGGACTCAAGCAGTAGCTGGGGTGGACAAGTGTGTTCTTTTTTTTTTTGTCACAACAATATACACAAGCATCAACATAAAACAACTACATATCATATAAGCATATATATGAGCACAATTATGCAATAACTATATTAATTTGACACAGTAGCCCGAAATTACTGCAGGTTCGAGCCCGGCCCAAGGTTGACTCAGCCTTCCATCCTTTATAAGGTAGGTAAAATGAGGACCCAGATTGTTGGGGGGGCAATAAGTTGACTTTGTAAAAATATACAAATAGAATGAGACTATTGCCTTATACACTGTAAGCCGCCCTGAGTCTTCGGAGAAGGGCGGGGTATAAATGTAAACAAAAAAAAAATATGAAAGGAAACAATAGGACAGGAATGGTAGGCACCTTGTGCTCTTATGCACGCCCCTTGTAGTCCTCTTAGGAATGGTGTGAGGTCAATAGTAGACAGTTTTTGGTTAAAGCTTTGGGGGTTTTGAGAAGAGACCACAGAATCAGGTAGTTTATTCCAAGTATTAACAACTCTGTTGCAGGAGTCATATTTTCTGCAATCAAGATTGAAGCGGTTAACATTAAGTTTAAATCTATTGTTTGCTCTTGTATTATTGCGATTGAAGCTGAAGTAGTCTTCAACAGGAAGGACATTGCAATAGATGATTCTATTTATTGTTACTATTTACTGAATCTGCACTACTATTAATCGTTTCATAGTTCCCATCACCAATCTTTTTCCATTTATGACTGTATGACTATAACTTGTTGCTGGCAATCCTTATGATTTATATTGATATATTGACCATCAATTGTGTTGTAAATGTTGTACCTTGATGAACGTATCTTTTCTTTTATGTACACTGAGAGCATATGCACCAAGACAAATTCCTTGTGTGTCCAATCACACTTGGCCAATAAAATTCTATTCTATTCTAATAAAATTCTATTCTATGTGTTAAGCACAGGTCTTGTCGGAGTCAGCGGAGTTCTAAGTTTTCTAAACCCAGGATTTCAAGTCTGGTGGCATAAGGTATTTTGTTGTTTTCAGAGGAGTAGAGAACTCTTCTTGTAAAATATTTCTGGACACGTTCAATTGTGTTGATGTCAGAAATGTGGTATGGGTTCCAAACAGGTGAGCTGTATTCAAGAATAAGCCTAGCAAATGTTTTGTATGCTCTGGTTAGTAGTGTAGAGTTTTTGGAAAAGAAGCTACGCAAAATTAGATTTACAACTCTTAGAGCCTTTTTTGCGATGTAGTTGCAGTGGGCTTTGGCACTTAGATCATTTGATATGAAAACTCCAAGGTCTTTAACAGGGTGGGGGTCGTCTGTAAGGTAATGTCCATCGAGCTTGTACTTAGTGTTAAGGTTCTTTTTTCCAATATGTAAGACTGAGCATTTGCTGGTTGAGATTTGGAGTTGCCAAGTTTGAGACCATTCTGACACAAAGTCAAGGTCTTTTTGAAGAATAGTAGTATTGTTGGTAGTGTTAAATAGTTTGACATCGTCAGCAAAGAGAACACAATAACTTGAGATATGGTCACAGAGATCATTTATGTAAAGTATGAAGAGTGCTGGTCCAAGAACGCTGCCTTGAGGAACGCCACTCTTAACAGGAACAGGATTTGATAGAGTTCTCCTACAAAGAAGTGTGACTGCTTCAAGGCATTGCATCAAAATGCTATATGCATGCTTCCTATTCTCCAAGGCTGCTTTTAGAGATCATCTTGAAAATGCTGGACATAGCCCTCAGAAAAATATCTTCTTTCTTTTCTTTCTTTCTAAGGCAGCTGCTTAAGGCAGCTACTGTCTGCCTTGGCATCAAACAACTGGAAGCAGCTATTTCAAGCAGAAACTTTAGGAAGAGCTGTTACTTATGCTTTTTGGAGGGAGTTGCCTCGTGTGTCTCTCTTATTTTTTTTTCCTTCCCCAACTTTGAAATATGTATGCATACAGACTTCCTCTGGAGGCTAGAAAACCAATAGCCGCTTTATGATATCTGTGTGCCATTGAAAAGAGGGTATGAAAGATGAAGAAAGGAGCTGTAGTCTGGCAGCCCCAGACGAATAGGCAAGTACATTGTTGCTTTAGTGTAAAAATGTCAGGTATCAATACTGTTAACTTGTATGTCAAGCAACATTTTCTTTGGGTCCCTCTAGCTGGCTATAGGCCTGTAGAATATATATTCCATCTTTGTTTTTCATATTTCTGCTTATTCTAGTGCACTGTGACATGCTATAGAGTATTCTGGTACAAATTTCAACTTTTATATGAGATAAACCTTTTTATTTTCCTAATCATGTCGAATGTGCTGAATTTTATGTTCACTGTATCAAAAAATTGAAACTTCAGGCCTTAATTTGGAAGGGCTACTCCTGTTTCATTGTCTGTTTATAGTCTCCTATTGGATGAAACCAGAGGTGGGATTCAAGTGATTTAACAACCGGTTCTCTGCCCTAATTATTTCTTCCAACAACCAGTTTGCCAAACTGCTCAGAAAGTTAACAACCGGTTCTCCCGAAGTGGTGCGAACTGGCTGAATCCCATCACTGGATGAAACATAGCTGTTTATGAATTGTATGGTTGCTTGTTTGTCAAGGTTGATCTAATACTTTGACCTACAGTACTCCTATAATAATGATGAAAATCTATTTCCCCTTCCCAAATTGCATTAGTTTTATTCAGTGTGCTGCATTTTAGGGCCATTTTAGCTAACCCAATATGCCCAGCGTCGAGGAAGCTGAGAACAGGGGAGGCACAGTTTCTGACATTTTTAATTCTGTGCAAGTATTAATCTTTAGTGATTTTGGCCTCCCAGTCCTCTCTTACTCTTTACTAATTCAGCAACCAAAGTCCTAGTTATCAGCCTTAAGTAAAACTCTCTGTATGTTTTAAAAGCTTACTTATGGTGGAAGTATGAATGCTATGGGAATTGAAAGTACTTTGAGGATTTCTATGAATGCAGCTTGAAGGAATTTGAAGGGTTCCCAACCCCTGGTCCATGGACCAGCACTGGTCCATGGCATGCCAGAAACCAGGCTGCACAAACAAGCGAAGCCCCATCCATGGGATGCAGGCAGCACACGAAACCACGTTCCCTCTGGTCTGTGGAAAAAACTCTCTCCACAGAACTGATTCCTGGTGCCCAAAAGTTTGGGGACACCTGCTTCTACTCAATTATTTATATTTATATTGTATATTACTTATAGTATGTATTTTTTTCTTACACATTGTGGCATAATATTCTTTACAGTGGGACTGGAGTGCTTAATGAATCCTTTAGGCCAGGGGTGTCAAACTCAAGGCCCATGGGCTCCATCCGGCCTGTGGGGTGCTTAGATTTGGCCCGTGGGGCCACCCTGGAAATAGCAAAGGACCAGCCCCCCCCCAATGCCTCTGCTAGCAAAAATGGGGCTTGGGGGGCCTGCGTGCACTCTCCTGCAACCAGTTTTGGCTGCCAGAGTGCTGCAGGAGGCCTTCCAGGCCTAAAACGGGGCCTCCAGAGTGATGCAGGAGGCCGTCCTTGACTCAGAAGGTTATAAAAGGGAGGAAAGGTAAAATATTCTACTTTTCAGGCTTGCAGGATTCTGCTACTATATCCTATGTCAATAATTTATAGTTCTAGTCTTCCTATGGAGTCAGTTTCTTGATCTGGTCTCTCTCTCATGAGATGATCAAGTAGATCAAGTTAAGTATTAAAAAAACAAAATCACAGAAATGTATGCCTCTATTTTTTTTAAAGTTTTTTATTTTTAAAACATACAAACATAGAAGCATCTTCCATTCAAATTTCAAATACAATGTGTCGGTGGGTGGGTTACAATTTTTTTGTGCTAATGAAAATTACTTATTAATTTTATCATCCAATTTATAATCAAATATTTTAATAAATTGATCCTTAAATCAATTATGATGTTTTGTTCTCTAATTTAATAGTCATTCTGGAATGTATGCCTCTATTGTTATAAGTGTATAAAACCATGTGTGTGGAAGTGTGTTCCTGTGTCACGGCCACCATGGCCATACCCACCCAGCCATGCACACCATACCCCTGCCCACCCCCTCCCCGCCCGCCATGCCCACCCCCAGCCCTCCCAGGTCAAACACAACCCTTGTTGTGTCTTGCCCGCCCTCAGAGCAGCCGGGGCCTTCTTATCTGCTCCCGAACACGGAGGAATGTATGCCTCCCGGCCCCAGTCCTGGCTCCATGCCCAGACAAACTGCAGAAGAAGGAGCACCTCCCTGCCCCAGCCCTGACTCCATGCCCAGGCAAACGGAGCAGCTAGACCCCTCCCCCTCCTCCACAGCATGTGAGCCTGAGGAAGGTTTATTACCAACAGCTGATTGGAGTGATCCTCGCATCAGAAGATTGGATAGGCGGAGGCAACAGAAGGAAGGGAGGGGCAGGCCTTAATGAGTGCTGAGTCATGGAGCCACACCCCATGGCCTATATAAAGGATCTGCTTTCTGGCAGTCTCTGAGTCAGGCAAAAGTCGAACTTATTTTGCTGAAGTCACTTACTGGTCTCCTGCCTGCTCTGAGGACTTTGCTAGGACTTTGGGCAGAGCTGCAGAGGCAAGCCTGATTCGGATTTCCCTGACCCGGCCGTCAGCGGAGGAGTGGGACACGACAACCCTGATGCAGCCCTCAATGAAATTGAGTTTGACACTGCTGCTTTAGGTCATTAATCTGCCTCAGCTTTTCTATCAAATGGGATCATGAGGAAATAAACCATGATGCTGTGTTGGCCCCCCCATTTTGTAACCAAGAATGAGACACTTTAGTCAGCTTGCAGTCATGTATTTCAATCTACAATCTACAATGTTGTATTTGCAGCCTTTCAGGGTAGACGAGACTGGGAAACAAAAATTATGGATGCTAATGGATGTTACTTTGATGATAGGATTACAATAACAGCATCTTTCAAGCCTGAATGTGCCTCCTCCCCACCTTCCTTTTTCTTCCAAGGAACAATCTGAAGTCTCAGATGTTTTCTCAGATTTCATTTCTGCTTTGAACTCAGATTTCTTTTACCGTGACCATTGTCTTGGTCTTCCTCCTGTTTCTCACGATTATTCTTTCTGCTCATTAGACTATCCCTGAGACTGGAGCCATTGCGAAATCTGCATTCATTCTCAGTCTGTTGAGAGTGTTTGTCCTAGGAATGCATTTGGCATTTTTCTGCTGAGAGAGGGAACTCCATTCTTCTGTTTAGATCATTGTTTTTACTGTCTGTTCTGTTTCCAGAGTCTAAATGGGATTCCCATAATTTGTCACTCTTGCGCCAAACTGGCTACCCCATCATCTTTTCCTAACCCCACCCCCCCAAAAAAAAAGAACCGGAGAGAAACTCCATCTGGAATTGATTGATAAATTGTGTTTAGTGCTCAGATTCCTCCAGTTACATCCAGTGGGAGGTGGAGGAAAGAAGTCACAGCAAAAAGGAGAGATTTCTCAATATTTGTGCTGTTTTTCTGCATTGGACTCTGAAGTTACAAATTTATGCCAGAGAAATGCTGTTTTCTCCATCCAGACACCTTGCATGTGAATCTATGCCTATCATTTTTTTCCCCTGCCTCTGCAGAAGAGCCAGTGTAAGGAAGAATGATGTAATAGATAAAGAAACCAAAGATAATAAAGACATCTTTTACTGGAAATGATTAGGGGAAGAGGAAGGAAACACAGGTTAGGAATGCACATTAGGCGTAAGAGTCATGTTTAATAACACAAACAAGTAAGAATACTTTTATATGATGACACAAATGTTAGATTTTTCCAGTATCATTCTGTATTACAAGGATAGAAATTCTGATATCATCTAACTTTTTTTCAACTTCAACTTCCATTTAGCTCTCACTAGTGTAGCCCATGCAGAGAATTGTTTAAAAAATGGTGATGAAAACATCTGGAGGCACCGCATTGCCTCTCTCTGCTTTGCCACGATTGAGTGCTCACAATTATTTCCTGGGACTTCCTTTCATTCCTAATAAATCTCAGTTTTAAGGATTTACATATTTGGGCATATTGGAAGATGCTGTATCATAGAAGCTAAGCAAGCAGGTATTTGTTCAGGCCCACGAATCAGAGACCAGAATGAGAATTGAAAAAAATAGGAAAAGAATCTGGAGTAAAGGATGGCTTACCCTGAACAGCTAGAATGCTGAGTGTTCTTAGGTGAATGTTGATTTCTCACACAAAATGTAAATGAATAAGATGACCATACAGAGAGAATGTTAATCCTTATGGCAGATCTTGGAGGGCTTGCTACCTATTGTGGAAGGAAGTATAATCCTGAGGGACAAGATTCAAGTCATCTGTAGTGGGAATAAAGCCTGAGAAATGCTGCATTGGTGCAATTTGCTCTCCTTCTCAGTGCAATTTGCTCACCTCAGTGTATAGTGAATGCACAAGTATAAAATTGTATTTCCCAGCTCAACTATAGAAAGAAGCATCATTTGCCACAGTAGTGAACTGGAATGGACAAGTTTTATTGGGTACAGAAACCAGGAAGTGGGAAAAACATTACAGATGATGACGATGATGCACTGATGATGTTACCTAGTTTGGGTAATGAAAGGTCTGCAAGAAAAAAAAACAAGCTCATGGAAGGACCCCTCAAAAACATTACAGAAATATTCCACTGCAATGTGACTGATGAAAGAACATGACTTTTATGGAGCCTTTCAATATTGCCTTCTGGCCCTACCATTCTAACAAAGGTACAGTAGTTCTACGGGATTCCCTGAGTGCTTTGCAGTTGGGCTGCTTTTTCTCTGCAATCTGTGTGTTTCCTTTGATTGCCAGCATATGTTTCTGAAGTGCTCTGAGATCTTTTGGGCACAGTGCTACCCAAGTGTTAATTATCATGATTTATTATGGTGTCTGGCCGCATGTAGGATAGACGGTGGAGACCTTGCAATTCTGAAAGGGATTAAACAATGGGGGGATTAAGCAATGGGCACACATATCTGAAGGGAAGTGTGTTCTTCCATATGTTGTGCACTGCCATGCTTTTTTCATGTTGTGTTCTTGATTGTGTCTTTCTATATCATTTTCATACTGTTCTTATGTGGAGTCCCTTCACCAATATGTATAAATGTACCTTATCTAAGCAATATATTGGCCTGAGATCCAGTCCTGCTGCTTTAGTCTTCATCACTCAACACATATTATTTCTGATTATTGGCAGGGTAGTGGAGATGAGGTATTGCTCAGGGATAACTATTTTTAGACTAGCAAAGAAGTTATTTTATTTATTGATTTATTTAAAATGTCTGTATTGCTTTCTGTCTTAAAGCTAAACTCTGGTTGATTTACAACCAATAAAAATAATATATACACAATCATAAAAACAAAACAAAAAACCCTTTAAAAGCAACAACAAAACAATAAAACCTGCTGCCACAACCACACTTCTTTGCTGCAAAAGAAATCCTTTGAAAAGGATAACTCAATATCTATGTAAGAGCACTGGGGAGAGAGGAAGAGATGGAAGCAGAAGGAGGAGGGAGGAGGGAAGAGAAAGTGGGAAGAGAGAAGAGGAGGAGGAAGAGGAGGAAGTGGAAGAGGAGGAATATGGAGGTCATAATATGCAAGCATTTGGTTGGACCAAACACCATGTGGGACATATTGGATCTTAAAATATTCACTGAAATGTACATTTTCCTTCCAATCTTCTAGTGTACTGTATATATATTCAACCCAGCTTTCTACCTGGGGAAAATGGCCTTCAAAAGAAAAAGAAATCCCATGCTTGATGTAAAGAATAACAGTAAATGTAATTGAAGTATATGAACACTTACTGAGATTTGAAACAAATGATTCTTTAGCATCATGGTTTAAGTCATTTCGTCCTCTGAATAATGAGCAGTTATTGCAAACTGTATTGCCCAGACTCAAAAGCATCCCTGAAACTAAAGATCTGGAGAGGCCAGGGAAGAGCAAAGGTGAAGGGACAATGTTGAGCTGGCACATTTCGATGGCCCTGTTGTCCGTTGTTACTGAAGTGAGGAAATCTTACTGTGACTGGTAAGCAATGCAATTTAGCTGGATTGAGTTTAAACTGCTGAAGGGTTGCAGTATGTCAACTCTTCAGAGAGAAACGGCGTAGTAGCTTTTTAGTGGGGTGAATAGGAAATCAGCCCCAGAACAAGGAACATAGATCTGAGGACTATGTCTGGGGAAATTACAGAGGTATTTATTATAGAATGCTAAGTTGTGAAGGAGAAAGTGTGAAAGTATTTTTAATGGTAAGCAAGGTTTGCTCTGCTGATTATACCCTTTTGACAGAATACAATTGTATCATTAGTAAGAAACAGCCTCTTCCTTCTAAGCAAAATCTGCTGTATGGAATGATGTGTTCTGCTGAGAATCAGTCATAAGTAGGGATGAATCTATTGGAATAGGGGTGAAGAGATCACGGCCCAAATCCATATGCAGCCAGGGAAATTCACTGAGTCTGTCTCTAGGCTAGTCACTCTCTCTCAGTGAAATCCAGCTCACAGGGTTATGCTGCTATGAGGGTTATAAGGAAATCCCCATAGAAGCCACCTTGAATTCCTGCAGGTGGAATAGAAACCTAATAAACAGAATAAAAAATTACCATAACTTTCTATTGTAATGGGCTGAAGTGGAATTATTTCATGCCTAGCAATGAGAACATTTTTTTAAAAAAATCCTGTAGAAATTTTGATGGGCAGAATGTGCTTTAGTGGCAGGATTTGACCCTATTACACTATGTTTTATTAATTTGGTGCAGGTATGAGAGATAAATCTCACCCTTTCCCTTCCTTTCAGCGTGTGATTGTTATAACATGAACATCGCCATGAGCATTTCTGAACAAGTAGTCTGAATCCTGTGAATTAAGAACTTGTCAAACATTATTTGGCTCATGAGTAGAACATATTTAATAGATCAAAATAGTTTTTCAAAGCCCTCTCTGTAGAAAGTAGACTATCAGGTCAACTTCATGCAGAATAAAAACACTATTTGAAATGATGGGGAAAGTAATAACATTGAGAGTGGAAACTATATTATTGTTGGTAATTAAGGAAATAGAATTAACAAAATATGAAAAAGAATTGATTAGAATTATGATTATAATAGGTAGAATTATAATAGCTAGATATTGGAAACTGGATGTGATTTTTAGAATAGAAGAGTGGAATTCTGAAATGTGGAAATTAGCTTTAAATGATAAAATGACATGTGATATTAAAATTAGAAGTGGTGTGTATAAAGAAGATATTTTCTGGAAGACTTGGAAACCATTTGTGGACTTTGCGCTTGGAACATTGGACGCTTCAGTACCTGTACCTCGAGAACGTGGATTTTGGCAATCATGAGGATATATCCGAAGACCCAAATCTTCCTTTTATGTATAGCAAAAGGGTGTAATAATGTATTTTCTTTTTGTTTGTTTGTTGCAAAAAAAAAAAAAAAAAAAATAATAAAAAAAAAAAAAACACCATGTGTCTTAACTTTATATTAAGGACAGGAAATTGGAATCAGGTTAATGAGGTTCATTCTTGCATTATGTCTGCTTCCAATGTTTCCCCTTGCATCAAGCAGAGTGGAAGAACACTTTGCTACCCTGACTTACAGATGGAGAAACTTTCTTTAGTTGTGCAGGGCAAGGGGAGGTATAGACTGGCAGAGCTGGTGGAGTCAAGAGAGGAATAAGCCTAAAATTGTTATGTTCCCACAAGCAGTTTAAGTAATCTTTCTTGAATTTTGTAATAATAATAATAATAATAATAATAATAATAATAATAATAATAATAATAATAATAATAATAATAATAATAATAATAATAATAATATTTTAATTTGTATACCGCCCTTCTCTCGAAGGACTCAGGGCGGTGAACAACCAAATAAAATACAAAAACACACACATACAATATTAAGAACAACCCTTAAAAAACTTATTCAATTGGCCAAAAATTTAAAATACAATTACACCCTATAAAATTACAGAAATTTAAAACCCATTAAAACAAATTAAAATTTTAAAAATCAAGCCAGTCCAGCAATATGAAATAAATAGGTTTTAAGTTCGCAGCGAAAGGTCCTAAGGTCAGGCAATTGTCGAAGTCCAGGGGGAAGCTCGTTCCACAGGGTAGGAGCCCCCACAGAGAAGGCCCTCCCCCTGGGGGCCGCCAGTCGACATTGTTTGGCTGACGGCACCCTAAGGAGTCCCTCTCTGTGGGAACGCACCGGTCGCTGGGAGATAGAAGACGGCAGTAGACGGTCCCGTAAGTATCCCGGTCCTAAGCCATGGAGCGCTTTGAAGATGGTAACCAATACCTTGAAGCGCACCCGGAAGACAACAGGTAGCCAGTGCAGTCTGTGCAGGATAGGTGTTACATGGGAGCTCCGAACCGCTCCCTCAATAACCCGCGCAGCCGCATTCTGGACTAGCTGGAGTCTCTGAGTGCTCTTCAAGGGGAGCCCCATGTAGAGAGCATTGCAGTAGTCCAAGCGAGAGGTAACAAGAGCATGAGTGACCGTGCATAGGGCATCCCAGTCCAGGAAGGGACGCAACTGGCGGATCAGGCAAACCTGATAGAAAGCTCTCCTGGAGACGGTCGTCAAATGCTCTTCAAAGGACAACCGCCCATCCAGGAGCACGCCCAAGTTGCGCACCCTCTCCATCGGGGCCAACGACTCGCCCCCAACAGACAGCCGCATCTGCAGCTGACTGTACCGGGGTGCCGGCATCCACAGCCACTCCATCTTGGAGGGATTAAGCTTGAGCCTGTTCTTCCCCATCCAGACCCGTACGGCTTCCAAACACCGGGACAGTACTTCGATAGCTTTGCTGGGGTGGCCTGGGGTGGAAAAGTACAGCTGCGTGTCATCAGCGTACAGTTGGTATCTCACCCCAAAACCACTGATGATCTCACCCAGTGGCTTCATATAGATGTTGAACAGGAGGGGTGAGAGAATCGATCCCTGCAGCACCCCACACATGAGGCACCTCCGAGTCAATCTCTGCCCCCCTGTCAACAACGTCTGTGTCCAGTCAGAGAGGTAGGAGGAGAACCACCGATAAACGGTGCCTCCCACTCCCAACCCCTCCAACCGGCACAGCAGGATACCATGGTTGATGGTATCAAAAGCCACTGAGAGGTCTAATAGGACCAGGGCAGAGGAGTAACCCTTATCCCTGGCCCTGCAGAGATCATCCACCAACGCGACCAAAGCCGTCTCCGTACTGTATCCGGGCCGAAAGCCAGACTGGAACGGGTCAAGATAGACAGTTTCATCCAGGTACTGGGGTAGCTGACATGCCACTGCACTCTCTACAACCTTCACCGTGAAGCGAAGATTGGAGACTGGGCGGTAATTTCCTAAAACAGCTGGGTCCAGGAAGGCTTCTTGAGGAGAGGTCTCACCACCACCTCTTTCAAGGCAGCGGGAAAGACCCCCTCCCGCAAAGAAGCATTTGTAATCCCCCGGAGCCAGCCTTGTGTCACCTCCTGCGTGGCCAGCACCAACCAGGAGGGGCACGGGTCCAGTAAACATGTGGTGGCATTCAGCCTTCCCAGTAACCTGTCCATGTCTTCGGGAGTCACAGGGTCAAAACTATCCCAAACGGTCTCAACAAGACGGGTCTCGAAACTCTCGCCTGGATCTACCCAATTTTGATCCAATCCGTCCCGAAGCTGAATGATTTTATCATATAGATAACCGTTAAACTCCTTGGCACGCCCTTGTAATGGGTCCTCCCGCCCCTCCTGTTGAAGGAGAGAGCGGGTCACCCGAAACAGGGCGGCCGGGCGATTATCTGCCGACGCAATGAGGGAGGAAATGTAGGAACGCTTCGCATCCCTCAATGCCACTAGGTAGGTCCTACTGTAGGATCTAACTAGTGTCCGGTCAGACTCAGAACGGCTGGATCTCCAGGCACTCTCTAGGCGTCTTCTCCGGCGTTTCATCTCCCTCAGCTCCTCGGAAAACCAAGGAGCTGGTTGAGACCGACACCGGGTCAGAGGCCGCAAAGGCATGACATGGTCCAAAACTCCAGCCGCGGCCTGTTCCCAGGCCGCGACTAGCTCTTCAGTCGTGCCGCGGGCCAGATTCTTGGGTAACGGCCCAAGCTCCATCAGAAACCTCTCTGGGTCCATCAGGCGCCTGGGACGTTAACTCCTATCTAGCATCAATTTAGTGCTGATCATTAGTTGACTAGATTGTTGTGTAAAGGAATAAATCAGCTTAACTGGAACCTAACGTGGCCCTGATTCTTCATGCCTGATAGGAGGAATGCTACCAGCCCTCTGCTTTTCCCTAATGAAGCAATGCCAGCCACTTCTAGCTTTTCCCTGTGGGAGATGTGAATTCCAACTGACTGGAAGAGATTTCACTTGAAACCAGTAAGAGGAGCTCTGAAAATCTTGGTCAGCCCTTGTCTTTGAGAAAAACACTGGGTTGCTCTGACAAAACCATGAGAGACGCTCCAGAGATATAAAATAGAATTTACTTCAAGTCCTGCAGAGTGGAGATTATCCATCTGTGTTACGCATGGATGAAGTCTCACATACTGTTTAGATCCACCCACTTCTTAAACAATATATACACAGTTTTAATTAGGTCTGGTGAGATTCTCTGCTTTTGTTTGTGTTTCCAACAGCTGCTTGTTTAATAAAAATGACTATAGCACACATTTCTAGAAACTTATCTTTTATGGAGGCAATTCAGTTTTTCTGGCTGGTTTGAACCACTGGTACTTTGATTACAACAGCCTTCCTTTTTTCTCTCCCTTCTCAATGAACATCTACTAAGTATCTTATACAAATCTAAATTTAATAGCAAAAAAAGTTTTATTTATTTATTTGTTTATTTTATATTGCTGCCTACTCGCCCATGGCCACGGGACAAAAATCCTATCCAGGTAGGGTGAGGGGACCATGAACACAGGTTTTGGTTCCTATATATTACTGTAACCATCTTAATATTAAGCTTAATATTTTAAAAGGATTGTTTCTGAGACTTCTTCATGCATTTGGGGATGGTGTAAAGAATGTTTAGAATAATGAACGGCAATGACCTGGAAAATGCTTAAAAGCTCTGCATTAGTACCAAGTCAGTCTACCATAAAGCTATCCATGATTTGATCATGGTTGAGAGGCCCAAACTGGCATATATTACTAAGGTTTGGAGTTGATTTCATCTAGTTCTGCTTCCTGGTGGACCAAGAATGGAGAACGTTGTTGTCGTTATCTCACTAGGAAAACCTTGTGTTCTAGTGGTGAGCGACAAAGGTAGAATAGGAATGTAGCTGGTGAATCGTTTTATCAAATTCCCAGAAGATTTTATCAGGCTGGGCTAGGTGTGCTTACTCTGAGAGATGGTGTTTTGTAGGAGAATATGAGGCTGGTAATCTTGATGGACTTCCACATTTGTATTGAGACCTCCCTACACTGCACTAAGTACTTTGTGGTCACTATAACGAATAGAAAATGGTAACTCTGTAGCCTTATCAGCTCAGTGGTCTTGGCTTCAGTGACTCCTTTCTCATGGACAAACCGCTTTCCCAGGAGATTTATGATTTGCCCCCAGAGACAAAGATAATTTGTAGGGTTCCTGAGAGCTTGAGGACTTCTCAGCTAATATAACTGGCAATTCTTTTGAAACCTTCTCCAATTACAGAATAACACAATGGAAAGGACCGTCAACATAATTGATTCTTGGGGGTGATGAAATGAGCAAGTTACAGCATGGATGGCACAAGTCTAATAATGAGCAGGATAAACTAGAAATGAGATTATGATTGTGTGTATCCTGTATGACGGTGGGGAAGGGAAAAAAATCATTTGGCCTTTTTCATTTCATCTTTAAAGTACCATCTGGCAGAATTGTTTAGATAGTGAAGGCATTAGACAATGGCCTAGTGGTGTTGTGTCCTGAGCTCTCAGTTGCCTGCTTTGAGGAAATGTGGAAGAAGTCAAGAGCACTGATAGGACATTTGTTTAGATCAATTTTAGTTGCTGAGGTTTGAGGATGTAAAAAAGATGCTTTCTTATGTTGGATCTAGTACACATTGTTTTCATCCTGACTAATCTTGGTTATTGGCATACTGTAGAACATCTGAGGGAATGGGTCCAGAGTGTATGATGATGATGATGATGATGATGATGGTTGTTCACACAGTCTGCCAGGCCTATTATATAACCAACAATGTGCAGTCACAGCTGCCAGTTGACCCTATACCATTTCTGACAAGTAGCTTTCCAGTCTCTCTTGAAAGCCTCCAGTGATGGAGCACCCAGAACTTCTGAAGGCAAGCTGTTCCGTTGGTTGATTGTTCTCACTGTTGGACAATTTCTCCTTATTTCTGGGTGGTTTCTAAGTGTTGTCTGATATTTTTTTAGTATAGCACCCAGTATGCTGATAACCACTGGGACCACCAAGGCCAGTTTATGCCATAATCTTTCAATTTTTAATTTTCACATCTTAATAGTTTGTGATATTCTTCAGTTCTCTGACTTCTTTTATAATAACCCCTGATTGTTACATCAATTATCCATTCTTTCCTCTTTTCAATCACAGTTACATCTGGTTTGCTATAAGCCGAGGCATTAGCAATTTGTAATTAGAAATCCAAGAATATTTTAACTTGCTCGTTTTCAATTACTTTTTCTAACTATATATTTCCACCAATTTTGAGAACACTGGCAACGTGATAATTTTTATAGATGTTCCAGTATATCATTTTGGTAACTATGTTATATTGTTGTTTATAATCAGTTTGTGCATTTTTCTTGCACAAATTGAGTATATGATTTTCGGTTTCTTCTTCTTTGCACAATTTGCACTTTAAATCATTTGATGATTTTTTTTCATTCTGGCCATTATTGCATTCATTCGAATAGCTTGCTCTTGCACAGCCAACTCAAGCCTTCAGTTTCTTTTTTTAATTTTCCAGTTGTAAAGTATTGCCAGGTTTTATCTTTGTCTTTCCTTTATTTTTATTAATTATTATTAATTATTATGATTATCAATCATCAATCAATTATTATTATCACATTTCAATCTAGAGACTGCCCAATTTCAGAAGATTTAGTGGTTTATATTAAAAATGCCTCATTTATTTATTTAACGATTTTGTTGTTTTATTTGTGTGAGCTGTCCAGTATCTCGTATGTGAGATAGGCGGCTGTATAAATGGAATGAATGAATGAGGTCTCCTATCTCTCAAAAATGATTTTGGGCAGTGTACACAGGTTATGTGAAAGTTGGACCATAAGAAAGGCTGAGCGCCGAAGAATTGAGGCTTTTGAACTCTGGTGTTGGAGAAGACTCCTGCGAGTCCCTTGGACTGCAAGGTGAACAAACAAATCAGTCCTAGAGGAGATCAACCCTGACTGCTCTTTAGAAGGCCAGATCCTGAAGATGAAACTCAAATACTTTGGCCACCTAATGAGAAGGACTCACTGGAGAAGAACCTAATGCTGGGATTGAGGGCAAAAGAGGAATGGGACGGCAGAGAATGAGGTGGCTGGATGGAGTCACTGAAGCAGTCGGCGTGAACCTAAATGGACTCCAGAGGATGGTAGAGGATAGGAAGGCCTGGAGGAACGTTGTCCATGGGGTCGCAATAGATTGGACACGACTTCACAACTAACAACACAAAGGTTAAAAACAATTACAGTTAATGAAAACCAAGTGTTCATGGCAATAAACACAAATCATAAAATTAAATGCATATTAATCTGAGAGAACAACCAGGTCATTTGACCAAATATGGTCTTTGTACCACATTTTGTACCTTCTTGAAGGAAATAGTGATGCTACCCCTCATAAAAAGGGAATCTCTCATGCTGGGGGTTCTTGAGTATTCACATCCTTTCTGGCACGGTTCCAAAAATTCTATATTCACTGATTTAGCGACTAGATGTTGGAGTCCATCCTTTGGTAATAAGATTTAGAACTCTCAAATCTGAATCAGTGCCTCTCTCAGGATATGCTTTAACAGAGATTGATCTACAAGAAGATGCAAAGAAGTATTTCTGTATGGTTAGTATTGCATGTTATCATTATTTAAATATTTATCTTACTTGTGCTTTATTGTTTGACCTGCTTTTTATTGCGGGTCTGCCACAGGGCCTCTTGATAGTGGATAGACTACAAATATTTTGAGTAAATAATAGTGCCAAGTTTGGGGGAGTCTATGCAGATTCTTTTTTTTTTTAATTGAAAAAGTTTTACAAGATTTTTTCCCCCATACATCCCCCCTCCCCCCAACCCTAACCCTTCTCCTCCCTCCTCCCTCCTTCCCCCATCCCCCCCCCGACTTCCCAGAGCAAATACAGGGTATCGTATCTAACAATCATAAACTAAAATATGCTAATTAACATAAACTCCCATCCCTCTTCTTGAACCTCAACTCCACTTTTCCATAAAAAAAGAAGAAAAAGGAAAATATTTATACTAATATAATTACCTTCTATTCATTTAAAAGCTATTTAGTATTTTGTTATTTCAATCTCCATTATATATATCTTTCAAAAATAATTTTTCAAATA
Source organism: Ahaetulla prasina (assembly GCF_028640845.1). NCBI lineage: Eukaryota > Metazoa > Chordata > Lepidosauria > Squamata > Colubridae > Ahaetulla > Ahaetulla prasina. The sequence continues at coordinate 132,813,278 of NC_080540.1, forward strand.
TGGTGATAATTCTACCTTCTCATCTCAGTCCATTAAATTTAAAGTCCAATCTTCTGTAATAAACAATATTCCATCTTCCAATGTTGTAATATCAAAAATTATTCCTCAGTATACCTTATAATCCATCATATTTATATATCCATTATACATAATAATAAACATCATCTTTCCTTATATGAATTTAACATTTACTTCATATTCTTCCCCATATTCCCTATACCATAACTTTCTAAACAATTTACACCCGATTTATCATACAATCCATAACTTCTTTCTACTTTTTATGTTCAGAAATATCGCTTATAATTTACCCTATTCCATGAAAGGAAAATCTTTTCATTTGAAAATATTACTTCTTTACTCCTTGCTGTTTACGTTTAATAGTTACAGTCATACTTTGATCTTTCCCTATGGCTTTCTGTGTTTCTTCTCCCAAATTTACAGCCCCAATTTTAGGTTGTATTTGCTTTGCTTCCTTTTCCTCCTTTTATTTAAGCATTCCCACCTCTCCTTTCATCTTAACTTCTAACAATGACAAACTTCCAACCTTCAATACTTTGGTATAAAAATGTCTTGCTTTAAAAACTGTATTAAGACAATATCTCCCTCCCTTATAGTTTACTGTTAATCCAGCTGGTACATTCCATCTATACTGTATCTGGAGATTTCTAAGCTGATCCACCAAAAAAGCATATTCTTTTCTATTTCTTAACATTTTAGGAGGAATTTCTTTCAATACCAATACCTCTTGTCCCAATATTTGAATTTTATTTTTATAAGAAACTTGTGAAATTTCATTCCTAATCTTCCTAGATGTAAAATAAATTACTACATCTCTTGGCAAATGTCTCTGCTTTGCAATCCGTGAATTAACACGGTAGATTTTTTCAATTTGGATTTCAAAGTCCACTGGTTTCTGTCCAATTAGCTGTGCAAAAGCCTCTGCAAAAATCTTTTTTAAGTCCTCTCGTTTATTTTCTTTCAAACCTCTTACTCTCAATGCAAATTCCATAACTCTGTATTGCAATAGAACCCGCTCTTCTTCTGCTCTCTCCGCCTTGATCTGGAGCACCTCTATTTTATTTTTTAAGTCCAAATTAACTTGATTAATTTCTTCAACTCTATCATCCAACTGCTTTATATTCTATGCCTTGGTCTGAAACTCCTTTATTTTGCTTTTTAAGTTCGAATTAACTTGATCCATCTCTTCCACTTTTTCACCCAATTGTTTTGTGTATTCAACCAGAGTCTTAAATGCTGCCAGCACTTCTTCTCTTATCTCTTCATCCTCAACTGCAACAAAGTCTTTAATTTTCAATATTTTCTCCTCAATTTCCTTAATTTTTTTATCCCGAACAGAAATTTGAGCCTTTAGAAATTCCTTCAGCTCCTCTTGTAATTCATATAGTTGAACTAACGGCGCTCCAACTTCCTTGAAAACAGCAGGCTGTATTTGTACAGAAGCCATCTTAGTTTAATTTTATAATTTAAAACGAAGTCAAAGTCTTTCCATAAACACAGTATTTAAGATAAATTAGGTCAGTTGTATAATCCTTTCAGCTTTCACTTTATAGTTTCTTCACATAAGTGAAAATCCAGCAAGTTTAAGCAAAGTTATAAACTGTAACAGTGTTAATAAACACCTCTTTGACTTTCACTTTCACACCCATTATACTCAGACGCCATTTCCTTTCTTCTCAAATGGAATCCACACACGGGGTTGAGGTCTGGTACTTACATCTACCTTGCCTCCTGACATTGCTCTGTCTGGTTAAGTCACAAATCCATTTAAACTCAATATTGATTGCAGATATGGTCACGGCGTTTTGCTCTGGCAAAAAAGACAGAGGTGTCCTGGATCCGGAGCTCTTCGGGTTCCCAAGGGAGCTCTCCCCTTCAAGCCTCCAGGATCATTCCTGGTGCTTTTGGGGGAGCTCTACCTCCACCCGATTGCTCATCTTTCCCTCTTCACCCGAGGGAAAGGTTTCCAAGCCGCTAGACAGCTGATTTTCACTGTCTTAGCAGCTTTACGCAATCCAGGGCTGGTGGTCTAAAAAGACCATCCTCAACGACCAGTGGAGCCACAGGAAGTCTCTATGCAGATTCTTAGGGGCACTGCTACAGTTTTGTATTCTCTCTTACCATCTCCTTATGGGTTCAATTTGCAAGGCATAATAAATTGGGGATAATGTTTGCTTTTGAATCTTTTTGTAAGAAGAGAAGCAGATATAGGCTTCTGACATCGGCCGAGGCTGCCTGCCCCAGTTAGTTTTTGCAGAAGGCTTGGTGATATAACCTGATGCTAGCTGTTTTTAAACAACAAATGAGAGTTAAATCCAGCATGATAAATGGATGACTTGCATAAGCTTGGGAATTTACACAACATATTTCATATCCATGCTTCTGAGGAAAAGGAAGCTCCTTCTGATAATGGGACGGGTGCTGATTGTAGTTGCAATCTGACTTAGGAAGAAGCTGGAAGTATGAAAAGCAAATTATTTTTCTTCTTTAAGCTTCAGGAGCAGGTCCCCCATTTCATTGCAGAAAATAAGCTGTTTTTTCCCCCTCTGATTCTGCAAAGGAGAGATGTTCTGGAATGACTCTTTATGTAAAGTGGTAATAAATGAGGGATGTAAACCCTAATTGGCAACTCTAAAAAAAATATCTAGGGAGAAATGAATGATGAGAAAGGAGGTCAGCGGGCAAGGGGAACACCTTTTGATTTTCCTCTCTGTATGTTATCACAGAGTTACGCACAAAACCACTCATGCTTCCTAGTGACAAACAGTGACTGGGAAATTCATGAATATGCAGTTTCTCTGCTAAGCTTCTGCCCTTTGCTCCCCATCTGGCAAGTGTCTTTCTCAAAGTGTAACATAAAATCCTTTTCAAAGAAGGCCTTCATTTGCCATGTTGTCTACTGTTCCTCCTTCTCTTCCTCCTCCTTCTCCTCCCATATTTAATATCAAGGGCATGACTTGAGTTTCCATAAAAAGAAACTTAACTTTCATATATTTCTGTGTTTCTAACACCATACTTCTACCTTAAGTCTGTATGCAGCTGTTTAATTGCACTAACTCTAAGAAAGTGGTGGTGTGGGGATCAATAAGGGGTAGAAGAATGGGGCCTGGGGAGATGGGAGAATGAAGGTAAGCAGAATGGAGGCAAGGTGGAGGAGCAAAGTCTTCTAAGATCTCCCTTGGCTTTCTCCATCCTACTGAGCCATGGTGGCGCAGTGGTTAGAACGCACTACTGCAGGCTACTTCTGCTGACTGCTGACTGACTGCCGTTTAGCAGTTTGATTCTCAGCAGCTAAAGACTTCCATCCTTCTGAGGTCAGTAAAATGAGAATCTATATTGTTGGGGGCAGTATGATGACTCTGTAAACAGCTTAGAGAGGGCTGTAAAGCACTGTGAAGTGATATATAAGTCTAAGTGTTATTGCTATTGCTATTTCAGTTCTTTGAAACACACACACACACATCACCTACTAGTACTACCATCCTCTAAGTGCACAAAGCAGTTTTGGCTACCTTTAGGCATGCAATATTCTCTTCAGGAAGAAAATATTTTGGGGAAACCTCAGTGAGCATAGAAGTCTCATGCTTGAATGTTGTCACTACAAAAAAGCCATGCACTTGTTGCAATCCCCTTTTTGACTTGGCAAATGAAGGAACTGTTCCTGAAATTGGAGCCGGCCTCAGTTTCCTTTGGTAGAAATTGAAATGTTCTATTTTGGGGATGAAAACCCCTTGTAATGGAATTGTGAATGGAGAAAATAGGCTAAATTCAAATTCACAGTCAGCATAGTGCCTGCCTATGGTTTAATAAGTAGGAAAGGTGCCTTTACATTGAGCTGATGTCTACATGATCCATGTCCATGTAACTTTTTTGGCAACAATATGTAATTGACTTGGCATACTTTTCTTATGAGATTTTTTTAAAAAAAAACTACTAGTCTAGTCTACAGCTCTGAGATTTCACATGCGAGGACTAATCAGATCCAGGCTGCTTAGCTTTTTCAACTGAGTGACTAGAAGTACATCAACATCATTTTATGCATCAAACTATATTTTTTACCTTTTGTAGTAAAAATCAGATCAATTATCTCCTGTTTATTAAACTGAGTAGATGAGGGAGCGAATTCTCTAACGTATATTTTGCAAAATGTTTTTTTCTGCTTTCAGATAGTATCAAAGAAAGAAGAAACCAGTGGTGGGATTCAGCCAGTTCGCACCACTTCGGGAGCACCGGTTGTTAACTTTCTGAGCAGTTTGGCAAACTGGTTGTTGGAAGATATCATTAGGGCAGAGAACCAGTTGTTAAATCACTTGAATCCCACCACTGGAAGAAACAGTAAGCTAGGTTTGTTATGAAGGCTAAAGTATCCCTCAGTCTCACCTTTTCTTAAATTTCATTTAAAAAGGAAGAATCTCAGCCCTCATGAATTCCACGGCAGTGAGATGGTTCTGTGATAAAACATCACATTAAAAATCAAACAGATTGTAATAAATGTAATTCATTTGCATGTATGCAACTTTCAGTTCTTCTTGCTATGTGACCAGCCCATTTCCATTTCAATTCTTTTACTCTCTTGATGATATCATATACTTGCGCTTGTTCTCTAAATCCATGTGCAAGTCTTTCTTTCTATCAAACTTTCTATGGGGACCAAGGCAGTTTAGAATGGATCCCACTTGATAAAAAGCATCCATGAAAGAGACCTAAAACAAGATGGATCAACAACATCAGAAAGTATTGTGGCTCAATTGACAAAAGAAAGCTCAGAACTGTATTGATAGGAAACATGTGGCACAGGCTTTCATCCTGCAGTGAATAGACAGTGGCTAAAATGATGATGATGATAATGATGATGATGATGTATGCAACTTTAACATTGACCAAGATGGCCAAGGAAAACAAATTAAGTTGCCTACAGTATTTTATAAGTGGACCCAACTTTCTATTGAGTTTATATTTACCCCACATAAATATAAGCTATAAAACCATAGTCATTAGTTTTAAAACAAAGATCAGTTTAAAAAAATTGACTTTTAGTCATTAATGGAGAGCAATAATTTTGGTATCAAAGTGTGTGCTAGCAGTGTACGCTTAAGAAGTGCGTGGAAAAGCTGCAACAGTAGACTTTGATTGATTTGCTGAGCATGCTAAAATGATATAATTACTACTATTAGAACATCCAAGGGTATAATCCTGCAAGATGCTGTACACCAGAGAAATAATCTGGAACCTGAGCACAGCAGCTATTGCAGAAGCAGAATTTGCTGACTCCAAATCTGGCTGATGGATATCTCGGGCATCACACTCTGGGACACTGATGCTAAGTCAATATTTGCACACAGGATGAACAAATGACTGCATCTATGTTCATGTTTATGACATTATATCAAAAACCTTTCAACCTCTGCTGCTGAGCTTTCCATTCAGACAGAGATAATTTATATCTTGCTTATTAGGGGATGTTTTATCCTTTTTTTCTGTTGGTTATGAATGTGGCACATTTGTGGTCTGGCAAAATTGACCTTACTCTTACATATTTATTCTTACATCTTATTCCTATTTCTTATTTACTTTCCATCCTTTGCTGGGAAATATGTGTTACCAAATTTAGCTCCCAGCTAAGAGAAAATGCAGCCATGCCTCTTGCCCAAAGTCTCATTTTAATGGCTTGCTTGCTCTCTCACTGTCATGTTTGATTACGACGTCCTGGGACACCATTTTTACATGTTGGACCAAAAATGAAAAAGCTTGATTGGCTCACAAGCCTCCTGTTACACTTCCAAAACTATTGTGCTCTAGTCACAATCTGAACACATTTTTTTCTTCAGAATTTTTTTTTCAGAGCTTATTTCAGTGCCAATTAAATATTTCAGAAAATCAAGTTTTTGAGACTTCCAGGTGGATAGTAAGTCAGAATAACTGAGTATAGGATCCCAGATGGAAAGCAATGGAAAACAATCCAAGTCTGCATTTTGTAAGTCTTAAAATGGATCATGGGAGGTATCAGGGAGAAATTGTTGAATGTGGTCCATTCTAATGCCAAAGATGTTAGTGCTGTCTTTTTACTTAAAAATAAAAAAGGCGGTGAAGGAGAGAACAATTCTCGTTGACCCAGTGACATTTGAAGCTACTTCACACCTTGACATGATCTAATCTAATTAAAGGTGCATACATCTGGCACTGATACTTAAGATAGTTAAATATAGTTGTCTCCGGAGCTTTTTCTGGTGGCCTTGTTTTGTCATCTTCCCCTCACCTGTAACACTGCTGATTTTACAAAAGAAGACAAGAACAGAAAAGGAGTCAGGAGTCCTGCTGGTTTGGGCTGGTCCAGCATTCTGAATCGCACAGTGGCATCCAGGCAGCTCATAATACTTGTATGGTGACTTCTCAGAAACTACAGTGTATGGCTTTCTGTGGGTCGAGAGATAATAAATACCCATTGGTATTCCTAGCCAACGATAGCCTGATCCTTCATAAACCTGTTTTTAAAACCATCCAAATGGATTGCCATTACAACTGCTGGCAGTGAAGTAAACTATGCATTGAATGAAAAGTTAACCTTGTGTGAGATGGAGAAGTCTCTCAAAATTATTACCTGTGCCAGGCATGATTTTTATGCACCTCTCTTCTTTTTTAATCAGGCAGGCTCTTAAAAACAGTAGATGATGAGAAGACGAGCTAGAAGGTCTCCTCCATTCATTTATTCAATGTCAAACCATGCATAAAAGTACCAGCATGCCTACCGTTCCTGTCCTAATGTTCCCTTGATTGTATCCAATTTGTATGGTTATTTCATGCTTATACATACAGTTGTGTTTGACAAATAAATAAATAAATAAATTAATTAATTAAAAAAAAAATCTCCCTTCTTGTCTGCCTGCCTGCTCAAGGTCAGTCACATCAGATTCACATTCAAATACAGCATAAAAGAGGAGATGCTCAAATTAACACCAAGGCCATTATTACTTTAGTGGTAACGACAGTGCTATTAATGTAAGATTTAAAACACTCAATTCCTAATGGAGTTTCTAATAATAGGGCCTTGCTTGCATCTGCCTTGTGAGAAATTTTACCATTTGGAGCATCACTTGAAAGATCTCACTGAAGATTTAAATTGGCAGGCAGAGGAGATTTCTCCTGAAGCAGGTAGAGTTTCAGAAGATCATTAGAACATACCTACTAGCCAAGGAGGTCTTCTGCTTCAGCAAACTTGTTATGCTATAAGTAGGGATGCCCTACTGCTAATGTTACACTGTGGCCTACTTTACTCAGTACATCTTTCTATTTGCAGGCATTCTGAGTTCACTAGTGTATTTGATTGCTCATTTCGTTATGATATTCCACCCTATGGTGAAATGGATTTTATGTTTATTTGAGTTAGTAACTATTTTTGAACTTTAATAATAATAAAAAAAGAGCTTCACGGATGCAGAATAGAGGTTCTTCTAAGGACTTTTGACTATATTTATTCACTGTATGAGAAGCTCTTTAGCCATGGTAGAATTCTAAGCAGCAAAACAAAGAAAGGCACTCTAGGCCAGGGGTCTCCAACCTTGGTCCCTTTAAGACTTGTGGACTTCAACTCCCAGAGTTCCTCAGCCAGCTTTGCTGGCTGAGGGACTTTGGGAGTTGAAGTCCACAAGTCTTAAAGGGACCAAGGTTGGAGACCCCCGCTTTAGGCAACATACTCATTGTACATGTGTGCCCAGGAGCAGTGCTGCAGATATAAAAAAATAAAATTGTCCCTGGAAAACTATACCTCCTTCAGGGCCCTTTGTTTCGGCTGTTTACCAAAATACAGTCACAAGGAGACATACAAAAAGATTAAAAAGAGGGTTGCACAAAAACTTGGAACAGTGAAATGCATACTACCATCTCAGATATAATGGCTGCATGCCTGCCTCCTTCATTAGATTAATAGCATGTGATGCCTGTACTATGTACCATGTACATACCATAAACTTGGTGGCTGAATATAAAATTTGACAGAAACAAATTTGTAAGGCTGGAAGGAATGTGGATAGTGAGAAATGAGTGGTGTGTGTGTGTGTGTGTGAATAGACTCATCAAATACATAAGAACACTTGAAATATACAGGCATAATAAAATTTACACTTTTCAAAATTTGGTAACACAAAGCTCAAAAAAAATTGTACCAAATGCCTAAAGTACCTAAAATATGCACAAAATTATATCTACTAAAGAAATTTGTACGACTGCAAATGGTACATCATAAACAGCATGGATGGCCAAAGAGAATCTGTCGAGGCAAAGTGAGAATTAGAATTGGGAGGTTCAAGCAGAGTGCCCTGCATCTGCTTCTGCCTTCCCTCATTTGCTTGCCGCCTCCAGGCTTTTTGGCCCTGTCTTGGCTGGCTGGAAGTTCCAAAGAAGCTTCTTTCTCTAGCTGGGTCACGGGTTCAGTGGTGAACGCTTAGAGAGGTGCATATTTTAGGAAAACAGCGCAAGGGCTGGGAAGCGAGTGCTCAGGAAGAGGGCACATTCTGCATGACACATCATCTCGGTGGAGATCATGTGAGAGAAAGACCAGGGAAAATCAATTAGTTCCTAGGAAAGAACCCTTGAGCTGGACAATAAGCTGTAATCCAGCTCAGTCATTTATAACTGCAGAGAAGGAAGCATCCCGGCGATCTCATTCCCTCTCGGCTGCTGTGTTCTCACTAAAGTATCTGCTGGCAAAGTCCATGCTCCTGAAGGTACAAGCAATGCTGTTCAAACAGCTCTTTTTGGCCAAAAGGAAGTGTGTCTGTTCAGGGTGGGATGTTCTGCAGGATGGTAAAGTAAGTAACCTCCAATTTAAACGAAAGGGAGGCTGAAGGAATTGTGGTGCTGGAGAGGGTGGCAGCTGTAGGTTGTGGAAGAGTAAGTTTGGAGGAAGGAAGCAGAAGAAAACCCATGACTCTTGAAGGCCTGGAAACAATGCATGATACCAGTTTTGTGCTGGCTCAGACTTAAAAGGCAGCATTGCCTTGTTTCAGAGGCACCTGGTTGGTGAAGGTTGGTTCTTATCTCAGATTGCCTGTTTCTACGTAATGAACAATGGCAAACTAAAGTTTAAGATATGTGTCACTCAACAGATAAGATTGATCCCCAGCGCAAAGCTGGGTTGAATGGAAATATATTTATTCCAGAGTTGCTGCAGTTTGAAATAGAAGTGAGGCTATGTTAGGCATCTGCCAGCAATCTAATTTTAGACTAAGCTGCTGCACACACCTGGAAATAACACTGTCTGTTCTATGCCCCTTCCCCTGCATTTTTGCCTGGTGATGCCATAGCTGTAGCCACTCTGGATTTTACAAAATTTCTATGTTTAAAATCACATTAGTCAGGGTTCTTATGCTTGTGCCAATAGAGAAGTACTATAAATGTAATAGATAAAGAGAAGCAAAAACTGAAGTGAAGCCCTATTCTAAGTAATGAGCAATTTATATCCACAACCATATCCAAAATGCAGTGGATGGCAAGGCCAGTTCAGCATTTTGGGAGTAGCATTTCTCAGCTTGTACTTTGTGAAAATCAAAGCAGCAAAGCAGATGACTGTCAACAGATTCTACAAGACTTTATTGCATTTAGTTGTGGGCTATTACAATAGAACACTGACCCTGCATAATAATGGCAGGGAAGGAATTTATTCTACAAGCATCCATGTTCCACAAGGATACGTAACAAGAATAAGTGCATGACAGCACTTGAAAATTCCATGTCACCTTGCATTTCTCTATACAAGACTTTTGCCTTTGACTCTGCATTTTATTTGATATGAGACTGAATTCCTCTCTGCCTATGTGTTCTCTCTACTTGTCTGAAATAATCCAGAAATACACTTGTTTCCCAAATATTCACTGTTTAGAAAACAACCTAGCTTCCAACCATAGCAGTACAGTTTATAACTTTAAGGCCTTGGGCTGGATTATTTTAAGAAAGGGAACTTCTCTAGAATTGGTAATATGGGTTACCGATTCCAAAATGTGGGAAACCAGACCTGAGGATAGACTCTCTCTTTGTTAGGAAGTTCCTGAACTTTCTCCCAAAAGTGTTGTTTTGAGGATGCTGTTTTTAAAATCATGAAATGTGCTCTTGGGAGTATAGGTGGATCCTTGTTTAGCAACTGCCTCGTTTAGCGACCATTCACAGTTACCGAAATACAGCTTTGCAAGCCATCCTCCCATTTGCCGTCTTCTCGGTTCTGTAAAACAAAGGAGAGTGGAAGTAAGATTATAAACACAGTCATGGTTTTACTTAGCAACCATTTCACTTAATAAATTGAGTTGCTGGTCCCAATTGTGATCACTAAACAAGAATTACCTGTAAGAACTCAACTACATTTCCTGCAGATCAATACAGCAACTGTTTTTAGGGAACAGAAGTGAACAATGTCACTGTTTCTTAATCCCCCATTCACTCTCAAAGTGACATTAGGATGTATTTTTCTGTTCCACATACAAAATGACATTTTTCCCTTAAGGGCCTTGCCTGCTTTCGATGGTGCATTTCAGTTTGTTGCAGGCCAATTCCAGCAGTTCATCGGTGACTTTGCAGAGGCAACAATATCCCTTAGTACGGTCTCTAATACCTTTTAGAGCTGCCTTTACACAGCAAATGTTATAACCCACTGTCCTATTACAGGATTAAGGATGAAGGTAGCATTAAATGGCATTAGAAAGCAGCACTGTAGGGCAATAAAATATATTTATGTATGTGGTGCCTGCATGTAAGTGCATTTAGATGTTTTGAATACCGTACATAAATTTAGTTAAATTACACAGAGATGCATACAGGTACGGATACATATGCGCGTGCACACACACACACACACACACACACACAAAAGTATATCTGTCCAGTAAAATCTACCCACGGGAAAGAAGATGATTGGCTGCTTCTTTTTCCTGGAACAGAAAGGTGGGAGGATACAAAGGAAGATGAATTATCGAATGGGAGTTTATGGCAGCGCAATCTGGACTAAATATTGTACAAAGTGTGTTGCCATACTGTCTTGGACCTGCAGGATTGTCTTAAACTGGCTTGAGCCTAGGACAGGACCAGTTTAAACAGTAATGATAGATAAGGCCTTTTGCTGATCCATGTTTTGCTGATTTTCACTTCTCCTAAAACTAAAATCCTACGACATCTCCGGACCCCTCCACAATTGGATAACAGCTTTCCTGTCAAACAGACAACAAGTGGTCAAAATTGGCAGTGCCCTATCAAATCCTGTTCCTGTCAAAAGTGGCGTTCCCTAAGGCAGCGTTCTTGGACCAACACTCTTCATATTATACATTAATGATCTCTGTGACCATATTATTTTATTTATTTATTTATTTATTAATCATATTTATATACCGCCCTATCTCCCGAAGGACTCAGGGCGGTTTACAGGCACTTAAAAATACATAATACATAAATACAATATAAAACAATTAAAAAACTTATTCTAAAGCCCGTTATTAAAATATAAAAACAAAACCCAATTAAAACCCATAAATTTAAAATCTAGCTCAGTCCTGCACAATTAAATAGGTATGTTTTAAGCCCGCGGCGGAAGGTCCGAAGGTCCGAAGCTGACGAAGTCCGGGGGTAGTTCGTTCCAGAGGGTGGGAGCCCCACAGAGAAGGCCCTTCCTGGGCGTCGCCAGGCGACATTGCCTCGCTGACGGCACCCTGAGAGACCCTCTCTATGAGGCGCACGGGTCGGTGAGAGGTATTCGGTAGCAGTAGGCGGTCCCGTAAATAACCCGGCCCAATGCCATGGAGCGCTTTAAAGGTGGTCACCAGAACCTTGAAGCGCACCCGGAAGGCCACAGGTAGCCAGTGCAGTCTGCGCAGGATGGGTGTCATCACGGGAGCCACGAGGGCTCCGTCTATCACCCGCAGCCGCATTCTGGACTAACTGTAGCCTCCGGATGCCCTTCAAGGAGCCCCATGTAGAGAGCATTGCAGTAATCCAGGCGAGGCGTCACGAGTGCGTGGTGACCGTGCATAGGGCATCCCGGTCCAGAAAGGCGCAACTGGCGTACCAGGCGAACCTGGTAAAACGCTCTCCTGGAGACGGCCGTCAAATGATCTTCTAGAGACAGCCGTTCATCCAGGAGGACGCCTAAGTTGCGAACCCTCTCCATCGGGGCCACTGACTCGCCACCGATGGTCAGCCGCGGATTTAGCTGACTGTACCGGGATGCCGGCATCCACAGCCACTCTGTCTTGGCGGGATTGAGCTTGAGCCTGTTTCTCCCCATCCAGACCCGTACGGCCTCCAGACACCGGGACAGCACTTCGAAAGCACTTATAAGTAATTGTGTTCTCTTCGCTGATGACGTCAAACTATTTAACACTACCAACAATACAGCTACCCTTCAAAAAAACCTTGACTTTGTGTCAGAATGGTCAAAAACTTGGCAACTCCAAATCTCAACCAGCAAATGCTCAGTCTTACACATTGGAAAAAAGAATCTGAACACTAAATACAAGCTTGATGGACATTATCTTGCAGATGACCCCCACCCCGTTAAAGACCTTGGAGTTTTCATATCAAATGATCTAAGTGCCAAAGCCCACTGCAACTACATCGCAAAAAAGGCTTTAAAGAGTTGTAAACTTAATCTTCCGTAGCTTCTTCTCCAGAAACACTACACTACTAACCAGAGCATATAAAACATTTGCTAGACCAATTCTTGAATACAGCTCACCTGTCTGGAGCCCATACCTCCTTTCTGACATTAATACAATTGAGCGTGTCCTGAAATATTTTACAAGAAGAGTTCTCCACTCCTCTAATTACAACAAAATACCTTATATCCACCAGACTTGAAATCCTGGGTTTAGAAAATTTAGAACTCCGCTGCTTTCGACATGACCCGAATCTAACTCATAGAATCATCTGTTACAATGTCCTTCCTGTTGAAAACTACTTCAGCTTCAATCACAACAATACACGAGCACACAATAGATTTAAGCTTAATGTGAACCGCTCCAATCTTGATTGCAGAAAATATGACTTAAGTAACAGAGTTGTTAATGCCTGGAATGCACTACCTGACTCTGTGGTCTCTTCCCAAAATCCCCAAAGCTTTAACCAAAAACTATCTACTATCGACCTCACCCCATTCCTAAGAGCTCTATAAGGGGCGTGCATAAGAGCACCAATGTGCCTACCGTTCCTGTCCTAATATTCCCTTTGATTGTATCCAAATTTCATATAGTTATTACATACTTATGCTTATATATATGCTTATATATCTTATAGTTATTTCATGCTTATGCTTATATATACTGTTGTGACAAAATAAATAAAAACAATAAAAACAATCTCTTCTTTAAAGCTGGCATCTGTATAAACTGGGACAAATAAAAGCATCACTGGAGATATGCTTTTAAATAAAACTTCCATGTTTTTCTTTTTAATCCCCCATGTAATGCGTTGGGATTTTTCTAAATGGAAAAAATACTTTTCACTCTCCTTCATTCTCTACTTCAACTGAAGGTCATCTCTCACAAACATTTCAGCCGGTAGCAGTTGCAGTTTACAATTTTTTATTCTAAAGTGGTAGAGCAGATTGAGCTAGTCACGTGGCTAAACAGCAAAGTATGTGAAAATCTATCCAAATTAGATTTTGGCATATGAGGAAAATAGGTATTCCATCTCCTAGGCAAGTCTTACTATTGACTTGGTCTATATTATTGTATTGTCATGGAACATCTGGCAACCTGTGGCCTCGATCTTGTCATTCAGGAATGTACATGTGGCTATTCATCCTGAAGAAAATGTATATATGAACTGCTCAAAGTTAATGTAAATTTGATGGCATGTAACTACTTAATCACATGTATCTTATGTGTGTGCATCTGTGTGTGTGGAGAGAGAGAGAGAGAGGGAGAGAGAGAGAAAGGAAGGATGGAAGGAAGGAAGGAAGGAAGGAAGGAAGGAAGGAAGGAAGGAATCAATCAATCAATCAATCAATCTTCAGTGGAGAGATCTTCTTTCCTTAACCCATCCAATACAATTAAGCAGATCATCCCATTAGTTGCCTTCTTCATACAATGACTTCCATGTTAATAGAGGCAGTACACATCTGTTCAGACCTTGGTGAATTTGACCCAAATCAGTAAGTTTGTTTATTTATTTATTTGTCAACAAGTACAAGGAAAAAAGTAACAGTATAGCCATAGACATGGACACATGAAAAAAATTGGCACAAATAAAAGGATATAAATAGGCAAAACATAGCCATAAACACATAGAATGATTACATATAAATTGAGACAGTAGAACAGGGACGGTAGGCAAGCTGGTGCACTTATGCACGCCCCCTTAGGGACCTCTTAAAAAACATGAAAGTTCCATGGTAGACAGTTTAAGGTAAAAGGTATGGGGATTAGCGAGACTAACAACAGGATCAGGTAGAGTGTTCCAGACATTTACTACTCTATTGCAGAAGTCATATTTCCTACAATCAAGATTAGAGCAAATTACATTGAGTTTGAATCTATTGATAGCCCTTGTGTTATTACAGTTGAAATTAAAGTACTCATTTACAGGTAGGACGTTTTGGTAAATAATTTTATGAACTAAGCATAAGTTGGAACATAGACGGTGTAGTTCGAGGCTATCCAGACCTAAAATTTAAGCCTGTTGATATAGGGAATTTTATTTCGTGCAGAAGAAGTTATACCGGTATGTCTCCACTTGACAATGAGGCAATGTCAGAGATGTGAAATATGTGATTTGGGATGAGTCTAGTGAAGTAGTCCAAATAGGAAGTACAACCAGATGGAATAATTTTACTTTATTGTAAGGTTACATTTATCCGACTCCTGTAAGTCTGAAAATACAGCATTACCCCCTTCACCTTTGCTGCCCAAGAAACTAGGGATGGTTCTGTGATATTTGCCATGTTCACACCCCTTTTACGGGCTTAGCTGCTGCTTGTCTGAACACTGCCCTGGCTATGGCTCCCCCCCCCTGTCATTTTCACGTATCATTACTGTATTAGAGACAAGTTATGCTTCCCTATGCCTTGACTCAATCTCCTTGACCGCACCCTGGCTGTTTTCTTCTGATGGTACATCCACAGTTAAGCTCTTGCATGTCAACAGATTATTATGGATTATTTTACATGTATTGTGGCTTTTTTGCCCCCAAATGAATAGAATCTAGGTGTTTACAGTCACTTTGATTTCCCCTTACCCTTGGTGGCAATAAACTAGAACCCAGTTTTAAAAATAAAAGGAAGGCATGCAAACTGCGTAAAAATATGCACACGCTACTCTGGATTTTATCACCATTTTTTTTTAAAAAAAATAAAAAGACATAAAGACTGCTGGGCAAACTGAATGAACACCTCACTGGCAACAGTATTGTGTAGGTGAAGGGTGAGGGTGAAGCTAAGTGAAGCCAGCTGGGGGCCACCAAAGTAGGCAGCTCAGCTCAGCTCAGCTCAGCAATACAGTAGGAATAAGGAGTGACAAAGCCACAGACTACCTTAACGGGGGCTTCTCTGCAGCAGCTTTGAAAAATACAACAGGACTATCACAAATATTAGCATGGCTAGATTTTACAGTCTCTAATCCTTCCTCTCATCTGCAGCACTGCCCATGTGACTTAAAGTATTTCATGACTGGAGGATTCATTACAATCCAATCTCAGGGCTTTTGAGGGAATATCAGAACAGTTGCTAATGAAGGGATGGCAATCCATAGGCCTCATTTCAGAGCAGTAATGGGATTAGAAAGAAAACAAGCACATATCAGGTTTAAGGCAGATGATGTCTTTATTTCCAGGTTCTTTATGTGTTCATGCATGTGTTTTACGTTGTTCGTTAGAATTAAAACAACCTTCTTTTATTAGAAGAAAATGGATGAGATCACACTGGATTAAAAAGAGGCAGTAGTATCTAGTTACAAAGGACTATCCTATCCAGTTTCCCCTTTGCAGCAATTGGTCATTTTTTTAAAAAACAAAGAAATGCAGATTACATGAATTGAAATTGTTGATGGGAATTGGCTAGCAATTTAATTTCTCTTATTGTGGAGTAGGGATGAGGGGATTTCTGTTCCTCTTGAATCTGTAGTAATCCAGGTACCAGAAAACTATTGATTGGGTAAACTGTTTTTGCCATCTTCTTTGTGTCAGCTGTGAAGTGAGTGCTGACTGTTTTATAGTATTTCTGGGACATTCTCAGTATCTTGAGGTCTGCAGAAATGAGAACAATAATAGGCCAGATTCAGTTTTTAAAGAAAGAGTTGATAGTGCAGTTTCTTTAGAATTTGCCCAGCTGCTTTCTCCTGTCATTTTCCTTCATCTTGTGATAGACTATCCTACAACTGGCTCCCATATTTGACTCTGTCCTACATAGATCTCCTTACAAAAATCTGGGGCAATTTCAAACTCGACTTCGTTTGTTTGTTTATATGCTTTGGAGAAACTAGGTAACATTACTACCAGGTGTTGTACTTTGTTCTCCATAGTGGTGGAGACAGCAGCCAGGAATGGGTTGTACTTGTCTGTTCAGTTGAAGGACAGAGTCTGTCAGAGTTGTTAAGTCCCACCCTTGTTGCTAGGGGCTTTCAGATTTTGACCCAGTCCTTCAGACTGGACGGACGTGTCGGATTTCTTCTCTCTCCAAATTCCTGGTTGCTGTTTCATCTTTAGTGACTTTCTGGTTTTCTACATATTATTAGTGAGTAATCTAGTAATCTACTACATATCACTAGTAATTTGTGAGTAAAAGCACTGACTCCCTGTTGGGTTGAGTCGTGCCTTTCCCAGCGGATGGGCTTCAGCTCTGCCTGCTGTTGGTGGCTCCCAGCTCCTTCACAGGTGCATTCCACTCTTCAATATTACCTGGTGTCTCTGTTGAAATGCAGGCATTCCAGAGTGGTGTTGGAGCTCCGCGCTCCCATGGGTGCTGGAAGACCTGACTAGTGGAGCTTTCATGCTCCCTTCAGTTGGGAAGAGACTTAGTGGAGCTCCCGAATGGGCTGGTCGGGTGGCCATTTGCCTCAACAACATCAGAGAAATGTCACCCAATGTTTCAGAACTGTCAGAGGAGCTTCACACTCCCATATGCCTGCCTGCACTTCAGGCGACAGTCCTGCATTTCCCTGACTTGGCGGCAGCGGCTGCGGCTGCGGTATTTCTAATTCCTCTAGCTGCACTTTTCGGAGCTTTGGGCTCTTCTTTTAATCAAACTGCCACTGGAGCTTTGTTCTCTACTGTGGATTGTCAAGCCGCCATTTGATCCTTGCACTCTAAATTATCTAGCGCTGCTGTGCAGAACAGTGGGAGCCCGTGCCTAGCGATTTGGGCAATTCAAGCCCTTGCTGATTGTTTTCCAATTAAGGACTAATTGAGTCTAATGAACAGCGCAGGGCTATTTGAGCCGAATGACCAGTGCCTTGGTCTTTAGACTGGTGTCATTTTAAGCGGCAACAGCAAAATGGCCATTTGCCTCACAATGAAAGAGCGGCCATTTTGAGAGGCTCTATTCATAGCTAGACATGCTCTGGGGCTTCCTGCATATTCTGAGGAGAAGCTGGTTGATCACAGCACTGTAAAAAAAACCAGTAGAATAAATATATATACATTAGAGATAGGATCCGTAAGCAGCGAGGCCTAAAGCACTGGGCAAATCAAAGAATTGCCGGAAGGCCGGAGCAGCCAAAATGGCTGACTTGGTTCCAATGGATGCATGTCTGGGGACGTCTAAGGCCAGTGCTCCAATAGATGAGGCCAAGGACAGACATGGTTCCTGCTGTCATCACAAGGCAGGTCACTACAGTAAGGCATCCTTATGGGCTGAGAAGGAATCAGGCCCTGAAAAGATCTGCAAATAGGGCTAGTAAGCACACGGCTGCTACCTTGCTAACCACAGGAGATCCCTGTATGTTGGTCAAGCCTATTTCACATGAATGGTCCCCAGGAGCTACTCCAGACCAGGTGTCTCTCCAAGACTGTCCTTTGCTGGTTTTGATGGCTGGATTGTGGAGACAACAACCTTCTGAGGGCACAGCTCCTGTCCAGAACCCTATTGTGGGTCCTCATTCTTCAGACCTCCCGGCAGCTTCAGGAACCTCAAAAAAACCTCAAAAATTCCTCTCAACCCCCCCCCCAAGTTTTTGTAATCCGCTGCCCTGTGTCTAAAGATAAGAACAAGAAAGTCCTCATGGATTTGGCTGTGCAGCACCTGCTGAGCATTAGAGCTATCCAGAAAGTGCCGGAGGATCAGGCAAGGCAGGGGTTCTACTCTCTCTTATTTCTCGTTCCTAAATCCTTGGGTGGGTGGAGACCTATTCTGGACCTTAAAAGACTGAACTGTTATGTTGTGTATAAGTGGTTCAAAATGCAGTCTCTATAATCTATTCTTCCTAGTGTTAGGAAGGGCAACTTCCTCACATCTATCGACCTCACTGAGGCATATTTGCACATTCCAATTTTTCCTCCACATTGAAGATTTCTTAGGTTTTATTATGCCAGTACTCCTTTCAGTATCATGTGTTACCATTTGGACTTTCATCAGCCCCCTGTACCTTTACCAAGGTATTGGCTGCCTTAGCGGCTCACCTCAGGGCCATACCTGTCCATAAACAATGTTACTTGGTTGATATATTAATTCAGTCCTCTTCTAGTCAGCAATCTATAGAGGATCTCCAAGTAACCATTCAGTGTCTCGAACATCACGGCTTCTCTATCAACATGGAGAAAAGCCGCCTGACCCCATTGACCTGCTTACTCCATCTTGGGGCTGTGATAGAATCGATGGAAGGCAAGGTGTACTTGTCTCTAGAACGGGAGGCAAATCTCAGCAATTTAGCTGCTAGGGTTCAGAAAGATCATAGAGTTCCCTACTGTCAAAGCTTCTCGGAAAAATGGTGTCAGCCATTCACATCACCCCATGGGTGTGCCTTCATGCAAGAGACCTTCAATGGTTTCTTTTGCCTTTTTAGAAGGCAGAGGCACTTCACCAGCCAGGGTCCAAATTCCCCTTAACGTCAGCAGATCTCTCAACTGGTGGAGGTCACCGGCCATCTCCAGAGGGCAGCTGTTCCACAAGCCCCACTGTCTGGTGGTGACAATGGACACCAGCATCTTCAATTGGAGGGCACATCTTCAAGCTCAAAGGAGATGGTCAGGCCGCAACCTCCAATGAAGTATCAACTGGCTGGACTGCGAGCAGTTTATCTAGCCCTATGGCACTTTCAACAGTTGGTCACAGACAAACATGTGTTGTTATTGACCGACAATGTGGCCACAAAGGCGCACATAAACCACCAGGGGGGCACCAGATCTAATGCTCCGATGTTGGAATCCAGGAGGCTAGGATTCTGGGTGGAGCATCACCTACTCTCCTTAGGGGCGGAGCACATTTCTGGGGTGTCCAATGTGCAGGCGGACTGGCTCAGCTGGACAGTCATCAACCATGCAGAGTGGCACCTGCACCCATCCCTCTTCCGGGACTTGATGAACCACTTTGGCATCCTGGAGATGAACTTGTTTGCTACTCCAGAGAATGCGCAGCTCCCTTGATTTTATGCCAGGTTCCCTGCCCCAAGGCCAAAGGGAATAGATGCTCTCCGCTGCCCATGGCCACCAGGGCTCTTTTACGCATTCCCTCCTCTTCCCCTCATTCCGAGGGTGGTGTGGAAGATCCTGGACAAGATGGTGGAAGTCCTGCTTCTGGCTCCCTTTTGGCCCATGAGGACTTGGTTCGCTGACCTCAAGGCCCTGTCGGTGGCCCCACCCTGAAGGATCCCTCAGGGCATGGCATAGCTCAGCCAGGGGACGTTGGTCCACCCAGACCCACAGTGGCTCCAAGTGACCTCCTGGCGCTTGAGCGGCATACTCTGAATGGGGACAACTCCTCCTCCAGGGTCATCAGGACCATTCAGGCTTTTCGGAGGCCTTCTATGGAGCGTATTTATTCTGCCACTTGGCGGGACTTTTGTTCTTGGTGTGGGCATGCAGGGATAACTTCCCTCATGATTTCCATACCCCAAATCCTGGAATTCCTCCAGAATGGACTGGATGATGGACTATCACCTAATACCTTGCGGAGACAGGTGGTGGCTCTCTCTTCTGTACTAACTTGTGGTTTCCTTGATTCCCTGTCCCAGCACCCCACTATATGGAGATTTCTGTGGGGATCAACTAATTGATGTCCCCCTGTGGTACACAGGTACCCTACTTGGGACCTGTCTATCATGTTGCAGTCCCCTTGCGAGTCGCCAGTTTCCGCCTTTTGTCCTGCAAGGTTGCCTTTCTGGTGGCGATTACTTCCACCAGGCAGATATCCGAGATTGATGCACTCTCCATGAGCAGTGATCTCTGCATCTTCCATGCTGATCAAGTGGTGCTCAACTTGGATCCTTCCTTTCTACCCAAGATAAATAATCCCTTTCATAGAATGCAAGAATTGATCTTACCCAGCTTCTGTCCTAACCCTGTCCACCACTTAGAACGGTAGTGGCATACCCTGAATGTTCGGCAAGCCCTGCATATCTATCTTAAGCGGACCGTTGAGTTGCGTAGGACAGATTCGTTATCTCATTTTTACCAGTTTCCTTAGGTTGCAGAGTCACACCTTCCAACATCGGCAGATGGATTCAGCAGACTATTGCCAAGGCGTAGGTGTACGAACTGTGTATGCCAAGGCGTACAAACTGTGTTCCCTAGTGGGCCCACACATGTGACAGCACATTTGACCCAGAGCACAGCCATGTCAATGGCATGGGCCACTCAGGCTTTGCTGACTGAGATTTTCAGGCGGCCAATTGGATTTCTCCCTCACCATTTATCAAAAATTCTAAGTTAGATAAATTCGCCTCAGCTGAGGCAGCATTTGGCTGCAGAGTCTTGCAACGGGTTCATGAGAAAGGGCAGGTTTCTGGCCAGACTGGGGTCCGCCCATGATTCAGGGACAGTTAGCTTTGGTATGTCCCATTTCTGGCTGCTGTCTCCACCCAATGAGCAGATGCATCTCAGGTAAGACCAATGCCCCATCCCTGCCAGTCCTTGTTCTCCCTCCATTTTAAGAATGTACATTTATAATGAATTTCTACTTTTTGTACCATGGGTTTAAGAGTCAGCCCTTCACAATTGGCAAAGTGCACTCAACTTTGACAGACAAATGGCCTTTGACAAGATTGATGTAATGAAACCATTTTGCTCTGTTTACCTTTTATTTTGTGTTTATCCTGCCATTAAATGGTTAAAATTCTGTAGTCTAGCTGTTAGGATAGAAGTGCTCAGCTTCACTTTTACCTTCACAATCGGCTGCTGTGAATTTCTACTATGACTTGTTCTTGGTTTCCCCCCCCCCTGTTAATTCTTAACAGTTTGGGCTTGGGGGTTTTTTGCCTTAACTTTTCCGTGTGCAATTTAAAAAGCATGCGGATAAAACCATGAGTAAATGTTATTTTTTCCTGAAAGCAGTAATGTAACCTTGCCTTAATGAAGCACCTTTTGCAGTTCTTGGCATGGATACCCCTAGCATCTAATCCTTTTTCAATGGTGGGCACTAGATTTTTGAACAATTGCTCTCAGAACTGAAGCCAGCCCTCTAATTGTGGCAGTCTAGGAAGAGGTTCAAAGCATATCATTTTACACAGGACTGTAATATTTTGTTTATAGAACAGGATTTTGTTATTGGGATAAATTACATTCTTTAAAGTCATTTGAGATTGGGTGACATATACATTGGTTAGAAATAATAATATGTTCTCTTCTCAAGGAATAATAAATTCTCTTCTCGAGCAGTACCTCTGAACTGCTAAAAGAGCTTGAGTTTAGAAAATATTTTGGAACATTTTTATCAGAGTGTGATCAATTCTGAGTGCCAAATCAAGGATTGTCTCATTTTTAATATATGGTTGGATTACTCTCGGCTTTTGGGGGCAGTGAAAGCCTACATCCTGAATTTGGCAACTTCAATACATTTTTAAAAATTATTTCAGTTATTGTTTACAACTGTTTACAACTGTTTATTTGATAAGTAATAAATCTATCCTGAATTTTAATTGATATTTTCCTCATAAAAGTCATCTCAGAAACAATAATTGTTTATTTCTTTTAAGTTGTCCATTTGTACCATATAGTTTGCTTCTTTTCAGCAAATGTCAACATACAAAACTTTAAAAACTTGGTTAATTATGGCCAAATTTGCTGTTAGTAATATTGGAAGTTTTTAAGAATAAATCATTTTGGTAGCTCTAATTTTGTAGGTTCATTTCATTGCATTAAAATGATGATTGGCTCACTCAGATAAAGTGCAAATCAAATACAGATAGATCTACAAGACTTGACTGCAAAGATCTTCTTAGCTAGGAGAAATAAATAACATTTTTTATGCCTCTTTGTCTAGCAATTGCCTGGATTTTCTGAGTGCAAATCTTGAAGTCACTCAAGAAGACAAGTTTGAAAAAAAGGTTGGGTCTTCTAAATTGGAAGAAAGGTTAGATTTGGGGAGAACAGAACTCGAAGTGACATAAAACCATAAGCAGCCCTCTCTTTTGTAGATCAGTGTCTTTAATTTGGAAGATTTCCTTCTAAACTTTTTGGCATGCTAAATCAGGACTTAAAAACCTTATAGAACAATTCCAGGTCTTGGTACTGGATGCTTTCTCCTCTAGCTGGTATAAAACTCTCTTCCTCCTCCCTATTTTTCTTTTTCTTTTCAGATCCAGAGATAAAGGCACCTTGATAGAGGCACTTTATCCAGAGATAAAGCACTGACAGTTAATTGCTCCCTTTTGTGTAGCTTGGCATCAAGTTGGAAACTGAGAGACGGTGAGTTCTAGTCTCTCCTTAGCCAGCTAGGTGACCTTGGGCCACTCACTCTTTCTGAGCCACAGGAAGCAGGCAATGGCAAAACACTTCTGAAATATTGTGGTCAATAAAACTGCAGAGATCTTCCAAACTTTGCCAGGAATCAACCATGACTCAAAGGCACACACACACACACACACACACACACACACACACACACACGTTCTTAATGGGTTCTTTTGGCCTATAATGTAGAGTGGGGCAAAGAGCCATCAACACTAAATGTGTCTCAGCCTATGAAAGCAAGTAATTTGAACTTTACAGAAAAATCCATTTTGTGGATTCATCCAACCTGCATATGTGGATCCATTCAATGTGTACATCCACTTTCTGGATCAGTACATGGCCTGTGTAAACTAGACGTAGTGCTTGAGTTCCTATAAACAAAGATTTGGTGCCAATAAGTCCCTCAAGAAGTACTGCTAATTATCAAAAGTGGCTAAGTTGATAAGTAATAATGGGATAAGATGTCCAACACATTGGCTTGGGAAGACTACTATAAATGACTGCAGTGCCCTGTAACAGGCGAACATGTGAGAAGTTAACATAAGATTGTATTTAACAGATAAGCGTCCACATAGGGTTGAGGACCCTTTTAAAAAAAAAAATATAGCAAGATGATCTACACAATAACAAAATATGCTCTGGAGAAGTCTTGATATGGCCTTATATTGCTGTCAACTTGTTGGATTTTTTTTCAATTAAGATAAAGGGAGGTGGTGCATAGTAAGGCTTTTCTCTAGTCTTGAGGAACGATGATGCCTGAGGCTTCTGATCACTGCTTATCGCTCAAAATCTCTGCAAAGTCCTTTTTTTTTTGCCCCCCGCAACTGAAGTGAGTAAAATCATTACCAACTCAACACATGGACTAAGCTTTTTGTTCCCTAACTGACAATATTCCTAGGTGGAAAAGATACAGCACAAAGATTGCAATCACTGAAAGAAACAGAGGCAATTATTATGGTTGTTGAACTCACTGGAAAAGATGCCAGGATCATGAGAATGGATGCCGAGCTTGTTATATGGTTATCTATTTCCTCAGTTCACATTACTGTACAGTCATCCACCTAAGTGGACATGACTACCAGGTTCGCCTGGTCCGCCAGTTGCGTCCCTTTCTGGACCGGGATGCCTTATGCACGGTCACTCATGCTCTCGTCACTTCCCGCCTGGATTATTGCAATGCTCTCTACATGGGGCTACCCCTGAAGTGCACTCGGAGACTCCAGTTAGTCCAGAATGCAGCTGCGCGGGTGATCGAGGGAGCTCCTCGTTGCTCCCGGGTAACACCGCTCCTGCGCAGTCTGCACTGGCTACCTGTGGTCTTTCGGGTGCGCTTCAAGGTTTTGGTTACCACCTTCAAAGCGCTCCATGGCTTAGGGCCCGGGTACTTACGGGACCGCCTGCTGTTACCTTATGCCTCCCATCGACCCATACGCTCTCACAGAGAGGGTCTCCTCAGGGTGCCGTCCGCCAAGCAATGCCGGCTGGCGCTCTGGAACGACCTTCCCCCCGGTTTGCGCCAAATATCTGACCTTCGGACCTTTCGCCGGGAATTAAAAACTCACTTATTTATTCAAGCGGGACTGGACTGACTGATTTTTTTAAATTCCAAATTTTAAAGTTTTAATCCTTTGTAATTTTATATGGGGTATTTTAGGTTAGGTCAATCTGATGGTTTTAATTCGGCCACTATTGAATAGGTATTTTAAATTGATATTTTAACTTTGTATACTTGTTGTTTTTATTTTTGGCTGTACACCGCCCTGAGTCCTTCGGGAGAAGGGCGGTATAAAAATTTAAATAAATAAATAAATAAATAAATAAAATAAATTAGGCTTGCTCAGCTTGGTTAAGTACATTTGGGTATGAGATGCTGTGTTCTTCAAATTAGGCTGCTTAAGAAAGACCAAGAGAGGTCTTTCTTAAAGAAAATTTAAGAAAATTTAAA
This sequence comes from Ahaetulla prasina, assembly GCF_028640845.1. Classification (NCBI taxonomy): domain Eukaryota; kingdom Metazoa; phylum Chordata; class Lepidosauria; order Squamata; family Colubridae; genus Ahaetulla; species Ahaetulla prasina. The sequence continues at coordinate 132,838,092 of NC_080540.1, forward strand.
TTTTTTGGATTATTGGTGTTTTATCTGCTGTACACCGCCCTAAGTCTTCGGAGAAGGGCAGTATAAAAATTTGAAAAATAAATAAATAAATAAATAAATAAATAAATAAGTTTTTTCAGGAAAACTTTACCGTACCTTCTGGTAAGGGTGACGCAGTAGAGTGGGACGCATAAATAAGTGAATTCATCTTCAGTACTAACAGAATGACTGGTTTTCCACTACTATTCCTTCTTTTTTAATTGACGTCAATGGACTTGCTTTTTTTAAAATACCTATTTCAGGATCTGGGTTGCGGCTCCAGCTGCTGATGTGGGGCTTCCTCCCACCGCTTTCGAGGATGATTTGTTGCCTGCCTGCCGGTTTCCTTGCTTCTGTTAGTTTATGTCAAGTTTGGATATTAATTAAGCAGACTGTTTGTGTTTAATAGTCTAACATGTGGACCCACAGACTGCCCTTCTTTGGGAGGAGAGATTTGTTAATGTGATTAAACCCGAATCTGGTTTGTGGTCAGTCTCCATTAAAAGTGTGTGCATGTGTGTGTTCTCAGTTTTGTCAGGGATAGTAGTGCCAACATGGCAGGACTTTGGGGCAATCCAGGGCCTCATTCAATAGAATAAGTAGAAGAGCTCTTAAACAGTACAGTCTCTTTGAGAAATAATGGCCAACATTGCCATTTAAAGAGGAGGTTGCATAACACAGTTTTAAACCATTTAACTTCAGGATTGGCTAAGGGAGTTGCTGGGTGTGAAGGATAACATGTACACCTGCAGAAGATAATCCCAAATGTGCTTTTTCAAGAGGCAACTGGACTTCCTGTTTTTTTTTTTCTTTGAAGACATTTTGCTTCTCATCCAAGAAGCTTTTTTAGCTCTGGTTGAATCTTACGTGATTCTTCAGAGCTGAAGAAGCTTCTTGGATGAGAAGTGGAACGTCTTCAAAGAAAAATCAGAAAGTCCAGTTGCCTCTTGAAAAAGCACCTTTGGGACAACCATGGCCTGGGTGACTGAGAATCTCCATAGATATCTGCAGAACATAACATTGCTAACTTGGATTGCTGATTCGGAACTAGGATCCCCTAGTAGAATCGTCAATGATTTTCTGTGATTCCCCAGGCACTAAAACCACTCTCAACTCCATGCTGCTACACTCCAGTGTTCATGTCTGAAATCAGGAGAAATTCAGACAACAATTTCCAAAGTAACCCAGATGCATCTGATATACTTAAGCTTTTCATTCTAGACTCAAGCACTCACTTCCTTATGGCTTAGCATGTTGTGAAAATTGTAAATTGAAAGACTCCTAGTTCTTGGAAAGTAAAGTTGGGGAAGGGGGAGAGAGGGAGATGTTCTTTTAACTTGTTTCTGTTACTGTAACCTTACAATGAAGATGGTGCTAGTACTTAAGGTATGGATTTCTTGTCTGGATTACCTCAAAGGACTGGCATCAGTCTTGCAAGTCTTGCAAATCTATAGTGACCAGACGTCCCGCTTTTGGCGGGACAGTCCTGCTTTTTAATAATTTGTCCCGTGTCCCGCGGCAATTCCAAAAAGTACCGATTTTTTTTTCCACTCCCATTCTGAAAATGGGAGGCGGCAACGCAAGAGGAGGAGGCGGAGAAGGGGGAGTGGCGGAGAAGGGGGCGCGAGAGGGAGGAGAGATGCCGCTTGACTTCACTCAAGAGGAAGAGAAGAGCCGAGAGTAGAGCCGAGGAGAGCCGAGCCTGCCTGGAAGAGCGGAGAAGCAGCAGCCGCTCCTCCTCCTTCAGGCAGGTGGCAAGACTCAGCGCGCATGCGCAGCCCCCCCCCCCCGTCAATGGTGTCCCACTTTGTCATCGCTGAAATCTGGTCACTTTATGCAAGTCTGAAAATATCTCTCCCCGCCCTTACTTTTATTCTTCCCAAAACTAGGATATGGGTCTCTTCTGAGACACTTCCCATGCCCCCATTTCTTATGTGCACTGAGATGTCTGTTATCTTTGTTATGTGCTGTCCTGGCTGCGGCTTTTCGTCCTTCTGTCTCTCAAGGAGATTCCCACAGACCCTTACAGCCTCCCTCCATAGCTGCTGATGAAATAACTAAAAAGACATCTGCATTTCCTCTTTCTGGGTTGATTGTGAGACCCTATGAACTGTTGAATAGATTTCAAGACCACCAGTTGATTCTTAGGAAGCTGGCACTGCTGATTCCAGTGGGATTTATTCTGGCAAGTCAGCCTGTTCAGGGATGCAGCCCCGACATATGTGACCTCGATTTAAAGACTTATTTTGGAAGCAGCACCTACCTCTTTGGTGCCATGGTGCCATCTGGGGCCCAGAAAAGAGCACAGCAGGTGTGAAACGATTATCTGTGTAACCTGCAAGAATACCTGGAGAATAAGAGATAGACCTTCCCGCTTATGAAGCTGCTTTTGTTCTGATCCTAGTTTGCTGATGTTGGTGGGGAGGGGATGGTGTTAAGGAACATTTTCTGCCAGTGGCACAATGCACAAATCCCTGGAAAATTCTTCATGTATTTATGAGCATAAAGATAAGACACTCACTCACTTCCACTCTCTTTTTTTCTCCCCCTTCTTCTTCTTCTCCCTCCCTCTCTCTCTCTCTCTACCCCCCTAGAAGGTTTGACACATGCAGGCTAATCCCCATCAACATCTGCATAAACAGTGACAATGAAAAATAATGCAAATGTGTCCAGCAGGGCCTTATATAACAGACAGTTATTTAGCTACGAGCAAGGAGGGGAGAGAATATGGAAGTTTCCCTTTCAGTTATATAACAGCAGCAAAGCAGGGCTGCTTAAGCAGACAGCCACACAAAGAAGAATAACACGGAACTAATGAGAGGTTTCTGAGGGGGTTTCTGACACTGGCAGTTTTGAACGAACAGCTTCCTCTACTTCCTGCGATTTATAGGATTAATTTTGTTCTTGCAAGCAGCTGATGCCTCTTTTTGCTGCTGCAGACTTTTAAAACATTCATATTCCACTGACAAAAAAATAAAAATAAAATTCCCCAAAGATGGGAGGAATCAGTGGAGAAGGATGGGAGAAGGTGAGGGGTGGGGAGACATGCAGAGAAGATTCTTTTGATCCAAGAAAGTGGCAAATCCAAAACTTGGGCACTAAAGTATGTTTTGTTGTTGTTGTTAGTTGCAAAGTCGTGTCCGACCCATCGCAACCCCATTGTCAACGTTCCTCTAGGCCTTCCTGTCCTTTACCATCCTCTGGAGTCCATTTAAGCTCACGCCTACTGCTTCAGTGACTCCATCCAGCCACCTCATTCTCTGTCATCCCGTTCTTCTTTTGCCCTCAATCTTTCCCAGCATTAGGCTCTTTTCCAGGGAGTCCTTCCTTCTCATTAGGTGGCCATAGTATTTGAGTTTCATCTTCAGGATCTGGCCTTCTAAGGAGCAGTCAGGGTTGATCTCCTCTAGGACTGACCGGTCCAAGGGACTCGCAGGAGTCTTCTCCAGCACCATAGTTCAAAGGCTTCAATTCTTTGGCGCTCAGCCTTTCTTATGGTCCAACTTTCACAGACATACATTGCAACTGGGAAAACCATAGCCTTGACCATACGCACTTTTGTTGGCAGGGTGATGTCTCTGCTTTTTAGTATGCTGTCTTGATTTGCCGTAGCTGTCTACCCCAGGAGCAAGCGTCTTTTAATTTCTTGGCTGCAGTCCCCATCTGCGGTGATCTTGGAGCTCAGAAAAATAAAATCTGTCACTACCTCCATTTTTCCCCATCTATTTATTTATTTATTTATTTTATTTTATTTATTTGTCACAACATTATATATAAGCGCATGTAATGAAAGAAAACAATAGGACAGGAACGGTAGGCACTTTTGTGCACTTATGCACGCCCCTTATAGTCTTCTTAGGAATGGGGTGAGGTCAATGGTAGACAGTTTTTGGTTAAAGATTTTGGGAGTTTGAGAAGAGACCACAGAGTCAGATAGTGTGTTCCAAGCGTTAACAACTCTGTTACAAAAGTCATATTTTCTGCAATCAAGATTGAAGCGGTTAACATTAAGTTTGAATCTATTGTTTGCTCTTGTATTATTGCGATTGAAGCTGAAGTAGTCTTCAACAGGAAGGACATTGCAATAGATGATTCTGTGTGTTAAACACAGGTCATGTCTGAGTCGGCGGAGTTCTAAATTTTTTAATCCCAGGATTTCAAGTCTGGAGGTATAAGGTATTTTGCTGTTTACAGATTTTACTTCTTGTAAAATATTTCTGGACTCGTTCAATTGTATTAATGTCAGAGATGTGGTATGGGTTCCAGACAGGTGAGCTGTATTCAAGAATGGGTATTGCAAATGTTTTGTATGCTCTGGTTAGTAGTGTAGTGTTTTTGGAAAAGAAGCTAAGCAAAATTAGGTTTACAACTCTTAGAGCTTTTTTTGCTATGTAGTTGCAACGGGCTTTGGCACTTAGATCATTTGATATGAAAACTCCAAGGTTTTCATATCAAATGAAAATGCCAGGAATTGAGAGGGCTGGATGCCATGATCTTAGTTAAAGTATATTTAGGTAGGTATCGATTGAGGCAGAAAAAGATGGACTGAAATTCAAAGTTTTAATTAGTGATCAGAATTCAACTGCTTTGAATCCGATGTCTTCAGAGGAAGAATATTTTATACAGGTAGTCCTCAATTTAGAACTAGTCGTTCAGCAAACATTCAAAGTTACATGGCATTGAAAAAAGTAAATTATGACCAGTCCTCGCACTTAAGAATATCACAGCATCCCTTTGATCATGTGATCAAAATTTAGGAGGTTGGTCAACTGGCAAGTCCTCGACTTACAACCACAAGTGAGCCCAAAATTTCTGTTGCTAAGCAAAACATTTGCTAAGTGAGTTTGCCCCATTTTACGTTTCTTGTCACAGTTGTTCAGGGAATCAATGCAGTTGTTAAATTAGTCACACAGTTGTTAAATGAATCTAGTTTCCCCATTGACTCTGCTGGTCAGAAGGTTGCAAAAGGGAATCATGTGGCCCCGGGACACTGCAACCGTCATAAATATGAGTCAATTAACAAGCTTCTGAATTTTGATCACATGACCATGGGGATGCATCAATGGTCATAAGTGTGAAAGTCACTTTTTCAGTGCCGTTGTAACTTTGAACGGTCACTAAATGAACTGTTGTAAGTTGAGGACTACCGGTATTTACGACAGTTGCAGCATCCCAGAGTCACGTGATTGCCATATACACCCTTCCCAGCTGGTTTTTGACAAGCAAAATCAATGGGGGGGAGCCAGATTTGTTTAACAACCACATGATTCATTTAATAACAATGGTGTTGATGAACAAGGGTGGCATGATTCACTTAATAACTGCCTTGCTCATCAATGGAAATTCTGGCCCTGGTTGTGGTTGGTAAATTGAGGACTACTTCTGTGTGTCCACAGAACATGGTACTTTTCATAGAATCTTTCTGTAAGATTTCACTTACTCAAGCCAAGAGCTGAGTATCTTAGGATTCTTTGCAAGAAACAGGGCCAGTCCAGAGCATTGTGTTATTTTAGTCAAAATAACACCCACCTCCTTCCATCTAGGTCTAGCAAGGTCGTGTTGAGGACTTTGGACGGTATCTGCACGATAAAATCACTCAGATTCGGGAGGGGCTGGACACAGACTTTTATAGATTCAGACGGGGGGACGGGGGCAGATCTTGAGGTTTTCAGCTGGGAGGAGTTTGATCATGTGGCTCCCGAGGACATGGACAGGATACTGAGGAGGCTGAGAGCAACCACATGTTTACTGAACCTGTGTCCCTCCTGGTTGGTACTGGCCACACAGGAGGTTACACGAGGCTGGCTTCAGGGAATCATTAACGCTTCTTTGAGAGAGGGTGTCTTTCCGGCTGCCTTGAAAGAGGCGGTGGTGAGGCCCCTCCTCAAGAAGCCTTCCCTGGACCCGGCTGTTTTAGCGAACTACCGTCCGGTCTCCAATCTTCGCTTTGTGGTGAAGGTTGTTGAGAGTATGGTTGCTTATCAGCTTCCTCTGTACCTGGATGAAACTGTCTATTTGGACCCGTTCCAGTCTGGTTTCCGACCTGGGTACAGCACAGAGACGGCTTTGGTCATGTTGGTGGATGATCTCTGGAGGGCCCGGGACAGGGGTTGTTCCTCTGCCCTGGTCCTATTGGATCTCTCGGCGGCTTTTGATACCATAGACCATGATATCCTGCTGTGGCGGCTAGAGGGGTTAGGGGTGGGAGGCACTGTTTTTCGGTGGTTCTCCTCCCTCTCGGGCCGTTCGCAGACAGTATTGGCAGGGGGGCAGAGATCAACCGCGAGGTGTCTCATAAGTGGAGTGCCACAGAGGTCGGTCCTCTCGCCCCTCTTGTTCAATATCTATATGAAGCCGCTGGGTGAGATCATCCGTGGTTTTGGGGTGAGGTACCAGCTGTACGCTAATGATACGCAGCTGTACATTTCCACCCCAAACCACCCCAACGAAGCCGTCGAAGTGATGTCCCAGTGTCTGGAGGCCATGCGGGTCTGGATGGGGAGAAACAGGCTCCGGCTCAACCCTTCCAAGACTGAGTGGCTGTGGATGCCGGTGTCCCAGTATAATCAGCTGATTCCATCGCTGACTGTGAGAGGCAAGTCATTGGCCCCCACAGTGAAGGCTCGCAATCTGGGCGTCCTTCTGGATGCACGGCTGTCATTGGAAGATCAAATGATGGCCGTCGCCAGAGGAGGTTTTCATCAGGTTCGCCTGATCCGCCAGTTGCGTCCCTTCTTAGACCGGGATGCCCTATGCACGGTCACTCATGCTCTTGTTACTTCCCGTCTGGACTACTGTAACGCTCTCTACATGGGGCTCCCCTTGAAGAGCACCCGGAGACTTCAACTGGTCCAGAATGCAGCCGCGCAGGTGATAGAGGGAGCAAGTCGAGGCTCCCATATAACACCAGTCCTGCGTAGGCTGCACTGGCTTCCAGTGATCTTCCGGGTGCAATTCAAGGTATTGGTTACTACCTTTAAAGCGCTCCATGGTTATTTACGGGACCACCTACTGTGACCAACGGCCTCCCAGCGACCAGTGCGCTCCTACAGGGTGGGCCTCCTTGGGGTACCGTCACTAGACAATTTCGGCCCCCAGGGGGAGGGCCTTCTCTGTGGGGGCTCCAACCCTCTGGAACGAATTACCACCTGGTATTCGCCAACTCCCCGATCTCCGGACTTTCCGACGCGAGCTGAAAACATGGTTGTTTCATCGCGCAGGACTGGCCTGATAGTTTTAATTGGGAATTTTTAACGGGTTTTAAGGAGTAGCCTAAATTTAAATATTTCGTTTTAAATTATTTTAATGTTTGTATACTGTTTTTTATACGGCTGTAAACCGCCCACAGTCCTTCAGGAGAAGGGCGGTCTAGAAATTTAAATAAATAAATAAATAAATAAATAAATAAATAAATAAATAAATAAATAAATAAATAAATAAATAAATAAATAAATAAATCTATGAAACCCAGTTGGGCAGGCAGTTGAGTCTTCCTGAAGCCTGATGTTGGATGCATCGAAGAATCCTCTGGCACCTTCCAGATTTTCTCACCCTCCCCCAGGTTGCATGGATCAGAGATAAGGGAGACTGTTCACAGAGTCCTAGTGAACAGTTATGTTCATCTCAAGTCTTGCTTGTGTGCATATGACCCTGCTTGGAAAGTAGATATCTCAAGATGTACCCAGTTATTGCATACTGACTGCGTTTGTGAATCTATTTCTAGTCACCCATAGCATTGCTTTCCTGATCATTTTTTTTTGTGCTGTTTCCCCTACCGAGAACCCACCACTCAAATATCTCTTTAACTGTCAAAGTGCTACTTTATGGATAAAAGTCAGATAGGAACACTGTGTGTAGTACATCAAGTATCTTTTTCATTGCTGCTCAAGCTGCGGCACACCTTAACATTCATCAAATGACATACCTGATGAGGTTGATATAGAAAGTTCTTTTAATAAATAAGTCCATGAAGCTAAGGAGAGGCCGATGTCCCTGGGACAGAAGAAAAATTCCAGCATTTCTGACCAGTTTTTCATTTGTCCTCTCTTCCAAGTCACCTGTTGTGTCTGCGCCCCCCCGAGCCGGGCCCCCTGCCAGAAAGTGACTCGGAAAGTGAGGGGGAAGGGCCATCAGGACTTACTTCTGGAGCACCGGCTTCCCTGGCTCAGCTCCAGGAGCCAGAGGCAGGCCAGGTGGAGGAGATAACGAGGCCTCCGTCCCCTGACTCTTTCCCTCCCCCGGCCATGCCTCCAGACCCGGCTGATGGCAATCAGGCCTGGCTGGACCAAAGGTTTCGTAGGCAGGAGAGGCAGGAACAACAGAAGTAGGGGTGGGGCAGGCCTAGGAAGTGCTGAGTCATGGAGCCACACCCCACAGGGTATAAAAACAGCAAGGGCTGCTATACCACTTTGTGGCGAGCAAATCAACTGCTTAGAGGGAGAGAACTAGAGCTGAAGTACTGTTTGTTCCTGGTTTCCTGGTTGACTCATCGGCATCAAGAGAGATAACAGAGACACTTGGCAGACGCTTGCTAGTTTGCTGCCAGAGCTGATATTTGCCGGCTAATTGAGTCATCGCTTGTGTCTCCCGGACTGGGGTGAGGGGGACAGAACATCACCTCACCAAAAGGCAGCCTAGCCCTGACAAGCAGCTTCAGGGTTTTGCTCCCAGGGGGACCCATGATATCTTGTTACACTGATCAGTCTCCTCCTGATCTTTACAAGGAACCAGTGGGGCAAGTCAGGAAGGAGCGCTCCAGGGACGCAACTTGCTTTGACCAAGCGGCCTGGAGATTATTATTTTTTTTCATTTTGTTCAAGCTCTCCCCTAACTTGAGCCCTGAAGCTCTTCAACTTTCTCAAGAGTTCCCTTCAGTGGAATTGCTCTCCTTTGATGGATCTGGTTGATCTCTCCTTGTCCAAGTCGGAATATTCAGGATATTATTCAATGTAATACAGTGACCATATACTGGGAAAAAGTAGGGTATGGAAGAACGGGGACATAAGAGCACCAGGGTGCCTACCGTCCCTGTCCTAATGTTCCCTTTAATTGTATTCATTTTATATATTCAATTCATGCTTATACTTATATATATATGATCTAAAACGTACTCGACAAATAAAATAAATAAAATTTTTCATTGAGTAGCAGAAGGTATTTTTCACACCTTGTTGACTAGCTCTGCTTTCCAGCTTTCAATAAGGAACACACTGGCATAAATGATTGGAACTGTGCTAAGACTGAATGCCATGCTGTCTCCAGTGGGACTTTGTCTGGCTTGCTGGTGTCTGAAATGTTAATTTTAACTTGTTTTTCCTAGCCAGCATTGTCTTTTCCTTCACAATGGGAAATCTTACTTGGTTAATGAGGGGTTTTACGGTGTACGGTGTCCACGTTTCTCAAGTGCAGCTGCAGTTCCATCACAAACAGATGACCTTCCTCCTTTTCTTCTCCCTCCCCAGCTTGCTAGCTTCTTTCCAACTGTTCTCTTATCCTTTGGCTTTTCACAACATAGAATTCCCTTCTGCTGCAACAGATCCAGGTAGTTCCTGTATGTTCTGCTGACAACTCAGAATACGTGGCTGACAGCATATGGCCTCATCTTATTCCCATATCATTCATTCATTTTCAGTTATGTCAGGAAGGGAGAACAGCACAGGGATGGAATGAATGCCTGCTGTACCAAAGGTCTCAGGATTGATCTCCAGCATCTCCAGATAAAAGGATCAGGTATGTCTAGTCTAATGAAAAAAAGGACTAGGGGGAACTTGATAGCACTGTTCCTATATTTGAGATGAGGGGGTCTAACTATTTTCCAAAGCACCTGAAGGCAGGACGAGAAACAATGGTTGAAAACTAACCAAGGAGAAAAGCAAACTAAGGAGAAATTTCCTAATAGTGAGAGCAATTAACCAATGGAAACAGCTTGCCTTCAGAAGTTGTGGGTGCTTCATCATTGGAGGCTTTGAAAAAGAGACTAGAAGACCTCCAATGTACCTTCCAACTCTGTTATTATTATTATTCTACTGTAATAGAAGTAATGGGGAGAGATCCTTTATGACCAGTTGCAGTATACATTTCTGGGTTGCACAAGATGGACTGGGCATGGCATAAGGTAGTTTCTAGCATGCCCCTCGAGCAACAAAATTGTGAAACAGTTTGGCTTGCATAGTCTATAGCTCTGAGTAGAAGAGTCACTTGCGTATGTTAAAGCTATGGGGCAAAACAATCTGAAGAAAACCAAAAGTTGGCTGCTCTGTAGGGCAGTTTATTTGGGACCAAACTGCCCAGCAACAAACCTAGATTGGAGAATGCCCTGAGCAAGATACTCTTCCTTGCCCATATTTCTCAATGTTCCATCTGATTCCCCTAGATCTTTCCTTTTCCATATTGCTTGAGCTCATCTCTTGCCCTCTGATATGCTTTTCCCCCCCTTCACTGGCCGCATTAGCCCTTTTTTCCTTCTGACTCCGTAAAATACTTTTTCAATACTTCCCAGAATGAAACTGGAATTGTGCCTGGCATTATCACGTCTCTGAAGGATGAGGATGGGGAAAGGTGGGGAGGGAAGGTAGAAACTAATTCAACTTGGGAGTGGCAGTGTGCTCTGGGCCTTTGGGGGCAGGGTTCTGAACCTGCACCGAGGGACTAGATCGTAACTATTCCACCCTGCACTGAGATTTGTAAGCCTTTCCTAGCACGAATATAGAGCACTTTCATAACATAAGCAACTCTGTAAATTTTTTATGTACTCAGGTGAAGCAGCCAATAAGATCTGCCTAGGCATGCCAAAGTATTTCTGGTGTTAATACTTGCTCCGAAAGTTGTGAATGAACAGAATACTGAAAAAGGCGGCTCCCCATTGAGCATTTTGCATTTCTCTAATCCTTTTTTTTAAAAAATCCTTTTGTGTCTACCTAAATTGCTGTTGTTCGGCACCATTTCCTTTCTTTCCTCTTGGCTCACACAACACTTGGCCTCATCTGCTCATGTAATCCAACTGGCTGCAGACAATGCACAAGGGTCCATGCTATTACTGCATTATGACAGTATTCCCCCAGCCGAATCAGTGCTCACAGTTTGTAGGAATCAACAGCAAGATGAGTTTGGTTTCCCCGATGTTTGCTTCAGGTAGCTTAGAGTCATGTCAGTGCAAACGTGATTCACTGTATGTGTTCTCCTCCCTTATAGGAGCTGCCTCCCAGCTAATGCCCTCTGGATGTGTTGTTTGCCTATATTTTTTGAGAATCCCCAGCTACAAGGGAGGGCAGCTATTTGAGAAAGCTGCCAAATATAGTATGTCCAAGGCAGATTTTGTTCAGAATTAACAAAATAACATAAAAGTATAAAAATCAACAACCCAAATTCGTGGCAGCCAATAGAAAATAGCCTATATTCATCTTTATAGAACTGTTAAAGAAGATGAGAAATCATAATCAAAATGTGACTAAATAAAAATATGTGAAGTAGACTGGAAGACAAACTAGTTCATACATGTGCTCCAGTGAGCATTTTTGGAGTGCATGAACTAGAAGTCGATAGTTCAGAATTCTTAAAATAGCATATAGCATTCTTAAGTCTCTCTGCTGCAGACGCTCACTGTGATAAGCTGGCCCGGAAGCATCTTTCTCTGTTACTTGATTTACAGGACTGCTGGGTTACATGGTAGTTATGTAAAAAAGAATTGCATCATATTCTATATGACATCAATAAGTATTTCAAAGAGTGATTTTGGAGTTCGTTGACACAAGAGGAAACTTTTAGCAGTTATACCTGGCCATCAGCAGTCTACTGTTCTAGAAACCTCAAATACAGGTAGTCCTTGACTTACAACAGTTCATTTAGTGGCCATTCAAATTTACAACAGCATGGCAAAATGTGACTTATGGCCGTTTTTTCATGCTGGCTTCCCCATGATCATGTGATCAAAATTCAGATATTTGGCAACTGACTCACATTTATGACATTTGCAGTGTTCTGGGGTCATGTGACCATGTTTTGCGATAAGCAAAGTCAATGGGAAAACCAGGTTCAACCATGTTACTCATGTTACTCATTGAACAACTGCAGTGATTCGCTTAACAACTGTGTCAAGAAAGGTTGTAAAATGGGGCAAAATTTGCTTAATAAATATTTCACTTAACACAAAAGTTTTGGGCTCAATTGTAGCTGTAAGTCGAGGACTATCTGCACTATATGTTTGGTTTTATTTAATAAAGAATGATTGTTGGCTTCAATTCCCTAAATGCTGCAAGTTTAAAATCAACTGGGCAATAAATTAAAATGGCACAATTTCTTTTCAAAGTTCAGTGGCTCTGATTTTTTTTTCCAAATGTCAGTTATAATTTCTTAGCATTCTAAGTGGTTTTGCACATCTTTTGTGTATGTGTGATCATTCAGCTTCTAGCATTTGGTTAGACATGTCAAATGTCACTGCCCTTTTAAATATTGTGGTTTAATGGGGTACTATGATGCTGATAAGAATATGCTACAATGGTTCCTATGAAAGACCACTTGGTTCATCAAATGGCACCCTCCATTTTTATTTCTGACCAATGGGAACAATATTAATAGTATGCTATTCAGGTAGTAAATTAAGTTACTTTAAGAATTAAGAGCGGTCTCCTTAAGAGATTGCATTTGGGGGAGATGTAGACAGAGATTGCATTATGGGAAATGTAGTCCATGACATGTGACTTGACTTCTATCTAACAAAATGAAATTCAACGGTGAAAAAAGTAAGGTTCTACATTTAGGCAAAAAAACCAAAATGCACAGGTACCGGATATGTGGTACCTTGCTCAATAGTAGTAACTGTGAGAGGGATCTTGGAGTCCTAGTGGACAACCATTTAGATATGAGCCAGCAGTGTGCAGCAGCTGTTAAAAAAGCCAACACAGTTCTGGGCTGCATAAACAGAGGGATAGAATCAAGATCACATGAAGTGTTAGTGCCACTTTATAATGCCTTGTTAAGGCCACACTTGGAATATTGCATTCAGTTTTGGTTGCCATGATGTAAAAAAGATGTTGAGACTCTAGAAAGAGTGCAGAGAAGAGCAACAAAGATGATTGGGGGACTGGAGGCTAAAACATATGAAGAACAGTTGCAGGAACTGGGTATGTCTAGTTTAATGAAAAGAAGGACTAGGGGAGACATGAGAGCAGTGTTCTAATATCTCAGGGGTTGCCACAAAGAAGAGGGGGTCAAATTATTCTCCAAAGCACCTGAGGGTAGAACAAGAAGCAATGGGTGGAAACTAATCAAGGAGAGAAGCAACTTAGAACTAAGGAGAAATTTCCTGACAGTTAGAACAATTAATCAGTGGAACAACTTGCCTGCAGAAGTTGTGAATGCTCCAACACTGGAATTTTTTTTATTTTTTATTGGCCAAGTGTGATTGGACACACAAGGAATGTGTCTTGGTGCATATGCTCTCAGTGTACATAAAAGAAAAGATACGTTCATCAAGGTACAACATTTACAACACAATTGATGGTCAATATATCAATATAAATCATAAGGATTGCCAGCAACAAGTTATAGTCATACAGTCATAAGTGGAAAGAGATTGGTGATGGGAACTATGAAACAATTAATAGTAGTGCAGATTCAGTAAATAGTCTGACAGTGTTGAGGGAATTATTTGTTTAGCAGAGTGATGGCCTTCGGGAAAAAACTGTTCTTGTGTCTAGTTGTTCTGGTGTGCAGTGCTCTATAGCGTCGTTTTGAGGGTAGGAGTTGAAACAGTTTATGTCCAGGATGCGAGGGATCTGCAAATATTTTCACGGCCCTCTTCTTGATTCGTGCAGTATACAGGTCCTCAATGGAAGGCAGGTTGGTAGCAATTATTTTTTCTGCAGTTCTAATTATCCTCTGAAGTATGTGTTTTTCTTGTTGGGTTGCAGAACCGAACCAGACAGTTATAGAGGTGCAAATGACAGACTCAATAATTCCTCTGTAGAATTGGATCAGCAGCTCCTTGGGCAGTTTGAGCTTACTGAGTTGGCGCAGAAAGAACATTCTTTGTTGTCCTTTTTTAATGATGTTTTTGATGTTAGCTGTCCATTTGAAATCTTGTGATATGATAGAACTCAGAAATTTGAAGGTTTCTACTGTTGATACTGTGTTGTCAAGTATTGTGAGAGGTGGAAGTATGGAAGGGTTTCTCCTAAAGTCTACCATTTGTCTGAAATAATGTAGGGTTTCCTGCCTGGGCAGGGGGTTGGACTAGAAGGCCTCCAAGGTCCCTTCCAACTCTGTTGTTGTTGTTGTTGTTGTTGTTGTTGTTGTTGTTGTTATTATTATTATTATTATTATTATTATTATTATTATTATTATTATTATTATTATTATTATCTGTGTGTCTGATTGGCCACTGAGGCTCTCTGCCTGGGCTACAGAACCTCTGTGGCAATTCATAATGGCTGGGGCTTTGTTCTGTAGCCCGGGCAGAGCGCCTCAGTGGCCAATCAGACACACAGATGTGGTCACATGTCATGGGCTACATTTCCCATAATGCAATCTCTTAAGGAGACAGCTCTTAATTCTTAAAGTAACTTAATTTACTACCTGAACAGCACAAATAGCACTGTTATTAACTTGCCTTTCCCCCTTTTAGAGTCCATGCATTATTGACTGGATCTTGCAGTATTATTCCATGGCTGTATGTGCAGATTTACACAATTGTTGACATGTTATATGTTGAAAGATAAGAATTGTGAAAATTTTGAAAATGATCCTCCAAGGGACAGGGTCACAAAGAAGAATAGGAGCCTTGAAGAAAGTTTGAAATAACATAATCTGGGCCAAGGGTCTCCAACCTTGGCAACTTTAAGACTTGTGGACTTCAGCTTCCAGAGTTCCTCAGTCAGCTTTGCTTTGCTGGCTGAGGAACTCTGGGAGTTGAAGTCCACAAGTCTTAAAGTTGCCAAGGTTGGAGACCCCTAATCTGGGCTACATAGAATAGAGTAGAATAGAATAGAATTTTTATTGGCCAAGTGTGATTGGACACACAAGGAATTTTTCTTGGTGCATATGCTCTCAGTGTACATAAAAGAAAGGATACCTTCATCAAGGTACAACACTTACAACACTTAATGTCATAGGGTACAAATTTAACACTTAATGATACAACACTTAATGATAGTCATAGGCTACAAATAAGCAATCAGGAAACAATCAATATCATATAAATCATAAGGATACAAGCAACAAAGTTACAGTCATAAGTGAAAGGAGATGGGTGATGGGAACAATGAGAAGATTAATAGTAGTGCAGATTTAGTAAATAATTTGACAGTGTTGAGGGAATTATTTGTTTAGCAGAGTGATGATGTTCAGGAAAAAACTGTTCTTGTGTCTAGTTGTTCTGGTGTGCAGTGCTCTATAGCGTCATTTTGAGGGTAGGAGTTGAAACAGTTTATGTCCAGGATGTGAGGGATCTGTAAATATTTTCACAGCCCTCTTTTTGATTTGTGCAATATATAGGTCCTCAATGGAAGGCAGGTTGGTAGCAATTATTTTTTCTGCAGTTCTAATTATCCTCTGAAGTCTGTGTCTGTCTTGTTGGGTTGCAGAACCAAACCAGACAGTTATAGAGGTGCAAATGACAGACTCAATAATTCCTCTGTAGAACTGGATCAGTAGCTCCTTGGGCAGTTTGAGCTTTCTGAGTTGGCGCAGAAAGAACATTCTTTGTTGTCCTTTTTTTATTATGTTTTTGATGTTAGCTGTCCATTTTAGATCTTGCGATATGGTAGAACCTAGAAATTTGAAGGTTTCTACTGTTGATACTGTGTTGTCTAGTATTGTGAGAGGTGGAAGTATGTGTTGTGTCTTGCCCGCCCTCAGAGCAGCCGGGGCCTTCTTACCTGCTCCCGAACACTGAGGAATGTATGCCTCCCGGCCCAAGTCCTGGCTCCATGCCCACACAAACTGCAGAAGAAGGAGCATCTCCCGGCCCCAGCCCTGACTCCATGCCCAGGCAAACGGAGCAGCTAGACCCCTCCCCCTCCTCCACAGCATGTGAGCCTGAGGAGGGTTTATTCCCAACAGCTGCTGATTGGTGTGACCCTCGCATCAGAAGGCTGGATAGGCGGAGGCAACAGAAGGAAGGGAGGGGCAGGCCTTAATGAGTGCTGAGTCATGCAGCCACACCCCATGGCCTATATAAAGGATCTGCTTTCTGGCAATCTCTGAGTCAGGCAAAAGTCAAACTTATCTTGCTGAAGTCACTTACTGGTCTCCTGCCTGCTCTGAGGACTTTGCTAGGACTTTGGGCAGAACTGCAGAGGCAAGCCTGATTCGGATTTCCCTGACCCGGCCGTCAGCGGAGGAGTGGGACACGACAGTATGGAAGGGTTTTTCCTAAAGTGTACCACCATTTCTATAGTTTTGAGTGTGTTCAGTTCCAGATTGTTTTGGTCGCACCATGAGGCTAGTCGTTCAACCTCCCATCTGTATGTGGATTCATCATTGTCTCGAATGAGACCGATCACTGTTGTGTCATCTGCAAACTTCAGTAGTTTAACAGATGGATTGTTAGAGATGCAGTCATTGGTATACAGAGAGAAGAGAAGTGGGGGGGGGGCAAGCCTTGGGGGTCCCTGGGCTAATTGTACAGGTATCGGATGTGATTCTGCTTAGCTTCACCTGCTGCTTCCTGTTTGTTAGGAAGCTTGTGATCCACTTACAAGTCTGTTCAGGTACCTGTAGCTGGTTTAGCTTAGTTAGAAGAGTGTCTGGAATGATGGCATTGAATGCTGAACTAAAGTCTACAGAGAGGACTCTTGCATAGGTCTTTGGAGATTCAAGATGTTGTAGGATGTAGTGCAGAGCCATATTAACAACATCATCTGTTGATCTATTTTCTCGGTATGATAATTGCCAGGGGTCTAACAGTGGATCCGTGATGGTTTTCGAGTGGGACAGCACTAGTCTTTCAAAGGTTTTCATGACTACAGATGTTAAAGCAACTGGTCTGTAGTCATTCAGTTTCTTGATGGTGGGCTTCTTCAGCACTAGGATGGTAGTAGAGCTTTTGAAGCAAGAAGGAACATAGCACATCTCTAATGATTTATTGAAGATATGGGTGAAGAGGGGGGCCAATTGGTCAGCACAGACTTTTAAGCAAGAAGGAGTTATCTTGTCTGGGCCTGGACAAGGCTTTGCCTGCACTTCCTTTTCTGTGATCACTAGGGGTTGTGAACCCAATGGGATGGAGTCAGTTGTAGGAGGCTTGGCTGTTGTTGTGTCAGAGATGGGGGTTGTGGAGATAGGTGGGTGTAGTTTCCTTTCAAACCTGCAGTAAAACACATTCAGGTCATCTGCCATTTGTCGATTTCCTTCAGCCTGGGAAGGAGGTTTGTCGTAGCTGATGATATTTTTAAGAGTTTTCCACATGTTTGCTGATTCATTTGTTGAGAAATGATTCTTTAGCTTTTCAGAGTAGCCTCTTTTTTCTGTTCTGATCTCCCTTGTTAATACATTTCTGGCCTGTTTGTACAGCATTTTATCCTCTTTTCTGTAGGCTTCCTCTTTGGAATGGCGTAGCTGCTTAAGTTTAGGTGTGAACCAAGGTTTGTTGTTACTGTATATTCGCAAGTTCCTTGTCGGTACACATAGGTCTTCACAGAAGCTGACATATGATGTTACAGTATCTGTGAGTTCATCCAGGTCTGCAGAGGTATCTTCAAAAATATTCCAGTCAGTGCAGTCAAAGCAAGCCTGTAGCTTTAATTTTGCCTCCTGGGTCCAGGTCTTCATTGATTTAATTGTTGGTTTTGTGGTTTTAAGTCTTTGCCTGTAAGCAGGTACAAAGTGAATCATGCAATGATCAAAGTGTCCTACAGCTATTTGTGGTAAAGATCGATAAGCATCTTTTAGTGTTGTGTAGCAGTGGTCTAAAGTATTCTTGCCTCTAGTGGGACAATTGACATGCTGAAAGTGTTTTGGTAGCTCTTTCCTTAAGTTTGCCTTGTTTAAAGGTAAAGGTAAAGGTTCCCCTCGCACATACGTGCTAGTCGTTGCCGACTCTAGGGGGCGGGTGCTCATCTCTGTTTCAAAGCCGAAGAGCCAGTGCTGTCTGAAGATGTCTCCATGGTCATGTGGCCGGCATGACTCAACACCAAAGGCGCACGGAACGCTGTTACCTTCCCACCAAAGGTGGTCCCTATTTTTTCTACTTGCATTTTTACGTGCTTTCGAAACTGCTAGGTTGGCAGAAGCTGGGACAAGCAACGGGAGCTCACCCCATTACACGGCAGCACTAGGGATTCAAACCGCTGAGCTGCTGACTTTTCAATTGACAAGCTCAACGTCCTAGCCCCTGAGCCAGTGAATCGGGGTATTTGGCTTCAGCCTCCATAATTTGGTCAGCTAGAGTTCGCAATGCCTTGTTTACACAGGGTTATGGTGGGACATACATAGCAATTAGAAGTAATGAGGAAAATTCATGAGGCGAATAGTATGGTTTGCAGTTGATAATTAATGTCTCTAAGTTTTCGTCACAGAATTTGTATATTATAGTTAAATCCTGAGACCAGCTGTTGTTGATATATAAGCCATTCTGTCTGATCGTTCAATCTGAAACCCTGGGATATGCAGGCTGCTATCTTCAATTGATTCATTTAACCAGGTTTCCGAGAAGCATAGGACTGCTGAATTGTAAAAATCAGAACTGTATCTGTTTAAGAGGAGTATTTCATCCATCTGAGCAGATACATGAGCAGATGCAAAGGCACAATTGCCTTCCCAACCTATCCCATCTCCTGAGTTAAGCAGGACTTTAGAAGGGGAAGATACCTGTCTTCCAAGCCTGGTCTTGGGGTTGCTTTGTTATTGTTCCTACTGAAAGGTCTCCCTTCATTCCAAGGATGCTCCACAGTTTAAAAAGAAATGCAATTATGTCACGCAGACATCTGCAATAAGCACAAAAGGACAAAATTGATTCTCTGAAAGCTGGCACTTCCATCTCCAAAATACTTTCCTTGTCTTTCTCCTTTCCATTGGCTTGGGAAGGCTTTGAGAAAAGATGTGGCTTTGATTCCTACCTCCTCACATCACCCGATCCTTCCAGCCAGTTGTTGCTTCTGATCTCTGCCTATATATTATAATATATAATTTGCTCAGAGGCAAAGTCACACTTCTCAATTCTTATGTTCTGCTCCTTGGAAATGTGTTGGTTTGTTCACGTCATCAACTCTTCCTGGAGGACTTAATTTGGGCTTCTTGCTATCATATGACAGATTGTCACCTCGGTTCCCAATTAGCACCAATTTTGGGGCCATTTTTCCACCAGGTAAAACCATGTGGACCAGAAATCATCTTCACACAATCTGCTGCCTCATGTTAATGAGTTCTGAGCTCTGGGGAGTTTTGTGCCTGTGGTTTTTGTTTTTTTTAAATTGCACCCACAAAAAATGAATGAAGCAGGTAAGAACATCCCTACATAACAGTAAGAGGAATAGCATCTCTCCCAGAAAAAAAATATTATTGCTCTCAGATCCAATTGCTCATGCTGCCAGAATTTGCAAGACAGTTTTGATTATCTGCTGGCATCCTCAGGGATATTGCCAGTGTACAAAAGAATTGAACTAGCAACCTCTGTGTGTGTTCATTTTGGAATAAGAAAATAAGACAGTTGGGTTTATTTACAAATGATTTTTTTTTTAAATTGAAAGTGGTAATTGGCCATGAGCAAGTTCGCTCATTTGCATGTATTTGTTCCTGCACCTTCAACCATCCTGGTGGGAAGCCAGTGTAAATACTTAATAAGAGTAAAGAAAGTGGAATTTATGAGGAAATGCCACTTGAAATCTCTGTTCACTGTAAAACTTACAAAAAGGAGTCGAGCCAATGACTGGCTTCATTCTTTCCACGCTTAAACCAGGAATCTTGGCCTATTCACTGTGCAGAAACTGTATGCTAGTGTATGCACTGGCTCACTCCTGTTTTGTTTCTGCTGCTTGCACAAGCCAATAAAAAAAGACCAAATGTGATCATTTTAAAATTGTATCTGCATCCAGGATTCCGTCCTGTTTCCGTGAGGGGAACTAGGATTTACCAGACTCCAAAAACAATGAAAATGCTCTTTGAAATTGGCTGAACTGCTCTTTCAATAGAGCAATGTATAATTTCATGTTTGCACTTCCTGCTAGGCTATTTAGGGCTGGTTTGTTCACCTGCTCGCACAAGTGTAGCAGCAAAACAGAAGGCTGCTTGCGCTAGCACATAGCACAGGCAGCAAGATTTAATAAGCTAGGATTCATGGCTTAAATTATGAGGAAAACTTAGTCATTGGTTTTCAATCTAAGATTCTCATTGGTTCATTTTAATGCGGAACGGTGCTTGTCTCATGCTATGCTGAAAATCTCTTCTGCGTTTTTCTCATTTATCCTTCAGCTCAGTGAAAAAATTAATGACTTCTTTTTCTTCTAAAGGAGAAAGTTGGCACGAAATTCCCATCTTAGCAGAAATCAGTCAGTGTCCCATTTTTCTTTCCACAGCTGTCTCTAGCTGTCTGCAGCCTCCCAAGAGTCCCATACTTCAAGGGGCGGGGGGGGGGATCATCAATGATTTTGGATTTCACTGTTTTGTTTTTTTCAGAGTGGGAAGCACAAGACAGATCGGAGCCACTGAGAGGGGGATAACAGAAAATAATAATATTCTCTGCTCAAAAAAAAACCCGTGAATTAAACTGAAGATGAAGTAGAAAAACAGAAGCACCTTCCACATGGGAAGATATCTGGGGCAAATTGGTAGATGATTTCAGCACAGGGTTTCCCTGGATATGAAGATATGAGATACAGCCAGTCCTTGTTTAGGAACTGTCTCATTTAGCAACTGCAAGTACGATGATGATGAAAAAGTAACCTTAGACCAATCCTTACATTTACAACCTTTGCGAAGGTTTGTACAGCAAAGGAAGCCGAAATAACAGCGTAAGCCCAGTTGCAGCTTTTTTTAACGACTGAGTGTGGTCATTAAGTAAATTGTGGTTTCTAAACAAGGACTAGTTGGAGTTATATTGGCAGCTTTGAACACAGGAGTTAAATGGAACATTCTGTTACAGGGGATAAATAAATATTATAAATAACATTGGCTGAGTGGGGACTTGGTGAAACAACCTGGTTTTCTCCAGCCTGTTGTTTCTGTTAGGTTGCAATGCCAGGAATGGTCTCTTCTGCCCTTTTCCTATTTAGCTTTTTTGTTTGTTTGTTTGTTTGTTTGTTTGTCTTATGGGATTGGGAGGAAGTCAGCACAACTGGAATTTAAGACTGCCTGATGAGTCTCCACAATTGATTGGCTACTTTTCAGCTGCTGCTGTAAAGTGTATATTTCGCCTAATCCATGGTTAAATAAGGTACATGATATAGAAGCATAGGAATATAGAATACTCCTCTTCTTCCTTCTCCTCCTCCATCTATAGGAGCTTTGGAGAGCAACCAATGATATATACTGTATCTCCAACCACATACAGAGTCCAATAATAACTTTTTGGTAACAAAAGGAATTTCTGGATCCCCCCTGCCACACACACATACAAAGATATGGTAGTTTTCAATGTTTTATAAAAGAAAACACCTTTTCTCTCTCTTTGTGTGTACATAACATTTTACTGTAGATGCAATACATCTGGAAGTGTCATGTGAGGGAAAGCTGCACAAAGCTCTTAGAAGTCAGAAATTCTTGTTCTGGTTTAGCAGTTTTGTTCAAAATTTATGGAGAGATTTATCTTCTCCCCATAATTGTGTAGAATTTATCCTAATGCTCAGACCCTGCTCATGTGTAGACAATTATGTAGAATTCCTAACAATTATTAATTTCAACCATCTGAGCAAGATCTTTTCTCCCATTGCTTTATTGTGCCTTGTAATGGTGTGGACCAACCTTGCCAAAATGTCATGGGGAGATAAATACAGAAAAACTGAAGAATTACCTGTCTCTGTGGCTAGGTTTCAGACAGTGGCCAAGTGGATATGTGAAGAATTTTCAAACTAAACATCACAGACTAGGATGGCTGGAATGTAGGCTTTCTGCCTCCTGATATGAATGTTTTATAAATGCAGCCTGGTCCTCCGAGTGTTAACTGTTACCAAATATTGCAAACAGAAATGCCACATTTGTCTTCAACTTTAACAAAAGGCAGCAGTGTGACTGCATCCCTGAAGCCTTCCAAGTCTGACTTTGTGATGTCTGTTAAAATCAATGGAGGATTGGACAGGATGTGAAATCTTCCTGATAAGTTGAAATGTGTTCTCCTTTTTTGCACAGTGACAAAGTGGAAACAGGCACTCTGTGACTGTGGAAATGTCAAAAAGAGAAGGCGGCCGGGGGTGGGTGGGTTTGAAGTTCTCCAAGAGCAATGTTTTTGGAAGCTGATGGATTGTGGCAGATCGGCACCTCGAATAGTGTATCCTCTTAGCATTTCCTACCTATTCCAATTCCTTAAAAATCTGAAACTTCTCCTTTATCCAGAACAGTTCTGAACAGGAATATTGTCCTGCAGAAGAAAGTCTAGAAAAGAGCAATCCACGTGATCTTTATATAGCAGCTTTCCTACCTCACAAGCTCAAGATGCAGTAATAATCATAAACTGGGTCTCCTATAAAAGAGACCACATACCCAATCGTAATGCTGTCAGGGGCTTCCGGGAATCTACCCAAGACCGAGAATCTGCCCTAGATAATGTAAATGGGGGGGGGAGCAGGGGAGGAAAATTATATTCATGCCTTTCTTATGACCTTTTCATTGGCATCTCATTGGTTACACTCTAACTGGATTCTAGCAGTCTAGCAGCACTAGCACTGATTCTAGTGTGATCAGTGTGAGACTACCTTTGAAAAATATCTTGTTTGTTAATTGGCACAGCATCACATGATGTCAATGTTGAGAGAAATGTACTGGATGCCAGTTGCATTCTGGGTATAGCTTCTGGGCGTGTTGGAGAAGCTGCATCTCCTGTTCCTTTAAGACAGCTAAGAGAGACTCTTCAGACAGTCCTTCTGTTTTCAGAGGCTGTTTATTAGGCATGTGAAGAATGTGGCATGTGCCACCCTTAGTGTATAAAATACACCACCCTGAGAGTTGCCACTGGGCCCAATTCTCTCTCCCAATTTCGCCAGAACTTTAGTTGATAATGATACTTATATTACCATAAAGATATATAACGTTATGTTGCATAATTACTTGAGGGGGGGTTGCTGTCAACTGCATTGTCAACTGCATGTTCAGTATGAAGGAAAAAATGAGATAAAAATTAGGTAAATAAAAAAAGATGATGGGTCACTACATGGACATCTAATGTAATGATAATGTATCTCTATGTGTGTGCAGGCCTTTAAGTCAGTTTTCAACTCCTGGTGACTAGACCCTGCAGTTTTTTTGGTAAGGATTTTCAGAAGTGGTTGGCCATTGCCTCCCTTCCGGAGCTGAGAGAAAATGACTGGCCCAAGGTCACAGTGGCTTTTATAAGTGGGAATTATTGAGTCTGTCAGACATCTGCACCTCTATAACTGTCTGGTTCAGTTCTGCAACCCAACAAGACAGACACAGACTTCAGAGGATAATTAGAACTGCAGAAAAAATAATTTCTACCAATCTGCCTTCCATTGAGGACCTGCATGCTGCACGAATCAAAAAGAGGGCTGTGAAAATATTTACAGAACCCTCACATCCTGGACATAAACTGTTTCAACTCCTACCCTCAAAACGATGCTTTAGAGCACTGCACACCATAACAACTAGACACAAGAACAGTTTTTCCCAAACGCCATCACTCTGCTAAACAAATAATTCCCTCAACACTGTCAAACTATGTATTAAGTCTGCACTACTATTAATCTTCTGATCGTTCCTATCACTCATCTCCTCCCACTTGCGACTGTAACCTTGTTGCTGGTATCCTTATGGTTTATATTGACTGGTTCCTAATATGATTCAATTGCTTATTTGTACCCTATGACTATCATTAAGTGTTGTACCTTATGATTCTTGACGAATGTATCTTTTCTTTTATATACACTGAGAGCATATGCACCAAGACAAATTCCTTGTGTGCCCAATCACACTTGGCCAATAAAATAATTCTATTCTATTCTATTCTATTCTATTCTATTCTATTCTATTCTATTCTATTCTATTCTATTCTATTCTATTCTATTCTATTCACAATCTCCTGATGTCTGAAATGGTATAAAGTTTCCTACTTGAGCAGGAGGTTGGACTAGAAGACCTCCAAAGTTCCCTTCCATCTGTGTTATTTTATTATTCTGATGCCTAAACCAGTACACAAAGCTGATTCAATGGAATGATTATCATTTCTCTATCAATCATAGATCAACAACCAAATTTATTCTTCTGTTGGTAAGCACTGCAAAGCCACTGCTTGTGATCATGATGTTTTTCTTTTATAGATCCATAAGCTTAAAGCATTCTTACCTTGTCTTTCTTTTATTCTATCTATTTTTCTATCTATTTTTCCGCGCAGGACTGGCATAGAATTTTTAGAACTTTTATTATTGGGTTTTAAATTTTAATTAGGTTTTATCGTTTTAAATGTATTTTAAATTGGGGCCATATTTAATAAGTTTTTTAATTATTGATTTTATTTGTATTGTATTTACTTATTGTTGTTTTATTTGGCTGTGAACCGCCCTGAGTCCTTCGGGAGAAGGGCGATATAAAAATTAAATAATAATAATAATAATAATAATAATAATAATAATAATAATAATAATAATAATAATAATAATAATAATAATAATAATAAAATATAATATAATTTAATAAATTATAAATATAATTTAATAAAATATAATTAAATATTATTATTATTATTATTATTATTATTATTATTATTATTATTATTATTATTATTAGAATTAGAATTAGAATTAGAATTAGAATTAGAATTAGAATTAGAATTTTAGTGATGGTAGAGTTAGCATTTTATATTTTATAGTCTGACTGTGACCAGATTCTTACTATAACCTATTGGTTTTCCACGTAGGATATTGACTATAAATTACATACAGATAAGAATGACTTGATTCAACTTACTCTGAACGTCACAGAAAGAAATGACACTGGCCACATTTCATCCATTTAAATGGTGGAAAGGCCAGCAGAATGAGACAGAACTGTGCTAGGCATAGTATTTTACCTGTTTTCACGTGGGTTTTAGGAAAATATCATGCTGTGTAGTGACAAGAAGCCCATTGTTTGTGATTAGTCATGATGATATAATTTTTCATGTTTCTGGCAGTGTGTGACTGTTAAATCACAGCACTTAAGGACAAAAAATATGTATTTCCATTTCTATCAGCAGAAAATCCAAATTCAGTTAATATTGAAGAAGATAGCATTGAAGAAGAATTCTTGGCATTTCCCATTAATGAATCTACTATTGGGGGTTTGGGAGAGTTTTAGTTCACTAACATTTGGATGACTACAGTTCCTGTCCCATTTGTCATGAATGAGAGTCTTTCTTAGATGCTCAGAGGCCAGTCTTGATCATCATGTTTTTTAGCTATGAGAATATTGTGCTTAATGTGGAACAACCTACCAGCCTGATCTCCATGTCAGATTTGAAATGAGCTTCAGATCAGATTTTGATACTGAATCAGCCTTGATCATTCTTCTGGAAGGCGAGGAGAGCATTACCTTATTAGACATTTCTTTGCAGCTTTGGATACCATTGACTATAATAATCACTGGATTACCTTCAGGACTATATGGAACATTGTTTGGTAGTGATTCTGCTTGCATTGGCAATGCTAGTGACAATAAATAGAATTTGGTTAATACTTGTCAGTTTTCTGACAATTTTGTCACAGAGTACCAAGGAACCATCTTGTTCCATACTTTTTGAATTTCTATAAGGATCTTGTGAAAAAATCATTCGGAATTTTGAAGAGCAGCTTCATAAGTAAGGGGTTGACACAATGCCCTGGGTTCTTTGTTACATTACAATCCTGAAAGCTGTGCAGATCTGGGGCTAATGTTTGGATGCAAGAAGTGGTTGGATGGGAGTCAAGTAAGCTATGTTTGAATTCTACTAGGGGGGGAAAAGTCAGTGGATGAATGGTTCCCCAGATCTGGGAAATCAGAATAGTTTGCTTGTTCTGAAGGGGATTGCAGTCCCTTAGAAGGAACAGGTAGGCAGCCTTACAGTTTTTATAGAACTGCAACTGTTATTCATGGGCCAAATAACAAGGATGACAAGGGATGTGTTTAATTGCCTTTAGCTCATACGATACCTTCAATCATTCCTGCACATGGATAGAGACCTAGGCACAGGTAACTTCATGTTTTCATTAATGTGACACACTTTGCAGAGGGCTACCAGTATGTACGTATTCAGAATGTGTAGCTAATTGTTGTGTCAAAGCCCTGAGTAATTGAGGGGCTAGGATATCGGAAACAAACCCTCCTCTTATATCCGGCAATCTACAGAGATTGTTAATAGTGGTCCAATTGTGCTGTATCCTGTGGTCATGGATCTGGCAGCCATTAGAAAATGGAGCTTTTCATTGAGGCATCCACTCAATGGATTATTCTTATGTAGATAAAACACTACTGTATATCTTTATAACCAATGATCAGCAAATTTTCAAAATTATGGGCATCAATAAAGCAATGATTGATTATGTTTACGTGATCTGTTGCTTTGTTTTTGCTGTGGCTATGCAATATTTCACTACCATGTAGTCAAGGGATCCATCCTTGCACTATGTTTTACTTTTTCCCTTGGAAATTTGGATAGTTTTATGTTTCTGCTATATGTTGACTTAGAAATTAAGTAGGACAGAGGCCCAATCATTGTATCTGAGATGGGTATTGCATCTCGCTCTTAAAGAAGTATTCCATAGATTTGAATCAGGAAAAAGAGACACCTATCAGTATAAATATTCTTAAGATGTAGAGTCAAGAGCAAATTTGAAATTTATAGACCCTAATAAAATGAGCAGTATACAAATGTGATCTACAGTTGAATGCCTCACTCTAAATCCTACTTGTTCTTCTCCAATTCTAAGCTCCATCTAATTTTGGAGATTTTGCTTACTGAACTCAAAAGGCTCATAAATATATAATTAGCTAGACTTTTCTTGTTACTTTTTTTTTGTATATTGGGATCACCATTGCTACCTCCAATCAGAGGTTCCCACAGGGATGGTCAAGAGAATGTGGGACAAATGACAAAACCATCAATGCTGATGTTCTGCTCCACTGCTCATGGCTGTATGTTTATGGGTTTTACTTTTTTTTATGGGTTTCGACACGTATTGCATTTAAAAATACACAAAATGGTGTTTAATGGTGTTTAATATACCACATAGCGATTCATGCCATAACAGCCAAAATATCAATATTTTAAACCAACTGTTACAAGAGAGACCAATTGGTTTCTCGGAAATTTTCACAGGGATAAAGTGTTTTACCCTTGGTCTTGTTTTCTGTTTCAGGATCCTTGAACTGGGTACATAAAATTGGAAAATATTCACATGGAGATCTTAACTTTGCTGTGAAAAGCGTTCTTCCTACTTCTGTTTTAAACTCTGTAGAAAATCATTGATCTTTTTCAAAGTTTTACAGTAATACCAGTAATAGTAGTCATCATCAGAAACATCCATCTGTATTTCACTGCAAAGGTCCACCTTAATCTAAAATCCCGGAGGCAGATTGGATGAATACACACAATGTCCTTGCTTTTATTTTATTTATTTATTTTGTCAATCATATATAAGATAACAGGTAAAAGTATAAACATAATTTGGATACATGAAAAGAGTATATAAAAAGGAATATTAGGACAGGGATGGTAGGCACACAGGTGCACTTAGCATGCCCCTTACAGACTTCTTAGGAATGGGGTGAGGTCAACAATAGACAGTTTAAACTTAAAGTTTTGGGGGTTTGGGGAAGAAACCACAGAGTCAGGTAATACATTCCAGGCATTGACCACTCTGTTACCGGTCATATTTTCTGCAACAGAGTTTGGAGCAGTTTACCTTAAGTTTGTATCTATTATTTGCTTGTGTATTGTTGCGACTGAAGCTGAAGTAATCATAGACAGGTAGGACATTGTGGTAGATAATTTTATGTACTATGCTTTGGTCAGACTGAAGTCAGCGTAGTTCTAAGTTGTCTACGCCTAAACTTTGGAGTCTGGTGGCATAAGGTATTTTATTTATTTATTTTATTTTATTTATTAAATTTTTATACTGCCCTTCTCCCGAAGGACTCAGGGCGGTTTACAGCCATGATAAAAAATAACAACAGGATACACATAAAACCATAATTTAAAAAACTTATTATACAAATGGCCGAATTAAAACATTTAGAATAAAACCCCAAATTTTAAAATGTTAAAACATTAAAACTAATTAAAATCCTATTTAAAATCCTATGCCAGTCCTGCGCGAACAAACAAATAGGTCTTCAGCTCTCGGCGGAAAGTCCGAAGGTCCGGCAATTGCCGAAGTCCAGGGGGAAGTTCGTTCCAAAGGGTGGGAGTCCCCACAGAGAAGGCCCTCCCCCTGGGGGCTGCCAGCCGACATTGCTTGGCGGACGGCACCCTAAGGAGTCCCTCTCTGTGCAAGCGTACAGGTCGGTGGGAGGCATTCGGTAACAGCAGGCGGTCCCGTAAGTACCCTGGCCCTAAGCCATGGAGTGCTTTAAAGGTAGTCACCAACACCTTGAAGTGCACCCAAAAGACCACAGGTAGCCAGTGCAGACTGTGCAGGAGAGGTGTTACATGGGAGCAACGTGTGGCTCCCACTATCACCCACGCAGCTGCATTCTGAACCAACTGGAGCCTCCGGATACTCTTCAAGGGGAGCCCCGTGTAGAGAGCGTTACAGTAGTCCAAGCGAGAGGTAACCAGAGCATGAGTGACCATGCATAAGGCATCCCAGTCGAGGAAGGGGCGCAACTGGCGAACCAGGCGAACCTGGTAAAAAGCCCTCCTGGCAACGGTCATCAAATGATCTTCGAAAGACATTTTATTGCGGGCAGAGGAATGGAGGACTCTTCTCATAAAATATCTCTGGACTCTCTCAATTGTATTTATGTCCGATATGCAGTGCAGGTTCCAGACAAATGAGCTGTATTCAAGAATTGGTCTAGCAAATGTTTTGTATGCTCTAGTTAATAGTACAGTATTACCAGAGAAGAAGCTACCCATCCAAACAACCAAACTACCATCCAACCATCTATACAACCATCTGTTGTACACAACCCCCAACCTACTAACATCCAAAACTAGGTATGCACGCTCCTTACCTCTTCAACACCAATCACTTCAGATCTCAAATGCAACTTGATAAATGCAAGAAGCATTGTCAATAAATTACCTGAATTTATCCTCTTGTTAAACAATGGCACATTTGATATCATTTTTGTTTGTGAAACATGGCTGAACTCATCCCTTCCTGACTCCATTATCTCAAACAAAGAATATCAAGTCTATCCATCAGATCATGAAAACCGAAGAGGTGGTGGAGTGGCTATCTTTTATAAAAAGACACTGAATCTAAAAAATATCCAAGTAGCACATAAACTTTCTCTTCCTGAAACTATTGTATGCGACCTATCCCTTGACACTACTCTTCGATTCTTACTATGCTACAGAGCCCCTGACTATGACATTACCCATGCAAATATGCTAACCTCAATGCTAACATGGGCTACCTCTTGCCCATATCCTCTCATCTTCCTGGGTGACCTAAATCTACCTCTCATTAACTGGATAACTAATGAATGTTCAACTGACCCAATCCATGCTACACTATACAACGCTGTTACAAACCTAGGTCTTGAACAACTTGTAACTAACAATACAAGACTCAACAACTGCCTTGATCTCATCTTCTGCAAAAATTCAAACTCAATTTATGGACCACAGATTAAAGAACCTTTTTCCAACAGTGACCACTGCATGACTGATTTTCGTCTCAATATACGTCCATACTTAAATCATCATAACAACAGTATTCCCATCTACAACTTCAAAAAAGCCAATTACGACCTTATAAACAACGATCTTTCATTTCTGGACTGGCAAAATCTGTTTGGAACCTGCATAACCGCTGAAGACCACTATAGAGTCTTCCTACTTGAAATCAATAGAGTCATTAAACTATATGTACCACAAATGACTACCATGATCAGGAAAAACAAACTACCCATATCAATAAAAAAGCTTCAATCAAAAAAAAATTCCTCTGGAAAAGAAACAAAAAAGGCTACGTTACAAATTTCAAAACCGCTACAGAAACATATGCAACCAAATAAAACTGAATGCACAAATTACCACACCAAGCAAGAAGAGAACCTTCTGCACAAATTCCAATCGTGCCTTTTATAATTTTGTTAACAATAAACTTAAAGACTCAAGATCCATCCCACCACTAAAAGATTCTAACAACAAAGAATGCAATGACGAAACAGTTAAAGCAAACCTCTTCAACATTTTCTTTGGCTCAGTTTTTGTTAACTCCGATAACACATATCCGACATTCCACAAACGTACCAGCAATGATTATGATGACTTAACTCATATAGATTTCACAGAAGATAACGTTGGAAAAGCTCTTCATAACCTAAAACCATCGCTATCTATTGGACCCGATGGACTATGTGCATACTTCTTAAAAAAACTTTCCATTAATATAGCAGAACCCCTAAGTATTATCTTTGATAAAGCTTTCACTACCAGTTCCCTTCCCAAACTTTGGTCACTAGCCACAGTCATCCCTATCTTCAAAAAAGGAGACCCCAGCTTAGTCGAAAATTACAGACCGATCTCTCTTTGCTGCGTCACCTGCAAAGTCATGGAATCAATCATCAACCAATCCATTACCTCACACTTAGAAACTAACAACCTACTCTCCAATAAACAATTTGGTTTCAGGAAAAAATTATCATGTAACTTACAACTTCTCCACTGCAAAAACATATGGACTTCAAATCTTGATCAAGGCAAATCAATAGATGCAATCTACATAGACTTCTGCAAAGCTTTTGACTCAGTAGTACACGATAAACTTCTCCTAAAACTAATATCCTATGGCATCTCAGGACCCCTTCACAAATGGATATCTGCTTTTCTGTCTAACAGACAACAAGTGATCAAAATTGGCAATGCTTTATCAAATCCTGTTCCTGTCAAGAGTGGCGTTCCTCAAGGCAGCGTCCTTGGACCAATACACTTTATACTATACATTAATGATCTGTGTGACCATATCTCAAGTAATTGTGTTCTCTTTGCTGATGATGTCAAACTATTTAACACCACAGACAATACTTCTATCATTCAAAATGACCTTGATCATCTAACCGCTTGGTCTAAAAATTGGCAGCTCCAAATTTCAACCAGCAAATGCTCAGTCTTACATATAGGAAAAAAACCCCAAACACTAAGTACATACTAGATGGACATTACCTTACAGACAACCCCCATCCCGTTAAAGACCTTGGAGTTTTCATGTCAAATGATCTAAGTGCCAAAGCCCACTGCAACTACATAGCAAAAAAACCTCTAAGAGTTGTAAACCTAATCTTGCGTAGCTTCTTTTCCAAAAACACCACACTATTAACCAGAGCATATAAAACATTTGCTAGACCAATTCTAGAATACAGCTCACCTGTCTGGAACCCTCACGACATCTCTGACATCAATACAATTGAACGTGTCCAGAAATATTTTACAAGAAGAGTTCTCCATTCCTCTGAAAACAATAAAATACCTTATCCCACCAGACTTGAAATCCTAGGCTTAGAAAACTTGGAACTCCGTCGCCTTCGACAAGACCTAAGTTTAACTCACAGAATCATCTATTGTAATGTCCTTCCTGTCAAAGACTACTTCAGCTTTAATTGCAATAATACTAGAGCAACTAATAGATTTAAACTTAATGTTAACCGCTTCAATCTAGATTGCAGAAAATATGACTTCTGTAACTGAATCATCAGTGCTTGGAATACTTTACCTGACTCTGTGGTCTCTTCTCATAATCCTAAAAGCTTTAACCAAAAACTTTCTACTATTGACCTCACCCCATTCCTAAGAGGACCATAAGGGGCGTGCATAAGTGCACAAACGTGCCTACCGTTCCTGTCCTATTGTTTTTCTTTTTTTCTTCCTATATATATATATATGCTTATATCTCCTTATATTTACTCATATATGTGTTTATATACTATATAATCTTTTTGTATGATACCTACATATATTGTTGTGACAAAAATAAATAAATAAATAAATAAATAAATAAAGATTAGGTTAACAACTCTTAGTGCCTTTTTGGCAATGTTGCTACAGTGGGCTCTGACACTTAATCTTTAGAAATGAGTACTCCAAGGTCCTTGACAGAGTGAGAGTCATCTACAAGGTCATTTCCATTTAATTTGTATTTTATGTTTTGATTTTTTTTGCCAATGTGCAAGACAGAGCATTTGTTGGTTGAGATTTGAAGTTGCCACTTGTTAGACCAATTTGACACAAGGTTTTTTTGAAGCATAGTTGCATTGTCTGTAGTGTTGAATAGTTTAACATCATCAGCGAAGATGAAACAACTATGAAACAACTATGCTCATAATTTGTGTGACATGCATAACCCATGTAGCTCAAAGTACAGCACATGAGAGAGAGCTTTTTGTGATGGGTCCTAACTGGGTGTTTTGCTTTTTTAAAAATAAATAAAATAAATTTAGTGGGCCTCTTCAGCTGTGCACCATTAAATCTGATCTTGCAGCTAATAGCTGCTTTAGAAGTAATGGCAGGACATAAGGATTCTGTTTGCTTAGCTGGTTTGAATAAGTGACTTTTCCTGAAAGCTCTTAAGAGTGTTTTCCCTGGCCTGTATCCTGAGTAGGTTAAAGGAATTCCCTTTTAGCTTTGCCCTGGTCTGGAGGTTGCAAGGATTCTGGTGGAAATGGGTGAAATAAATAGCTGTAATTGCAGACACTTCCTGGGCTTTCTCTCTCCTTATCACGGTTTTGTCCTCATTGCTTAGTTATTGTGTCCTATTGATTTCCTGACACCCACTTGTTATAGATATTAAGGAAGCACTGAATTAATCAGTGGTTGCTATTGACCCAGTAGAGCCGTAACTTTTCTTGTGCTCCTGTCTTAGACCCAGCTCCTGCTCCCTGCCCTGAATTAATCTTTCATAAGTTCGCTTCATGGATTTTTAATAGCTATGAGATTTTTGCCAAATCACGTGCCAGCTTCAGGCTATGAGCTTGGATATTTTTTTTCCCCTGGCCTGGTTGTTCTTTTAAATTTGAACAGGATGGCAGGGGAATCCTTGAGTCCCTGAACCGCTGGCCAAGCAGAGCAGGTCAGGTCTTCAGGGATGGAGATAGGACTTGGGATATTAGAAAATTTGAAAATGTAATGCTGAACAAACTGCTCTGTCAGACACTTTGCATTCACTAAGATTGCTGTCTGCAGATTAGTTAGCTAGACATCATATTTTTTTAAAGATATGAAGTTTATATATTTACATTACCAGTTGGTTTCTCTCTGGGAAAAAAAAAAGGCAGAATCCCAGCAAAGGCTGGGTTTTTCAGATTTTCCGGAGTTAAACAGGTATTTGTTTACCCATCCAATTGCTCGTTGTTATGGTTTAGAAGTGAACTAGGCAGGCAAAATCAAAGCCATGATCACAAAATAAATTGTTGGATATAAGGTTGCGTAGGTTCAAGTCTACTTTAATCTGTACTTGATTCCTCCTGGACATCTATCAAGGCTTTCTATTTGTTTGGTTTTAAATAAGAATGCAGGAATCACTTGAAATTCATTCAAGCACTAATCAGACCGGTCATGCTTAGCTTTTTAAGTTCAGCTAGATGCTGCCACTCAGTTGGGCATCTTTGAATACATAAGGATTTTTTTAAAAAAAGATAGATAAGGATTTTCCCTTAATATTTGTACATCATAAATGTTAATGTAATCACTTAAAATGGATCCAGGAAAATGTTTTGTCTTGCATCAGTCCAGGATGCTAAGCAGCACTTCAAAGGAAGACTGGTGGTGTAATTACCTTGTCAGATATTTTTCAAAGGGCTACCAGTTCAGAAGACTGCAACTCTGACTTTTAGATTCTGATGCAATGACTATCATTCATACTATCATAGCCTCAAGTGCATCCTGTTTTAATACATTCTATTTCCTTGAAGTTTCAGATGATGTAGATTGTGGCAGATAGCCTTCTGGCATTTTGTAATGTAATGTTGATTTTTATTATCAGATGGTTAGATGCCCTGAGCCATGCACACACAAGGAGGCAGGAAAACATATAAAGAAATGATAGGCATTTGACTTTGTGAATATTTCTTCCGTTATGCCGTTTCTCTTTGCCTGTAGTAATTTCATGGCTGACTTGCTTTCTCTTCCCTTTGAGCAGAACTTGGAATTTCAAGTGCATCCATTCAATGTGCTACACACTGGTTTGTGGTGGTAGGCAAAATTTGACCTTTGGCTGGGGTTGGGTTGAACTATACACAGGGACTTCTTGGGGAGCCTTCAAGGGCAAAACCTAAGCCAGAGAGGAAGTCATATCAAGCAGAAGGCATCTTATATTTGGTGGCTTTAGGATCCCTCTCCCCCTGACACACACCCCATTTGCCTTTGCCCTCCAAGCATTAATAGAACGCTGTGTAATCAATAAAGGAGAATAGTTGTAGTTTAGGTTTGAAATGAGTGGACTTTGATGTTCTAGCAGATGTTTCTAGCACTGATGATGTTACCTAGTTCGGATAATGAAATATCTGCAAGAACATCAAGGACCACTCATTTCAACCCAGAGCTACAACTATTTTCTAACCAACCAAGCTCAGAGAGCACCAAGGATCCCTCAGAAGGACACTGTGTAAAAGTGCTGAAATTTTACAGTTGCTTTATGTGCTTGTTTTCCTGGATGAGAAATTCATGCATAGGAATTAAGATACTGGCACAATTGCTATATTGCTTCCTAGTTAACATCTGATCCGCTCTACAATGATGAATGAGTGTTGTCCAGGGGACATGTGAGGTCAACTTTTTTTTAAAAAAATTGCAAGTCAAAAAGAATGTTTGAAATGGATTTGGGGAGTGTTCCCCACTCCACTGTCTTTGCATTTATGGCTCATATAAGATATTGTTTTTCTGCTCCACCTTCTACTTTCATCTTCTGTGGAACATAAGATGCAACGTTCCTGGGGGAATTCCCTCTCTGAAATCCCAAAGTCCTTTGGAAGCAAGATCATTTTTCAAGGACAAAATTGGAGGACAAACTTAAATGTGTCCTCTCTTGAAATCTCTTGGAGCACTCTTTGGTCTACCCTCTGCCAAGTCTCTGCCAAGCACAGATCAGGTTTCAGGACTTTATTAAAAACTGCCGAAGGAGAAACCAATGGATTCTCAGACTGCATTACCCTCACAGCTGCTTGCTGTTGTGTATAATCATGAAATCTGTCTTGTAAACTTCCATGTTCCACAAAGTGTTATTTAAGTTTACCCCACACTTTGTAGATAGTTCTGTCCACCCCCCTGAGCTTTATTGTTTCTTTAATAATTCACATGGTGAAATAATGAAGAAAATGCAGGAGGTGACTAAAAATAGGACCGAGAAAGGAAAATAAACCAGCCAGTGATGTGAAATATCCCAACAATATATTGCCTTGGAATGTTATAAAGGTTTTATGACAGGCTGTTTTGGACAGTTTGCGTAAGTCTCTTCGCTTCTTATGTAGAAATTCATTGTACAGGAAAGGTTTATAAGGTGGCCCTTATAAATGAGAAGCCACAAATATGTCCTATTAGCCCTGGTTCTTTATAAATATGAGCTTTATTGGGGAGAGATGAATGTACTTAAACAGTATAAATGTGAAGATTGGCCAAGTTTAGGGCAGTATTGCCAGGTCTCATAAACCAACTTGTGTTGTTGAACAGCAGATCTTAGCAAAATGTTCCCCGTCTTGCCCTCTTCAGAATTCTGAAGCATTAATTTTAGAGGCACATTATATGTATAATTTATCTGGATTTTTAAAAAAATTAAACCAGGTTTAACTCCCAGTTCAAGATCAGAGGGGTATCAAGAATGGTGGTGCTGCTTCTTATTGTTGCTAGCCCTTTTCCACCTATCATAAAAATGTTTCCATGGTGCTTTTGACTGAGCACCAAGCTGATTTTAGGCTGCAGGGTACCCTTACTGCTCATTGTCTTAGATTGCCGAAACATTAATGTTTGGCATTACATTTTAGATAATATAAGATGCTGAATAGCAAGGGAGGATTGTTGATACCCAGAAGTATTTCCAGTTGCAAGATTGGAATGGTTCAGGTGGATCTATGTCTTACTTGGTATATGCTTGGTATATGGTAAATTGGTTAGTATTAGTTGCCTTTTGCCAAATAACTTCCCACAATTTCTGATTGTACAGCTACTTCTTGAAGATCCTTGTGCAAACAAAAAACCAAATAGCGTCAAGATTTCACAGATGCTTTTCCAAAGGGCTACTGGACTTTCTTTCTTTCTTTTTTCTTGAAATTTCATATTTTCAAGGAAAAACAACAACAAAAAAGTCAGTTGCCTTTTGCAAAAGCACCTTTGGGGCAACCATGATCTGGATAATTGAGAATCTTCTTAGACCAAAAGAGTTCAGCATTCTGAAATATAAATGTACAGAAGATTCTTCTGTACATCTTCCCAGTACAGAAGATTCTTGACAGTGTACTGCCATAAAATCATCACCTATTTCCAAGTTAAGTGGGTAAATTGCTTCCAGATATAAGTAGGAACCAGGGAGGCTAATTTAAAGCTGTCTCTGAACAGTAGCTTCTTTGGGTGTAGAGTTACCTGTACAAGACCCAACAGAAATTACTTTCAGACAGCATAGAATTTTTATTTTTTGACTGGAAAACAAGAATTTTTATTAATCATCTATAGTGAATTCTGGATCCATCCATCCATCCATCCATCCATCCATCCATCCATCCATCCATCCATCCATCCATCCAATGTATTTGCCATCCATCCATTGAATGTATTTGCCATCAAATCTTCTAAATTCATGAAGGGCTACAACATACAAAAAGATAAGAAGAAAAGTCTACAATATAATATTTAAAGCACACTACTCAGCCATAGCAATGGTGACAATGCCTAATAATAGAAAACAAAGATGCCCAAGTAATTATGACCACAGTCATTTCCCAAAGGCTTTTGAGAAAACTTAGTCTTTCAAAACTTCTAGAAGGGTACTTGGGAACGGTCTGGGAACTTCATTTCTCGAGGGAGCTGTCACAGAATATAGTAGCCATGATGGAAAAGCAGGACTTTCTGGGATATCACAAGCAGATTCTCCTGGGAAGACTTGTTTGTAGGGATTATGCCTCTTGCTAGAGTGGGCATTCCTGTAAGTTCTGAGGCATCAAGCCACAAAGGGGTTTATTACTCAACACTAGCACTTTGAATTGTATCCAGAAGCCTGTTGGTAACCAATGCAGTACCTCCAAGATAAGTATAATATTTCATAGTGATTAATGCAGGCCAGCACAGTTTGGACCAACAGGAGTTCCAAGGGGTCTTCAAAGGTAAACGCATGTCGAGCACATTGTAGAAGTGTAATGAAGTGGTGATAAGGGCATGAATCACTCAATCTCTGCTCCTGGCCATCTGGATTAGATCTCAATATCACCAAAGCTGCAGCACTCTTGATTTATATTTAAGTATGTTACTAGATTGCAAAAGCTAGCAAGTTAAATTTCTCCACTCCCAGAATTTTTAAAAAAGAGTTTTAAATGGAGGAACATTTTATGTAAACTTGATCTACTTCACAATTTAAGATTATGTCTTCATAGGAATAAGTTACAATTTATTTCTGATAAGTTACTTAAGTAATTCCTCTATAAATGTAGAACGTATAGAAAAACACATGGGTCCTGTTTTACTGTATCCAAATGCATTTGGAAGCTACTTCCAGACATACATAAGATCCGTTACATATACATTTTACTTAAGAATCTGTCATGAAATGTTAAGAGTCCTAAAAATAAGTCTAAGGTTCATGTGATCTGGCCCACTTTGTGAATTAGATCTGGTCTAGATTCCAGAGATACAACTGCATGATGTTTCTCCTGGTCATTATTTTGATCTTATTTCTTGCAGCTTTTTGTAACATGAATGTAGAGAAGAGTAATAGGAGAAGAAGACTAATATGAAATGGTTTTAGCCTTGGTGTCAGTAGTTCAACACTTTTTCCAAATTTCACCCCAACAAAGCACCTAATGGTTTAGACCAGGGGTCTGCAAACTTGGCTTTTTTAAGACCTGTGGACCAACTCCCAGAGTTCCTCAACTAGGAAAGCTGGTTTAGACCCCTGGTTTAGACCCATTCCTTCTGTCAGAGGAGTTCTACTGTAAAAATTCTTAGTGGTAAAAATGGAAAGTTCATCTTTTCCCAGTGCAGTTCCTGCTTACCTGTCTCACTGATCTGGGATAACTCACAACCCGAAACATATAAAGAATGTTTGCTGGACTTGGGTATGTCTGGGTTAATGAAATGAAGGACTAGGGATGACACAATAGCAGTGTTCCAATATCTAAGGGGTCACCACAAAGAAGAGGGAGTGAAGCTATTCTCCAAAGCAGAAGGAGAACAAGAAGCAATGGATGGAAACTAATCAAGAAGAGAAGCAACCTAGAACTAAGGATAAATTTCCTGACAGTTAGAACAATTAATCAGTGGAATGACTTACCTTCAGAAGTTGTGAATGCTCCAACACTGGAGGTTTTTAAAAAGAGATTGGACAACCATTTGTCTAAAATCATATAGGGCAGTGGTAGTCAACCTGGTCCCTATCACCCACTAGTGGGCGTTCCAGCTTTCATGGTGGGCGGTAAGAGTTTTGTCCGATACTGAAGCACTTTCCTTTTTTAAAATTTAATTGACTTTTCCAAAAATTTTCATAGCATTATTTAAAAGCATTTTCATTTCATAAAATTCCCTGGGACAATTTAAATTTCTGAAAATATACTATTTGTATCACCCGCGCATTAGTTCATGTTACGTAAGTGAAACTAAATGGCGCTATAGTGCAACTGCAAACAAAAGAGCCTCATCCCAGAATACCTCATGCATCTCCCACCACACTACCCAGCTGTAACAGACAAGCAGAGCTGGTAGCTGGTACCCCTCCAAACCCAATCCATGATGTACGAGAGGCATGCGCAGACGATGATACACAGCACATTACTGTAGAACCGGTGGGCGGTTAGAAAATTTTACTATTAACAGAGATACAAAAGTGGGTGGCAGATATAAAAAGGTTGACTACCCCTGGTATAGGGTTTCCTGCCTGAGCAGAGGGTTGGACTAGAAGACCTCCCAGCTTCCTTCCAGCTCTATTCTGTTATTCTGTTGAAGTAAAAACAACCCATCGGAGCAGATTCAGAAAGGGGACACTATATACAGAATGTCAGAGAAAGGGAATTGGTAAGATTGTTTTCTTCCTCCAGCACAGATTTTCTGCTGGATGAAAAGATACCCACAGAGTGACATTGTCACTGGAAATTTATCTTAAACATATTCTGTTGACTTGATTCCCCATAATGCATTCAGGGCTGATTTTCAACTGTCAAACTCTGTGGAATTTGGATATTCCTGTAACCTTTTTATTTTTCCAGAAGGAGCAGGAAAAAAAACACCCTTCTCTGTAACTTACTGGCAAGGCCTACCTCGTGGAATCTTGAGTTGTTGACAATTTTAAATTGTCAAGGGAAGTGTTTCTCTGTTAAACTGCATTAAATGAGTTTTGTGGAGCTGTCAGCATAGGAAGGATGAATTATCATCCCCTTTTATGAAATTGAGTTCAAGGTCCCCATGGTGTTTTTGGACTCTGGCAGCTACTGGGAACGATATGTGACGTTTCCATCAGCCGATCCCATTGTGGAGGAAAGTGCTGAAAACCTTGACACAGCCCATGTGCCTCATATGCACATATCTCTTTGTGGCAGATGCTATGGGAAAGAATAAAGGATCGGTTTTGGCTGTGAGAAACCAGCAGGCGAATGACAGTGGTTGGCCAAGCAGGCAACGGGAAGAACCAGGGCCATCTGTTCCATTTAATATTTCATTCAAACAGTCTGATCAGAGAAACCAAAAGACCAAACTCAAGTAAAGATGTTCAAAGAGCAGGAAAGACAGGCTCAGATAACTCTCGTTCGGTACACATCATTGTCTATATTCCAAAGCACCATAAAAGGCATTGAAAAGCTCCAAACAGGACCAAAAGACAGTATCTTATGTAGAACTAGCTGGATCCCCGTGCTTCTCTAAAAAACTATGTGATTGGGCTTGATAAATCGACACTTACAGCTTGAATCCTCCCCTATCCTATCCCCTTCTCTCCCTCAGCCTTGCCCCATAGATCCTCCCCATCCCCTTTTCTCCCCCAGGCTGGCCCCACAGAAATGTCTCCTCTCCTCTCCCCTTCTCTCCCTCAGGCTTTCTAGCCCATTTTCTCCATGAGGCTTGCCCCACAGAAGCCTGTCCTATGCTATCCCATCCTCTTCAGAGTTATTTTCAAGTTGGGAGGCGGAGTAGAACGTCTAACTAATTAGCATCAGAGCATGTTATAATAATATAGGAAATACTAATGCTCTGGTGATCATTTTGAAAAATCCTTTCTTAGTGAGCACCTAGAAGCCAAGAGGAACATACGTGGCAAATTTCAAGTTTGTAGGCCTTATGGT
The DNA here is from genome assembly GCF_028640845.1 of Ahaetulla prasina. NCBI lineage: Eukaryota > Metazoa > Chordata > Lepidosauria > Squamata > Colubridae > Ahaetulla > Ahaetulla prasina. Next base: position 132,878,853 of record NC_080540.1, read on the forward strand.
TCTGGAGATTTCGTGATTAATATGTAAGTGGTTTTCGCTTTTATAGATAGATAGATAGATAGATAGATAGATAGATAGATAGATAGATAGATAGATAGATAGATAGATAGATAGATAGATAGATAGCTAAACCAAGGAATTTTCCCCAGCTTCCTGGATTCCAGGGCAGCATATAGAATAGAATTTTATTGGCCAAGTGTGATTGGACACACAAGAAATTTGTTTTGGTGCATATGCTCTGAGTGTACATAAAAGAAAAGATACATTCATCAAGGTACAACACTTACAACACAAATGATGGTCAATATATCAATATAAATCATAAGGATTGCCAGCAACAAGTTATAGTCATACAGTCATAAGTGGAAAGAGATTGGTGATGGGAACTATGAAACGATTAATAGTAGTGCAGATTCAGTAAATAGTCTGACAGTGTTGAGGGAATTATTTGTTTAGCAGAGTGATGGCCTTCGGAAAAACTGTTCGTGTGTCTAGTTGTTCTGGTGTGCAGTGCTCTATAGCGTCGTTTTGAGGGTAGGAGTTGAAACAGTTTATGTCCAGGATGCGAGGGATCTGCAAATATTTTCACGGCCCTCTTCTTGATTCGTGCAGTATACAGGTCCTCAATGGAAGGCAGGTTGGTAGCAATTATTTTTTCTGCAGGTCTAATTATCCTCTGAAGTCTGTGTTTTCTTGTTGGGTTGCAGAACCGAACCAGACAGTTATAGAGGTGCAAATGACAGACTCAATAATTCCTCTGTAGAACTGAATCAGCAGCTCCTTGGGCAGTTTGAGCTTACTGAGTTGGCGCAGAAAGAACATTCTTTGTTGTCCTTTTTTAATGATGTTTTGATGTTAGCTGTCCATTTTAGATCTTGCGATATGATAGAACCTAGAAATTTGAAGGTTTCTACTGTTGATACTGTGTTGTCAAGTATTGTGAGAGGTGGAAGTATGGAAAGGTTTCTCCTAAAGTCTACCACCATTTCTACGGTTTTGAGTGTGTTCAGTTCCAGATTGTTTTGGTTGCACCACAAGGCTAGTCGTTCGACCTCTCGTCTATATGCGGATTCGTCATTGTCTCGAATGAGACCAATCACTGTTGTGTCATCTGCGAACTTCAGTAGCTTAACAGATGGATCATTGGAGATGCAGTCATTGGTATACAGAGAGAAGAGAAGTGGGGAGAGCACACAGCCTTGGGGGCCCCCTGTGCTAATTGTACAGGTATTTGATGTGATCTTGCTTAGCTTCACCTGCTGCTTCCTGTTTGTTAGGAAGCTTGTGATCCACTTACAAGTCTGTTCCGGTACCTGTAGCTGGTTTAGCTTAGTTAGAAGAATGTCTGGAATGATGGTATTGAATGCTGAACTAAAGTCTACAAAAAGGACCCTTGCATAGGTCTTTGGAGACTCAAGATGTTGTAGGATGTAGTGCAGAGCCATATTAACAGCATCATCTGTTGATCTATTTGCTCGGTATGCAAATTGCAAGGGGTCTAACAGCGGATCCGTGATGGTTTTCAGGTAGGAAAGCACTAGCCTTTCAAAGGTTTTCATGACTACAGATGTTAAAGCAACTGGTCTGTAGTCATTCAGTTCCTTGATGGTGGGCTTCTTCGGCACTGGGATGATGGTAGAGCGTTTGAAGCAAGAAGGAACATAACACATCTCTAGTGATTTATTGAAAATATGGGTGAAGATGGGGGCCAATTGGTCAGCACAGACTTTTAAGCAAGAAGGAGTTATCTTGTCTGGGCCTGGAGCTTTTCCTGGCTTTTGTCTGTGAAATAGGTCCTGCACTTCCTTTTCTGTGATCACTAGGGGTTGTGAACCCAATGAAATGGGGTCAGTTGTAGGAGGCTTGGCTGTTGTTGGTGTGTCTGAGATATCAAGCCCTAATTTTTAAAAAATGTATATTACATGGAGGGTTTTTACTAAAAGCCATTAAAACCAACATCACACATAATTGCAAACCCTGAGGGAAATGCATTGGTCGGAAAGGCACTTGTGCTTTAGACATAAGAAAGATGTGTCGGAAATAAAGGGCAAACCAGCATTTCATGCAGAAATTTGTACTCTTTTCACCGGATTATTAGAAAAGAAAGAAAAATGCATTATATAAAAAACCATCTTCTCTAGCCCAGCATCCTTCAGCTACATTAGGTCTTGAATTGCTGTGGTTATCAGCCACTCATGGATTTGAAAATGTGCTTGACTTCATGGGGGAAATTCACTATGGACATTTACCAGCATCTCCCTGGCACAGCAGTAGCTGCAGTTTCAGATTCCTCAAAAGATACCAGCATTTGTGCCCCAAAGATGAGTTACCCTGGATGCAGTAGAAGAGGGCAGTTGCCAGCAGGTACCCAATCATGCCGTATATCATCCTGGTTTCAAAGTTGCTCAGCAGGAAGGTGATGAGGTGGAAGTCCAAACTGGTCAAATTCCAGGCTGGTAATGTTGCATTAATATCAAGCACCAGGGAAATCAGTAGATTCAGGCAGTTCAAATGTATATAAAGATTTATTGTAAGCTTAAGCTCTGCACAAGAATCTGAGCTACTAACGTCCCAAGCAAATTGGCGATATTTAAGAGTCACAGGAATTCACGATGGGCTGGACATCTCCTACAATTAACAGAACAGTGATGAAGCAACAGTAAGCAATGACTGGTAGTGCCATAGAGGGACTTACAAGGCCAGGCAGCCCTTCCTTCTCTGGATCTCTTGGTTGCAGTCAGCCACGTCTAGGAAGCTTCTGGACCCACTATTGCAGAGGTCTCCAACCTTGGGAACTTTAAGCCTGGTGGACTTCAACTCCCAGAATCCCCCAGCCAGCAAAGTTCCCAAGGTTGGAGACCCCTGCACTATTGATAATAAATCCAGGGACTAATACCAATTCTCTAATTCATTCTTTCCTTTGACGGTATGGAATCTGGCAGTCATTTAAGCTTTCAGGTTTTATTGTGTACTAATAGCAATGCAGAAAAAAGCACAGAAACAAGGAGGAAATAGAAAAGAGAATCCTGTGTTTTCATGATGTCAAGGCCATTGTCTTCATGGCTTCTATCCCAGGAAACACTGACCTCTAGTCCCGCCTTAGGCAAGAATAACGGTTGGGCCAGTCATTCTCTCTCAGCCCAATCCACCTCATAGAATTGTTGTGCAGGGAACAATAGGAGGTGGAAGGAGTCGTAGGCCTGACTGTTGGTTTGAGCTCCGAGCTTGGCAATTTGGTTGCAAACATTTTATGACCATTCGAGGAGACATCACTTCTGCCCACATAGGAGGACTTGGAGAGATGGAGGAATGGGAGACTTCCTTTTGGCTTTTCATGACTTCCTAGTGGTCAAAACCATTCTATCTCCTCAAATGGTGACAGATCATTTGCAACCAAATTGCCAACTTCGGAGTTCAAACCAGCAGCCTAACTACCAACCTGAGCTGCTAGTATTCAAAAACATTTCAGTATTAAGCATCTTCATTGCCTTGAGTTATTTATATAAAACAATAAAAGCAGGATAAAAGAATCAAAAACTTCTGCACACAGCTGTGCAAGAGCTGCGGTGACGCAGTGGTTAGAGTGTAGCACTGCAGGCTACTTCTGCTGATCACTGGCTGCCAGCAGTTTGGCAGATCGAATCTCACCAGGTTCAAGGTTGACTCAGCCTTCCATCCTTCCAAGGTCGGTAAAATGAGGACCCAGATTGTTGGGGGCAATATACTGACTCTGCTTAGAGAGGGCTGTAAAGCACTATGAAGCGATATATAAGTCTAAGTGCTATTGCTATTGTTTCATTCTCTTGCTCTGTGCATCATAATATCTGACAATCTAAAACTCTAAATAACAGTAACTAACCCTAAACAAAAACTAGACAACTTTGGCCCTCTAACTATTTTGGTCTTCAGGTCCTATTAGCTCCAGCCAGCATTGCTAATGGGAAAGGATTGCAAGAGTTATATTCCAATAGTACACCCAGAAGGCACCAATGGTCAATGCCTAGGTTTAAAAAAAAAGACAGCCTGTGTTACCTTTTAGCATGTTAGGTTGTGAGCTATTTGTGGGATGATGAGCAAGCATCATCTATGCACTCCATTAAAAAAGTGCTGCTATATTAAAAAGGTTTCTTTAAAATTCTGGGACGTAGTTGAGAAGTCTTAAGTTTTTAGATTTGCCATCCCCAATTTCGCCCTACTTTGGGGTTTTAAGTATTTGGAGACTCACAGAGCTAGCCATGTGACCAAATTTAATGGTTTATTGATTGCTCATATCATGCCAAAAACCAAGATGGATTTACCATGTCGGTAGAATGCAAAAATATCTTATACCCCAAGCTGTCCTCAAAGATTGATCTATTGGCAAACAGACTTTAGAAAGGAGACCTTGTTGGCTGTGCCGCTCCTGTTTCAGTTGCATTCAGTAATGTTCTTTGTTTATTCATTGTTCCTAAGATATTAATTGCATTCTCTGTTCAAATATTGCTAAGTGCTAAGCTAAGCAAGCCGTGGATGATTCACTCCGATGCTTCAAAAGGTATTTGCTCCCATGTTGCCATTTTGAAGTTTTGAATTGAGTTTTGTTTTGTTTTCCGAATTGGTGTTTGCTGGTGTGCTTTGGAAGAAAAGATTGCTTACAAAGTGTTCTCTTTTGGATGAATTATGTAAAACTTGATAGGCCTGCAGCTGTGCTGGAGGGAATTAAGGGGGAATGGCACAGTGAGGGAGAGCATTTTATTTGCTTACAGAAGTTAATATATTTTGCTTGATAAAAGAGCTATCATTTTATCCAGAAATTTTATTTATTTATTTAATTTATTTATTTATTTATTTTCGTCAAGCATGTATTTTATGACAGATACAAGTGTAAACATAATTATAAATACATGAAAAGGGTATGAATAAAAGAAAACATTAGGACAGGGACGGTAAGCATGCTGGTGCGCTTATGCATGCCCCTTACAGACCTCTTAGGAATGGGGTGAGGTCTACAGTCGACAGTCTAAGGTTAAAGTTTTGGGGATTTGGGGAAGAAACCACAGAGTCAGGTAGTGCATTCCAGGCATTGACAACTCTGTTACTGAAGTCATATTTTCTGCAGTCTAGTTTGGATCAGTTTACCATGAGTTTGTATCTATTGTGTGCTCTTGTATTGTTTTGGTTGTATTGTTTGGTTTGTTTTGAAATACTTTATTCATTGTAAGTATTCTATACCTCTAATTGTTCAAGGAGACTTTCTGACTCCACACACATACCCTAGTTTCATCTAATTTAAATATGGATTGCGTGACCGTATGCCGTTGTTCTTGTGTACAATATTGTGCATGTTTTCTCAACAGTTGGTGCTCCCTTGTGTTGAATGGGACTTATTCCCGATGTAAGTATCCAAAGATTAAAGAGTTCATTCTTTATACTGAAGAGTCATACCTGTTTTATGCCTCTGTTTGCACTGTGTATGGGGAGGAATAAAATCAATTTAATTTTATGAGCAAAGCTTTGTAAGTATACAGCTGGGAAAGAGCAAGAGAGAGACGGAGAGATGAGTGTGCAGGGCATCCCTTTGTCCCATAGATATCTCAATAAAAGGATTTATTGCAAACTAAAGATGTCTCTAGATATGCAGCATTGCTTTCACAGAATATCTCAGACAGGTGCCTTAGGATTTGTTTTTTCAACCTGTAACTTGGAAATTGAATTTTTGATACATGTTTTATCTTTGTAGGATGTCTACATATGGACATAGAAAAGTATATATGTATATATGCATGTATATGTGTGTGTATATATATATATATATACACATGCACACACAAATATATATATACATATACATACACACTATACACACACACACACACACACATATACGTATACATATACGGTACATACATATATATACACATATATACATATAGGTCTTTGGTTGTTCGGGTTTTCTCCCGTGTAAAATTGGAAGTGTCTTGGCGACGTTTCGACGAAGTCTCATTCGTCATCTTCAGGCTTCAGCTTCGTGCTTCTGGGAGCAATGTGTGATCGCAGCTGTTTCTTCCTTTTAACTGCTAGTGGGGGTTTGAACTGATTGGGTGGGAGCTTGGCTGTGCTCTGATTGGCTGGGGTTTTTTCTGTGCTCTGATTGGCTGGGGGTGTGTCCTGTGTTGGTGGGGGCTTGGTTGTGCTCAGCCTAGTCTGTGCTGCAGGGGGATTTGAGCTGGTGAGCTGCATAGCTGTTGTTTGGCTTTGTGGTCGTGCTACATCTTCATAGTGGGTGTCAGTCTGCTGCATGAATGGATTGGAGGGGTTTGAAATGGCTAATGTTGCAGCTGCGGTCTGGCTTCTGGTCCTTGGTCGTGCTTCATGATCAGTGTGGGTTTGGGTCTGCTTTCTGGGTGGATGTGCGGTGGTGACATCCTGTGTGGACCTTGTGAGTGTGGGTCTGGTGTCATTCCTCGTGTTAGGGACTCGTTTGTCAATAAGGGCGGGTTTCCAAATGGCTGGTAGGCGGGAGGTGTCATACATACATACATATACATACATACATACATACATACATATACATACATGTACGTCTTTGGTTGTTTGGGTTTTCTCCCGTGTAAAATTGGAAGTCAGCCAATCAGAGCACAAAAAACCCCTCATCCAATCAGAGCACAGCCAAGCTCCCACCCAATCAGTTCAAACCCCCACTAGCAGTTAAAAGGAAGAAACAGCTGCGATCACACATTGCTCCCAGAAGCACGAAGCTGAAGCCTGAAGTTGACGAATGAGACTTCGTCGAAATGTCGCCAAGACACTTCCAATTTTACACGGGAGAAAACCCAAACAACCAAAGACCTACATACAAACACCCGTGAAAACCTCAGAAAACAAATATACCTACACACACACATATATATATATATATACACATCAGTGGTGGGTTGCTACCGGTTCTCACCGGTTCAGGAGAACCGGTAGTAAAAATATTTAGTAGTTCGCAGAACTGGTAGTAAAAGATGGCTGGCCACGCCCCTGAACCGGTCGCTGGTCGCTCGCCCTGGCCGCCATGTTTGTTGCCACCCCGCCACCCTCTCTGCTGCTGCCACCGCGGACCCCCCCGCTGCCCGCCGCCCCCACCGCCCCCACCGCTGCTGCTGCCCCACCACCTCCAGGCATCTTCAAACTTGCCTCCTTTAAGACTTGTGGACCAATCAACTCCCAGAGCTTTGCTGGCTGAGGAACTCTGGGAGTTGAAGTCCACAAGTCTTAAAGGAGCCACACACACACATACCGCCTCCCTTGCTCTTTCTTTGCCTTGCTCGCTTGCTGCTCAGTCAGAGGTCACTTGCTACGCCGGAGCCGACATGAAGGGCAAGCGCACCGTCATGAGGTGACGCTCAAGCGGGGGCTGCCCTTCCGAAAGATCAGGGGGTTTCCAGGGAGGGGGGCCCACGGGGGCTGCACTGATCTAGGAGGTGCACAAAGCGCTGCTCCCCTTCACTCAAACAGCTGGCTAGGGTGGGGCGGGGTGGGAGTTGGGCTGCGGGGAATGGCTGGCTCTGGAGGGCATCCCTGTCTCTTTCCCCACCGGGTGTGGGGGGGAGCGCCGAGCGAGAGGCTCCAGGAGCTCCTGGAGGCCGGGCGAAGCAGAGCCAAGCCGGCAGCCTGTTGGGATGTGGCAGACTCTGGCCCTGGGCTTGGTCTTCTTCCCGTCTCTCTTCGCCGCTTCCATCCACAGCCTGTGATGGCTGGCGCCGGAATGCAGCCTCAAAGACCGGATCCTTCTCAGCGGCAGGTACCAGCTGGCACCAACCCCTGAGGGGAGGGAGGGAGGAAGGCAGGCAGCATCCCAGAGGAAGGCGGCGGGAAACACCCCCCCCAGCCCACCTCTCCCTCCCCCGACCCAGATCTGCTCAGGAAACCGGGGAAGGGAGCTGTGCAAAAGGAGCCAGCAGGGGCGGCAAGCGCAGCCGAGAGAAGCGCCAACTCCGAGAGCGGTTTCGCGGGGATAGAACCTCTTGCTTGCGCAAGAAAAGCTGAGTTGCGGAAGGGTTGGGGGGGCGAGGGGCGGGGGTCTGGGGAAGAGGAGAGCCCCTCTCCCACTTCTTCCCGAGGGGTGGGATCTTGGGGGTGGGGTGGGCTCTCTCCCCCGCCTTGCACATGGGGGGCGCCAGGTTGGGGAAGCTACTGCTCACCCCAAGTCCCGATGTGCCAAAGGACTGCAGGCTTTTGGCTTGGCGTGGCCAAGGTTCGGTCCTTCTGCACAGAGAGAGGGAGGGAGAAAGAGAGAGAGAGAGAAAGAAAGAGAGAAAGAAGGAGGGAGAGAAAGAAAGAGGGAGGGAGGGAGGGAGAGAAAGAAAGAAGGGAGGGAGAGAGAAAGAAAGAAAGAAAGAAAGAAAGAAAGGAGGGAGGAAGGGAGGGAGGGAGAGAAAGAAAGAGGGAGAGAGAGAGAGGGAAGGAAGGAGGGAGGGAGAGAGAAAGAAAGAAGGGAGAGAGAAAAAGAAAGAAAGAGAGAAAGCGGGAGGGAGGAAGAGAGAGAAAGAAAGAAAGGAGAGAGGTGAGAAAGAGAAAGAGGAGGAGGGAGGAGAGAAAGAAAGAAGGAGGAGAGAGGGAAAGAAAAAGAAAGAAAGAAAGAGGGAGGAGAGAGAGAGAGGAAGAGAAAGAAAGAAAGGGGGAGAAAAAGAGGGAAGGAAGGAGGGAGGGGGGGAGGGGGAGAGAAAGAAAGAAGGGAGAGAGAGAGAGAAAGAAAGAGAGAAAGCGGGAGGGAGGAAGAGAGAGAAAGAAAGAAAGGAGAGAGGGTGAGAAAGAGAAAGAGGGAGGGAGAGAGAAAGAAAGGGGGAAAAAGAGAGGGAAGGAAGGAGGGAGAGAGAGAAAGAAGAGAGAGAGAGTGGAAGAGAAAGAAAGAGAGGGAGGGAGGGAGGAAGAGAGAGAAATAAATATAGAAGAGAGGGAGGGTGAGAAAGAAAGAAAGGGAGGGAGAGAGAGAGAGAAAGAAAGGGAGGGAGGAAGAAAGAAAGAGGGAAAGAAAAAAAGGGAAAGGGAAGGAAGGAAGGAAGGAAGGAAAAAGACAGGGAAATTGATGTCAGTGACATCAACCTTTGACGTGAGTGACATCAAATTGGCCACACCCACCCAGTCATATGATTACCCAGTACGCCCACCCAGTCACATGACCACCAAACCACACCTACCCAGTCACATGACCAAGCCATGCCCACTGTCATATGACCATCAAGCCACGCCCACAAAATAAGCCACACCTGCAGAACCGATAGTAAAAAAATTTAGACCCATCCCTGATACACATATATACATACATACATATATGGCTTCTGTTTTCCCTATTTAGATATTATGGCAAACCAATTTTGATTATATGTTCGTGAATTGGAGGCAGACAATTGAAATTTAGCTCCCTGTTTTTTGTGTTGATTTTTTGGGGGGATTGTTTTAGATGGATAAGGGAGCCTACTTTAGTTTAACATGAACTTTCATTATTCTGACATTCACATCCCAGCTTGAAGGAGGAGTCCCATCCAAGTTCATTTCATGTGACGTTATTTTATACAGAACAAATCTGGATATAATACTAAAATAATGGAACAAGATGTAATACTAAAGTACGGAACAGGATGGCTTTTTATGAACAAGACTTCTTTGTCACACAGTAATTCCTACTGGAATGGGATGAAAGAGAACTGTCCTTAATTATCATTTTGTTGACTGAAATGCAATGCTAGTGAAAAATAGTGTTGTTGCTCTCCAAACAAACTCAGGTCAGCTCTTTTTGTCAGAGTAATTGTAATTATGTAGGTACAGTACCATTATATGCAAACAGCTCCCCTGTGCTTTATACAGAAAACAATATTTAATGAGGAAGAGAGGAAGAAAGAAAGAAAGAAAGGTAGATAAACTTGGAACTCTATAACAGGAGTCTCCAACCTTGGTCCCTTTAAGACTTGTGGACTTCAACTCCCAGAGTCCCTCAGCCAGCAAAGCTGGCTGAGGAACTCTGGGAGTTGAAGTCCACAAGTCATAAAGGGACCAAGGTTGGAGACCTCTGCTCTATAGCATCCCAAGAAAAAGTCTCCTTACATGCCTAACATTGTGATAGGACAGAATGGGACAATGTGGTACAGCCAACTCGCTGCAGCCAAATTTCCACGGCCAATTCACCATGGCCAACTCGCTGCAGGACAACTCGCCGCAGGACAATTTAACAATTCGATTTAATTATTCAAAATAAACAAAATAATGTTTTAATTTTTGTCTTTTACATTTCATTCTGTCCCTCCTTTTGCACCTTTTCTTTAATGATTCTATTCCACCATTTCTTTGATATTAGTGTAACTCTTGTCTCACAGCGAATTTCCCATGGTGAACTGGCCGTAGCAAGTTGGCCATGGTAAATTGCCATAGACCTCTGATAGGAATCCCATGGTCCTTTGGATTAAACTGTGCATCAGGAATCATTTTGAGCTGTAGATTCCCATATTCAAGAACCAAGAACCATGGTTATTCAATAGCCATGGGCTATTTCCATGCAAGGAAGATGGGGCTTCCAAAGACTTGGCTTGAATAAGTGCTTAAAAGCCTTTAAGACTTTCCTTCTGTCTCGCAAGGACTAGCCTTGAAAACTCTGCTGTTGCTGGTATCAAGAAGCTCTATTTCTGAACTGGGTGACCTGAAGGGAAGCTTAAGCACTGCCTTTCTGTTCATGGCTCTAGTTTTACATGGTACCGTTCCTGAACTTCCAGGATGTAGTGGCCTTGCAACTGGAGGCTGTTAGAATTCCAGCCGACATTTCTGCTTCCCTGTTGCTTGTGCATTGTGGGTTCTCTTGCCCCCAGAATGGTTTCAGTGTCCTTTTCAGGTTGCAACCACCAATGAAAAGGTCAGGGATATTTTAAAATAGTTTCTAATGGAAACTAAGAAGCTTGAAGTTTTTATATTTTGTTTTTTTAAAAAAACCCAGATGTTCATCTAAGCATGAAAAGGGATTGAACTCAATCTGGGGAGAACGCTCCAACAGACAAATACTGCCATCAGTGGGCCCCACCTTTGGCCACCCGTACCAGTAAGGGTAACTTACTGGCTCAGGGGCTAGGACACTGAGCTTGTCGATCGAAAGGTCAGCAGTTCAGCGGTTCAAATCCCTAGTGCTGCCGTGTAATGGGGTGAGCTCCCATTACTTGTCCCAGCTTCTGCCAATTTAGCAGTTCGAAAACACGTAAAAAATACTAGTAGAAAAATAGGGACCACCTTTGGTGGGAAAGTAACAGTGTTCTGTGCGCCTTTGGCGTTGAGTCATGCTGGCCACATGACCATAGAGACGTCTTCGGACAGTGCTGGCTCTTTGGCTTTGAAATGGAGATGAGCACCGCCCCCTAGAGTCAGGAACGACTAGCACGTATGTGCGAGAGGAACCTTTACCTTTACCTTTTACCAGTAAGAAGCCTAGGGAAGAGTATTTGAAGTGGAACTTATTAAATTGACAAGCTCTTCTGAGACAAGTCAACAATCCCAAAGACTTTAGCAATTTATACACTTGCATTTTGTATTTTGTTGGATATGTAAAATCTTAAAAAGACTTTAAAAATATAATGTGTAGAGAACTGCTAATTGGTAGTCTACATAGGAATACAAGATATTGTGAGCAAAATTAATGGGGAGAGAGGGATTTTTTTTTCCCAGTCAGTTACCCCAGTGTTTATCTGACAGTTACTTACAGTCCCTAAGAAACTTCTGCAGCCAGGAGGAAACAATGAGAAAAATAATTAGTGGTATTGTTTTCTTCACTTTGCATACTGTTTGTAATTGTTCTACTAGGCAAATCTATTTGTCTAGAAGAAAAGAATCAAGGATTCAGTAAATACTTGTTACTTTGAAAGCTGTGCTGGGTGATTATATGATGTATGTAAATTTGGATATTTCAGTGGAGGCCTACTTGAAGTTGGAAAATAACTCTTTTCCATAGTGTAAAATTTGGTTAATTTTGTTTAGTAGCAGAAGAAAGAAGAAAATGGGTAAGATTTGGTTAATTTTGTTTCGTAGCGGAAGAATAAAGAAAATGGATTGGACTAAGAATGTTAAAAAAGTTTCATCTTTGTAGCGATTCGATGGACAAATTCCCTTTCATGCTTTGATGCTACAGTGTGCTATATGTTGGATTAAATAGAGTAGGACTCTTCCACCTTAATGCATGAACTAAAGTATTGCCCTGGTTTTTTTTATAGACTATGCTACATCTTGATTTTTATTTTTTTTTAGAATGTGTAAGTATTCCTGCCATGGGTTACTTTGATCTATTCTGCTTGTATTTTCCTAATACTGTATAGACCTTCAGCTTTGCTCTAGACTGATAGGACAGAAAACATTTAGTCTTTCATTCTCATTTTAAGATCTAGTAAGCTTTGCTCATCAATTCTTTCAATAAAAGACATCCTTTGTTTAGAAACTCAGTTGTTACTGTGGGCACTCAGAGACTACTGAGCTGTGGTGGCACAGTGGTTAGAATGCAGTACTGCAGGCTAATTTTGCTGACTGCTGGCTGCCAGCAATTTGGCAGTTTGATTCTCACTGGCTCAAGGTTGACTCAGCCTTCTATCCTTCCAAGGTCAATAAAATGAGGACCCAGATTGTTGGGGGCAATACGCTCTGTAAACTGTTTAGAGAGGATTGTAAAGCATTGTGAAGTGGTATATAAGTCTAAGTGCTACTGCTATTCACATGGTTTACTTAACCATGAATAAACCACAACTATCTCCCAGTCACTGCTTATTTCAGGGCTTCTTAAACATTTTTTTTTCTTTTGAGACCTCTTTCCACTTTTAAAAATTAGGGAGGATCCCAAAACAGGTATGTATGTATGTATGTATGTATGTATGTATGTATGTATGTATGTATGTATACATATAGACACACACACACATATATATGTTTTGTGTGTGTGTGTGTGTGTGTGTGTTTACCATATAAACATTTTAAATTGAAGCATTTGCTGTTTGCTTCTCAGAATTGCGATTGCTTGATGGGATTTTACCACTATATTATTTTTCAACCTAGGCTAGGCTGGCAAATAATTTTGATTTTACGGCCCTTTGTGAGAGTCTTGGGGGACACCACAGATCCTAGGACCACATTTTAAGAAAACTTTGTCTAGATTATTTGTTTGTCGGTTGGTTTATTTATGAGACAAATAGAATAGAATAGAATAGAATAAATAGAACAGAACAGAACAGAATAGAATAGAATAGAATAGAATAGAATAGAATAGAATAGAATAGAATAGAATAGAATAGAGTAGAGTAGAGTAGAGTAGAGTAGAGTAGAGTAGAGTAGAGTAGAGTAGAGTAGAGTAGAATTTTTATTGGCCAAGTGTGATTGGACACACAAGGAATTTGTCTTGGTGCATAGGCTCTCAGTGTACATAAAAGAAAGGATACCTTCATCAAGGTACAACACTTATAGGCTGCTTTATCTCTGGGCTCACACCAACAATGGTAAAAACATAAAAGAAACACGAATGTTCTCTACTGCTGGAGGAAAATTGAAATTGGATTTAGAGAGGAGTGGCTATTCTCCCCTTACAATGAACACCTCAGTTTGTCAATGCATTGGACATCGCAAGGCCTGAATGCTCAGATTTGTTATGGGTACTTCTCACATAGTTGGTTGGCCTTAGACCTCTTAATCTTGCTGGAACTTCCGCCTTTATTCCTTCCATATGTCTTATTTTGTGTTTACTGCTGAAGCTGTGGCAGGAGCTGAAAAATTCAATAAGACTGCTTGTGCCCTGGCTAATTGAAATATTCTCCTTTGTCAGCTGCTCGGCTCAAATAATGTCAAGTAAAAAAGTAGTATCCATCAGCATTTTGTGTATCTCCAAAATCCCATTAGTAGTAGAACGAACTGGAAGTTTGATTTGGCAGAAAAAGAAGTAAGAAGAGAGTGGAAGGATAAAAAGCAAGGGGGAGGGAGATACTTCCATCATTTATTCCTTAACATATCATAAGCACTATCCATCTTGGAATTACTCTTTTTCCACAAAAATGTTTTTTCCCCCTTAAAAAGGGGAGATAAGCTGATTTGGGGATGAAGCTGTAGTCCAGGGGTGAAATCCAGCAGGTTCTGACAGATTCTGAAGAACCGGTAGCAGAAATTTTGAGCAGTTCAGAGAACCAGCAAATACCAACTCTGGCTGGTCCCAGAGTGGGGTGGGAATGGAGATTTTGCAGTATCCTTCCCTGCCATGCCCAAAAAGCCACCCCACCCCACCCCCACGAACCCACGTCCACAGAACCAGTAGTAAAAAAATTTGGATTTCACCACTGGGTGAGGGGAGTGTCTCTCAGTATAATTAAGGGGGGAAATCAGCCAGGGCAATGCTTCTTGTTTCTTTCTCTCCAGCCCTTTTGCTGGGCCTATGACAGCTATGTAGAATTTTAAATAGCAGCAGCAGCAATAGAAATTCTGTGGTTCTCTTGATACATAGCAGACAAACTGCTATCAAAATAAGGGTAATAGGTAGATGGAGGGATGATAAACACTTTCCTTATATTTTCTTATAGCTACATTAAGAGATATATTCAGTAAGAACAGAATTGACTGAAATATTTATCTCCATTAATTATATGGAAATGCCATCTAAAGCTTCTTAGGGGCCAGGGTGATGTAATGGGTAATACTGGTTTTGAATGAGGTTGTTCTTATTGTCTGATTGAGACCTAATCCAGAGAATACTGAAATTAGTTGTTTTGAATTTGCGTGAAGAAAGACACCTTTAGTCCACTGCAGAGGAATCAAGAAATTGAATGGACACTGTCTTTCTGGAGCCATCAGGCTCTCTGTCTGTTGATGTATCAAATTCTAAGAACATTGGCCAGGCTGAGATGAATTTGGGGAACTGATGTGGAAATGCAGTCAAAGCTACTGGATTGAAATATACGCTGTGTTAAACCATGAAAAATTGTCTATGCTGATAGGCTATTGTCACATGATAAAGTAAAGGTAAAGGTTCCCCTCGCACATACGTGCTAGTTGTTGCCGACTCTAGGGGGCAGTGCTCATCTCTGTTTCAAAACCGAAGAGCCGGCGCTGTCCGAAGACGTCTCCGTGGTCATGTGGCCGGCATGACTCAACACCAAAGGCGCACGGAACGCTGTTACCTTCCCACCAGGTGGTCCCTATTTTTTCTACTTGCATTTTTACGTGCTTTCGAAACTGCTAGGTTGGCAGAAGCTGGGACAAGTAACGGGAGCTCATCCCGTTACACGGCAGCACTAGGGATTCGAACCACTGAGCTGCCGACCTTTCAATCGACAAGCTCAATGTCCTAGCCCCTGAGCCACCGTGGATTAAATATCACACGATATTTAACCCAAAATTAGAAATTGGATTACCATGATCATACATTTAGGCACATAGGGTAGTGAGTTTATGATACAAGTCATCCTACTGAAAAAATATTGATTTGGACCTCATTAGTCGTTATAATATGATTGACAAAGAGGGACTGAATAATACTCAGTATGTGTGCATGCTTGCTTGTGCCTGGCTCTGTGCATGCTCTGTATGCCTACGTCTGCCTGTGTGTGTGCTTATACACACAGACACACACATGCCTTCAAGTTAGTTTTTCACTCCTGGCAACTGCCTGAACAATCTTTGCCATTTTCTTGACAAGGACCTGATGATATGTCTCTGCCTCTTTCCTAAGGTTGAGAGAGAGCAACTGGCTGAAGTCACTCAGTGCCTGAGGAGGGACTAGAACTCACAATTTCCCAGTTTTTAGTCAGACAAATAATGCTCTCAAATAATACCATCTATCTCTCACTCCTACATTTCTTCTACGACAGATCTCCCCAGTCACTGAATACTGAGTCATCCCAACAGAATTGCCTTAGTGTAAGGCTAACTGATAGTTATATTTATGAAATAGCAATAACCCTCAAGACATTTAAATTGAAAATCATCTAAGATAAAAGAACTCTATCTTTTATAGAGAGCTATGCTGGCGAATTATGGCATTGCTTGTGAGACAGTTTAATTGTTCATCTGAGCTTACCTTATGCTCCTCATGGAGAAATTTCAATGAAATGTGAAATAGGTAGTAATACCTCTCCATGGAAGGAAGGTCTACTCTACATACTGCTGGGTAGGGTTTTTTAAATTGCTTGGCTGGAAACATTTGTTGCTATTCTTTCCTTCAACTTTACTCTCGCCCTCTTTTATGTAAGTTTAAAGTCATCTCTGCTTCTTACAACCTATTATTATTGTTTATCATTAATGGAAAGAATATGCAAGAAGAAAGAGGAAATGTGCATTTTCTTGGGAATCTTGTAATTGAAAATGGATTATACAGAGAGAAAAGGGGGCTGCCTTTGCCACTATGCAATTAGGGAGAAGAAAAACAGGGGAAGGGAATTGAGGAATCTCTTAAAAATCCCTTGAATTCCAAGAGAGATCCCTCACTCCTTCCCTTCCACAGTTTTGCCTTCCTTCCTTTCCACCTGCTTGTTCATCACAAATGTTCCATACAAATGATGAACTACTGTATTCTAAACTCCTGTTTCAAACTTTAGGCAGCCTTGTTGCTACAGCTGTCATATATGCTAAAACACTGAGAATTTTTTCTGGCTCCAGCTGGCTCCTTAGGAACTGGGCCAGGGGCCTCATCAGCATGTAAATATATGCAGATTTGCATTTGACACACACACCCCTCCACCTTATGGTGGAAGAAGACTAGTAATCTATAATATGGTACTAGGAAAGATTAAAAAGTAAGAAGGCTTTCCCCTTGTCCTCATTGTTGCATGGTTTCCTATTAACTGCAGAAAAAATATCTTTTGGTTTTTGATCAGCCATCAACGTATCAACAAGGAAAAATGGCTAGAGGTTCTGGTAGGCTTGAGGAGTTGATAGGAGGTTGACTTCTCTCCTTCCACTAATTCCTTTGCACATCACTCATTTGTTGCTAAAAACATCAGGGACTGCTCCTGATTACTCCCCATGCTCTTTAGTTGACTGATGGAGAAAGTGAATTAAGATCTTGGTACATGACAGCTGAAGTCAAAAGTCAACTGAGCCATGTAGTTTGCCTCTAAAGAACAGAGAGAAAAAGAGATTTTAGGATACAGGCTGTTCCACTGCAAGCCAGTTTTTCTGCTCAGTATTTCCCATATGGGATGCTTGATGATCAAGACTTCCACCATTTTACTGTTTATCCAAGCAGCTATAGAGAGACCCCAGCTTGGCATTGCAGAAATAAAGGGTCCTTGGTGCTCACTGAACTTGATTGTTTTCTTGCAAACAATTCATTCCACAATGAATGACTTGGGAAGGGGTAATGCCTACCCAGTGCTAGTCAACCAAAAAAACCCCAATCAAACAAACCCAAGCTCAAAGATCACCAAGGATCCTTCATTTCAACCCTGAGCTACAAATATTCTTCTTTATTGATTGTAGGAATATCTAACCATTTCTCTTTATACTACTGTAATTTCCTAAATCAGTCCCCTAAAGCTGCTATGAAAGAACACTTACTAGTTGTTGTTTTTTTCAACAAACCTTCATAGAATTTATTTCTGGAATATTTTGCCTAAACCGCACATTCAACCTGGGAGATGAAAAAAATCCACAGCGATGCTACTCAGACTGCATTATGCAAATGATGCCTATCATATAGCAAAGGCCCTAGAGGGAAAAGTGCAGTCAGGATCATGGAGGCTTAATGCAATTATTGTCCTTCATGGAAGGGTCCCTTTTTGTGATCTTTAGGCTGACAGCTGAGATTCCTATTAGCAGTAGCTCATAGGTTCATTGCTGACCATCATCAGGGAAAATGATCTCCTTTTAGTCATCTCTAGAAATTCAAGCTGAAAGCAGTTGTACTGCGCAATGCTAGCCCAGGCTTCTTTAACTGTAGCAACAGACTGTTCTTCAAATGCTTGCATCTGAATAATAATCCACAGTAAATATATTTGGTTTGGTTTTGTGATAATCTTGGAAGATTTGGGGTGTTTGTTTTTTTTTAAATGGGCAGCCCGTGGGTCATTGTTGTGTGATGGCATCCAACCTCTGAAAATTTACCAAATTAGATATAAATATAGAATCAGAGTTGGAGAAGACCTTGGAAGTCTTCTAGTCCTACCCCCTGCCCAGGCAGGAACCCTACACCATTTCAGACAAATGGTTATCCAACATTTTCTTAAAAATTTCCAGTGTTGGAGCATTCACAACTTCTGGAGGGAAGTTGTTCCACTGATTAATTGTTCTAACTGTCAGGAAATTTCTCCTTAGTTCTAAGTTGCTTCTCTCCTTGATTAGTTTCTACCCATTGCTTCTTGATCTACCCTCAGGTGCTTTGGAGAATAGTTTGACTCCCTCTTCTTTGTGGCAACCCCTGAGATATTGGAACACTGCTATCATGTCTCCTCTAGTCCTTCTTTTCATTAAACTAGACATACCGAGTTCCTGCAACCGTTCTTCATATGTTTTAGCCTCCAGTCCCCTAATCATCTTTGTTGCTCTTCTCTGCACTCTTTCTAGAGTCTCAACATCTTTTTTACATCGTGGCGACCAAAACTGAATGCAATATTCCAAGTGTGGCCTTACCAAAGCATTATAAAGTGGTATTAACACTTCACGTGATCTTGATTCTATCCCTCTGTTTATGCAGCCCAGAACTGTGTTGGCTTTTTTGGCAGCTGCTGCACACTGCTGGCTCATATCTAAATAGTTGTCCACTAGGACTCCAAGATCCCTCCCACAGTTACTACTATTGAGCAAGGTACCACATATACCGTACCTGTGCATTTTGTTTTTTTGGCCTAAACGTAGAACCTTACTTTCTGAATTTCATTTTGTTAGATAGCGCCCAATGTTCAAGTCTATCAAGAGCCTTCTGTATCTTGAGCCTATCTTCTGGAGTGTTGGCTATTCCTGCCAGCTTGGTGTCATCTTCTTGTCTTATCCTCAGGTGCTGTGGAGAATAGCTTGACTCCCTCTTCTTTGTGGCAATCCCTAGATATTGGAATACTGCTATCATGTCTCCTCTAGTCTTTTCATTAAACTAGACATACACAGTTCCTGTTTACCAAGAGAAAAATGATATGGTAGCCATTAAACAGCAAATCCCCAATGAACATTATTATTGTTGCTTATGCTGTAGTCCACACACACGTGAAATGCTAAGCCAAAAAACTAAGTTTGTGAAAGTGTTCATCTATACATGGCCCAACAGTTCTCATCAAAGTTTTTGCTCAGCTTCCAGTTACTCTCTGAAATACAAAGTTCTGCTATAAGAAATTGGGGATTCATAGCCGTCTCTCCTTGCAACATTCTTTGCATGTTTATAAGTGCTTAGAGCTGGAAGCTGTGAGGTTGATAGGTTTTGAAGGTTGGTGCCTAAAGAATTGGTTAGTTTTTATATAGAGACTGCTGTTAAATTCTGTGCTGATGCTGATATTTAATGCTTTCGTTTTATTTCAAAGAAATATTTACACATTTTGAGAACAAGAATTCTGGCTCCTAGCTTAGATTATAGCTTTCCTGGAAATTCATCTCACCTAAAGCAATATAGGGGCAGACAGAATGAGCAATAGAGAGAAAGTGGTATAATTACCTTGAAAAGTATAGTTCCTTTCATTTTGTGTAGTTTGGGTGGCCTCCATCATTGGAGTCATTGGCTTTCACACCTTTGCCATCAATGAGATGCAAAGAGTTTAATAAAATAAAGCCTCATAATGTAGCCAGTTGGGCAATCCAGACTGGTGACAGAAGGAATATATCAAAAAAGCGAGTGAACATGCTAAATGCGTAGCACACATTGAAAAGGATGGAATCAACCTGATCAGGACTCTGTACAAACTTTACTGTGTCTTGCTACAAAATATAATTCAATGTTTATTCCTGTTTGATGATGGTCTTTTTAACAGGAGGAAAACAGGAAGAAATAATTCTACAAACCAAGAACATTTTACAGCCTCAGAGCTATATCTCTTGGGTTCCAGAGTCTAACATGAAAAAGCCTTCAGTTTTGAGAGTGTTTGCTTTTCAGTGTAGCCAACAGAAGTGACAGGCCTAATGCCTCAGGTGTCTTCAGGGAGACTTTTGTGGTACAGTGTGACAGAGCCTTGGCCTAGACTCCTCATCCCCAGCCTTTCAACCTTTCTGTATGCATGACTGGCATCAAGCCTGATAACATCACATGGCAACCTTGGACAACTGCCAAGACCTACTCACCAAGTTTGTTTTTGACAATGTCCAGGATTTCAGCTGATTCGGAGATGCCTGGTAGAAAGGAGCAGCCTGCAAAGAGAAGTTCCCAGCATGGTCACTGTAAAAGTTCCAGTATGAGAACTCCCAAGGCTCAAACTTAGCAGAAACTGCCCAGGCACCCAGCATGGCACAGCTAGATCAGGATCTTTCTTACAGACTAAAATGAAGCTATTGGAAGCAACTGGTTCTCTGTCAACATGGAGCAAACACTGTTTCTTTCTCCTACCTTTCCCATGGTTGAACTGTTATTTGGCCCAACATGTTCAGCCTTGGAGCTAGGCAACACTTAGTTGTTGACAGAACCATAGTTTCCACGCTGAGAAGAAGAAATGTTTGGAAATTAGTGTTTTGCCCAAAATAATCTCCCCCAATCCAGAAATTGCACTGTCTGGCTTACCTTTTGTAGTATCTTGCTGAAGGCCACCCAAAACTTCCTTGGCAAGTATATGTGAACTATTTTTTTTTGTTCCATAATATTAATATTAATGTCATTAATATTAGGTATCCCTATATAATAGTGTTTATGTGCAGCAATAGTTCATAGTTGGAAAGATAGAAGAAACTTAAGTATTTGCCTCTGATTGGATTGCTCATAAAATTGTCAGAGGTAGTTACAACTAGGTTACTTCCAAATGTAGTCCCAAACTAAGCCATTTTGCAAGACAGTTAATTGCCATTTCTTTACCAACATCCAAGGTTGTCTTGAGTCTTATGTCCTGGATTATATTCTTGTGGCACTGTTTCTTGTTCAAACCATGGGAACTGAATAGCTGTAGGTAGAGAAAAGAAACAGTGGGAATCAAATGAAAGTGCTATGTACACTTGGAAAAAATGTATGAGAGGGAAAAATATCAACAAACACAGACGTTGCTTAATGCATCGGTCTGTGTTCCATCTGATCAGTATCTCTGGGATCATGTGATTTTAGAGACGACATAATATTTAAGTCAGAATTTGGAGTTTGAAGTTCTAGTTGCTAATTGGCCCTTTTAGCTCAAGGTTCTTTGAATTTTGGCAATTTCTGTGGCTAAGCTTGCCTATGTAAAGAGTAGTATGCTTTACTCCTCTTTCATTATGGAGTGCTTCTTCCTCCATGTTCCTTAGTGGAGGGCCTCAGAACACGTCAAAAGTTACAGCACTGGCCTCTCACTGACTCCTCAAGCCTTTAAATAATTTCAGAATTCCATTCAACCACTTCTGGTGGAATTGTTCAAAACAAGAGAGGCAGGATGGATTGTAAAATTCCATCTATTGTAACGCTGATAGGGGTTTGTACTAACAGGCTAGTTTCCAAATTTCCAAATCACAGAACATAGTTTTTATATGAAAACCAGTAGAAATGTAATAGCTCTTGGTATAAACTTGATCATATAACTTCTTTCATAAATAAACTTACGAAGTGTTATGAAGTACAGAAAACTATCAAAAATTATACTAGACCTTAGGTATGTTGAAGCCATTATTATCTATATTGCAAAAGAAAGAAGCAGAAGTTGCTGCACCAGTCCATCATGATGACGTGTGCAATGCTTTGGTTAAGAGCTTGCCATCCCCATATTTGATTTCTGCATGTAAGTTACATCTGTATGATGACGTCTCTGTGCATTTTGTCGTTCTCCCACTTGTTCACTGAATGAAGGTTCTTTGGTACAAATTTACAGGGGTTGAATGAAAGGTAATATCTCCAATAATATAAATAACCAATAGATGCACACTAGAAGCCTTGGCATGGCCTTTTCTTTTTTTTAATTCTTTCATTCAGTATTGTCTGATACTTGGAGACTGCCTTGACAAGTCCCTGAAGTTTTCTTGGCAAGATTTTTCAGAAGTGGTTTACCAATGCATCCTTCTTGGGATTGAGAAAAAGTATCTGGCCCAAGATCACCCAACTGGCCAAAGTGGGACTAGAATTCACAATCTCCTGGTATCTATCCAAATGCCTTAATCACTACTCAAAACTGGTTCTTGACATGTCCTTTACCATATGTTATTATGCTTCAGGAAGTTGCTGTGAGAACACACTCACGTTACTGTTTGTGAAATCAAAGCACTCGGTGAATACTAATCACTGGTGTGCCATGATTCAGTTTTTGACTATTGAAAGTCTGCTTCCAACTGAAAAGTACCACTCAATGCAGGATGTTTATGTGATGACTATGTTGATATGAATATTGTGCATCACTGGGCCGAAAAATGTCAAGATGGTAAACCAGGAAGAGCTGATTTTCTATGATTAAGGACAAAATAGGTGACCTATGACAGCAGCTAATGAGTTTCGTATGAGATAGGTTGATGAATTAATTGAAGACTATCAGCTGATCACTCAAAGTGAAATTGCTGTCAAGCTTTGCTTTTCACAAGAATGTGTGGGGTCACTTTATTGATCACATTAATGATCTTCATTATTATTGTTCAATATCAGAACAAAGACCTTCTTTGGTACAGACCAAAGAAAGTATGTAAAAGAAGAGTTCCTTAAATGCTGCGGGTAGGGAGAAATAGAAAAGTTTTATATTTCAAATAAAACTTTTAAGAGTTGACATTTTGCAGTAATGGTTGTCACACTACAGAAATGAAGGTGAGAAATTTCTTCCACAGATCACAATAGGCAGTGAAACAGGCTCATCATTAGTAACCATAAATGAAGTGTCAGTACATGAATATCATCTTGAAACCTTTGGGAGGGGGGTGGAATTAAAATTCAGATCTTTGCAGGAAAACTCTTGGTTTGGGAGTTGCAAAAGGTGCTAGTCAAATGGATTTTCTTGAACTGGCATTACCAGGACTACAATGCAACACTCAAACATTAATTGTATTGTTTAAACATTAAAGAATGTTTAAGCAGAGTTTGGAAGCACAAGAAGGAAATTTTGATGCAGTGTCACATTGCTTGACCTCATATATCATGAGCTACCCAAGAAACTAACCTGGAGTTGATTGTCACCTTTTAACTTTATCTACCATATACGGTAGTCCCAACTTGGTGCTTCCACCTTTTCCCAAAATTGAAAAAATACCTTTGTGTTTGACTCGGAAGAAGAGGTAGAAAGGATTGTCTTGACATAGTTGAAGAGACAAAGCATGAAACAAAGCATGAAACAAAGCATGAAACAAAGCATGAAACAAAGCATGAAACAAAGCATGAGACAAAGTTAACCGCTTTAATCTAGATTGCAGAAAATATGACTTCTGTAACAGAATCATCAGTGCTTGGAATACTTTACCTGACTCTGTGGTCACTTCCCATAATCCTAAAAGCTTCAACCAAAAACTTTCTACTATTGACCTCACCCCATTCCTAAGAGGACCATAAGGGGCGTGCATAAGAGCACAAACGTGCCTACTGTTCCTGTCCTATTGTTTTTGGGTTTTTTTTCTTTTTCTTTTCTTCTTCCTATATATATATTGATGCTTATACCTCCTAATATTTACTCGTATATATGTTTATATACTATATAATCCTTTTTATATGATGTTGTGACAAAAAATAAAAAATAAATAAAATAAAAAAATAAAAAATAAAATAAAATAAAAATAGTTGAAGAGACAAAGCATGGGGTTCTTTTATGATGGCATTATTTAGCCTGCCAATTGTCAATTTCCTGCAGAAGTGCAGTAAATGGTAGCAATATATGGAGAAGTAAATACAAGTAACAAAGGAGCCCTTTGTTTTCCTAATTCATGTATTAAAATATTCCAAATGTAAAGTTATAGAGGTGGAGGCATTATTTTTCATTTAATCCTCATATCTTCCCCCAGATTTGCTGGCCAAAGATAGGAAGCAGGTAAAATGTGTGTTTTACAAAACTGCAGTACAAACCGGGGTGCATATGGATGTGACTGGTTGGTAGGAGCAAGATACATGATTTTCTTTTTTGGAGAAGGTAAATTACAAAGAAGTAAGACTATTACTGTTACAGGGAGACACTGGCACCCAAATTCACACAGAACATATTTTGGCTACTCTTTTCTATAATGTGTTCTATAATCTTGCTCCTACCAACCAGTCACATCCATATGCACCCCGGTTCGTACTGCAGTTTTGTAAAACTAAAATATGCATACAAATGCCTCCATGTCTTTCCCTTAGAACAGGGGTAATCAACCTTTTTATACCTACCGCCCACCTTTGTATCTCTGTTAGTAGTAAAATTTTCTAACCACCCACCGGTTCCACAGTAATATGCTGTGTATCGTCGTCTGCGCATGCCTCTCGCGCATCGTGGATTAGGTTGGGGGGGGTGCCGTCTACCAGCTCTGCTTGTCTGTTACAGCTGGGTGTTGTGGGGGGAGATGCACAAGCTATTATGGGATGAGGCTCTTTTGTTTGGGGTCGCACTATAGCGCCATTTAGTTTCACTTACGTAACGTGAACTAAAATTATGCACGGGCGATACAAATAGTATATTTTCAGAAATTTAAATTGTCACAGGGAATTTTATGAAAACCTAATTCAAATGTTTTTAAATAATGCTATGAAATTTTTTTAAAAAGTCAATTAAATTAAAAAAAGAAAAGTGCTTCAGTATCAGACAAAACTTCTACCGCCCACCATGAAAGCTGGAACGCCCACTAGTGGGTGGTAGGGACCAGGTTGACTACCACTGCCTTAGAATATGTGTTTAATTTTCTAAACTTGGTATTTTCCTTGACTGATCCCTTTTGCACCTGGTTTGAAAGAATGAGTATGCTGGTAATTCTCCTGAACTGTGTCACTTTGGGAATGTTCCACCCTTGCGAAGACATGGGCTGCGACTCTCCACGCTGCAAGATACTCCAGGTAAAATTTGTTTTATCTTTATGCCAGTTTGTCAAAGTGTAATGCAAGAGAGGGGCCTTAGCTTAGTAGAAAAAGAAGCTCATGTTTTGACTGCATCAAGTTTCAGGTTCAATCTCTAACATCTCAAGCTTTTTAAAAAAAATTTGTTTAAAGGACCAACTAGGACGCTGTATGGGGCTCCCCTTCAAAAGTATCTGGAAGCTTCCATTGGTCCAAAATGCAGTGGCCTGCATGGTTTTTTGCAGGCCTAAATGTGCATATGTGCCATCTCTCCTCCTGGAGCTGCTTTGGCTGCCAGTTTGTTTCCAGGTCCAGTTCAAGGTGCTGTTTGTCACCTTCAAAGTCCTACATGGCTTGGGACCAGATTATCTGAAGGACCATCTTTCCTGGTCCATATCTACCTGACTCACAGAGCAGGGAGGCAGGAAATGCTACAGGTTTCCTCTCCTAATGACCTAGCAGGATGAAGCAGTATGGCCTTCTCCATGGTGGCTCCCTCCCAATGGAGCATCATCCCTGAGGAGATAAAATTGGCCAACACTTTGACACTCCTTTGCAAGTCCCTGTGGGTTTGGCACAGAGAACCCAGAGTTGGATGGAGCCCAAATGCCTTATTTGATTGACCGATTGTTGTCATTAGGGATGGGGGTGGGGGTTATTGCTTTTTATTGTTTTTTATATTGGGGTTTATGTTTGTAAGCTACCCGGAATCACTGAAAGTGAGTTGGTAGGTTATATAAAAGTTCACAAATAAAGAAATAAGGAACATGATATGCAAGTCTGAGTGAGAATAGCTCTCATGGCAAATGTTTTCACCTGATTTAAGACCTTGTATCCTTTATCCTGCATTCCATGGATGTAGAGAAGTTCTGTTAGAGGCTATTCTCTCTCTGGTCTGTTTGCCATATGGGTAAAGAATCAAGATGGATTTCTTACCTATCACTCTTGAGCTATCCATATGCATAGTTTTCATGAGAAATATCCAAGGAAAGCAGTAAATGCTAAATTTACTGCAGAAACTAGCAGGAATTCGAATACTTGGAGCCAAAAATTTATTTGGGATGGAGAATCCTCCTCAAATCCAAACATTGCTCAGTGTGGGAGATCCACTGAGAATTGAAATTTGGATCTAAAGAGGAAGCAAAACCCCGATTCCCACTGTTAAAATATAGGGGAGTTGTTTTTGACACAAAGTGGGGCAAACAATGTGTCATATGAGGGTAATTCATAGTCTAGTTTGTTCAGATCTTGGTTTCTTACCTAAATAAATCTGGTTGTGGTTGGAGACTCATAGCCAACTTGAGTAGGCATTCTTCACTCACTTTGGCACTGAAGATGAGGAAACATCCAGTTCATATAATTGTGCACTTTCAGCCCACTTTTGGGGATAAAATAATTTCCTTGCCCATCATTCTTTTGCACTGAGAAATGTGAGAAGAGTTGTCTTCAGGAACATTATAAGATTGTGATGGAGGATGGCCTTAGAACACACTGGATCAGTTTTCTTGAAAAATGAACTGCCACCAGCTCAGATTTTTGTCACAGATCCTGCTTCTTTATCTTCCAGAGTTTTGATGATTTTATCTTTGCCTTCTTTGCGGTGGAAATGATAATCAAGATGATTGCCTTGGGAATTTTTGGGAAGAAGTGCTACCTGGGAGACACGTGGAATCGTCTGGATTTTTTTATAGTTTTAGCTGGGTAAGTCAGAAATTAATTCTCAAACAAAAAGCAATTTTCTGCTGAAAACAGCTGAGAAATAGATTATCGTGTTCATATTTCTTAGTTATTACATGTAGCTAAACAGAACAAATGTAGAAAGTTTTAGCATAATATTGTTCCTAGTGCAAATTGTATAGAGTTTCAATTGCTTAGTTCTTCTTTTTAATGTTTCTAGCTTTATTCTGGCAACCTTCCTCTCCTAGGGCCCCTCCAGATGTGTTGGGAACTGCAATTCCCAGAGTGCAACCAATGGCAGCCTTGGCTGAAAATTCTCAGCACTGCAATCCTCATACACGCCAATTATGCCATATATACAAAGAGCAAAAATGCGACAGAGGCCTATTATTTATTTTGCCCCATTCAGAATTACATGATAGATGTCAGCGAACATTTCCCCGGCATTTGGAGTACTTTCTTTCAGCTACTGAAAGACATTAAAGGCACTATAAATAATCTCATTGGAGATTTATGGAGTGTTTTATAAATCCCAGCCAAGAGTTGCTGTGTTCTGTTATTTCTGGTGTGCAAAGTTGGAATATTCAGGGGCTCCTGCACAAGTGGCCTCGGAGTCATTCTCCTTTCCTTTTGATGCAAAAGACTCAGGAGATGCGGATATGGACATAGGGAGGTGGAAGATGGAAGAAGAGGACATTGTTAGGGAAATCAGGAGAGCTCTAACTTTGCACCAGATCAGTTTCCTTCTATGCTATTCTCATACCTTTCTCCAGAAGTATTTTTTTTTTTAACCTGCAGAGTATAAATGAAAAGATGGTGTTTTTAATGTACAGCACATGTTCTGTTCCTCCTGTAACGATCCACTTATCTATGGAGTGGGGAGGGGAAATAACCTCGGCAAACTGCAGAGGCAGTTGTATTAGGAGACAGAGAGAGTCAGAAGGTCTGGATGACCAGTTTAGCCTTACTTGTTTAAGACCAAAAGGATCAGGCAGGAGCCCATGTTAGTTAGTCTTTGTGTGTCATGTTTGGAGCTGCCTTCCAAAAGTGGATGGACCAGACCCATTCTGACAAGGAATGAAGGGATGGCTTTAAGCATTTAAGCACTTTTTAAGCACCACCTTAAAATGTCCAAGCCCTCCAAATGGGGACCGGGTGGGGGGGGGAAGACTAGAGTTTTAACCTCACTACTCAGAGTGGGGAACAAAGAAGGAATCCTGGTGGATCTTATTTTTTTTTATGCCTGGCACAAGGAGTGGGCAGACCACATAGGATAGGATTTTTAAAAGGTCTCATTCATCTAATCCAGGGGTCCCCAACCCCCAGTCCATGGACCAGCACCGGTCCAAAGCATGCCAGCAACCAGGCCACGCAAACAAATGACGCCCCATCCGCGGGATGCAGGCAGTACGTGAAACCATGCACCCTCCGGTCCGCGGATAAACCTCTCTCCACAGAACCGGTCCCTGGAGCCCGAAAGGTTGGGGGCCACTGATCTAATCAGTTGCAGTTCATCCTTACTGCTCCTTTTGGTTACGGTATAGGATTTTCCAATGATTTGTGCTCCGTGATGTTTACTTGGGGAAGGATATTATTTGGTGACTAAGGACTTGATTTACCAACATAAAGCTCCAGATGTGATTCCAAGTAGCAATGGAAGGAAGATTCCCCCAAACTTGCTGCCGGTCAGAGGATGCTGTATGTTACAGCATACGGTTATACTGTAAAGGACAGGCCAGAGATCTGTGCAATCAGAGGTGGGTTTCAGCAGGTTATGACCAGTTCTGGAAAAACAGTAGCGGAATTTTTGAGTAGTTTGGAGAACCGGTAGTAAAAATTCTGATTGGATCCATCCCCGTCTATTCTCTGCCTCCCAAGTCCCAGTTGATTGGGAGGAAATGGGGATTTTGCAGTATCCTTCCCCTGTCACGCCCACCAAGCCACACCCACCAAGCCATGCCATGCCCACCAAGCCTCGCCCACAAAACCAGTAATAAAATTTTTTGAAACCCACCTCTGTGTGCAATGTTTCTAATGACCTAGAGTTCACCTTGAATTTTCTGCAGGAAATCACATGGGGCCAACCTCATTAAAATACAGAATGATGCCAATGAAAGAGAATATTTGTAGCTCAGGGTTGAAATGGGGCAGAGGCCCTTGGTGCTCTCTGAGCTTGGTTGTTTTCTTGCAGACATTTTATTACTGTATTGTATAGTGCTGGTGATGTTGCTTAGTTTGGGTAATGAAATGTTTGCAAAAAAATAACCAAGCTCAGAGAGCACCAAGGACCCCTCACAGAGTAATCCTTTTTTATATTCAGAGACTACCTGTATTCTTAAATCTCCAGGACTTTGTATGTAGGGAGCATCATCCCTCGGCAGCCATTCTCTGTTATCCCAGTCTAGAAGAGGAAGTGAATGAGGATTGTAGGGAAAGGTGTGACAATAGCAACAGAGGTCCCCAACACCTCTCTGTCCCCACTGTGCCCCTTTCAGCCAGCAAACAGGCAGTATGAATGGCGTTCCTTGCCATCTTCCGTGGGCCTCCTTGTTTCCCATGGCACTCACAGTGTTAACTTTTGCAGACAGCAGCAACCAAGGAAGGCCACTGTGAAGGCTGACAGCCACAAACCCCTTTCCTTTGTTCCCTGCCAGCCTGTGTGCTGCTTTCCATACTGTAAGGCCTCTGCAACTTTGGGCGGACATAGCTGGCATCCTCCTCAAGCATTTGCTCCAGCTCCAGAAATATGGGTAGTTTCAGTTTCATGCTGGTTGTCCAAATGGATGAGGTTTCAGCGAGTTTGTTTAAAGCATGAAGGCTGCATTCCAAAAAGGGGATATTTCAGTCAAAATGTGCGTGATTGCCCTTTTGTTTTGAGGGAACGCGACCAAGTTTTTGCCTTTCATGAAGAGTGTGTATTATTTTTTTTCTTCCAAAGGCACCTGGTTTAAATTAAAGGTTCTTTCTAGCACCCGAGAATCTCCTGGCTGAGGTTTCCAATCCACATGAAAAGTTCCTGGCCTTCAGCCAAAGAGGGTTAAATTTCCTTGACACATAAAGGGCTTGGAGGCTCTTTCTCTCTCTTCACCTTCCTATTGATGAAGAATGCCTCAAGTCTCTTAGACTTCTGCCCCTACTCCCACACACACCCTTTTGTGTATAATTAGCTGGAATTTCCTGAAATGGACTAAAGGGTTTGAGAAACAAACCGCAATGGCCACATTTTTCAGGTTAGGAAGTCAGCAGCAAAAGCTCATCATACTGGTAGAAGCATTTTTTTTAAAGGGAGGATGGGTTCTTGTAACATCCTCCTCCTCCTCCTCCTCCTCCTCCTCCTCCTCCTCCTCTTCCTCTTCCTCTTCCTCCTCCTCTTCCTCCTCCTCCTCCTCCTCCTCCTCCTCCTCCTCCTCCTCCTCCTCCTCCTCCTGTTGTTGTTGTTGTTGTTGTTGTTGTTGTTCTTCTTCTTCTTCTTCTTCTTCTTCTTCTTCTTCTTCTTCTTCTTCTTCTTCTTCTTCTTCTTCTTCTCCTTCTCCTTCTCCTCCTCCTTCTCCTCCTCCTCCTTCATCATCATCAGCAATTAACCTTTCTTTAATTTAAGCTATAGAGTTCAAAGCAGTGCACACATATGTAGGAGGCACAACGTCATGGTTGCAAGGATTCCTAGGATGGTGGTTCCCAATCCCTTCAACCCCAGTTGTGTTTCATGTGGCAGAAAAAAAGAATGGTAAAATAGGTGGGGATGCAGTAATCGTATTAGCTGTAAACCGTTTTAATTGAAACAAAATATTGGTTTCGTATAAATTAAATGTTTTGTCACTTTTTAAAATACCCAGCTTGTCTTTGATCAGATCATTGTGACCCATAGCCACACCAGAGTTGTGCATCTTTCCTTTAGATTAAGTCAAATGAGACTTGCTTACAGCCACTGGACTCATGTGTGGGTCCAGGTGTGAAGCAATCTCTGCTCAAATTTATAATCCATTGTAGTATATAAGGTCTGGTAGTAGCTTAGCCAGCTCCATTATTCCAGCTCTCCCAACATCTGGAAGCTTTCTCTAACTTGATGCTATCCAGAAGTATTGAAGCTATAGCCAGCCTGGCAGAAATACAGCTGGGATTCTGGGACTTGCTGTCTCCACAACCTGGAGGCTACCAGGTTGGAGAAGACTGGTGTATGATATAAAAATCTACATTGGCTGCTGATTTGAGGAAGCCCTTGGCAGGCAATTCAATCTCTATTATTTTTACTAGTTACAGTGAACTTTGGACAGGATTTGCTAAAAAGGGGACTACATAAAGGTCAAGGAATAATCATAATTTAACTTTGAGATTATATAGAAAATTATAGTCATGCAAGCTTCATCAGTGGAGTATCAGAGAAGATGATCCAGCAGTGATGTTGGTAGCAGTGGCGAACTCTGAGAGCTGCTTGAGGATGGTCCTTTGGGATCTTAAGCATGCTTCTCAGAGTTTCGCTATAGGACTCAATTAAACAAAAAAGGTTTCAGATTTCCTGTTAGGTAAATGTGGATTTTGAACCCAGTACAGTCTTCTTAGCTGTCCAAGGGCTGTTAGTGACAGCAGATAATCTGATATTACTTTCCCTATTCCTAAGAACTCTGGATATTGCCATAAATCACAGTATGGTCGAGTCCAAGTTTAAGACCTGTGATTCTTCTTGCATTACTATGTAATTCAAACTTAGTTAAATCCTTTGCTGTTTTTGTTAGTTGCAAAGTTGTGTCTGACCCATCGTGACCCCATGGACAATGTTCCTGAAGGCCTTCCGATCCTCTACCATCCTCTGGAGTCCATTTAAGCTCACGCCTACTGCTTCAGTGACTCCATCCAGCCACCTCGTTCTCTGTCATCCCCTTCTTCTTTTGCCCTCAATCTTTCCCAGCATTAGGCTCTTCTCCAATGAGTCCTTCCTTCTTATTAGGTGGCCAAAGTATTGCAGTTTCATCTTCAGGATCTGGCCTTCTAAAGAGCAGTCAGGGTTGATCTCCTCTAGGACTGACCGGTTTGATCGCCTTGCAGTCCAAGGGACTCGCAGGAGTCTCCTTCAGCACCAGAGTTCAAAGGCCTCGATTCTTTGGCGCTCGGCCTTTCTTATGGTCCAACTTTCACAGCCATGCATTGCAACTGGGAAAACCAGTTAAATCCTTACAGGCACAAAATGTGAATTTGACACCTGCGTAATAACTGAAGTCCCATACAGCTGATTGTCAAGGTGGAAGTATAAGAATTAACCTAGGTCCCTAAATACATCTTACATTTGTTTATGAGTTTGTAAAGAGGGAATTTATTCTTAGTACTTTTGAAAAAGATGCTCCTAATGTCATGAACTGTCATTCTCAAATTACAGAGCCGACTGTTCTGCAAAGTGAAATTCAAGTCTTCAGATGGGCACCAGATGAAGGGCAGCCATATTCTTGTCTCCTCCCTGTTTTTCAAGAGAGGGAGTTCTATATCCACCACCCATCCCGACTAACTCCATCTGACCCATTCTAGAGCAAAAAAATTTCAAAATTGCTAACTTTAAGATGCGTGGATTTAAAAAGCCTAGAATCCCCAGCCGGTTGGCTGAGGAATTCTGAAAGTTGAAGTCCAAATACCTTAAAGTAGCCTAGATTGAGAAACACTAGCATAGATAATGATTTTTCTCTCCCTTCCTTCCTTCCTTCCCCCCCCCTCAAAAATCACATCTTCATCTGTTGGTATTAACTCTTTGAAGTAGTCAGTCAAGAAGCACAACTATGAGTACTAACTCTATATTATATGGTTAGATTAACAGAATCTTGCAACACTGCAAATATTTCTCTTGTTATTCTTCAGAAAACTAGGAAAGGGTCATTCCGAAACACCCCCTTACCTTCTGTGAGCTCAGTTACCTTTGAGATGATTGTCTACCCTGTATCTCTTCCTCCTGTCTCCTGTCAAGGTCATTCTCACATACCATTACAATTGGCTAACAGATGGTCAGAATATCCACCAACAAATGAAAATGCATTTTAACATCCCTTTTAAATTGTTTGTTTAGCACGGCAAACATTGATCAGAATTTGGGAAAGAATCTACTTCTGCTGAGCCCAGACTCAATTAAATGGTAGTCATTCAGAGATGATTCTGTATTTCAACTATTGGACACAAATCAAATATGTGCAACAGAACTATTAATTCAGTCTCACATTAATGCCCAAGGGATTGGTTATTACATCATGGTAACTATGAGAATCCAGTTTAACAATCCTGCCTTACCCATGGGGGAACTCTGGGGAACGTAGAGCATTATTTTGTGCATCCAGATTCCCCTCTGCTATCTAGGCTGCGTTGCCCCTTTTCTCACCAGCACATTCTGAGAGTCGCGTGCAAAGAAGACAGCATGTAATTCTGAACATGTGTGAAGCTTGCTGAATTGAAACCTAGCCGAGGCTTCCCTCCTAGGCTTTTGCTTGGCCAATTTAGCACAGTCTAATAACATCTGCAGCGCTTTGTTCATGCCAGGCTTTGGGGGCCTATTCAGATGTGTTGAAACTCCCTTCCGAACATGCCTTTCAGAGGCCAGTCTGGACAAGATCTTCCATGGTTTACCCTGGAAACCTCCTTCCTTGGTTTACCCTGCAGAGGGAGTTTAACTTGAATTAGGAAAGCATATGCCACTTGCTAGCCATAGTTGAAAATTTAAATGAGCAGCCAGTTGGTTAGGATGGAGAGTATGGTGCTGTCTAGATACACGAGCAATATTGGAAAACAGGAAGAAAAGGTCAGGAGGGGATTGGAGCAAGGGAAAAAGTACTGAAGCATTCAGAGTTGTTATTATACCATATGGCTTAAGTGGCTTTCTCTAGAAGTTAGAGACTTTTCTTTTTTTGCTTTTTTCTGCTTCATATTGATTCTGTTTGGAACTATTTCTCTTTTCTCCATATATATATATGTTTGAAGGACTAGAAGCCATTCTCCCTGTTCTATTATTTAAACAAAGACACATAAGGATAATTAGTCTGGGGTTCACATTCATTCATTCTACCTTTGTTTTGTGCAAACAATAATAATAATAATCTAAGCAGCGTTGTATCATAGATAGGCAATGTATTTTTTCAATATACTGGCAGATTTAGACATGTTTTATTTATTTATTTTTATTTGTCCAATTTCTATGGCCGCCCATCTCACACAAAGCCATTCTGGGTGGCATACAATAAAACCAGCAATTAAAGCATACTGCAGAACCAATTAAAACAACAAATATAATGCAGCAAAAATAAAATGCAGACATTTCCCTTAGTGCCGTTTAGCTCCTTCCCCTACCTAACTTTAATTTAAAAGAAAAAAGAAACTCTTAGGAATGTGAGCTTGGAGGTGGTAGAGAAGATCCTGTAATGCCAGAGGGACAAATGGAGGCTTTTGCAGGGTGGTCTGTGTGGTTTTTGTGATGACTCACCGTGGCACTTATTTTAGGATCCAGTAGACATCCCTAACATTCCAAATATTTATTCATTCATTAGATTTATCTCCATTTTCCTCTAGGAACTCAAAACAATGTGGATACCACTACCCCTTTCAGTATTTTCCCCACATGAGGTAAATTGGCCTAAGAGAAAGTCAATCTGTAAGCTTCCATGACTGAAAGTAGACTGAACTTAGTTCTTCTCCCTACTGCTAATCCAGTACCTTAACCACCCTGCTGGCTGATTTTCTAAAATGGTTGGTTGCCTCAGGCAGATATTACGGAAGGGCAGGCTGTTTGAAATAATATATATGATGAAATATTGATGGAACATTTAACAGATTTGCTCTCAGAATTTGCTGCGTGGTGGATCTTAATGGTCATGTCTTTTGAAGCATATGTGTGCCTGCAGAGAAGACATTTCTACTATCTTGATGTGCTTTAGATCAGGAGTCTCCAACCTTGGCAACTTTAAGCCTTGGCGGACTTCAACTCCCAGAACTCTCCAGCAAAACTGGCTGAGGAATTCTGGGAGTTGAAGTCTGCCAGACTTAAAGTTGCCATGGTTGGAGACCCCTGCTTTAGATGGTGCTTTGAAAGAGCCATGCCGAATCTTTGAGAGGAAGAAGACATGCTGGGAGAAGCAGAGCCTCTTTAGATGGTTGGAAAAAATTTAATGCGAATTATCTTGATGGAACAGTATAATATTGCCCTAAGCAATGTTATGCTAGTTACATAACAATAAGTAATGATCCTTCATGCCTTTGAGCGCATGGGTAGTCTTTCTTTTTTAAAAGTCCCACTACTTTGGAATTTAACCAGAAATTCAGGATAAAAAGCCACATCAGCATTTGTTATGAACCATTTCTCTCTCACTGAAGGTCTGCCCTATTCCCTTTGGGACCCAATCCAAAGCAATCCAGCTTGCAAAGATTAACATTTTCAATATGAAATTAAATATCCTTTTTCTCTCTCCTGCTCCCCAAGCTCATCGACTTTCATTGAAGTTTCATTGCTGAGGAATATATGTCCCTTTTTTCCTTCATGGCTTTATATAGCTTTCCTTTCTACAGAGAGAGCTGAAAGTTATTGGGAAAAAATTAACTTTCGTCTGTCTTTCTTTCTATCTATCTATCTATCTATCTATCTATCTATCTATCTATCTATCTATCTATCTATCTATCTATCTATCTATCCAGGGTGGGCTTCAAAATTTTTAGCAAGGGGTTCTCTGCCTGGTTGCTGGGTGGGCATAGCCATGGTGGGCATGGCCTAGCCCGCCTCCTGCACCATGGCGGGGGTGGCGTTTTTGCCCTCCCCGAGCTCTGGAAGCTTTCCTTGAGCCTCCGGGAGGACGAAATCAGCCTTCCCCAGGCTCCGGAGGCCCTCTACCAAACTTCTGGTAGGCTTGTTTTTTGCCCTCCCTGAGCCTCCGCGTGCATCCTGCACTTACCAGCATCCAAAACGGGCCACGTGGGGACTCCTGGGAGGGGAGGGGAGGGGAGGGGTAGGCAGGGCCAGCCAGGAGTGGGATTTGGGGATTCTCTGAATGGTGCAGAACCTTAGCTAGAGGTTCTCCCGAACCTCTGCATATCCCCAGCAGCCCACCCTTGTATCTATCTATCTCATTTTGAAACAAGAATATTTAATGGGGTAGTAAATTGCTTTAACAATGGCCTCTGGTAGGTCTGGCTTAGGGTTAGGGCAGTCCTTTTCGACTATTATAATGTTCTGTTTATTTTTATAAAGGACGTCTGGTTCCTTCTACACAAATCTCCTGGACAAGGCCTTACATTTTGCCCTGCTAAATTTCAATGATTCATTGTGATTATATGACGCAGGTCTAACACTCTGCCCCAAAGTATTTTTCTGCATTTGTCTTCCGACAATGGTTGAGCTTATTGGTGTCGAAAAGGAACATCAGCCTGTTATCACATCTTTCTAAAACTGCAGCTCTGCCTAGAACAGGGCTGGACATAGAAATGAGGTGTTTTAATGACTCGTGTAATTATTGGTCATTATTTCAATGGTCATTCTTGAAAATTAATATTGAAAGGGTCATTGAAGGTTAACCAGGGATTTGGCGGCATACTTTGCCACCCAAAGAATGAAGCATTTCAAAATGTAAGAAGCTGAGATATGTAGGACAAATATGTTTGTCACAGGATACAAGAATTAAGGAAAGAAAGGTTCATCTTAATTTTGGTAGAGTTATGGTACATTCTGATGAAATGCCTGTTTGCAGTATTAAACATTGCTCCTGTGAGCAATACCAATTTTATGCCTTTTCATGAAAAAAGACCCACTCATAGATACACATAGTTATAGAAGAAAGAATATGTACTCGGTAAGTGATTGAATGAAGGCACAAAGCAATAGTTCCTTTCCAACTATTGGGTTGGAAAGGATTCTGGGTAGTAGCTAAGTATTTCTTACTGGAGATCAGATTTAAAATCATACAAGTTGGACAAGATACTTTAACAATAATTTGCCCACTATTAGCTGTATAGAGCAATCTTCAGTATATCCTAGAGGAGTCGTATGAGGTAATTATCGCCCAGTAATCTGAGTGTTTGTGTTATACCTTGTTACACATGCACACACTAGACCACACTATACACACACTAGACCAATTCTTGAATATAGCTCGCCTGTCTGGAACCCATACCACATTTCAGACATCAATACAATTGAACGTGTCCAGAAATATTTTACAAGAAGAGTTCTCCACTCCTCTGAATACAACAAAATACCTTATGCCACCAGACTTGAAATCCTGGGTTTAGAAAACTTAGAACTCCACCGCCTCCGATAGGACCTGTGTTTAACTCATAGAATCATCTATTGCAATGTCCTTCCTGTTGAAGACTACTTCAACAGGAGCTTCAGTCACAATACAAGAGTAAACAATAGATTTAAATTTAATGTTAACCACTCCAATCTTGATTGCAGAAAATATGACTTCAGTAACAGTTATTAATGCTTGGAATACACTACCTGACTCTGTGGTCTCTTCTCAAAGTCCCCAAAGCTTTAACCAAAAACTATCTACTATTGACCTCACCCCTTTCCTAAGAGATCTATAAGGGGCGTGCATAAGAGCACAAACGTGCCTACCATTCCTATCCTACTGTTTCCTTTCATTATATCCAATTTATATAGTTATTACATGCTTATACTCATATATATGCTTATATGTTGTATAGTTACTTCATGCTTATGCTTATGTATGCTGTTATGGCAAATAAAATAAATAAAATAAACACTAGCACACAAATTACAGAATATGCAGAGGAGTTATTTGGCAGACATATTAATGAAGAAAGTGGGTCCAAAAGAAATAGAACTGAAAAACAGCTGGTACAAAGTTCTGTTGCAAAAAAACAAATCCAATGATAGTATATGTAAAAGTGTTAGTCATGATGTGATTGCTATGACCATTTCAAACCTCGCTGAACCCAGGAGGAAGAAGGTTCTTCAGCAGACCATTCATAAAATTTCATTGCAATTTCTAGTTCTGTACCAATTTACTCTTTTAAAAAAAGTAAGGCAAAGTTTTTAACATAAACATGGGTGATCTGTAGCTCTAGATCCTCCCCTCAATTGGGAAATTAAACTTTATTCAGTTTTGTTTCATTTTGTTAGCATGATGATAGCTGAAAATCTGCAGTCAAGGCATCCTAAAAAGAGCCAAATTCTTTCCTTCCTTTTGATGAAGACACACACTGAACCACAGTAATGACCTAAACTTATTAATCAGGGCTAGCCTTTCAAAATAAGAATGATGTGGTACAAATGTCTGCACTTTCCATGAGCTTTGGACTTTTTCATTTTTGTGACAAAATACATGTATTTATTTGAAATCTTTTTATACCATTTCTCATTGGAAAGATTCTCATAGCGGTTTGCAAGTCCAATGAAAAATGATTAAAATCAGTCCTTTAAAAAGGTAGATATTAAAGGGAGTTAATGCCCAGGAGAGTCCAGTCTAAACAGAAGACTCTGGACAGCCTTTGGTCCCTGGAGAGGAAATGAGATGGGCAGGACAGGTATGACCTCTTTGAGATTAAAAGATGGGGCAGGACATTTCGCAAAGAACATTGGTGCTTTATATATATATATATATATATATATGTTTTCTGAGGTTTTCACGGGTGTTTGTATGTAGGTCTTTGGTTGTTCGGGTTTTCTCCCGTGTAAAATTGGAAGTGTCTTGGCGACATTTCAACGAAGTCTCATTCGTCATCTTCAGGCTTCAGCTTCGTGCTTCTGGGAGCAATGTCATTGCTATGTCATTGCTCCCAGAAGCACAAAGCTGAAGCCTGAAGATGACGAATGAGACTTCTGAGGTTTTCACGGGTGTTTGTATATAGGTCTTTGGTTGTTCGGGTTTTCTCCCATGTAAAATTGGAAGTGTCTTGGCGACGTTTCGACGAAGTCTCATTCGTCATCTTCAGGCTTCAGCTTCGTGCTTCTGGGAGCAATGTGTGATCGCAGCTGTTTCTTCCTTTTAACCCATGCACCGCCTGCCCCACCACATACATTGGACAAACCAACAGAAGAATAAGTGCACGCATTGAAGAACACAAGAACTCATTCAAAAAAGAGGAACCAACTTCTTCCCTGGTCCAACACTTTAAAGTCACAGGACATGATATTGACTTTAAAAAGACCAGAACTATCGCCAAAACTGAACACTTTAACAACAGAATAATCAGAGAAGCCATTGAGATAGAAAAACGCCCACACAGCATGAACAAACGAGATGACACCTCCCGCCTACCAGCCATTTGGAAACCCGCCCTTATTGACAAACGAGTCCCTAACACGAGGAATGACACCAGACCCACACTCACGAGGTCCACACAGGATGTCACCACCGCACATCCACCCAGAAAGCAGACCCAAACCCACACTGATCATGAAGCACGACCAAGGACCAGAAGCCAGACCGCAGCTGCAACATTAGCCATTTCAAACCCCTCCAATCCATACATGCAGCAGACTGACACCCACTATGAAGATGTAGCACGACCACAAAGCCAAACAACAGCTATGCAGCTCACCAGCTCAAATCCCCTGCAGCACAGACTAGACTGAGCACAACCAAGCCCCCACCAACACAGGACACACCCCAGCCAATCAGAGCACAGAAAAAACCCCATCCAATCAGAGCACAGCCAAGCTCCCACCCAATCAGTTCAAACCCCCACTAGCAGTTAAAAGGAAGAAACAGCTGCGATCACACATTGCTCCCAGAAGCACGAAGCTGAAGCCTGAAGATGACGAATGAGACTTCGTCGAAACGTCGCCAAGACACTTCCAATTTTACATGGGAGAAAACCCGAACAACCAAAGACCTATATATATATATATATATATATATAGATAGATAGATAGATAGATAGATAGATAGATAGATAGATAGATAGATAGATAGATAGATAGATAGATAG
Organism: Ahaetulla prasina; assembly: GCF_028640845.1. NCBI lineage: Eukaryota > Metazoa > Chordata > Lepidosauria > Squamata > Colubridae > Ahaetulla > Ahaetulla prasina. Next base: position 132,918,469 of record NC_080540.1, read on the forward strand.
GAATAATCTTAATTTGTTTAGGGCTTTGTAGAACAATATTTAAATGCATCATTATGGTGGAGGTATTCCTACTCAGGAATGAATGCAATTAACTTATCAGTCAAAGCTGATAATTGTGTCAGCACTATAAGGCAGACCATGTAGATCTAAAGCTATTTTTCGTAGAATAGATATGGTAATAAAGTCTTGCAAGGATCGATGTACTTCCCCTTCTCCCTTTTTTATTGCCATGTGAATTGGAAGTGGGAGGACAATCTGTCTGAGTGATTTTCATAAAACATGTTCATGATCTGTGTTCATTGACATTGCTTGCTGGATGCCTGCAAGATGCTTGCCGTTCCGATCACATGAGGTCCTTGCTTAATGACCTGTGATACTCACTTAATGTTGGCAGCAAGGACCATTGAGATTGTCTCCAGTAAGTTATGCAGTTGATTGATGTCATGCTTTAAGACCACATTGCTTAGTGATCATAATCTAATTGCTGTCATAACCTGAGTACTTTTTGTGCTGATGAAAGTTCTTTCTAAATTCCATTATAAACAGACCCAACAGTTTAATACAGATTTTAAACAGCATTGTAGATAAGATGGTGCATTGAGTTGTGCAAAATTGTCAGGGAACTAACCTAATGCTATTCTTTAGACTCTACCTTACCAAAAATAGTGGAATCACATAATAGGGCCTCCAATATATGTAGCAGATATTTAGCGAATTTCTTTCTTACTGTCCAATCAAAGGTTTTGTTTGTTTGTTTTTAATCTATTTTATTTTTGTTCCTTTGCTGATTGACATGGTCAATACATTGATTAAATATATTTAGAAGTAATGGCTATAAGTTTCAGCTACCTACATTGTATTTTAAAATAAAGAAAAAGATCGTAGTTGTAAGATTCTATGGAAATTCTCAGTCATCCAGGTCATGGTTGTCCCAAAGGTTCAGAGGTTTTTCTTTGAAGATGTTTCACTTCTCATCTTCAAAGAAAAACCAGAAAGTCCAGTTGTCTCTTGATAAAGTACCTTTGGGACCTAATTGTAAGTCTTTCTCTTGACACTATAAGTTCTTTAACTTGGGAGTTTTTAAGAAAGGCCTGGACAATCACCTCTTGAGTACCAATGGTACATTGGTTTTCTTGGACATTATTAAAGATTTAATCAGATGATTTTTGTAGTCCAACTCCTCAGCTGTATGATTTTATGATGACAGTCTCCAAGAACATCTGAAGTTAAGCAACCATCACTATCTCCTTTGCCATGCCCCAAAAGCAATAGCAATGTTTCTGACTTTCTCCCTGCACCTCCTTGTCCATGTTATCTGTTTCATCTCTTCCTTTTCCTCTCTTTGCTCATCACTTACTCTTTTCAGTGATTGGTATTCTAGTAATGGGGAGATTTAAACATATTGGCCAAAAAAGGCTCAATTGAAAATAAGGAATTTTGGAATGCTGGAATCAGGTTAGACAGTTTTTGGTGCATCAGGCTTCATGTGCCTTATGGCTGTTGTTGTTGTTGTTGTTAGTTGCGAAGTCGTGTCCAACCCATCGCGACCCCATGAACAACGTTCCTCCAGGCCTTCCTATCCTCTACCATCCTCTGGAGTCCATTTAAACTCACGCCGACTGCTTCAGTGACTCCATCCAGCCACCTCATTCTCTGTCATCCCCTTCTTCTTTTGCCCTCAATCTTTCCCAGCATTAGGCTCTTCTCCAGTGAGTTCTTCTTTCTCATTAGTTGGCCACAGTATTTCAGTTTTATCTTCAGGATCTGGCCTTCTAAAGAGCAGTCAGGGTTGATCTCCTCTAGGACTGACTTGTTTGTTCACCTTGCAGTCCAAATTGTATGTACAAATTTTTCTGATTGATGTATACCAGTTACCCAGAATGCAATAGAAGTTGCACCAATTTTGCATGCAAATTGCATAAATGCATTCGTTTTTCTGATATGGAACTCTGTTCTTCGGTACAAGCCAATGAGTTTGAGCCAGCCAACAGTTTGATGAGATGTGCAACAACCGAGAGAAAAAAGTGAGCAAACAAGCATACTGGAAAGCTATATATACTCCCTGTATGTGTAACAATTGTAACTCAGTTTCTCAGACGACAATGGGCCCAAACATAACTGAAGCATTACTAATCTGTTCACGTTACCCATTCTGATTCTTAATATGGAGCTATTAATTGTGACAAATGATTTTGTGGTGTCTCTTCATTTAGCTGTGAATCATCAGTTCACCAGTCCACATGACTCCCGACCTTAGTGCTAGTTAACATTAGAAGCTTGAGTAAAAGACTGGTTATTACTGGATGCTTCAGCAAAAGGAGCAATTGTGTAGAGATTGATGTCCCTTGCTTTCTGCTTTTCAATCCCATCCTGTGCGTCTAATGTCTAAAGGTGTGTGCCTGAATAACAGTAGAGTCACGGTTTCATTTTATCTCATACCTGCTGTTCACTAGAATATTGAGTGAAGCAGTAGGAGATTATGGAATTTCATTTGTGTTTGGAGATGTATATAATTAGTTTTAAAATACAGTGTCCAAAACAAAATATTGTAATATGATACTTTATGTTGTATGGAGGATTGTTCAATGTAACATTGATTCCGAATATATATAAAGGTTGTTTATAGAAGGGAAAATCTGAAACACATATTAATTCTAGTAGGGCGCATCACAGCCTAGCATAGCTCAATGTTCTCCTGGATTCAAGATTGAGCTGGAAAACAGTCTTGTCTGAGCCCCTGAGCAGCCTCTGCCAGTCAGTATAGAAACCATTGAGCTGGATAGGTGGGATATAAAACAGATGCTGATAGGCTACCTGTACTTGGAGCTTAACCTCGTGTTTGGTAAATCTTATTCACAATTCAGTGCATTTGATTGTACTCTCTCTAGAAACACTGGATTGTGGTAAAGACCTTTCTAGATAGGGTGGCCAAAACATACACCAGAAATTAAATATACATATATATTTTTCTTCCTGTCCTTAGAAAATAGATTGCTGAGAGCCTGCTGCTCGAAGGAAAGTATCTAATTGCTAATCCATACATAAAGCTCCAGGCTTATGTTCATGATGGTTTAAACTGACCTTTTCCAAGCATTCCCCACACCGCCACCTCAATAGAAAAGGAGGTCTGTGGGCCTGCATCCAAACCCCTTTGAAGGAATAAATCAGGGCTAGGCTTAGATTCCAATCCAATTTCTTCCCATTTGATCACTTACACCCTACCAGGGCATACAGGATCCTTCAGCTCAGGGAGCCATCTTGTGGCTAATTCACACAAAACAAGTCCATGAATACCCAGTAATAACCTCTGCCACTTTCATCAGTGTAGAGTGATCACACTGTCTTAGGCAGTGTGTGTGTGTGTGTGTGTGTGCGTGCGTGTGTGTGGCACAACACCATGCTCACGGGAATTCCAGCTAGTGGAGGTGCTCAGTATTTGTCAAAGAGCCATTAGTCCTTTACACTTTGTCACCTTGATGCATCTTCTCATTCTGAAAAATGCATGTATATACTGTTAATAATTGAAAAACAAATATAACATTATAAATAAGTATTGGCTTAATCAAGAATGGGCATGCAAGTAGAGTTTTTAAAAAGTCCACCCAATGCCACTGTCATTTCAAATCACTCTCCTTATAGAGATGTGAGATATTTTTTTGGGCAGGGGTAACCGCTTTGCCCATTGCCAGAGGCAACTGCAGGAAGATTTGGGGGTTACAGGACTACAGAATAATGGCAACCTTTCCATCAGTGTAGGTATCAATCAAGCCCTCTTCTGGATTCCCATCTGTCTAACTTCTCTTTACAGCAGTTTTTATTCACATGCCCTAAGTAGTTTTCCGGTCAGTACAAAGTGAACCGTTCTAATTTGCGTTTGTGTGCAACTTTTTAGTGATGCTTTAAGAGTTTTCTTGGCAAGATTTCGGAAATGGTTGCCATTGCCTCCTTCTTGGGATTGAGAGAAAGAATGACCCAAGGTCACCCAGTTGGCTTTGTGCCTAAGCGGGGAATAGAGCTCAACACTTTCTGGGTTTCTAGCTTGATGCTTTAATCACTACACTGAGCTGACTCTTCCAAAATCTTGTCGCGGGTGGGTGGGTCCTGCAGGGATTAGTCCAGACCAGGGGTCTCCAACCTTGGTCCCTTTAAGACTTGCGGACTTCAACTCCCAGAGTCCTCAGCAGGCTGAGGAACTCTGGGAGTTGAAGTCCACAAGTCTTAAAGGGACCAAGGTTGGAGACCCCTGGTCCAGACAGTCCCTAGGAGTCAAGGCTAACTCAAAGGCACATCAACATCATATCCCAATTCAAATCCATCTACCCCCTCCATTGCACTTGATGAAATAAGCTACCCTCAGAAAAACATATGCCCTGTAATAAAATTTGTTATTTAGAAAATAAATAATGTTACTAAACTCCTGGCGATTTGGGGCTGCCACAGAGTAACATGGTTCTCCTCCTATAATGTTTGCCATGCCATGAATTTTCTTTTATCCTTCCAAATGATGTTGCTGTTCCTCATCAAGCACTGGTATGTGCTTGGTTTTTATAACGCATAGAAATGGGACATTGATGAGCCCTGACTATGAGTGGTGGCCATTCTGTGGCGCTCTGATGATCTCCTTTCAACCTCCCTTCTGCAAAGTCGTATATGGAAGTTCTCAGTCATCCAGGTCATGGTTGTCTCAAAGGTGTTTTTTTTTTCAAGACGCAACTGGACTTTCTGGTTTTTCTTCTAAGACTGAAGAAGCTTCTTGGATGAGAAATGAAACGTCTTCAAAGAAAGTCCAGTTGCCTCTTGAAAAAAGCACCTATGGGACTTCTGCAAAGCCCTTGTCATAGCAAGATTTTCAGTTTCCTGGAGCTTGGCTGAAGTTTATTGGGCTGTTACAGAAAAGTATAGGAAGCTGCATTATTTCAAGTCATGCTATTTGCCTATCTTGTTCAGCACTACCTACACTGACAGGCAGCAGCTCTTCTTAATTTTACTTGGAGAAACATGGAACTTTTGCAGATACTTTTGCATTACGCTATGGTAGCTTTAATCTAGTGGCTCTGTCCTAGTTGTATCTGTAGCTGTGCTCTTTAATAGCGCATACATTATTGGCTGAATTTTTAAAGCAGGATTTGGGAACTGTCTGCATTAGAAAAATACAGCTTCAGCATTTCAGATATTAAAAGGCTGCAGTTTCCATCCACCTGTTAGCTGGAAGTGTTAGGAGACTATCAGACCATCTCAGGGCAGTCCCTAGTGGTGAGATCCATTTCTTGTTGCAATGATTCAGAACTACTATTAAATTTAATGGCACAGCTCTATCTTTAAATAACTTTTAAAATGTGCTTCCCAAATAGCAGGAACTGTGGTTGAGCAAAGGAGACATGGTAAATGACATGGAGTTTTTGAATACATCTCATGATGTAACAGGGAGATTATGTTGTGAAGGCAGATAAAGTTGTACCTTGTGGCATCTTTCAGAGTCATGACGTGAAAGTGTTTAGCTGTTCCTCAAGGCTGCACCATAAATTATTTTTTCACTTACATAGCAATAAGAAAAATTATACACTGTCATATATAAAGTACTGTGCAAGTGTGCATGTGATTTTTAAGCTATTTCAGAGACCATTTTCCTTACTGGAGCACCAGAGAAAAATATTAGCTTTTCCAACTAAAATGTAATCTAGCTTACCCTACTTATTATAGAACCCTGAATACATGTTGCTAATGAAGACAGGCAGGTGGGTGGCTGCTGAATTCAAAGAGGAGAAAGGAAGAAATAGTCTCCCTAAGTATCTTCTTTCTTTGAATCTGGACACTCTTCAGAGTGATGCAGAAGTTCTTGGTTCTCGGTTCTTAGTTTTCCAAGAGACTTGAAAAAGGATAATGGAACCTGGAAAATGACCGAAGTGCTAGATTGGTACTGTGAAGATCCAGGTGTAAGTCTACAATCAGCCATGGAATTCATGTCTTTGGACTAGTAACTTTGTTTTGGATAAAATTTGGAAAGACCTCCCTATGGGATGCCTGGCTCTCTCAGAGCAATTGCAAAATATAAATGATGTTGTTGCTATTTTATTCTGTATTATCAATGTACTTGGAACTTTATAGCCAAAAGTACAGCCTTTTAAGACAGAGAGTCGGTCCTATCACAGGAATGAAAGGGTAGGAGGAAAGAATGGAGGCAAATAAAGGACTGTATGATCTGTAGAGTGAACTACTAGATGCACGTTTTGAAGGACTATGAGAATGGATTTGAGGAAGGCTTAGGACAATTTGCTGCAGCCAATTTGCTGCACCCAAATCCCAGTGGGACAACTCGTTACAGCCAGCTTGCCACGGGACAATTCAAAGTTGTATTAATAATTTCATTCAGTTACTTTTATTATTGGTGACCATGCTTTCATCGAAATTATTGTAAGTCTTGTATTTCTGAATTGACTTTCTTTATTTGTTTTATTATTAGCCATGGTTCTGTTGAAATTAATTTAACTTTTGTATTTGTTGACTTGTCCTGTGACAAGTTGTCCCATGCCAAGTTGGCTGTAGCGAGTTGACTGCAGCAAGTTGGCCATTCTGTTTGAGGAAAGGAAGAGAAAGAACAACTCCTACACATCCAAGGCAGGGTGTTTTCTAGAACCAGGGAAAAAAAATGAAAGGAGTGTTGAGTTGAGCAGAGATTTTTGTTTTGTGGAAAGAAAGGAAGTCACAAAGAAAGAAGTAATAAGCACAAACAAAAGCTAAAAGTTGGAAAACTGTGAATCACTTTGTAGAGAAGACAGAACACCAGATGGAGAAGGGAATGAGAAGCCAGGAAAAGGATCTGAAGCAAAGAAAGAAACTAAATTGTTTGGACAGTGGAATTTTGAATAGAAGTACAGATGAATGCAAACTGAGTAAAGAAAGAATTTCCCCAAATTATTGCTTTAAGAGGAGTCTTCAGGCTGACAGCAAATAGCACTTATGTAAACATGGTTCCATGGGATAATTCATATTTCTACTAATGTCTTGCTCCAAGATAGGCCCCAAAATGTAGATCATATACCTTGGATCACTTTTGGATAGTTCCCATATGTTGGAAACAAAATCCAAATTTGAAAGCTTTAGTTAGTTTATATTGTTTTTATGCTATGTGGACAAATTTCTCCATTCTGAAAAGTACAATAAACTTTGGGAAACTTCACTTATCACCTAGAAAATAACTAAAATAAAGATGAGGAAACACTTTACAAAATAGCTTTGATTCACAAACTTAAATCTGGTATGCAAATAACTCATAAATGAATTCCTCTAGGAATATTCCTTGATGGGGAGAAATCCAATAGTGGGTTGTTGTTGTTTTTTTAAAAAAATCACCATATATGTATATTCAGTTTGGATGCTTCATCTGGTTCTTTTTTCCTGCAGAATTCTGAAATGTTTCCTCTATTTGTGAGATATACATATAATATATTTTCATATATACTTATTTTGCAGCATGCTGGAATACTCTTTGGACTTGCAGAATGTCAGTTTCTCAGCTGTTCGGACAGTCAGGGTACTCCGGCCTTTGAGAGCCATTAACAGAGTTCCTAGTAAGTTGAATTTCTTTTCTCCCTTCTCCCCCTCCCTTTGGTAATAATTCATCATTTCTGATAATGAGGAATCAAAAAAAAAATTGGAGATATTACGTATTTTCTGAAATTGCACTGAATATGCTCCCCTCTGTCCCTTCAGCACAACAATTACCACACTACACTATAAAAAAGATGTTGAGACTCTAGAAAAAGTGCAGAGAGCAACCAGGATGTTTAGGGGACTAGAGACTAAAACATATGAAGAACAGTTATAGGAACTGGGCATGGCTTGTCTAGTGAAGAGAAGGACCAGGGGAGACATGATAGCAGTCTTCCAATACTTCAGGGGCTGTCATAGAGAGGAGGAAGGGGGCCAACCTATTTTCCAAAGCACTTGAAGGTCAGACAAGGAATAATGGATGGAAACTGACCAAGGAGAGATTCAACCTAGAAATGAGGAGGAACTTTCTGACAGTGAGAACAATCAACCAATGAAACAGCTTGCCTTCGGAAGTTGTGGAAGTTTCATCATTTGAGACTTTCAAGAAAAGATTGGACTGCCATTTGTCATAAATGGGGTAGGGTCTCCTGTTTGAGTGGGAGGTTGGACTAGATGACCTATAAGGTCCCATCCAACTCTGTTAATCTGTTAAATTATTGGGCTGTGTGCCAGATCATTATGAATGAATAATCCAGTTTGTTTCCTTTTGATGAATTGTCCTTCCATTCGAGCCATCCCCTCAGAAAATGAGGGATTTATTTATTTATCAGATTTATACACCGCCCGTCTCACTACCTAAAGGACTCTGAGTGGTTTATGATCAAACACACAATGAACAGTTTGTATTTTGTTTCCAAAAAGTATTTGCCTTTTTTGTGTTTTGCTTCTCTTATTGAAGTGTTGTTTTTTGTTAATGTCTCACATGAATCAATTATTCAGCTTGTTTAACTTTTGCCATTCATTCCCTTAATTTGGAGACTTTAGTGGTTTGTGATGGAAAAGGATGGATGAGTTCTTAGACACAATATTGGCATGAGGACATGTATGGATATAGTTATGGAAGGGTGCTTTCCTCCACTAGCATTAAATAACTTGCAGAGGATGATAAACAAAAAATCCTCTTCCTTGATTTGCCAGATGCTCCTTGATTTAAGGCAATAAGTCTTTCCAACATCACAGATTGTTGGGCATTAGATTCTATCCATTTCAGAACCAGTCGTTTTTCTGGAGCACCCGTTTTCTAATTCCTGTCTTCAGCTATGCACTGTATCTTTATACTTTATGCACACATTGCTTTTAATGTGATCCCTTTCATCTTCCACCTTCTGGGAGGACTGAGTTCTCCAGAAATAATGAAACACTTTCCATTTAATCCTATCGAAACAATATGGAAAATAACGGATACAGTTATTTGTTTTAGGGAATTGGTTTATCAGGAGGAAGGCGAAGAGGTTTGCAACTCTTGGCCTTCTTCACTTGGGCTGGAGATTCAGTGTTCATCTTCAGAGCACTTACTAGAATTTGTTCTTTTTCCTCAGTGATGGAAGAATTTCCTCCCAAATTGGATTAGAGGACCTCCAAGGTTCCTCCCAACTCTGTTATTCTTGGCTGTTCTATTTAAGCATGGTACACACACACACACACACACACACACACACACACACACACACCAGTTTGAATTAGGAAAAATAGTTTTTCAAGGGGAGATACCCATTTGATAATAAATCATGACAGTAAAGCTAGAAGTATGGAATGGTAGTGATCTTATTAGGACTGGAGAGACACAGGGCACAGAAGCTCACCTCAAACTATCTCACAAAATTGCTATTGTGGGGAGAAATTAGAAGAGCAAGTATTATGTAAGTCCTCCTGAATTGTTGGAGATGCCTAAAAGGGAGCTCCAGAGGCTTTTGATTTAATATTTACATTTTGACAGTTTGTATTTTATAATGTTTTAATAATAATGTTTTAATTTGTATACCGCCCTTCTCCCGAAGGACTCAGGGCGGTGAACAGGCAAATAAAATACAAACAGAAACATACACAATAATTAAAACAACCCTTAAAAAACTGATTCAAATTTGCCAGAAAATTTAAAATAACATTACACCCCATAAAAGTACAGAAATTTAAAACCCATCAAAATTCAATTAAAATTTAAAATTTAAAATTTAAAATCAGGCCAGTCCAGCATTTTGAATGCATTTGTATCTCTGAAAGTCAAATACAGCACCTTGATTGGAAACTACTGGTCAGATGTTTTAGGAAATTGGTTTCTATTTTCTATTTCAGGGATTCTCCAATTGTGGGTTCTTAAACCACCACCACTAGCCCTGCCCCCCAGTGGGATCTTGAGCAACTTGGAAGGCATCATAGATTTTTTTTTCTAAAACTGGTCACAGTGGAAGCACTGATAGAACTTGGTCCTGCTTTGAATGGGCAAACTTGAAGTGAACTCACCTGCATAAAGCATGGGGCAAAGCCTAGAGTGATCTTAAAGGATGCCTATCTTGTAGGTCCAGTTGTCTGTCAAAATCACTGCCAAGCACAACATAACCATGGGTGGCAAATGGTCTCTTACCAGCTCATAACTACCAAAGTGGCATGTGACAGTATGTGCAACAATACTTGTACATTTGTGTAGTCCTTGGAGTCTCTGCAGAAGTATATATATATATTAGTGATGTTCATTTGTTATAAATCTCTAGATTATATTTATAGACTTTCAAAATGGAAATGTTGTGAAAAATGAAAAAGTTAAGCATGACTAATCTGATAAAAGTCATGTTAAGCCAAAAAAAGTATGATGGGTGCTATGTAACTTCTACTAAGCTATGCATTTATTTCTTGCACAGCCCTAAACCCAACGAAGCAGGGATGAAATCTAAAAATTTTCCTTATCGGTTCTGTGGACGTTGCTTAATTGGTGGGTGTGGCTTGGTGGTCAGATGACCGGGTGGGCACGGCCAATAACAATAAATAATGAAAATAATAAACAAAGTACACAAAACAATAAGAGGTACCAAAAACCAACTTTCACACTTTACACACACACAACACAAAACAACACAACTGACTCTCACACACACACAAAATGCCACATACAGCTTTGTGAGATTTTGTGTGTTTGTGTAGTTAGAGTTAAACACTACAGAAACACACCAAATCTCAGAAAGCTGCACAAATATTTTATTTTATTATTTTATTTTATTTATATTTTTAGATAAAAGCAGCTAAATTTAAAACTTCCTTAACTTTAAAACTTCCTTAATTTTAAATTGCTATATCTAAAATAAAAATCTTAAAAAAAAAACCCAATTAACTATTTTTTTAAAGCTCCCCCCATTTACTTACCCAATTCAAGGGAAAAGGCAGGCAGATTGAGTTGCTCACCGATGAGATGGATTGCAGGCATGCAGATTCAGTTGCTAGCTGATGCAATTGATTGCAGCAGCTGAAGCAAGGCTGGAATAGCAAGCGAGACTGAAAGAAGCAGGAAGCTGCCAAGTAGGCAAGTGGGACCAGGCGATTGGGTGGGCATGGGTGGGGGGGCAGGGATTTTTGCTACCGATTCTCCGAATTACCCACCCCCCATCGCTACTGGATCGCCCGAACCGGTCCAAACCAGGAGCATTTCACCCCTGCAATGAAGTCATTACTTCTCAAGGCATACAATAATTTATTTATTGTTGTAGTGGAGAACACCTGTTCTATTTCATATACCAATGGGTTTTCCCTCCTGAACAAACGCAAGAGGTTGTTTGAATTAGTTATGTCGAGGCAATCATATTAGTTGAAAGTCCAAAGTATCTGAAATCTGATGCATCTAATTCAGTAGAGTGCCTAAATAAAAGTCAAAATTCCATCCTGCTCCTGCATTTAATAGCATAAGTAGGTGCAAAGCTCTGTAGCACAGAAGAAGACCCATCTGGTTGAATTTGTCTGTTACCTTGACAACACGAGAAATTCTGACCTGGATCCATCTGTCAGAACCTGGAAGTTCCTAGGCTATATTTGCTTTTCTAATCTTGTTAAATTAAATTTAATCTACCAGGATGTTCCCTGTTATTGTTGCTGCTGCTTTTATCGTTTTATGATACAAGCACCTCCGTTGAAACATCCTCTCCCCCACCCCACCCCACCACCATCAAGCAGAGTAGATACATGGCTGAATTTATCTGCCTCTATCTAACTGGGGATATAATTTGCTTCATACATTTGCAAATCCTGGGTAATTTATCTTTGATCCTACACAGCAGAGCTTAGACTGCCTGGGAAGCAAAATGTGGAAAAGTCAGAATCACAAATAAATGTACAAACTTAAGGCAGGTCAAGTGATGTGCTTGAGAGCCTGTTTTGTTACCAAGAGAGGAACTAGAAAAAAAAAACAAATGATGTCATAATTTTTTGAATATTTGCAATCAGAGTAGAGTCAGTATGGGTTGGGAAATGTTAATGTATTGAGAAACAAAAGCATAAAGCGGTTTTATGAATACACAGGTGGGGGAGCATGGAAGTTTTAGGATTGCTTCTTGGCCAGGTGCCTGTAATTCTTACTGACTTACGAGAAGTAAGAATGATAGGCAGTGAGACAGAATCTTTTCTCCTGTAAAAATTTTGCCTGTAAATCGAGCAAGATATTAACAGGAAGTCAAGCAAGTAATAGGAAATGGTAGCTGAGTTAAAAGAATGGACAGAATGCAGAAGGAAAATCTGGAAGACCCTCTTCACATAGAACATGTTTCTGTACGCAGACAGGCATAGTAGTTTGCTTACTGGATTAAAATATAATAGTTAATGTAATAAGTGTGTGTGCACTCACTCACACACAACATATACAACCATAAATAAAAATTTATACACAAACACACATAATTGTGAAGAGTCCTCAACCTAATAACACTGGATCTGTTTTATATATCGTAGTCCTTTGGTCCTGTCCTGAAGATGACTGAGGTAGAGTTCAATATTCCATGTCATTGTTATATAGCTTGAAATCTGACTTCTAGTATGAACTCTATATTGTTTTTTGTTTGTTTTGTTTTGTTTACATTTATATCCCGCCCTTCTCCGAAGACTCAGGGCGGCTTACAGTGTGTAAGGCAATAGTCTCATTCTATTTGTATATTTACAAAGTCAATTTATTGCCCCCCCCCAACAATCTGGGTCCTCATTTTACCTACCTTATAAAGGATGGAAGGCTGAGTCAACCTTGGACCTGGTGGGGCTTGAACCTGCAGTAATTGCAGGCAGCTGTGTTTAATAACAGGCTTCTAACAGCCTGAGCCACACCGCGGCCACATATATTGGCTGTATAGCCTGCAACGTCATGAGTGAACTCTGCTGGAGAGCAGGCTACAGAAATATCCATGATGGGCTGAATACAAAGATTAACTGATGCATGTTTACCCTAGAAAAGGAAAATCTGAAGAGTAATTTGGGGATGGAGGCACTTTTCTTAAATGTATGAAGTGAGAAGGGATCTTTTCCATTTGTGTTTCATCTACGGGAAGCCTTGGAAACTTAAGAGCAACGTTGATCCCTTTACAAACCACAAAGTGTTCCCTGAATAACTCTTATGATTAAATGACATGGTATGATTAAATGGTAATTCCACAAAGTGCTAATGAGGGGAAGAAGGGGATCTATTAAAAAAAAAAGCTTAGAAGAAAACACCAGATTAGAATGAAATAGATTATTGAGAATCTATTTACAACCATAGTGTAAAACTTCCAAATAATTAGAGCAAGGCGTTTAGACATAATCATGAGTACAACAACTTTTGTAGGTCTCTAAATTCCCTTTTGAACTGAACAGCAAACTGTACTCTAATGGGAGAGAGGACATAAAAGAACATTGGGCTTCAATCTTTTAAGAGCAGGGATGATTATGTCATCTGTTGAGTGTCCAAGATGATCAATGAGCTTTTGGTTACAGATGTGGCAGAATGCCGTGAATTCTTATTTTGGTAGGAGCTTGCCAAGTTTGTATCTCCTGAATGAATATATGGATCTGAATGCAGTTATCCTTTAATATCTACATTTCTTAGAGCTTTGCATTGATATGAAATGCTTATAATAAATGTGCACAAAAATATGAGGATTGGGGTTTTAAAATACTTGAAAAAGCATTACATTTAGGAAACTTGCTTACTAAAAATACAATATTAGACACTGTCGCATTCAAAATGTATAGTTTACAGACAGATCTTCTTTAAAAAGCTGGGTATAGATGGAGAAGTTTGAATTGATTTATAAGAGGAAAAAATTAAAAAATGAAGGAAATTAAATTGATTATCTACCCCTAAGTGAAAAATGAATAAGAGGGTAACAAAATGTTTTCAATAAGAAAACAGAAAGTCAAAGAACAAATATTATAAAACAAATTTTGCATTACAGCTAGTTAAAGATTTGTGTCAAAGCTCAATATGTTTTAAAGTTAAATTCAGTGGAGTTCTCTGCCAATAAATGCACACCACTGCAGTCATGCAGTCATGCTCCATAAATTTTAGTATGACATTTTATTGGTGGCTTGTTTCTGATACCTTTGTTTTATACTGTAGCTATTAATCAAGTGTAAGAAGGTGTGTTGTTGTTTTTAAAGAAACAGCAATAAAGCTTTTTAACATGTAAAAAAGGATACTTCTATCAGGATTCATCCATACTGAGGTGTAACCCTGGATTTCCTTGGATCTGTGAGTGATGGTGGACGCCTGTGCTTCAGAATTGTCCATCATGCTGACTATACATTTTCTTTTTGTTTTTAAGGAAAAGAAAGTGGGTTCCTTGCCTATATGTTCTAGGGTGGTATGATGGGATTCATACAGTGGCAGTGATGGGATTCAGCCAGTTCGCACCACTTTGGGAGAACCGGTTGTTAACTTTCTGAGCAGTTTGGTGAACTGGTTGTTGGAAGAAATCATTAGGGCAGAGAACCGGTTGTTAAATTACTTGAATCCCACCACTGGGTATGACTCCATATGTCTTCAGTGATTGATATGTGTTGCTGAGCCCACAAGACCACACAAACTGTGAACCTTTGATTCTTACCATACTTGATAGATTAGCATTGATTAATTAGAATATGTTGTGGACTCATTAGGAAGAAATCCAGAGAGATCACATTGCAAAACAATCTTTCCACATTGACGTCTTAAAATTATGTGACAATCCCACCCTGAATTCTCAGCCTGTTCTGGTAACTGCTGCCCCAACACATTTAAAAGAGTCCAAATTGGAGAAAACTCCTGTAGCATGTATGGTTATTAACTCTAATATCCTCCTTCTCTTAGTTAGAACAAGGATGAACTAACTCAGTAGAACTTCTCATCCTAAAATACGACTTTTATCTGCTTTCTAAGGTATGCGAATCCTGGTCACCCTTCTTTTGGACACACTTCCAATGTTGGGGAATGTCCTCCTTCTCTGTTTCTTTGTCTTCTTCATCTTTGGTATTGTTGGAGTCCAGCTTTGGGCAGGGCTGCTTAGGAACCGCTGCTTTCTACCTGAAAACTTCAGTCTGTAAGTATGAATGAGGTAGGCTTGCACAGGTTCTTTGTATGTGCTGAGGGGTTCAATAAATTAAAATAGTAGTTCCCATATGCACCACAGTATTCATACATAGGGTGTGAGTATCTTTGTCTGCTGATGCAATAGAAGTAGAAATTCTCTAGCAAAGTCATAGGAAACAATACAAATATCTAAAATCCTCAGTAAAATAACACTTTTTTCAGAATGTGTCGCATTGCCATGGCTGATAGCTGCCCAGCAGCAATGATAGAAATGTCCTCTTTCGAATATGTCCATCAGCAGTCATGATACTCTAAGAAGGGAGAATCAGCTACTAAATTGCAACTCTCAGCAACCAAAGCTCTGATGGCCATTACAAATTAAAGGGGAATTTCCAGCCTCTGACTAAATGGAAGAGGGAGAGCTGGAGAACAGCAATTGATGAAATTTGGCTCAGGAAATCTCATCAATTTGATTCAATTTAATCAGAGATAACAGGAATGGGGCAGAAAAAAGAATCCAGTCTTATCAGGATTCAGTTCCTCATCCCTGTTAATGGAGTGAAAATAATCCCAGAGAAGTATGGAAGAAATCATTGTCAATAATGCTGGCACCCTGTAATGAAACCAAGCTTTGAAGGAATACAGACCTCTCTACTGATTTATGGTTGCATACATTATGTGATATCTTTTCAAAGTAGCTAAAACTGTGTATACAAAATGAAATGTTTAATGCACATATAGCTATGAATGCAAAATGTAAATGTATTTTTGTAGTGTTTTTGGAGAATTTTTCATTCTGATTCAGAAAAATGTGTTGTGTTGAATTCTGTGCTATTTATGTGTAACCACTAATTGTGTAGTAGGGCTGTTATTGTGCTCATGATTCTTAAGACTGAATGTGAAGTACCTAATATATAGAGTATCTTGTTAATATTTAAACAGACTAAGCAGGTTTCAGTATAGAAATATTAATTTGAAGCTAATTCTTGGGTTATCTAAGCAGCTGAAACTTATCAGAAATTTATCATAAAATCAAAAAGTTTTAAAGAGATTTTTCTTTGGAAGTTGGACGTTTTTTCCCCTTTGGGTTTGTTTGCTCTGAAGAGAAAATGGTTAAGTTTCAGTAACATAAAATCCCTCTAAATAAATTGGCCACAAACCAAAACCATGTTTTGACCAAGTCATCCTCCCTCCCCATCCCAATGCAGCTACTGCTCTGAGTGAAAGATCAGGAGTCTGGTAGCACCTTTTCTGACTACTAAATTTTATTGAAAGACACAAACATTTGTGAGCTGCTGCTCAGACACACAGAGTGACTAAACAGATGTAAGATTTCAGTTGGGATGAACCAAAGGGAAGGGAGGGGAAGAAAGTTGATTATGCAATTACAGATGAGTCAGATTACAAGTACCTAATCATTTAACCCTTGTGAACATTCATTGTGTTTGGTGAGACCTTTTGAGATTGTCTAAAACTTTTTCCTGTATGTGAATTCAGAATTCTCTCAATCATTCTGTTAAAGTCTTGATTTTCTAAAATGGACACTTTGAGGTCTTCAATAGAGTGTCCCAATGGATATTATCTGATTGATATTACTTTGTTCTTGTTTTGAGTCCTGACATTCATTAATGGTTTGGATAAATATCCTTTGGTTGGTTTGTTTTGTAATTATCTGTTTGGGGCCATAATAGACTAACACGGCTTTCCTTGTATGTGGTCTGAGTGAAGGGTGAAAGGCTGAATGGAGGGTGAGGGATGGCTAAGTTTCAAAAGGCATTCAAACCAACAATTCAGGAATGAACCTAGCTAAACCTCTCCTAAATTTTGCTTTGCAAGCTTTTCTATGACCTGAGTGCATTAGGAAAGTGGAACGTGCCATTTTTTCCGCCTAAGAAAAATATGTGTGAAAGTATACTCAAGATCCATTCATTTATTATGGAATAAACTTTGGTGGATCATGGCTTGCTTTATATTGGCCATATAGCCCATCGGTTTGTGTGATTAAAAACAAGACAAAACTGGAAGCTTAGGGAGCTGCAGAAATGGCCCCAGGGCTGCCAAGCAGTTTGGCGAATTGGAAGTTGCCCACCACTGACTTCAAGCCAGTTTTTTTTTTAATTTGCATTTATATCCCGCCCTTCTCCAAAGACTCAGGGCGGCTTACACTATGTTAACAATAGTCTTCATCCTATTTGTATATTTATATACAAAGTCAACTTATTGCCCCCAACAATCTGGGTCCTCATTTTACCTACCTTATAAAGGATGGAAGGCTGAGTCAACCTTGGGCCTGGTGGGACTAGAACCTGCAGTAATTGCAAGCAGCTGCTGTTAATAACAGACTGCACTAGCAGTCTGAGCCACAGAGGTTTATTTAGGGCTATGACTTCTTTTCCACTTTTTTTTCCTTACTGACATATTCCAGTAATTATGAAAATAGCAAGGTGGGTAATTATTAGATTCTGCCTCCCTTTGAAGTGTTTTGTATTTTTCATAATCCATAAAGAAATAACAGCAGATATATGGGACTGAAGCTGTACATACCTCAGTTGTTATCTGAGGTAAGATGCGAGATATTGCATCTTACCTCAGATAACAACCAGCACAAATTATTTGAGGGAAATCGATAACTTGGAGTGATGTATTTATCTGACATCATTTTTTAGCTTCAAAACACCAGTAGTTTAGAGACATTTAAAAAAGAAGAATTGCCATTCCAGGCAACAAGAATCCCCCTATCTACAATTAATTTCTCTGATTGCTTGCTCTGAACTCAATTATCCTATTGACCCCTGTAACATCTCTGAGCCATTAGTTCCTTGTATTGCTTTGTTGACTACATGAACACCACTTTTGCTCTGTTCCATTTTCATACTGTTGCTTTGTAAGAATAACAGTGTGATTTCCCACTTTCTTTTTGCACCGTGAAAAGAACATTCCATCTTTACTTCATCCCCAACTAGTGTGATTTTGATTCTGTAACCAGCCTGTGTCTCTTTCTTCCAGGCCTTACACATTGGAGCTGGAATCCTACTATCAGACAGAGAATGAAGATGAAAGCCCTTTTATCTGCTCCCAACCTCGAGAAAATGGGATGCGGGATTGCCGCAGTGTTCCCATACGGAGGGAGGAAGGCCTGGTGTGCACTCTGAACTATTATTCCTACAATGACACCAGCAACACCTCTTGTGTCAACTGGAACCAATATTACACAAACTGTTCTGCCGGGGAGCACAACCCTTTCAAAGGAGCTATCAATTTTGATAACATCGGATATGCATGGATTGCAATATTTCAGGTGAATCAAAAAGGCCTAAACTGTGATATCGTGCTGCTGCAGCGACTGGGAAAATGAAGTTTGTGTTTCTTTTTGTTCAGAAGTACATTTGTTCTTCAAATCTGAACCAAATCATTAAATTGTTGAGAATCTGCAAGTCCTGTTTTTCCTATAATAAATATAGGTTCTGTGAGCACCAAATGTGCATGTGGTTTTATTATTATTATTATTATCCTCCATTGAATTATGCCAATTTTACCCTTGTTTGTGTGGGTGTGGGTTTTTTTTTTAATGCAAAGATTGAATAGGGCATAGGAATAGGAGCCCTAGAATCAGTCGGTGCATCCCTTGGACTTGCTTAAGGTGGTCCTTTACAAGTTACCTGTTTAGAATCCTGGTACAAATTTTCTAACCCTTCCCCATAACTGGTACTTTGGGGAAGACTGAAAAGAAGTAAGGAAAAAAAATGTGAAAGAATATGAAAGAAAAGGATGATAGATATCACATCCACCTTAAGCCTGGCTGTCCTACTACTTGATTTAGCCTTGTCTACCAAGTAGCATCAACCAATTTATCTGAGTGAATATGACCCACAATATGGACAAATTATCTTGTAGGTGACATAAAAGTTTCATAGCTCTTTTGTTAGATGTCTATAGTTTCTTGCCCTTCACAACCCTACATTCATCAAGATGAGCTAACCAATGGCTTCCTTTTCTTTTGCCTTATCGCAGGTCATCACCCTGGAGGGCTGGGTAGATATCATGTACTTCGTCATGGATGCTCATTCCTTCTACAACTTCATCTATTTCATTCTCCTGATCATTGTGAGTTTTGTCTCCAGTTCCAGAAGCATTAAACCTAGATTTCCACTGAGGAAAAGCCATATTGGGGTGCATGGAAGGACTAAGATAGGATTTATTATTAGAGCCTCCCAAACCATGATAGCCAGATAAAAAAGGAAACCAGATCCCACGTGCTTCTTGCATTTGCAAGGTGGCATTGAAATCACTTAGAAAAGCATTCTAGTCAGTGATACTGGTTTCCTCACTATTTACTACTCATGCTTTCTGTTCTACATTTTTATTTTAATAAGCAAATGTTGAAAAAAGAGAACTTTAAAAGTTAGCATATAACTGGCGTTAGATGATGCTTGAATTTGATCTACGGTGACAAAGACAAAGACAAAAAATTTGATCTTATATTGACATTTATGTTAAAAAAAACCTGCTGACCATGATATTTTTTTTCTTGCTCTGGTAGCCTCAAATAACCTCTACACTTTCCTTATAATATACATAACAGATTTAATAACAGCTGTCTCTTTCTGCCTTACTCCAATATTTGTCAAGATTATACAAAGCTTGTATGTCAGGGGAAAAATGGGGGAACAAAATTATGGCAAATAGTATTCAGACAGGTAAAATATAGGAGTAAGTTTTAAAAACAAAAACCTCAGATATATTCACATTAACCTACATGGGTAGTAATTATTTAGGATCTGTTTAGAATTGTGGTTTTTTTTAATCCAACAATAATCAATATCATTCTTACTCTGGGCCATTGCAAATGCAGACAGAGTACAGATTGTTAGATCATCTGTGGTTGTCTAAGACATGGACATAGATTCGAATCTATAGCTGAAGCTGTGGGGCCACAGGTGATCTCTTTCAGCATTTGGAAATCACCAACAATTGTTACTGAGGGTAAAATTATTAAATGCATGGTTGCTTATAAACGGAATGAAATCACATTTAATCCTGCCCCACCAATTTGCAGTAATACCTCAGCAAAGATGCAGATGCTGTGTAAACGATGGTGGGTAAAAATACAAACTGTAAATAAAACAGAAAAATTAATAATTTCTAGAATGCTGACTTGAGGACTTTGAGATAATTATTTACAGAACATTAGAGAACATTGCAATGATTTGTACGTTTTAATGAGGAAGAATAAATGTGAAACAGGTGTCAGGAATGTAGACCCTGTTTCAGGCCATTAAAACTACTTTTCAGAAAGCAGAGTTCAGATAAATCCTCCTAGGGAGGGACTAGATGTACAGAACTAGAGGTAATACTAGACTAAACTTGGGGATCACAAGTTTAACTCTTTCATGGCTATGTTAAATTTAGAGTGAGTGTAATGAGCCACAAGAGTAGACAGAATCTGTAACATATAACATAAGCAAACCAAAAGCCTAAAGCCTAAAAAATCCTAAGTTTTTTCAGGGTCTGGATCAGTGGTGAGTTGCCCCCCCCCCTTCGGACCAGTTCACAAGAACTGGTAGTAAAACTGGTTGGAGGCTCCGCCCACTGGCATGTGCAAAAAAGTACGCAGGCACGATGCGAACCAGTAGTAAAGGTAAGGAGAACCCACCCCTGGTCTGGATCATATTTACCTATTATTTATAAGAAGTATATTCTCCAAGAACCTTCAATCCTATTCTACAAATAAGATAAGTAGACGTAAGCAAATAAAAAGGAGAAGCAAATAGGATTAAACCTGTATTTCGGAAAGCTCAAAAATAAAGAAGACTCTGGACAGAGACCAAAAGACAGTAACGCTTTTGTATCAGGTGAAACATGATGTAGAGCAGGGATGTCAAACTCACGTCATTACAGTAGCATCATGTGATGTATCGGGACTTTTTTCCCCCTTCACTAAACCAGCACATGTGGCCAGCGCGTGACGCATCTGCCCCGCGGGCCAGGAGTTTCACAGCCCTGATGTAGAGTGTACCATAACTATAGCTCTACCACTGAGACAAAGTTTTTTGTTTTGTATATTGTTTTGTTTTGCTTTTGTGGCCATCTTCTGGTTCTCATCCGGCAAAAGCTCCATTGGAGGCTTTCAGCTGAAGCTCTTAAGGTATATGCAGTTACATATGGAGATAAATGTTATTTCATGCTTCTAGGTCTTAAATCATGAATGCTATAAGGCCAAAGGCAGTATCTGGAATCTAAACATAGAAATGGACTGGAGGCCCGGAGCAGATGGCTTAAGACAGATATCCTCATGTCCTGTTTGAGTTAAAAATGTAGAATTCAGATTCTGCACCAACTGCAGTTTCAATACCTTCAATATACTTCAAAGATTTAGTGCATTACAGTCATTTTACCTATGGTTTACTAGAGTATGCATAAAAGAAGCTGGACATATGTATGGTAGAATATCTAACTTTGCAGCTGGCAGGCCTTTGATAGCCAATTGAATTAAAAGTGATTTTTCCCCCAAACACCAATTTTCCAAAGTTCTCTTTAACAAACTTGGTTAAGATGAAAGCAAGAGTGTTCCAGAACATTTCAGAAAACTGAACTCTTGAGTTAGGAACCAACAGGTAGTATTTATGTCTGCATGAAGGTGGAAATATTCTGAATCTTTTTCTCACAGCCTCATAATATACTGGAGAAGCGGTTAGTCCCTTCTGTAATAAAAGGGAAGTCTGCAGTTGTGAATGAGGTACACAATGGTTACTTGAATCCTTTTCAACCCCCAAACCCATTTTTATACCAATACTGCCTGGCTATTGCAGTCCTAGAAAAAGCCTAGGCTCTTGTTCCTTTTTTGCCACCAAAAAGTTTTTGCTTGCCAGTGAGTTTCACATACCACTCAGTTATGTCCATGAGGGGTCCTTGGTACTCTCTGAGTTTGGTTGTTTTCTTGCAGATGTTTCATTACCCAAACTAAGTAATATCATCAGTGCACTCATTTTAACCATGAGCTACGAATGTTCTCCTTTATTAATTATGTCCATTTACATTGCCTGAGTTTACAAATGTATGTACTCATGCTATAATCACAAGAAGGGTATTATACCAATAGATTACATCTGCAGTGGGGAATGGTTTTTTGGAACATGAGATTTTAAAAATGCTGGTCGAAAAGAAAAAGAGCTACAGCTTCCATGGATGAGGAATCTCCTAGTTAAATAGACTGACCAGGGCACCCATGCAGGGCCAAGAAGTAGCAAATAGCAAAATTAGCATCATAATGTAAGCTGTGTCCCCTTTTTAAATACATATATTGTGGCAATTTTTTTTTTCATTCTGACAAAACTGGCGGATTCTGTAGATGCTTCTGAAAGCCTCCAAAAAGAAGGAGAAATATGCCTTCTCTCTCTCCCCCCCACCCCTCCAGAGTGGAACACCTCTGAGGTTATCCAGAAAGAAGGCCACAGAATCAGGGTTGAAATCCAGCAGGTTCTGACAGTTTCTGGAGAACCGGTAGTGGAAATTTTGAGTAGTTCAGTAGTTCAGGCAAATACCACCTCTGGCTGGCCCTAGAGTGAGGTAGGAATGGAGATTTTGCAATATCCTTCCCCTGCCACGACTACCAAGCCACACCATGCCCACCAAGCCACGCCCACTGAACCGGTAGTAAAAAAAATGGATTTCACCACTGCACAGAATGGTAGATGACTCAGCAATTTCTGCCTTCTGAGATGGCCTGAGTAAATACTCAATTTGTAGAATTAAGGTAGCCAAGAGAAAAGAACCAGTTGTAGGCTGCTTTTTGAGATCTTCAGACTGAATAGCCATCAGGAGCTACATAAAATGCAGCCTAATGGAGAGCTTGTTTTGGAGTAAAATTCAGATTCTTCAACTGCAGGCAGCTGCTGCCTGTTGAGTGCCAGCTAACAAAGGAAAAGATTTCCTCTGAAAACAGCCAGAGACTCCATAAGGGAAGTATCTGCCTTGAAAACTCTTCAAGTGAATGTGTTTAGGGGAGGAAAAAAAACCCTACTTAATTGTGATAATTACAAATACAGACTACCAAGAAATCTTTTGAAGTCAAAACAATCTTTATTGAGCTGCATTTGTCACTGGTGGAATGAGGAAGGTGGGGGATGAGATGAGGAAGAGAATGTCTTGATATGAAAGAAAGGAAGAGAAGAAGGGCAGGGAATATCATTGGGTACCTCTCCCATGGACAGTGATGGCTGTCATCTTGGAGTGAGTTTGGAGGGTTTTTTCAAGCTGGTTAAAGTCAGTCACTTCTATATGGTGATTTTAGGCATGGATGTGCTTCCCACATGACTCCTGAGCTTGAGAAGTTTATGACAAAGTCAGAACGTACAAAGCCAAGAAGATTGAGGCATCATTACAGCAGTTATTAAAGTCCAGGGGGAAGATTGCTAATTACTGAGTCTCCTCTGCTTGCTGTGCCCCCTTCTTGTCCCTGCCAGTTTATCTGTAAATTCCATGTGGGAGGTCATTAGGAAAGAAATTGAAAATGACATTAATCCCCGTATTGTTATTGCCCAGCCACAGTTGGACTACTCTGCCTAGTTCTGTTCCTTGCGTCTCAGAAAGAAGCAGGAAGAGCTAGAGGAGTTGCAGATAAGGGCAATCAAAATTATCAAGGGGTTGCAGCTAATTCTTTTATGTGAGGGGGTTACATCAAGTGGGGGGGAAGGATAAGCATATTAAAAAGGCAAATAGATAGACACGTATGAAATATGGAGAGTGTAAAATTAGCGGCCAGGTAATTTTTGTCGCGCCCTCAAAATATAAGAACCGGTGGTCATTCAATTAAATTAAATGGGGAAAGATTTAGGAGGACATCATCAGGCACCACATGGCTAAACTATGGAACTTGCTCTCAGAGGAAGGAATGTAGCTGTATGGTGTCTCTCAATACTACTGGTTGGAAACAGCTGAGAAAGTGCTGCATGCTCAGGAATCGGCAATTTGACATCCTTCAAGACATTTAGATTTCAGCTGTCTTTACCAGGAGTAACAGTCTGTGGAAATGATAGCCTCAAACATCTGGAAATCACCAAATTGCCTACTAACGAAATAGTCCAGTGGTTTCCAACCTTTCTGACTTTGTAGACCAGTGGCAGCAGCGGCAGTGGAGAGGAGATGGTTCGGGGGTGGGGGCATTTCTATTTGTGCAAGCAGTTCACATAAAGGGAACTTCGCACACAAGCACAAGTGCCCACTCTTCGTGCACGTGGAGGCTGTGCTTGTGAGCATGCTTGCCTGCTGCTTGCATGGCCTGGTTCCGAATGGGTCAAGGATTGGGGACCTGTGAAATGGCCTAATCCAACAGGTCCCTTACTACATTCTTGAAGTTAAGGAGAAAATCTGTCTAGCCTGATGTGGCAAAATGAAGGAATTACAGCCAGAGTCATAGAACTATGTCGATATAAACCAGAGCAATTATTTTTGATCAAAGGCTCCTCTGTTGTCATAACAGTAAAATGTCTGTAATATGATATATTTAAGGAGCAAAGTGCCTTTGCCATATGCCTTTTACAGCTTCTTGTTTTCTATCACAGTGCCTAAGCATTTAAAATTCTATAAAAAAACCAAGGAACTTTTTCATAGCCAGCATATTAGTCCTTCTCCTCCTATAACCATCTCTTCTTCATGCAATATTTTATTCTTTTTACATCTCCTTAAGTTGTAAAGGTAATTTGTCATGTGGCTCTGAGGAACCGCTGCTTAAGAAATATGAGCCAAAATAATGCTTACTTGGAGGCGTGCAAAACTATTCACTTCTTTGGTTTCCAGACAGTTTTTGAAAAGATAACTTATAGGATGTGTTTAGACTTCAACATTGGCATTTGTTTTATATAGGATGGGGGTTCTGGAAGCAGAATATACTGTACATAATCTGTCTTTATGCTTGCTGCAGTCTATGGGAGCTTTTTTCAAGCCTAATTGTAGGATAGGTTTAGAAGGGTGATTCATAGCATCATAGATACTCCTACAAAGTGTTTCATTTCCCTTCTTCCAGTGTGTAAAGCTGTGTGAAAATAGACAATATTGGTCAGGTATCTCCATGCACTTCCAAAAAACTGGCGAAGAAAACTGCAGGGACTGGTCCAGACAGTTACCGTGGTCAAGGCCAACTTGAAGGCTTTCTCAGATCCTTGAGAAGAACTCAACAGGTGGACAGAAATGCCAAATCTAGTCTTAACATCTGACTGACAGGGCAACCATTCATAATAATATGAAAGCATGTATGGATATAGGAATTTAGCATTGTGTATCATTAGAAAGAGTGTGCAACACATATATACCCTGCTGCCAGATTTCCCCAGGGAAATGCAACACCTACGATGGAAAAAAGGCTGCTATTCCTTTTTTAATGGATTTACTTATTTATTTCCATTCCATAAATAGGTAGATTCTGGTGAAGTGTGACATGTTGGTCATGATGCAAACTTGCATTCATTTTACTAGCCCTACTGAATTCAAGAGGAAGTCTCAAATAAGTGGGTAGAATTGCACCATTAGTTTGGAGTTTCTCCATATTTTTATCTCCATAGAGTGATATCAGGTGATCTCCCATCCTAATCCTAACCAGACCCAGGACAGCTTATTAGCTTCAGTGTTTGTTAACCTTAAACCTTAACCTTTGTCTCTTGGATGAAATGCTCCTGGTTCGGACCGGATCACTCGATCCGATAGCAATAGCAGCGGGCGGTTCGGAGAACTGGTAGCAAAACTCCCTGCCCACCCCCATGCCCAGCTGAGCCGCTCGATCATCAGAGGTTTTTTTAAAAAACTTTTGAAAGCATTTTTTCTTCAGGCGAAAAAATGCTTTAAAAAAAAAAGCCTCTGATGATTGCACAGCTCAGCTGGAATTGTCAGAGGCTTTTAAAAGCATTTTTTCTGCAACCTCTTCAGCCGAAGAGGTTGTAAAAGAATGCTTTTTAAAGGCTCCTTTGACAATCCTAGCTGAGTTGCCTGATCATCAGAGGTTTTTTTTTCTTTTAAAGGCAAAAAAAATGTTTTTAAAAGAAAAAAAAGCCTCTGACAATCAGGCAACTCAGCTGAGATCGTCAGAGGGGCCTTTTAAAAGCATTTTTTTACAACCTCTTTGGCTAAAGAGGTTGTAGAAAAAATGTTTTTAAAAGTAAAAAAAAAAGTTGGCCATGCCCACCCAGTCACATTACCTCCCCCCCACAATCCATGGCCACAGAACTGGTAGTAACAAATTTTACATTTCACCACTGCTTTGTCCCTTAGATGAAATATTAAGCTGTTAGTGCAAGGTTCTTTCCCTTCCTTGAGTTTTAAAATAATATGATGTTGGCTTGGAGTCCACAGCTGTTTTGGGGGGAAAATGTTTTTTTCTCCATCTCTACATACTCTCTCCGTTGCGCTTCTTCACATACATAGGGCTAATCACAAACTACTTCTCTTTTAGGTGGGCTCTTTCTTCATGATAAATCTCTGCCTTGTGGTCATAGCAACCCAGTTCTCAGAGACCAAGCAGCGAGAGAGCCAGCTAATGAAAGAGCAGCGAATCCGCTACCTCTCCAACGCAAGCACGTTGGCTAGCTTTTCGGAGCCAGGAAGCTGTTACGATGAACTCCTCAAATACCTTGTCTATGTCCTTCGGAAGGCCGGCAAGCAAGTGATGGAAACTTGTTGGACCACAGGGGTAAAGATGGGCTTCCTCTCCAGCCCAAGCAGTAAGAATAGCGCAGAGAGACAACCGTGCAAACATCGTCCACGGAAAAGGTCATCAGTACATCACCTCATTCACCATCACCATCACCATCATCACCACTATCACCTAGGCAATGGAAGCCTACGGGCCCCACGAGCCAGTCCAGAAATTAGTGATGTGGAAACCAGCTCCCTTCACAATGGTGCCAATCGGTTGATGCTTCCATCAGTAGTCAATCCTTCTCACATGGCACCTGGCAACACAGAATCTGTTCACAGTATCTACCATGCAGACTGCCATTTTGAGCCAATTCATTGTCAATCATCTCTCTCTCAGACTGGTCTCAGTTTGCCGGGACCTGAGGTGCTTCCCAGTACTGTAGTTGGCAGCAAGGTTTACCCAACAGTACACCCAAGTAGCTCCCACGAGCTCCTCAAAGATAAAGGTTTGCCAGAGTCCACATTGAACCCTGGGGCTAGCATGCTGATGAATCTTAACATCCCACCAGGGCCTTATAGTCCGATGCAGAAGATATTGGAAACACAGAGCACTGGTAAGTATTAAGCTTGGCTGTTGACCATTCAGTCAAGCTTGAATGGGAGGTAGAGTAGTAATCTTTCTGTTCCTCTTTTCTCTATTTTGTCCTTAGCATTTCCACCAAGCTACATCTCAGGGACAACAGGTGTGTTTTGCTTATGGAGTCTCAGAAAAAGGTTGCAAAAATTCCTGCCTGCCATTTTGGAAAGCTATTGCCAATCATTGTTTACAGCATGGAATCTGATGGGCAGCATTTTGAAACAAGGGTCTAATCTAATGACTGAATTCACACTTCACATTACTGTACCCCATGGTGTTTTACTCAGGTTTATATGAGCCATTGTGGCTGTAATATTTGAAACCAGTGAGAAATCAACACAAAAACCATTCAATATATATATATATACTTCCGGCTTGCCCAGGCCATGAAGAACCATTCTTCTGAGAATTTAGGTTCTCTGAGGATTTGTCTAAAAGCTGAAAATGTGTGTGTGTGTGTAGGTATGAGAGGGAGGGAGGGGAAGAGAGAGTGGGGAGGCTTGTATAGCATAAATATATAAGGTGTTATTGTTGGATAGCAATATGTTTTTTGTTTGCCACCTTTTTTCCTTCTTGCATTCATATCCTTTCAAAACAATTAAAAAACATGCATGTGATTGATCTTTTTGGAGGCTGTGGGCTTCTTTCTGTGCAGGATTGACTTGGGGGTCACACTGATTCAATCCTGTGGAATATCAGGGATGATTCTAAGCAAACAGGCACAGGTCCAGCCAGCATCTTCTGTAATTTATAAGAGTCTCCCGTCTGGAAATGGGGAGTTTCAGTCATCATCCAAAATGCTGCAAATATTTATTCAGAAGCGTGACTGTTCCCCTGTAACAACACCATTAATGTAATGTAAGGATGGCCTCTGGAGAGTCCACATTTCACTTTCCAAGATTTTTCTGTGTGTTTGCAGTGGGTTTTTGTTGTTGTTGTTGTTGTTGTTTTGAATCTCTCTAAGCATGAAAGGCTTTCTGGGAATGAGACAGGGCCAGCTCGCCAAAATCTAACAATTTGTCTCCGAGAGAAGGTCAGGCTAGGTGATCCAAGGTTCCCTGCTGACTTTAAAATGAGATAGGGGTTAAAGCTGGATTCAGAATGGGTTCTGAGGACAAACTCCTCACCTCACTGTAGCCAACTTCATTAGGGGCTCTTCCTCTTGCATTGGAAAGCCCATTGTCAGCTGGGATTGATTTCAGAATGGTGAGTTGGAAAAGAAGTTGAAATACCTGCAAGCAGCAGGAGTGCATGGGCTATGGTGGTGTCTCTGCAGCTCCTAATACAGGTAGTCCTCAATTTATGACCTCAGTTGAGCCCAACATTAAGTGAGACATTTGTTAAGTGAGCTTTGCCCCATTTTACAGCCTTTCTTGTCACAGTTCTTAAGTGAATCACCACAGTTGTTGAATTAGTAACGAAGTTGTTAAGTGAATCTGACTTCCCCATTAAATTTGCTCATCAGAAGGTCACAAAAGGTGGTTTACATGACCATGGGATATTGCAACCATCATAAATATGAACCGGTGGCCAAGCCTCTGAATTTTCATTGCATGACCATGGGGATGTTGCAACTGTTGTAAGTCTGAAAAACGGTCATACCTTCACTTTTTTCAGTGCTGTTCTAACTTTGAACTGTCATTAAATGTCAGTTCAGTGTATGTCGTAAGTCGAAGACTATCTGTATTACATGTGCCGTAGACTTGATTGCTTTCTGTTTCACCTTAATGGCAAAATGAGTAATGACGTAGCTGCAAATGCTTGCCCATGGACAGCATTCACTGGTGAGTTCTAAGGTGTGTGTGTGTTTGTGTGTGTGTGTGTGTGTGTGTGTGTGTGTGTGTGTATGCACATGTGTTTGGCTCAGCCTTAGATTTGTAAATCTGACTAGATTTCCACAATTCAAGGTAGGGAACTAAGCAGCCATCAAGCACTTTCCCCCCCCCGAGAAAAAAGTTGTTGCTGATATTAAATAAAGAAAAAGAAAAACTGTCATTATTTGAGTAACCTCCGGAAGAATTGTTATTTTTTTTTAGCCTGGGATGAAAGAGATGAAGTTAAATAGTTATTGATGTTCATTTCCCCGAATAAATATTTTGGGTGTGCCCCCCACCCCACCCCCTAATTTGTTATGGCAAAGGTAACCTTTAATTGGTATAGCACAAAACACAACACTGTGTTGTTTTGAAAGTCTTTTATATTTTCTAACCAGGGATGTTAATTCTGATCTTGCTCAATGGAAAACTCTTTTGCGTAGTTATATGCCACTGACGCTTCTGCTTGAATGAAAAGTGGTGTAAATTAAGCTGTGTATTCTTTTAGGCTTTAATATTTTGTGGAGATATTGCAGCTTACATGCCAGCTCTCTAACAAATGCAAATGTTTCCCAAGAAATGGTTTGAACGAGGCAACTGAAAACCCATGTTTTGTAATATTCACAGCCACTTAGAAATGTACCATTCGAACGTGGATGATTCACAGTTTACACTGTTTCAGCAGTTTTTCTGATCGTTTTCTAGGGGTGTTCTTGAACGTTTCCTATTATTCCTCTGTAACTTGGCATTTTCCCAGGTAGAATCCAAGGGTGTCTGCAGGGTATGGCCAAAAAAAAATGGTACAATCAAAGCTCTGCCTATTTTTTATTGTCTTATGTTATTGTGGCCACCATCCTGACTTTTTTTGACACACTCTGCGGTTACTCTTGGTACAATAAATAAGAAAGAGAGAAAGGTTCCTAAGTCATGCCTTGCCTTTCCCAGACAAGAATCTCCTTGACCCACATTACTTAGAGAGAAAGCAGGGAAGGATCCCATTCAGACATTTGCTTAACAACAGATCAATTGGCCAGATCAGTTCAATAAATTTGAGTAACCTTAATTGGTTAACTTTTTACTTAGTAAAATCAGAGACCTCAAATTTCAAAATAATACATCATTTTCTGAAGGACTTGTACCCTTCAATACTCCTTTTATTAAATTGGGCAACTCTTTCTGGAAATAGTGCTGCAGAACAAAAAGTATGTTAATGTTTTAAAACAGTCAGCTTTTATAATTCTAATCATGAGTCTAGATCTCTTTTGCGTAGCCTTCAAGAAATGTTTTGAGTCAGGTTCAGCAGATATTTCTTCCTTTATTATTCAAAGATTACATTTATGTAGCCCAAAACAGACTCTCTCCTTTATTTTCAGTACAGACCTTACAAGCATAAAATATCAGCACTCTTATTTATTGAAGGGTATTTATAAAATTTTGATCCGGCATTTTCACAGCTAAAACTGTTCCAAAGTGTGAAAAACTTTTAGAATAACATTAAAACCCTTACAAATGTAAAAGCAGCTAAAGAATAAAAGCAAGGTAAAATCTACAGTGGTGGCAAGCTCCAAAAGGCAGGATCACCACTTTCAACAAATGAAGGACTGAAAATCAGGGAGGGTAAAATTGTCTTCATGCACTTCCAGAAAGAATACGGTGGAGATGGCTGATACTTTCTGGAATTCCAGAGTTCAGATTATGATCCCCCAAAATAGTTATAGCCACTGTTGTACTTGATAACATCCAGTAGTAGGTTTCTACCAGTTCGCACCAGTTCACCCCAGTTCAGGCGACCCGGTACCAGCGGTGGGAGGCTCCGCCCACCCGCCCGGACGTCATCATGGACGCTCTGCTCATGCGCAGAAGGTTCTGTGCATGCGCAGAAGCGCTGTGCGCTCACAGTTCCGAACCAGTAGCGAAGGTAAGTGAAAACCACTACCGATAACATCATCTGTACCAGCACTACCAGCACTTCCATCACCATCCTCATCTTCATTGCTGCTACCAATATGCTGCTGCTGTTTCTGCAACAACAACAAAAGCTCTGGGTTACAAGCTAAAGGGCATCCATCCCACCACTCTATGCAACCAGGGTTCTAGGTTTCAAATGTAGCTCTTGCCAAAATAAGGTATCCTCATACAAAGTGTGAATGAATAAGTCTGTCTCATTTGATCTCAGTTGGCTTCTCACGTTGTAACTCTTCCATTCATTTTCTCCTGTTTTAGTGTCTTTTCCCTTGACTTCAAAAAATACTCATGAACGTTCATGTTTTTAAGCATATTCCTACCATATGATTTTGTTTTGTACTAATTTAATTTAATGTTAATACTTAGATTGATATCCAGGCTTTTCTCTCAAGTTGTCCTACATAGCATTGCCCCCACTCTGTTTTCCCCGGAACAGCGACCCTATGGAGGTGCTTAGAAAAAATAACTGCCCCACAGTTGCCCAGTGAGATCCCATAGTTTGATCTGAGCCTCTAAGGCCCAGGTTTGATTCTTTAATCACTATATCACACTGGATCTTGCATATAGCTCCATTTTTTCTGCACTCTCTTTTTTATATGAACAGATAGTCTTCGACTTATGACCACAACTGAGTTCAACATTTCTGTTGCTAAGTGAGACAGTTGTTAAGTTAGTTTTGGCCCATTTTAAGACCTTTCTTGACCCAGTTGTTAGGCAAATCATTACAGTTGTTAAATTAGTAGCAATAGCAATAGCAGTTAGACTTCTATACCACTTCACAGTGCTTTGACAGCCCTCTCTCAGCAGTTTACAGAGTCAGCATATTTCCCCCAACAATCTGGGTCCTCATTTTATCCACCTCAGAAGGATGGAAGGCTGAGTCAACAACTGTTAAATGTTTCTGGCTTCCCCGCTGACTTTGCTTGACGAAAGGTCGTAAAAGGGCATCACATGATCCCGGGACATTGCAGCCGTCACAAATGTAAGTTAGTTGCCAAGCATCTGATTTTTGATCAGATAACCATGGGGATGCTGCAATGGTCGTACGTGGGAAAAATGGTCATAAGTCAGTTTTTTTCAGTTCTGTTGTAACTTTGAATGGTCACTAAGCAAACGGTTGTAAGTTGAGGACTGCCTGTACTGGTTGAAGTCAACAGTAAAAGGAAATGGCCTAAAATTCTTAGGATTTTCACACACACACACACACACAAAGGCCACATCTGGGTTTTGTCAATAACACATTTTTTTTTCTTTTTTTAAAATTTTAAAATTTTATTATAATACAATATGACAAACACATAACATACAACAAATAAATATATCCACTTTTTAACCAATGTTTCTTAGTGGTCTTTTTGTTTTATACCTTTCCCCCCCCCCATATATCTCTTACTGTTTTATTTTTTTTCATTATCCCTTTTTCTTTGGTTACATTGCATTTTCTAACACTACTACTAGTCTTACTTTTATACATTTCTATATATTTGTTATATATACATATTTTACATTTCTAATTTCTCCCCTATATATATTTTATTCTTTATTTCTAGTCCCAAGCCATTCATGCCATTTGTTCCAGATTTATATAGTAATCTGTCTCTTCTTTTTCTTTAATTTCTTTTGTTAATTTGTCCATCTCGGCACATTCTAAAACCTTTCCTATTACTTCTTCATCTGTATCACATTTTTCACATATTTTGAAAAATATCACATTTTTCGTCTGCTCCAAAATGGGACCTCTAAGAAGCCTGATAAACAAAGATGTATTTATTTATTTACTTCTCATTTTAGGTCCCTGTCAAAGTTCCTGCAAGATTTCCAACAAAGGGGGAAAACCTGATAATATTTGCAGCCCAGAAAGTTGTCCCTATTGCACGAAAACTTTGGCTAACAATCCAGAGCAGAAGGATCATGAGGCTGGAGACTCCGATAGCGATGCGGTATACGAATTCACCCAGGATGCTCACTACGGTGACCAGCGAGACCCTAAGCCCCAGAAAGCTCAGGGAAGAAAAACACGGAAACTTCTAGCCTTCTGGAAGGTGGTTTGTGAGACATTTCGGAAGATTGTGGATAGCAAATACTTTGGCCGTGGCATCATGATCGCTATCTTGATCAATACCCTCAGCATGGGCATTGAATATCACGAGCAGGTAAGCAGAAGCTTATCTCTATTTTAGTCCTTTCGAATCGATTTTCCCTACAGCCAAAGAGCCCAAGAGTCGGAATTGTTAGCTCCATCTTGCTTCTGCTCTTAGCCCCTGGAGTGAAAATTCATGCCTTTCAGCATCGATTAAGGTTGACCCTCTGCTTTGCGCTGTATAGCTAGGTTAATTCTGCTTGTTATTAGATGAAACTGCGATGCATTTTAAGGGCAACAACAGTGGCAGTTCCTCAGTAAACTCTTCTTAGCGTGTTTTCCCGAATTGGGAGAGGCGCATCTGAGCAGGGTACTCATTGGTTGGTTTGAAAATGAGCAAAGTACAGAGGCTTGAAACTTTATCGTTAACAAAGGGGGTTGGTTTGAATGTTGGTAGGTTGGCTGGAAGTTGGCAGGTTGGCTGGAGTTTGGAGGTTGGCTGGCTCTATTGTTGGGATGGTGACAACAATGTTGGACAGCAGAAATTTGGGTGGGGTGAGATGGGGGGAAACCCAGTGGAACAGGGAACTACCCAGCCCACCTGTTACTCTCAGCTATAGTAGATGTCTTCTCCCACTGCCAAATGTTGTCAGGATGGCTTTAGGGTGTGGGAAAGGGGTGGGGGGCAATCTTAGTCCATCCCAGATAGCAAAAAGAGATTGCTTTAATGGCTGATAGCTTAAAGTAACACAGTTGTAATCAGTTGGTGGTTGAAAGCATCAGCCTTTGAGATGAGAATGAGAATTGCTAGTTACTACACCTTTCTGTACTTTGCAGTAACGGTGAGAGTTCCATGACCTGATCAGTGCTGCAGAAATTATGTGAAATAATGTGGTGTTTGTTTCTGATAGCTACTTTATAAATAATTATTTATGTTAAATCATTTGGTTTCTTAATAGCTATTTTATAAATCAAATAAGATGAAATCGGTACTGTACAATGAAATAAGTACTGTATATGGATGCTTTTTGCCAAAGCTAATATCAGCTTTTTCTTGCAATTGGGATGTTGTTGTCACCTTTTACATAGATCTGCTGGTTGCTCAGATCAGCCCTATTAAGGATGTAGGATCTGTACTTGGAGTATGTTTTTAAAAGAATTAATGGGATTAAAAGAACATCACAGCAGGTCCCTGTGTTTAGCTGACCTTGGCAGAACACTTAGATCTGGCTAGGACTTGGATGGGAGAGCACCAGAAAATCCCAGGACTGTAATGTGGATTGAAAATTTGAAGGAAAAAAAAGAAAGAAAAAAAGATCCTGGAAGAAGGCTCTGGTCAATTATTTCTCAATAAGATAAGATAAATTAACTTGGCATAATGTTTCAATTCTCAGGTCCTGTATCATTTCAGGTCCTGATGATGAGTTAGTTAAATCAAGTCTGACCTTCCCTTCTCTTCTCTTCTCTTCTCTTCCCTTTCCTTCCCTCCCCCGCTTTTCCTCCCTCCCTTCCCCTTCAAATGTCAAATTTATTAATTGTTCAGAACCTGCCAATAATTATATTATATTTTGAGAGGCTAATGCAAAAGTGTATATTTCTATTGACCCCAGTGTAGAAAATAAACAGAGGTCTATAAAATAACTATAGGTATCACCAAAATGGTAGCCTCTTCCAGCGGGGAATTCCACTTACCTTCTCTACCAGTTTGGGAATGGGAGCGGAAGCGCAAGCATGATATATGTGCCTCTTCTGCATATGCGCAGAGCCATCCTGTCAAAAACAGGATGTAATGATGTCCCAGCAGGTAGGTGAAGCTTCCCGCCGCCAGTGCTACCGGTTTGCGCAAGCCAGATAGATCCAGCCGGATTTCATCACTGTCCTCTTCCTAAAGAACTCCTGTGAGTATGTATCCCATCTGCTCAAACAAGTCAGACACAAGTTAGAAAGAGGTTTTAATCGTAGAACTGATTAAGGAACAACATGTTAATCAGAATGGCCATCTGGCCTCATACCATGCTATGTGCTGGTGTCCTCTCTTGACATGCTCAGAAGCATCTACTTATCTGGGGCTGCCAACTACTGTACCCTGTTCACCGTTCACAGGAACAACTTGACGAGTCCCCAGATTCCCACGATTTTGTGAGAGAAGAACCTAAAGCATTTCAGATTTCAGTGAAGAACAAGCAAGCGGCATTATACCTCACACTGAGGTTCAGACAATTTTGACTTGTAAAGAAACAAGACTGGTTGAGTTAGATATTGGTTGCAAACATACTTTATCTTTAGAAAGTGTGGCATATATTTAAACTAAACGTAACCTTAGCAAGCAGGAGTGTCAATTTTGTGTAGAGAGTAAGACAGCAGGCTAGAAATTGGGAGATTGTGAATTCTAATCCTGGTGTAGGCAAAATCCAGCTGGATGACTTTGAGCCAGTTATTCTCTCTCGGCCCTAGGAAGAAGCAGGCAATGGCAAATCACTTCTGAAATCTTGCAGAGAAAACTGTAAGGACTTATCCAGGCAGTCATGGCTACTCCACCCCAACTCAAAAGCTCCCTCCACCAAAGCAAACAAAAATGTATGTAGATATATTTTGAAGGTATCTGATTGGAAGATCAATGTGGAGGTGGGTCTAACTCTTTTGGGGTTAATCGTTTTTTTCCGTTCAAAATCTCTCCTCTGTCTATCTTTCTTCTGTGGGGAGTAGAAGAGCAGTTGAAGGAAGGGGAGATCAAACAGGAAAAAGGCTGGTTGTGAAAAGGTTATGTATTTTACAACATGCTCTTCATAGCCAATCTTCCACCCAAATTCACATTTTGTTGGTACTGTATTATCTCCATTAAAATACGACTATTGGAGCTTCTGCTTTTTAAATCTCTCCCTGCTGTATAATTTCCAGATAATTTTCCAGCTGTAAATCTTTGAGCACCTCACTGGGAAAAAGAAACACTGAAAATGTCTAAACTACTTTGCATTGAACATAAAGTATATATCTAGCTGTCTTCTCCAACCTGGTGCCCATCAGATATATTGGATGACACCACCCAGCACAAAGTGGAGCAGTTTAGGAAAGGCTGATGTATGGGACCAAACTAGCTTGAAAGCATCATTGTTGCTGTTTTTCTACCTTGGCTTTCTTTCTTTTTGCTGTTGAGCACAAATCCTTTTCTTTCTTTCTTTTTATTCAGCCCTTGGCAGCAAAACAGCAGCTGCAAATTCAATTCTGCAGCTGTTAATACAGGTGACAATGTCATCCCAGTGTATTAATATAACAGCAACTATACATTATGGGATAAAGGCCATTTGTATGCTTGATGTGTCACTTTGAGCCGATGCGCTTCTGGAATCGAAACCCAAGACTGACCAGTTTTTCTTGTTTGTTATGACCTTAAATAGAATGACGCTATTCAACTCATCCCAGTAGGATCTATGGCATGTTGTTTGACCTCCATTATGTTGCTCTAACTCAAAATATGCCTCCCAAAGAACAATGAACTGGGTGCTTTTGAAATTCAATTTAATTCTAAGAGAAACAGTAAGCGGATCTATTTTTTTATTTTTTTTGAGAAACCAGGTGGAAATGATACTTGAATTAAAGTTCACTTTTGACACCTTTGACCATCTGATAGTACCAATGTCATTTCTGCATACAGTATGTGCGGTTCCTTTGACTGCCCTTCCAATTATCCATCCTTCCTTGTTAGAAAGTCTTAATAGGGAGGGACGTACAAGGAGAGAATGTAGCAGCCAACTTCCTTTTCTTAGACTGATCAGAAAATGTATATCCACATCAATATACTTGGTTTCCTTGGGTCAGTGGGCTAGTCACTGTGAATAATACTTGTAAACCCCTTGTCCCCTGTGGTTCATTTCTTCGTGGATGCATGAAGTTTTGATTGTGAATTAATATTTTTAAGTATGCTTAATTCATGGGAAGAGTTTTCGTTTTAGAAGATATTTCATTTACAAAGGGATATTTCCAGTTTGCTCATACAGTATACTTTAGATGTGTTTTTAAAGTATATTTTAAGGTGAAAATAGCACCAAAATGTTCAGGAACTTTTAAAAGCTGGTCGATAATTTAATTTGTATCTGCCAGGTAACCAAATCAGCACGAGATGAAGAGTTCAGATCTTAGCTCGTCTTCTCATTTCTCATTTCTCAAACCAGTTTTCTTTTTATCAACCAGTCACCATAGATGAGGCTAATTATTTTAAAATGTGAGATTATTACTTATGAGTCCTGGGATTCTATTAGGGAACAGGCAGGGATGCGTAAAAGCTCTAAAACTATTCACAGTCAGAATGAATAATATATGAATGACAATACAAGGTTAGTGAGGTAGTCCAAGAGATGTTTTGGTAATATTCCAAGTCAAGGGAAGTCTAGTGATTTTTGTACCTCAGACTGAATGTAATTGTGACAATAAAAATAGAACAATACATTGAATAATAGACAGTTTCCTGGCATTTTTCAATACCCCAAAATCATATTGAGATATCTCTGCCATTCTGGCTTATGGCTGGCCCAATCCTGATATTAATCTGTGTACCCTGAATATCTTGATAGCCAGACTAATCTCTTCCAAGTTTCCTTCCTGAGAACAAAAAAGAGAACGTTGTACATTTTTAAGAGACTCTTATATCCTCACGACAACCATCCATTAAATACTTTGGGAAATTTTGCCCATTATTTCTGAATATGTGTCACTAATGAGTCATTCTCATGAACACCATTGTTATAAAAAAAAAAATGAGGCAATCTCACAGCACATTCATTTTTTTAGGAAGATCAGCTATTTCTTCAAAAGAAGAAGCTGTCATAATTATTTAAGGCATCGTATGAGCTCCTTAGCTTGCTTTCCATAATAATGAGCAATTGGAATTTTTGTTATTAATAGAACTCAGTGGACTATTCTCCCTATTAATTCAGGTGTGATGCCTTTTGTAAAAAAAATAAATGATGAGTTAACTTGCTGAGAAATTTCAAGAATCCTGTTAGCAGAGGAGATATAAATGCTAAAAACCAAGTATATTGAACCATCATGCCTAGGTCTTCTCTGTGAAGAGCGATGCTGTTCTCCCTCTCACACATCATCTCATAATGAAAATCAGTCTCAGTGCTATCCCAGTGCTATCACTTTAGCCTGCAAAATGTTAAACTGCCCTGCTTCCCTCAGAGACAAAGGATCGTGGCTCCACCAATTATTTTGAGTAGAGGGCTTCTTAACGTGCTGAAAATCAATTGGTCTGAAGACACAATTATCTCAACTACAGCTAAAATTGGCCTCTAAGAGCAGATGAAACATTGGAGAAGAGGAAGGGTTCCCATGTGGTAATGGAAAGAAACTGTAAAAGCAGCAAATAAACCAAGCTCTTCCAAATACATTTCAGATAAGCAAGCAAAGAAATAATTAGGACTGTGATGCAGTGGCCTACTGTGCGGTTCCTGTATAGATGGCCAACGGGGATAAAAACAACAGTGATCTGATTTTAGGAGGGGAGTTGGAAAATACAAATGTCGGGTCTAAAGAAGGCCATGATGTGAGAAGGTGTACCATTGGTTTGATAAAAAAACAAAGTAAATAAAGTCTGATTGGTTGATAGCAATTGTAATAGAGACAGAGATAGAGATATTCATTCTGTAGGAACTTAAGCACTAGAAATGGTTTTTTAAAAATTCTAAATATATGTTGAAGAAAGTGACTTTTTGCTACAATTAGAAGCAAGTGCTGGAAGTTAAGCCTCTAATGGCTCTCAAAAAAAATGCAAATGACCAGCTGTCTGCAAGGAATATAAATCCTTCCATTCCCCACCATCCAGTCAGAGCTGAAGAAGCTTCTTGGATGAGAAGTCAAAA
The DNA here is from genome assembly GCF_028640845.1 of Ahaetulla prasina. NCBI lineage: Eukaryota > Metazoa > Chordata > Lepidosauria > Squamata > Colubridae > Ahaetulla > Ahaetulla prasina. Next base: position 132,957,509 of record NC_080540.1, read on the forward strand.
AAACCCCAGAAAGTCCAGTTGCCTCTTGAAAAAAACACCTTTGGGACAACTATGAGCTGGATGACTGAGACTCTCAAAGACTGTGAGAGGGATCTTGAAGTCCTAGTGGACAACCATTTGGATATGAGCCAGCAATGTGCAGCAGCTGCCAAAAAAGCCAACACAGTTCTGGGCTGCATAAACAGAGGGATAGAATCAAGATCACGTGACGTGTTAATACCACTTTATAATGCCTTGGTAAGGCCACACTTGGAATAGTGCATTCAGTTTTGGTCGCCACGATGTAAACAAGATGTTGAGACTCTAGAAAGAGTGCAGAGAAGAGCAACAAAGATGATTAGGGGACTGGAGGCTAAAACATATGAAGAACGGTTGCAAGAACTCAGTATGCCTAGTTTAACGAAAAGAAGGACTGGGGAGACATGATAGCAGTGTTCCAATATCTTAGGGGTTGCCACAAAGAAGAGGGAGTCAAACTATTCTCCAAAGCACCTGAGGGTAGATCAAGAAGCAATGGGTGGAAACTAATCAAGGAGAGAAGCAACTTAGAACTGAGGAGAAATTTCCTGACAGTTAGAACAATCAATAAGTGGAACAACTTGCCTGCAGAAGTTGTGAATGCTCCAACACTGGAAATTTTTAAAAAAATGTTGGATAGCCATTTGTCTGAAATGGTGTAGGGTTTCCTGCCTGGGCAGAGGGTTGGACTAGAAGACCTCCAAGGTCCCTTCCAACTCTGTTGTTGTTCTTGTTGTTGTTGTTGTTGTTGTTGTTGTTACATATAGAAGTCAAGGTGGATTCATATTTTCTCATGAAGGAGCATTAGTACCACATTGTTAAGTATACCCAGTCCACCCTGGTTCCAGACATGAAGTAGCCATAAATGAACAAGAGAGGACAACATTTGAATGTGGCAGAAGCTATGGATTGGCCTTCTCTGGTGGAAGCATTGTAAGACAGTTATTAAAAATCTAAAAGACAAATTCAGTAGGAGAAGTAAAGGGGGGAGGGGAAGACTACATACAATGAATCAATCTCCCAAATGGTAGCTAATATGTATGCTCTGTTTCTGAAGATACACTACAGGTATTGTAATGTATCTTTAAGAATTGTGGAGGGAAAACTGAGCGGGAAAAAGCACGTTACTGATTGGATGAAGCCTCTGGCTAAACTGTATAGCTATCCATGGTAGATGCATATTTTCTCTCAAATAGAAATAACTACAATTCAATCCATTGAAAGACATACTGGTTTGGGTTTCTGTGCTAAGTGCAATGATGGTGGTATAAATATGGAATAAGGAGAGATTACTACCTGATAGGGCCTAAGTCATGGAACTTGGATAGAGAACAGTTTAATGCACTTCATTGGCGGTTCAGAATGTTTTCCTTGTGTCTCTTGAGGATTTTCATGTCATTTTGTCTTCTATTAAAGCCTTGTCTGAGTGCAAGGAAGACGATACAGTATAGACAGTGGTGGGATTCAGCCAGTTCGCACCTATTCGGGAGAACCGGTTGTTGGAAGAAATCTTATTTTGGTTTTTTCCATTTTACAGGGCTAATCCTGTAAGGAAGGCAGGAAGGAAACATTCTGGTGTTGTTTCTAGCCTAATCTTTATTGCCCTGCTTACAGAAACTGCCTCTCTGGTTAACCCTTATTACATTTTAACAGCATTTTATTATTATTATTAATAATAATAATAAATAAATAATTTAATTAATAATAAATAATTATTATTATTATTATTTATTATTACATTTTAACAGCTAAGGCGAAGCACCCATCGATGTAAGTGATGTTGAGTTGGCCACGCCCTCACAGTCACATGACCACTGAGCCATGCCTACCCAGCTGGTCATTAGGGCAGAAACTGGTTGTTAAATTATTTGAATCCCACCACTGAGTATAGACCAGACAATGTGTCTTCATTGATCCTGCGAGCCAGCTTCAGCTGCATTGAGGCAAACAAATTGTCTAGTTTTCAGAAGAACCAGTGGAGTCAGCAGAGTGGAAGTAAAAGCAAATGTGGTAGCCAAATATCAGAAGTAGCTGGTATTTAATGGAAGCCAAGAAGTCAATATGTCTGTATAGAAATATCCAAAACGCAGGGCTAAAACTTTAATTGACTAACACAGACACACACTTCCTGAACCTGACTATGTTAGCTAAGTGTCTGTCTAATAATAATAGGTCAATCTTAGACAAGATATTGAAACAAGTAGTGGTATCTTTGCTATAGGGGTTCCAGGTCATTGGGAGTTGAATATGTAGGCAGAGGCACATGGAAAATTTTAGGCTGTAATTTCTGGGGAAATCTGTCTTGTGATGTGAGAAAATTGTAGATCTCCTTGCCACAACACATTTATTTAATGCAGATAACTTTTGGTGTACCTTAATATTTCTATGTTCACAATAACTCTGGAATACAGCTTTTCTGGAATAGCAACACCATTCTCAAGAAATGTTAGCTTATTATTTTTAATGCTTATTTTAAAACTGGAGAATTAGGTCTGGGGTTTACTGTTTTAATTGTTTGATTGATTTTGTTTCATTTTTTTTTAAAGTGTAAGTCTTCTAACATACCTGCAGACAACTTGGGACAAATCCCGTTAATAAAAAAATAAATTCGTCAACCATTAGTTCATCTGGAACTGTGCTGTCATACAAATCATGCGATAATTTAGGTTGGAGCTACTGTATATATCAGGATTTATATGTAATCATTCATAGGACATGAGATGACATAGGATTTCTTTCTGCAAATTTGAATGCACATATACAATTTACAATTTTGTCTTTTCATGAACCTTTATGAGGTTCTCAAGGCATGGAGTAATTGGAGTAAATGACATATAAAGAGAATAAACCCCTCTATCCTGTAGCACTGATGATGTTGCCTATTTGGGTAATGAAATGCCTACAAGACAACAACCAAGCTCAGAGAGCACCAAGGACCCCCACACATATGAACACTCTTCCTCCAATGATAATTATAGTCCCAACTTTGTGCATTTCCACAAGGAAGCCTTGAATTGTTTCAAGGAGTCTTTGTTCCTTTAGTAGTCCTGAATGGGAGCATTCCTCCTCTATATTTAATACTGAGGTTTTAGGATTATGTGTTTTTATTTTGCTTATGGTTGTGCATCACCTAAAGTCCTCTGATTACTGTGGCACATTGTATGAAATGTGAATAAATGAATAAGTTAACAAACTTGTAGCAGGAGACCCAAGTTTTAGTATGATATTTTATATGGATTTGAGGAAATTGCTTTTAATATAGGCCAACATTCTTCTGCAAATCGATCAAACATTTGGGATCGTTGTTGCATCTTCCCTGTCTTCCAAACCGATGGTGGCGTTTATGTGAATTAGGTCAAATAGATGGATTAAGCTGATACAGGAGAGAGGGAACGTAGAATCCTCACAACATTTAATTTATTTGTTGTGAGATTATTCTTATTAAAAAAATGCTATTGGAGCCTAACAGAATCAGTGTTAATGTAGTAGCTGTGGTAATCATTGCCCATGATGTTGGCTGACTTTCAAAACTCCACTTCCTATTTTGTTTTGGAAAATTAGTTTAATGAATACCAATCTAATGAGAGCATGTCAGCAGCACATTGCAAAAGCAGTTCATCCAGATTAATGACATTTGAAACTTAAGAGACATAAAGCATGCTTGTAACAGTAAAAGATCAGAGGGGATATCTGTATGGATGACACCAGATTAGAGGGCTTTTCCATTAAAGAAAAGTTGGAATTCATCCTTTGGAAAGGAGAATATGTATTCGTAACAAAAAATCAGTACATGTGATATAGATGGAACAAAGATCTTGGAAAATGGGAATGAAAAATGTATATGTTGTGTTATGTTGACATTTTTATCTAAAATATATTTTTCTAACTTAGCCTTGTCAAGCTTTAGTTGAAATGACTATCTTCCCATTTGGTGGATGTATCTCTGGATAAACATACAATCGGGGTGCCGGCATCCACAGCCTAGAGGAATCTAGAGGGGTAGGGGTAAGGCTGCGAAAAGTTTTTGGCATTTTCCGGTCTGCCGGTCTCACAGTTAAACTGAACAAATGCCAGATCGGGGTTGAGTCTGTGGAATTCCTGGGCTACTGGATAGACAGGGAAGGGATTCACCCCACTGAGAGCAAGGTACGGGCCATCAGGAAGGCCCCGGTTCCAAAGAACAAAACGGAGTTACAGGCATTCTTAGGTCTGGTCAACTTCTACGCGGTATTCTTAAGGAATAAGGCAACAGTAGCCGAGCCGCTGCATAAATTACTAGCAAAGACTACATGGTCTTGGGGAAAGGCGGAAGCTAGGGCATTCAAGGGTAAAGAATCTCCTATCGAGTGATAGCCTCCTTATCCAATACAATGGCACGCTGCCATTAGTGTTAAGCTGCAATGCATCTCCCTATGGGGTGGGGGCTGTGCTCAGCCACAGGTTACCAAATGGCACAGAAGCCCCTATTGCATATTACTCCCGAACCATGTCATCAACGGAAAGGAATTATAGCCAGCTTGATAAGGAAGCCTTGGCTATAGTCTCCGGAGTAAAGAAATTCCATGAATATGTATTTGGTCGTGATTTTGAAATCATCACGGACCATAGACCTTTGCTAGGTCTGTTGGCAGGCAACCGCCCAACGCCCGTGGCACTTTCGCCCAGACTGACCCGATGGACTATCATCCTGGCAGCGTATTCTTACAAATTACTACACCGGCCAGGGAAGGAATTAGGGCATGCAGACGCCCTGAGCAGATGCCCGTTACCAGAGACTATCGAAGACCCCACTCCGGGGACACCAGTTCTGCTAATTGACTCTTTGGACTCTGGCCCAGTCACATCCAAAGAGGTGGCTCGGGTTTCGTACAAGGACATTACAATAAGAACTGTAATTGGTTGGGTACAAAGAGGTTGGCCCGCTGCGCCGGGCGAGCGTTTTAAAGAGTTTGTAAAAAAACGTGGGGAACTCTCAGCTCAAGGGGGGTGCCTGCTATGGGGGGATCGAGTGGTGATCCCGGAGAAATTGAGGAAAAAGGTATTGGATCTCCTTCACGAAGGCCACCCAGGGATCGTGAGAATGAAGGGTCTAGCGAGAAGCTATGTGTGGTGGCCCTTAATGGACTCGGAAATTGCTGAAAGGGTAGGGAAATGCCAGGCCTGCCAGGAGTCCAGACCGCTACCCCCAACGGCCCCGATTCGGGAATGGGAGAGACCCCAGGGCCCCTGGTCTAGGATCCATATCGATTTTGCGGCCCTTCCACAGCCAAACCTTTCTGGTAGTAGTCGATGCCTACTCCAAATGGCTGGAAATCATTCTCATGAGATCCATGACAGCCGATGCCGTGATTTCAGTCCTCGGCACCTATTTGTAACCCACGGGTTGCCCGACACTTTGGTCTCCGATAACGGCCCGCAATTCACGGCAACCCAGTTTGAGGGTACTTGGCAGAGGAGGGCATCCGACATGTCCTCTCGGCGCCTTTCCACCCTGCGACGAATGGCCTTGCAGAGCGTTTCGTTCGGGCGCAAAAAGCATTGTCCAGAATCAGGCCAGGCGATTGGCAAACAAAATCGATACATTCTAGCAGTCCAACACAGAACCCCTGTGTAACAACTGGCGCAGCCCGGCAGAGCTATTAATGGGTCGGAAGCTTAGGTGCCCACTAGACCGTTTAAACCCAAACTACACACCAGGCGGTTACAAAGGGGCACACGGTAAAACAAGAGGGATGGCAGTAGGCGACCTAGTGTGGGCACACAACTACAGCGAGGCCCGACCTGGTTAGCAGGAAAATCCTAGAAATAACAGGACCAAAATCATATCTAGTAGAGATAGAGGATGGCCGGGTATGGAAGCGCCACATAGATCAAATAAGGAAAGCATAACGGTAAAGCAGAATCAGGCGAAACAGACCCTGACTATTCAATGTATGAATCCACAGCTGACTCAAACCCGGGGCAAGCAGGACTTATCTGAGTTCCAGGAGGTCCAGCGGCGCCAACCGGTTCCTCCTGAAAACAGCAGGGACGACTCTGCAAATAATCCAGGGCGGATGGCCTAGAGGAGGAGCTGAGAGGAACAAACAGTCCCTCCGGTCAGCTCGACTCACTCCCAGAAAATGCATTGCGCAGGTCCGAAAGAGTCAGGAGACGCCCAGTCTACTTGCGTGATTACGTTGAAAAATAAGATGTTAATTTTATGTAAATAGTGGTAAAGTGTTCTCTGGGAGGGAAGGAGTGTAATGTATCTTTAAGAATTGTGGAGGGAAAACTGAGCGGGAAAAAGCACGTTACTGATTGGATGAAGCCTCTGGCTAAACTGTATATAAAGAGAGGATTTTCCCAGCCCGGGTTGCTGGGTTCACCATATGGTAAAGAGCTGTTGTCACTATCCTGGTCTCCTGCCTCGTTATTGCCCGAATCTAACAGGTATAACCTTTCCAGCCCCTTTTTAAACTCATTTAAGAATTTCAAAATTTCATTCTTGGTGCATTGAAATGTGGAGGACCTGAGCAGGTGACCATATGGAATGACAGTGAAGTTGTGACTAAGTATCGTTAAAACCTAATAACTCCAGCAGCATGAAAATACCAACACCTGTGCCATAGCTTGTAAAGAAACTATGCTTACAAAATAAATTGGAAACAAGAACATCAACAAGAGGATTCAAAAGAACATTTTATAGAGAAGAGCGGAATGTCCTTGTGGATAAAGTACTTCAAAGATGGGGAAAGTTGATTATAATATCAGGATCTTTAGACTGTAGCAGGCCAGATATGAGAATTTACTGGGTCCTTTGATCTAATCACTTCCTCTGATTGGTTGCTTTATTTGGAGCTCGCATTTAGCTGGAGAAGGAAACTTACTTTGTCTAAGATGTAATGGGATAATTTATAAGGGAAAGCAAGAAATGGGAGGGGGAATCAGAAGTCACAAAACTTTATTTTTTTACTTGTTAAGCAAATGACAATGACTGCCCTTTTTTAAAAAAAATAGCTGTTTTATGTTGCTGAATCTTTAGAAGGAATGGAAATTACTATGGATATGGAGAGTTAATTCTTTTAGGTTCACTTTAGAGGCTTATCTGGTTACTGTGTAGCTATCCATGGTAGATGCATATTTCTCTCAAATAGAAATAACTACAATTCAATCCATTGAAAGACATACTGGTTTGGGTTTCTGTGCTAAGTGCAATGATGGTGGTATAAATATGGAATAAGGAGAGATTACTACCTGATAGGGCCTAAGTCATGGAACTTGGATAGAGAACAGTTTAATGCACTTCATTGGCAGTTCAGAATGTTTTCCTTGTGTCTCTTGAGGATTTTCATGTCATTTTGTCTTCTATTAAAGCCTTGTCTGAGTGCAAGGAAGATGATACAGTATAGACAGTGGTGGGATTCAGCCAGTTCGCACCTATTCGGGAGAACCGGTTGTTGGAAGAAATCTTATTTTGGTTTTTTCCATTTTACAGGGCTAATCCTGTAAGGAAGGCAGGAAGGAAACATTCTGGTGTTGTTTCTAGCCTAATCTTTATTGCCCTGCTTACAGAAACTGCCTCTCTGGTTAACCCTTATTACATTTTAACAGCTAAGGCGAAGCACCCATCGACGTAAGTGATGTTGAGTTGGCCACGCCCTCACAGTCACATGACCACTGAGCCATGCCTACCCAGCTGGTCATTAGGGCAGAAACTGGTTGTTAAATTATTTGAATCCCACCACTGAGTATAGACCAGACAATGTGTCTTCATTGATCCTGCGAGCCAGCTTCAGCTGCATTGAGGCAAACAAATTGTCTAGTTTTCAGAAGAACCAGTGGAGTCAGCAGAGTGGAAGTAAAAGCAAATGTGGTAGCCAAATATCAGAAGTAGCTGGTATTTAATGGAAGCCAAGAAGTCAATATGTCTGTATAGAAATATCCAAAACGCAGGGCTAAAACTTTAATTGACTAACACAGACACACACTTCCTGAACCTGACTATGTTAGCTAAGTGTCTGTCTAATAATAATAGATCAATCTTAGACAAGATATTGAAACAAGTAGTGGTATCTTTGTTATAGGGGTTCCAGGTCATTGGGAGTTGAATATGTAGGCAGAGGCACATGGAAAATTTTAGGCTGTAATTTCTGGGGAAATCTGTCTTGTGATGTGAGAAAATTGTAGATCTCCTTGCCACAACACATTTATTTAATGCAGATAACTTTTGGTGTACCTTAATATTTCTATGTTCACAATAACTCTGGAATACAGGTTTTCTGGAATAGCAACACCATTCTCAAGAAATGTTAGCTTATTATTTTTAATGTTTATTTTGAAACTGGAGAATTAGGTCTGGGGTTAACTGTTTTAATTGTTTGATTGATTTTGTTTCATTTTTTTTAAAGTGAAAGTCTTCTAACATACCTACAGACAACTTGGGACAAATCCTATTAATAAAAAAATAAATTCGTCAACCATTAGTTCATCTGGAACTGTGCTGTCATACAAGTCATGCCATAATTTAGGTTGGAGCTACTGTATATATCAGGATTTATATGTAATCATTCATAGGACATGAGATGACATAGGATTTCTTTCTGCAAATTTGAATGCATATATACAATTTACAATTTTGTCTTTTCATGAACCTTTATGAGGTTCTCAAGGCATGGAGTAATTGGAGTAAATGACATATAAAGAGAATAAACCCCTCTATCCTGTAGCACTGATGATGTTGCCTAGTTGTGTAATGAAATGCCTACAAGAAAACAACCAAGCTCAGAGAGCACCAAGGACCCCCACACATATGAACACTCTTCCTCCAATGATAATTATAGTCCCAACTTTGTGCATTTCCACAAGGAAGCCTTGAATTGTTTCAAGGAGTCTTTGTTCCTTTAGTAGTCCTGAATGGGAGCATTCCTCTATATTTAATACTGAGGTTTTAGGATTATGTGTTTTTATTTTGCTTATGGTTGTGCATCACCTAAAGTCCTCTGATTACTGTGGCACATTGTATGAAATGTGAATAAATGAATAAGTTAACAAACTTGTAGCAGGAGACCCAAGTTTTAGTATGACATTTTATATGGATTTGAGGAAATTGGTTTTAATATAGGCCAACATTCTTCTGCAAATCGATCAAACATTTGGCATCGTTGTTGCATCTTCCCTGTCTTCCAAACCGATGGTGGCGTTTATGTGAATTAGGTCAAATAGATGGATTAAGCTGATACAGGAGAGAGGGAACGTAGAATCCTCACAACATTTAATTTATTTGTTGTGAGATTATTCTTATTAAAGAAATGCTATTGGAGCCTAACAGAATCAGTGTTAATGTAGTAGCTGTGGTAATCATTGCCCATGTTGTTGGCTGACTTTCAAAACTCCACTTCCTATTTTGTTTTGGAAAATTAGTTTAATGAATACCAATCTAATGAGAGCATGTCAGCAGCACATTGCAAAAGCAGTTCATCCAGATTAATGACATTTGAAACTTAAGAGACATAAAGCATGCTTGTAACAGTAAAAGATCAGAGGGGATATCTGTATGGATGACACCAGATTAGAGGGCTTTTCCATTAAAGAAAAGTTGGAATTCATCCTTTGGAAAGGAGAATATGTATTCGTAACAAAAAATCAGTACATGTGATATTGATGGAACAAAGATTTTGGAAAATGGGAATGAAAAATGTATATGTTATGTTATGTTGACATTTTTATCTAAAATATATTTTTCTAACTTAGCCTTGTCAAGCTTTAGTTGAAATGACTATCTTCCCATTTGGTGGATGTATCTCTGGATAAACATACAAAGTAACCGTTTGTACAGAATAATATAACACAATTCTTTTTACAAATGGCCTGTGTATTGTCTTCTTTTTTGTTGTTCTTCCTCCTAGAGTAGGGAAGGCAATCTCTAGCATTTTGGACTATAATTTCCATCTGTCCCAAGGGTCAGGAATTATGAAAATTATAGTTCAAATCATCTGATTGCTTCCTCCTAAAAGACCAACAAAGAACCATTTCTGTAGCGAAACTTCTGAACCAAGCATTCCAGCTTGATGGCTGTTTCACAAGTCATGGCTTCTTCTTGCCTTATTCTCCTTGCCTGTGGTTCGTAATTTCTTTTGGCTTGGAGCCTTGTATTTCCAGTTCCAATCACCTGCAAAACAAAATATTGGACATGTATCTGCTTTTCCAAATTCTTACTCCCACATTTAAGAGATATGTTGCATAAAATTAGCCTCCCTTGGCCTCATAGCTACTTGTGTTGTTACCTCTCATAGATGGATTGGCAGTTTGAGAGGTTGGTGGTCTAATTCTCTCTTGCAAGCAAATTGTCCTGTCTTCTCTTCCCTGCTGTCTGTCATTCTACATTTTCTATTTTGTTCAACAGTTCCCTGTTGGTCTTTTCTAGATAGAAAAAAAGCACCACGAAACGGATCTTTAAAAGTTCATAATAACTGCACTTCATAGTTATCTTGATGACTGTAGACATTTCTTGCACTGAAATCAGTCAGCATTTAGAGTAGCTTTATATACAAAAGAAGTTCTGTTTCACCAGAATTCACCCTGGACGGCTACACTGAAAGATAAATTGGGGGAGGGAGGGAGGAATCCTATTTCATCTCAGATATATTTACAACTAATGAGGATATAAATCTAATATAGTTTAGATTAATTAGACCCAGGTGGCATTAAAGATCAAATGACCAAATGGAAATGTACCTTTTTGTTCAGCTTAAGCAATTTCCAGATCTAGGAAGAGAAAAAGGAGCGACGGGTGGGAGCGGGTGGTACAGTTTTGCTATTATTTTGCTAGGATATTATTTTTCCTGACATTGTGAGGAAAGCGCAAGAACTGAAGCTCTTAAATCCCTGCTGCTGCTTTCAAGAGCTGCTATGATGCAGAGTGGCACAGCCCTGGAGAGACAGAACATGTCATCTGCCTTTTAGCAATGGAAATGCCTACAATACTTGTGCATATTTATCAACTTATTGTGGCCACAATTTACAAAACAAAATATAACAGGAATATTTCTGCAGCATGAGAAGCACACAGATAAAAAGTTACCTGAGCTGATATGCTTAACCCGGGAAGACAATTAGAAACTTGAAACAAGATTGAAGCATGACCCTGTAAAATACAACAGACTCATTCAAAAGGGAGGAGTGTGACACTACCAAAAAAGGATGTGCCTGCACAAAAATTCACAAATTGGAACATGGAAGATCCATGGAAGCAGTTTGGCTAACAATAAAATAGAACGAAACGAAAATAACTGATAGCCATTTACTATAAACCACCAGGACAGGCAGAAGAGATAGATGAGGCTCTTCTGTTTCAGAGGACCAAACTTTCAAAGAGACACACAATTGTAACAGTGGGAGATTTTAGTACCCCGATAGAAATGGAATTCGCCCTACCTTCTCTTGCTGACAACTTCATTAGTCTGAACATAGAAGAAGGATTAGGCTTGAGTGGTGGGATGGGGGTTGTCTGCTGTCCCAGACTTAATCCTTTCCAAGAGGGAAGGCTTGGTTGAAGACGCAAAAGTGACTGGAACCACAGGAGGAAGTGACTGTGTTGTCCTTTCTGATGTCAAAGGGTAGAGTAGAGAATATCACATATCACATTTCTATATTGGTTTTTGGAAAGAAGTGGTAGTGGTGGGTAGTTGGATGAACTCAGATGGAAGGCAGAGCAGGTCTAATGGCTTAAAATCATGAAGGGAAAAACAAAAACTCTGGGAGGGATGGGAAATCCTAAAAAATAAAATACTGAAGGCATGAAAACACCCATTGACAGGGGGCAAAAAGTCAAGATGGTAAGGATGACTGCAAAATCAAAACCCCTACCCTAGAATAGAATAGAATAGAATAGAATAGAATAGAATAGAATAGAATAGAATAGAATAGAATAGAATAGAATTGAATTGAATTGAATTGAATTGAATTGAATTGAATTCTTTATTGGCTAAGTGTGATTGGACACACAAGGAATTTGTCTTGGTGCATATGGTCTCATTGTACATAAAAGAAAAGATACATTCATCAAGAATCATAAGGTACAACACAATGATAGTCATAGGGAAACAGTCAATATAAATCTTAATAAAATCTTCATAAGTGGAAGGAGATGGGTGACTGTAACTTTGTTGCTTGTATCCTTACGATTTATACTGTAATTGATTGTTTCCTGATTGCTTAATTGTAGCCTATGACTATCATTAAGTGTTGCATCATTAAATGTTGTGTTGTACCTTGATGAAGGTATCTTTTCTTACACTGAGACCATATGCACCAAGACAAATTCCTTGTGTGTCCAATCACACTTGGCCAATAAAAAATTCTATTCCATTCCATTCCATTCCATTCCATTCCATTCCATTCCATTCTATTCTATTCTATTCTATTCTATTCTATTCTATTCTATTCAGGATACCAGCAATAAGTTTACAGTCATACAGTCATAAGTGGGAGGAGATGGGTGATCAGAACGATGAGAAGATTAATAGTAGTGCAGATTTAGTAAATAGTTTGACAGTGTTGAGGGAATTATTTGTTTAGCAGAGTGATGGCGTTTGGGAAAAAACTGTTCTTGTGTCTAGTTGTTCTGGTGTGCAGTGCTCTATAGCGTCGTTTTGAGGGTAGGGGTGGCAACAGTTTATACACTGAGGATGGTGCATGCATATACGACGAGGTGGGACTTTGTGCAGTCATGCCTGCCACCTTGACCTCTTGCCCCTGCCCCTCTGACCTGCCACCATACACCCCTATATAGGCACAACTGCAAACAATGCCTTCCTGAAAGGAAAAGTGAGAAGCATATGAAGAGATCAGTGTAGAAATGGATCAAAATTGCTTATATATTTGAAAGAAAAGGAGGTGTGCATATAGGTGATCAAAGAAGATGTGTATAACCAAAGGATACCAGACAATTGCCAGGATTTTTCAGGATTGCACCAGAAAGGTTAAAGCTCATGCTAAACCTGAGATTTTCAAGAAATGCCCAAAAGAACAACAAAAATCTTTTTATAGAAACATCAGAAGCCAAAGCACAGCAGCTTTAATTCTGTTGCAAAGGAAAAGGGATGAATTAGTAATGGCTGATAGGTGAAAAGACAGAAGCTATACAGAAATTATATTATGTAAATGAATGTAACCACTAGTGGAAGGACTGAACAAGGAGAAAGTAAAAGAGCACATAGGTCATTTAAATGAATTTATCTCCAGGGCTAAATAAATTACACCCTAGGCTACTGAAGGAGCTACCAAAGGTGATTGCAAAACCCAAGAAGAAGAACTGGAGAAGCTGTGTGGTCTCAAAAGATTATAGGAGAGCAAATGTTTTCCCTGTCTTCAAAACAGGAAGGAGTACCTAGATGCTGTGTATACTAGGAAAGGTCCTCAAGATGATTAAGCTGAATGGGGCAACGCTTCCCTATTCAGGATGTTGAATTAAGAGGTGAATTGAGGGTGTTGAATTAGGGAGTGTTCTTAGACTCACAGCTCTTGCTTCAAAAGCAGGTGGCAATTATGGCCAGAACGACCATCATACCAATTACATCTTTTTCTAGATACTGGAGAGTCAGTCACTCATGCTTCTGAAACCTTACATATAACTACTGCAATGCACTGTACACAGAGCTGCCCTTGGAGATCACGTAGTAGTTGCAACTGGTCTAGAAGTGGTACTGGCAACAGCAGTTATGAGCATGCCATAGTACGGCCATTAAAACACTTCTTTTTCATGATCTGTATTTTTGATCTAAATGTCTGGTGCAATATAGTAAATCTTTATTATATTGCATAATAAAGCTCTCTACATGAATCTGAACTATTAATGGTCAAAGCAAATTGGCAGTAAATTCAAAGTGGGCTGGACTTAGATCTCTTATGAGCACGAAAGGACTCCAAACTGACAATGCGCTTGACCCTTGACCCTTCCCCAGGCGCTGATTCTTACCTGTAAAGACTTTTGTGCCTGATTATCTAAGGGGCCATCTGTCTTCCATCGTTTTTGCCCATTCTATACCATCAACCAGAGCTGGCACGCTTTTAGACCAGCACACAGTGTGTAAGAGTGTGGTTTTACTTGCTAAATGTTATGATGAACAGTTAAAGAACTGGGTATGTTTGGTCTTCTGAAGAAAGATTGGTATGAGAACAGCCTCCAGATATGTTAAAGGTTATCATCTAAGGAGGAAGAGGGTTTGTTCTTTGTGGCCCCAGAAGGCAGGACCAGGACTAGTGGGCTGGAAACTACAAGAAAGTGGGTATTGAGAATATTTTTTTGATGGTTAGAGCTCTCAACCAATGGATTAAGTTGCCTCATGTTCCCCTTCACTAGATATTTTGAGGCTGCATATTCCACTGTTTGAAATGCTTTAGCAGATTTTGCATTGTGTGTTTGATATGTATCCAGTAGTGGGATTCAGCCAGTTCGCACCACTTTGAGAGAACCAGTTGTTAACTTTCTGAGCAGTTTGGCAAACTGGTTGTTGGAAGAAATCATTAGGGCAGAGAACCGGTTGTTAAATTACTTGAATCCCATTACTGTATGTATCTCCAACCCTAGCAAATTAAGGGATGCCATGGAGGTATTATCGAGTGTCCAGAAGGGATGAGGGTCTGAATGGAGAACAACAGCTGAATTCTGGCAAGTAGGTCTGGATTTTGGGGCCCAATGATTCCAGGGTTATAGCACCTTTGGAGCTGGATGAAGTTGTACTGCCCCAGATGGACCCAGTTTGAAATCTGGAGATCCTCCTAATTGCATAGTTGGCACTCATGGCTAGGAGAGCCTTTGTCCAGCTTCATCTTGTACACCTGTTCCTGGATCACCATTGCACCTGTTCCTGGATCAGCAGGCCATGTTTGCAGTCATTTATGACCTAATCACCTTCGCACTGGACCATTGTAATGTGCTCTACATGAGACTGCCCTTGAAGAGTATCTGGAAGCTTCAGCTAGCACAGAATGCAGCGTCTTGGGCAGTGATGTGTGCTCCTGGAATGGTGCATGTTATACTTCTGCTCTGTGAGCTGCCTGCTTGACAGCTGATGTTCAAAATGGATGGGATGTAGCATGCCGGGAAACCTGTGATAGGGACATGAAAATCACCTGTCTTGGCTATGGCTTTTCTATAAAAAAATGGTAAAGAAGTTAGTCAATTTTGCAAAGGAGAAAAATAGGCATATTTTAAAAATAAGATGAAATGGCAGATGTATGAAGCACAACTCTTTATCGACACTAGCTGTTGTTAACACAATTCGCTGGTAGTGAGTGACATGAGCTTAAGATTCTTTTTTCCTTTCCCATCTGCTCAAGAAGAAACTTGATGGCCCAATTTAAATGCGGTTGCATCCTCTGGGGACTTTTAAGAGGAGATATCCTGAGCCTAGCTTGGAAATATTTTATTTCACATAGAGCAGATTATTGTCAAAATATATCCTGTCATTTTCAGAGATTGCATTCTTTAAAAGTGGGTTGAAAAATGAAAGAAATCAGAGGGATCAGTACCAGAGAAAGAAAGAAAACGAAAGAAAAGGTTCTCCTAGAAAACATAGCAAATGCATGAATAATTATGGTTTGCTTTTTTAGAATGGCATCTATATACAACTAAAACTCTCATGTCTGTAACCTTTAACTGGGCAAAATGATGCATTATAGGGCAACAATTTTTGAGCCAAGGTACTTCAAATGGGCTAATTTACAAAATGTGTCCAAAATCCAGGACCCATAACACCCAGGAGACTGAAACTTGACAAATGGAGGTTGCTTCAGTGCTTTCACCCTGCCATGCCACCACCTGGAGATTCAGTCAATCAGTCCTGCCCTAGCCCTCCAGAGACTAGAGAGACTGATTCCTTCTTCAACCACTGGAGATAAGTTAGACTGATCCCATCCTAACCCTCCAGATGCTGGGTTCCATCAGCAACTGCCAGAGGGCAGCCACCCATGGTCAAAACTGTAGAAAGTTGGAAGCTGTTCCCACTCACACTGCTTTTTTGCCCTTGGTGATTCTGTTTCTGTGTTTAGGTAAGGAAACATCTCTGAAACGACGACCCAACGGGTCATGGGTTGTATAGTCTTTAACTGGTTTGGTTAAAAGGAAAAACAGAACCAGTAGATTGTCTATGTACTGTAATTATATAGAGAAAGCCTTTAACTTGACCCAAGTTGATGCTTTCAACTCTTCTAGAGTTGAGATTTCGACTCCCAGAGTTCTCAGCGAAGACATCTTGAGGATACCAGATTAGGGAAGACAGCACGAGGCGTATTAGTAGAAATGCATTATCCCACAGAGCGGGAATTTGGAGAGCATAAGAATGGGAACTGTGGATTTGGTTTCTATTTATAACATGGCAAGACTCATTTTATAGTATCTACAATGTTCTATATATTGAAGAAAAGACAAGGGTTTTCTACGAATGCATGGCCATTTGCCTGTACCTTTTCATAGGAGAGTAAAGAATCCAGTAGAGCTCTCAAATTTTCTGAAGTATAGCAGGAATGACAATGTACACAAGTTTGCTGATAATCTGAAGAGAAGGCATATTTAGCAGTTGCTTGGTGGGAGAAAAATAGCTACAGCAAAGGGGAGGGCGAATGGCAAATAAAACAAAATGAAAAAAATGTATGATAGTATTGATAATCATCATTAAGGTTTTATTTTATTTTTATTTATTTAGTCACACAGTATATATAAGCATAAGCATGAAATAACTATACAATATATAAGCATATATATAAGTATGAGTATGTAATGACTATATTAATTGGATATAACGAAAGGAAACAATAGGACAGGAACTGTAGGCACGCTTGTGCTCTTAGGCAGTTGGTTATCAGACCAATTCCAGAACTTTACAGAAAACCTTGTATTGCCTTCTAACAGATGTCCAAATATGTACAGTCCAGATAGTATGTTTTTGATTTTGTGTGTGTTACATAACAAATAAAATAGAAGTAAACAATCAATAGCTTCTTGTTTAACCCAGTCTGGGTAGGAAAAATAACGAAGAAAGAAAATAGTTAATGTTCGGTGTAACAGCCTGTTATAAACTGAAACTTGCATAGTGGTGAGTGGCAGCTCCTTCTTCCTAGTGGTTAGATGACTACTCCCTTAGCATAAAATAGTTCCAGCAAGCTATGGCCAGGTCTGATAGCTGGAGATGCAGGATTGCTTCCCTCCAACAAAATGGCTAGATATGGCTTTTTATAGCACAATCTAGATGGAATTGGATGGGATGATTAAATTAATGCAAGCAACCCAACAGTAACTGGCATAGCTCTAAGAAGTGACTAAGCAATAGGCTGTCCATCAAGATCCTTTAATGAAATGAGGGTAGATGAGAACAGCTATAGTGTTACTACACCCTGGTGCAGCTTTGTAGTTAGGTGGGAACATTAAGCATGCTTAGGATAGTCAGAAGAGGCCAGATGGACAGCTGTAAATACTGAAGTTTATTCTTTTTAAACTTACAGCTGTAGTCAATATCTTCATAGTAACTTGCCTTTCACATTGCTGTAGCCCAAATATTTCTCCCAATCAGGCCATAACAACATGTTACTTCATCTCTAAGGGCAAGTTCATCTAACATTCTGCTCTAACACTGAGGAAACATCCAGATGTTCCAAGTCTTTTTGAAGATTAACATGCCCATTCTGTTGGACCATGTTGGATGAGCACAAACTAGAGACAGGTTGTCCCACAAATAGCCTAGTCCAGTGATGGAGAGATGGTCACATGGAAAGGTCGCACGCACACACATTCGCTCATTGGGGCTGTGCTCCGCAAAAGCTGAACTTCTGGGTTCTAGCGCACATGCACACTTGACAAGCTGGCTGGCGCGCATGCGCAAGCTGGTTTTCGGCACTGCTTTGCGCACTAAGTGATCGCACTCTGGAAAAGCTGAATTTCCAGGTTCTGGCACACAATCATTTGGCCAGCGTGCATGCGCACACCAGTTTTCAGCACTGCCGCATGTGCAAAGGACAGCTGATCATTGCACGCACATGCGCACCAGAAATCCAGAAGACGAACAGGCAAGGCCGCATGTGCCAGGTGACATGGCTTCAGGTGCCACTTTGGGCACGCATACCATAGATTCACCATCACGGGCCTAGTCCTATGCCACAAAAGGCTATATAGGTTATAACCAGCACTTTAAATTACATCTGGAAGCTCACTGGGAACCAGGGCAGCTCATGAAGGTGAAGTGATATAGGGGAATACTGAGAGGATCCTACATAGTTACCTGTAGTGCTGTATTCTGGATCATTTGTAGCATAAGAGCCGTGATAGTGCTGTGGTTAGAATGCAGTACTGAAGGATACTTCTGCTGACTGCAACTTTGCAATTCAAATCTCACCAGGCTCAAGGTTGATTCAGCCTTCCATCCTTCCGAGGTTGGTAAAATGAGGTCCCAGATTGTTGGGGGCAATACGCTGACTCTGTAAACCACTTAGAGAGGGCTGTAAAAACACTGTGAATCGGTTGTATTTTACAGGGCTGTAAAAGCACTGTGAAGTCTAAATGCTATTGCTAAGTGCTATTGCTATCCAGGTGACCTTCCAGGACAACCCCATGTAGAGTGCATTGCAATAGTTCAACTGAGAGGTGATTAAGATATTAGTGACCACAAGAAGATCCTCCCAATACAGATATGAACACAATTGATACACATGGAGTTGGACATCTAGAGCAGGGGTCTCCAACCTTTCAGACCTCAGGGACCACTAAATTCATAATTTTAAATCCCGCGGACCACTAATATGATCTGCCGAATGACCGGCTGGGTGGGGGTGGCTAGGTGGTCATGTGACTGGGTGGATGTAGCCAACTCAGTGTCACTGATGTCGAGGGGCACATTGCCAGCCTCTACTCGCCACTTCTCGCCTCCCCTCCTGGGCTCCTTAAGCAGTTGTTGGAGCTAAGCAGCCACTGTGAGAAAGAGTTGGCAAAACAGCTCAGTTCAAATTGGATCTGACCGAGAAGGAGGCTCAGCAGAAGCACCTCACTGAGGACTACAAGCATGGGCTTTCCAAGCAGAGGGAAGATCTGTGGGAGTGCAAGGCCAGGTACTGGCACCTGGAGGCTCAGCGGACTGAGATGGTCAGCTAGTTGCAGGCCATGATGCAGTCCCACTGGAACAAGGTCCTCTGGCTCTTTGCCACCAGTGGCACTTCCCTCCAGCCTTCACCCAAAGCCCCACACCAGGAGGCCGAAGCAGATCCCAAGTCAGAATTTCTGTTCCCCTCTGACCCGCACAAAAGGACCCTGAAGGGGGAGACTCTGCAGCAACACAAACGTTAATTGCATCTGTCCGGCCCAGGGGCTGTAGTTTGAGAGCCCCTGATTTAGTGCAATATAAAAAATGCAAATTATTTTTCTGGGGACCACCAAAATTTTCTCACAGACCACCGGTGGTCCACGGACCACCAGTTGGTGACCACTGTTCTAGAGTACCTTTTCAGTCCTCTTTTTGCAGCCTTGATCCTATAAAGCTGGGTTGCAATTTTTCTAAGGCCTAAGATTTCCATTTCTAACTGTGTTAAAAGATTCCTTCGTAATTTATTTCACTAAAACAAAGCAAAGCATGGCAAAATAAAAAAAAAAATAAAACAGAACAGCAACAGCAAATTCCTTGAAGGTCAGGAAGCACAGTTCTCAATGTGGGGGGAAAATACTTGAATTATTTCTGGGCTAGGTTTTTTTTTTTTATGAGGGCTTGAATTATGTCTGTAGAAGAATGGCTTTTTCCCTTGGCCCATTGTTTAAAAATCAAATCAGGAGTCTCCAGAGCTCTTCTGGACTTGACTCACATACTTCAGCAATTCTTCTTGGTGTTCTTACTTAATATTTGCAGGGCTACTTGTCTTCTTTGCTCATCTCACCAGATCCAGCAGAGTAAGCATACTCCAGAGCTCTTCCACGAAACAATGTCAGCTACCAGACTCTGTAAAAAGCATGCCTTCTCTGTTGCTGAACCGACCCTCACTCCCAGCAAAGATTCAGATGGCCCCAACCAGGGGTGAAATGCTCCCATTCCGACCGGATCAGCTGATCCGGTAGCAATGGCGGCAGGTGGTTCGGAGAACCGGTAGCAAAAATCCCTCCCCTCCCCCATGCCCAGCTGAGCCACGCAATCGTCAGAGGCTTTTTTTTTTTTACTTTTAAAAGCATTTTTAACAACCTTTTCGGCCGAAAAAAAATGCTTTTAAAGGGTTAAAACAAGGCTCTGACGATCCCAGATGAGGTACCTGATGTCAAAGCCTTTTTTTTTTTACTTTTAAAAGCATTTTTTAAAAGATAAAAAAGCTGAAGCTTGCTAGGCAAAAAAATGGGGGGTGTAGGCAAAAAATGAGGGGGTGGGGGGTTTGTTTGAGAAGGAAGGAAGGAAGGAAGGAAGGAAGGAAGGAAGGAAGGAAGGAAGGAAGGAAGGAAGGAAGGAAGGAAGGAAGGAAGGAAGGACTACAAACCTGGCACTAGATGCAGCTTCAGAGGATAATCCAGGGCTGGAAGGGACCTGGAGGTCATCTAGTCCAACTCTGCTCCAGCAGGACATTGTTAGTGAGTTTCTGTCTTTTGATCCCCCAGTCACATAGCCACGCCCAACCCAGTCACGTGACCCCCGCCAAGCCATGCCCACAGAACCAGTAGGAAAGAAATTTAGATTTCATCACTGGCCCCAACCTTATTGGCATTTTCTAAGGCAGGGCTGTCAAAACTCCCGGCCCATCGGCCGTATGCGTCACACATTGACCAGGCCCATGTCCAGTTTAACAAAGGGGGGGAAAGTCATGTGATGCCGCCATGACAGCATGAGTTTGACACCCCTGCTCTCAGGCCTTGAAAATTTGGTTTTTGTTCCGGGCATTGGGCAAGAGTATTGGATAAGCCCACCCTGCTTATCCCTTGAATTGGGATATGTAATGTTGTGGCTTGGCCTCAGTTGTACTATTTAGTATATTTGGTTATTGGCTTTTCTGTTTTTAGGTAAGTCACCTGCAGTCATTATTTATGAGCTGGGTGCGTATACAAATAATTTAATTTTTTGTTTCAGTTGTTTTACTCTATCCAGAACATTTTCATGGAGTGGCAATAATTCTAGTGGCAAAGAAAGACAAGACAAGGTACTGTTAACTTTTTGGAACTGATTTTTAAATTAAATCTTTAATTGATGAGCCAGTAATTGCTGTTTGGTGACTGCTGAGAAATAGCTAAAGTCACCCTTTTTGCCTTCCCCATTCCATCTTTCTATATTTTCTCTGGAATCCTTTGTTGCCATGGAAATAGTTTCATATCCAGTTGGGCTTTTTCACTTAAAAAAATTAATTATAACTAGAAAGTTTTGAATGCAAGTGGGCATTATCATTTGGGTCTCTGGGGCCTTTCTGTCTCATCTCTTTTGGATCATGTTGGGTGTAGTTTTGTTAATGTTAAAGGGATATAAAGCTAAAACATTTGGGACGACAGTTTAGGCTGCCTGATTCCAGACATTCTCATCTACGTGCTGTGTCAAACAGAAATATTAAAAAGTGAGGCAGTTTATAAATCCTTAGATTTACATTTACTGTGTGACAATTCAGTTCTCAAGATTTTTTTTTTAATGCTACCTCAGACTACATCAGAACATCAAGAAGGAGATTTTGGTCACCACATTATAAAAAAAGATGGTGAAACTTTGAAAAGTTTATAAAGTTTATACATCTTTTTATAAATGTATAAAGTTATCATTCTGATATTTTGATGTCTTTGTAACCGTAGTTGCATTTCACTCTGCTTCTATGTATGTAGAAATAGCAATAGCACTTAGACGTATATACCACTTCATAATGCTTTTACAGCCCTCTCTAAGCGGTTTACCGAGTGAACATATTGCCCCCAACAATCTGGGTCCTCATTTTACCGACCTCGGAAGGATGGAAAGTTGAGTCAACCTTCAGCCCGTCAGGATCAAACTCCTGGCAGTGGAATTAGTCTGCAGTACAGCATTCTAACCACTGTACCATCAAAGCTCACGATGCATATAATGGGGTATAGTGGTTTAAATCAGTTCTATATTCTCTAAAGTAAATATGCTATTGGAGTGACGAGGCTGTCCCTTTATTATTGTGCAGCCTTTTAAATTTATCTGCCAGATACCTGTGGGAATTCCAAGGAATGTCTCAGAGATTCCTGCATGCTCAAATAATGTATGTGCATGAATTAGGTTCTCCTGCTCTTTAAAGAAAAAAAATCAGTTGTTTCAACTGAGGTGCATTATATAGTAGGAGGCTGGGATGTAAGTGTTGGTTTGTGTTTATTGTAGAAAACAGCATTCCACCGAGTGTAATGCAATGCAGACAGACATCTGCAATAGAAGGCAGAATCAGACGTTTATTCTCTCTCTACTCCCCCGCTGTCCAGCTTGCTCATGAGTTTCTCTGTATAGCTGCCCATTTCTAATTTTCCTTGGAAAGAAAACAAATAGAATAGAATTGGACATAAAGCATGAAATAATAGCTCACATTAACAGCATGGCTGTATCTTCTCTGCATTTGAAATAGAGCCAAGTAGATTACTGCAGCACCTCAACCATGCGTACATAGCAGAATATGAGTGGAAAGAGTCTTTCTCTCTTCCTCCCTCCCTCCCTCCCTCCCTCTCTCTTTCTGGTGAGGAACAAATATCTTCTGGCAATCTCAGTTTTTTCTTTTGAAAAGTTCCTTCGTTTGAGTGACTATGTCGACAAAAAACCCAGACAATCAAATGCAGCAATTCTTAAAGACATCTGTGCTTTAATCTGTGCCACGAGCCATAAGCAATGTCTTTACTGATGATCTATGCCATTAGTTTCAATTGAGTGTAATTTAGAAAGCTAGAAGTGGTAGACTTAATTTTATGTTTAATTTAGTTGTCTACTGTGTGGCTGCTAAAAGGAGGTTCTTAAAATGGGGTAATGGGTAAGATCACAGTGTTGACTGAAATCAGGAAATAAACAGCACTATTGATCTAATATTATGCCAGGTTGTTCTGTGTTAAACCCATGGTAGTTTGAAGAGGAATGAATTAAAAGTAATATACTGGATATAAATATTGGGGAAGAGAAAGAATGCTAATTCATTCAGAGTGCCAGTCATAATGAAAAGTCTGTTGAACTAATAAAAAAACTACAGCACATCAATTTTATTTTTTTATTTTTTAAAAAAATGGCCTTGATTCTGTGAGGCTTGGCCAATGTTATGAGTTCCCTGTGGTTCGCTGTGTGTTTCAACCAGCAGTTCACCTGCTGTGTGTAAACAGAAGACATTTGAAAATTACTGCAGCGGCTATAAGACACTGTGCTCAGATGATTCAGAGAAGTAAGAATTCTTGGGGGAAGATCAGCCCCGAACAAGTCAAACAATTTAGAGATGAATGGATGTCAACAACTTGACCCTGGAGATAGGAGTGGAAAGATCGACATTTGTGTTTTCTCATTCACAGGTCTATCAGCTTCATTGGTTGTTGCATTCATGCCCTAATGAGTTTTTCATTTATGTAATATCAGCGTATCAGCCATCCCAACATGATCAGTTAGAAAAGAAAGACTCTCAACTCCATCATTACTAAAGCCAAGTGGTTACAACATAGCAAAGCCGAATCTGATTTTTCGCGCTCAAAGCGTAGTTAATTTTTCCTTGGAAAGAAAACAAATAGAATAGAATTGGACATAAAGCATGAAATAATAGCTCACATTAACAGCATGGCTGTATCTTCTCTGCATTTGAAATAGAGCCAAGTAGATTACTGCAGCACCTCAACCATGCGTACATAGCAGAATATGAGTGGAAAGAGTCTTTCTTCTCCCTCCCTCCCTCCCTCCCTCCCTCTCTCTTTCTGGTGAGGAACAAATATCTTCTGGCAATCTCAGTTTTTTCTTTTGAAAAGTTCCTTCGTTTGAGTGACTATGTCGACAAAAAACCCAGACAATCAAATGCAGCAATTCTTAAAGACATCTGTGCTTTAATCTGTGCCACGAGCCATAAGCAATGTCTTTACTGATGATCTATGCCATTAGTTTCAATTGAGTGTAATTTAGAAAGCTAGAAGTGGTAGACTTAATTTTATGTTTAATTTAGTTGTCTACTGTGTGGCTGCTAAAAGGAGGTTCTTAAAATGGGGTAATGGGTAAGATCACAGTGTTGACTGAAATCAGGAAATAAACAGCACTATTGATCTAATATTATGCCAGGTTGTTCTGTGTTAAACCCATGGTAGTTTGAAGAGGAATGAATTAAAAGAAATATACTGGATATAAATATTGGGGAAGAGAAAGAATGCTAATTCATTCAGAGTGCCAGTCATAATGAAAAGTCTGTTGAACTAATAAAAAAACTACAGCACATCAATTTTATTTTTTTATTTTTTAAAAAATGGCCTTGATTCTGTGAGGCTTGGCCAATGTTATGAGTTCCCTGTGGTTCGCTGTGTGTTTCAACCAGCAGTTCACCTGCTGTGTGTAAACAGAAGACATTTGAAAATTACTGCAGCGGCTATAAGACACTGTGCTCAGATGATTCAGAGAAGTAAGAATTCTTGGGGGAAGATCAGCCCCGAACAAGTCAAACAATTTAGAGATGAATGGATGTCAACAACTTGACCCTGGAGATAGGAGTGGAAAGATCGACATTTGTGTTTTCTCATTCACAGGTCTATCAGCTTCATTGGTTGTTGCATTCATGCCCTAATGAGTTTTTCATTTATGTAATATCAGCGTATCAGCCATCCCAACATGATCAGTTAGAAAAGAAAGACTCTCAACTCCATCATTACTAAAGCCAAGTGGTTACAACATAGCAAAGCCGAATCTGATTTTTCACGCTCAAAGCGTAGTTAATTTTTCCCTTCTCCCCACCTTTTCTCTGGATATCTTCCCTTGTCCAATTACATTCAAACAAATTGTTTTGGTAATAGTCCCTGGCTTGGCGGGCTGGAGAGTGTTGCATTCGATGGTATGACTTTGGACCAGTGGGCGACTCTCATGGGATGGCACGATGAGCAGTTCCAATTCCCTTTATCCAAGCACCTTTTGCCTCCCCTCAGCTCCCTCCTCCCTGCTGCATATGGCAGACTGGCATCTACTGAAGCACGGCTGGAGCAGCAGGTGACAGACCTGACACAGTGATGAGAAGAGATACCATAGGGTAGCCTTTACTCCCCTCCCCCCAGAATACATCAATTGGATTTAAATAAGATACCAACACTAAAAAAAACAAAAACCCACCACAAGAAACTTGTTAATCACCACTGCCATCCCCCACCTGAACCCACCTGACCCAGAATTATGCACTTTCACTTTATGTACGTTTTACTTACAGCTCTGAAATTGCTCTTCGGTTTCAGTGCCTGAAAGATTGGAACATATGTAGCTTTAATTCTGTTCTCCACATAATTTGCTTATGGCAGCAGACAAAACAGAGACAGGACAGAGGCTTCTATGTGTTCAGAACGGAGATGGGCAACCATTATTTTTTGTCCTAGATGGGTGGCTATAATTGAGATCAGAAATTTGTCAGGGATTTCTGCAGTCAGGCTATTATCATCCTTTTGACGATATATCGGTAGTTAAAGTGCCTCTCTTTTGGCTGAAGATTTAGCCTAGTTTTTGGTCTCTGCATATTCATAACATTTTGCTAATGAAATGTTCTGGAAAATATATGCACTCTTTTGCTTGGTGCTATTAAATGCCTAAAGCAAGATATGCAATTGTAAATAATAAATAAATGCAGCTAGATTCATTTTTGGCACTTAAATTTGAATTACCTGCCAGTGCAGCAGGAATCAGAATCTAATGAATTTTAAGTCAAGCAAGGCCATGAGGGCCTGAATTTTGACCAAACAACTTTCAACCCCAAAGGAGATTTCTATAGACCCCTCATTTTCTCACAAGTCATTTTTCATAGTAAAAGCAAAAAAGGGTAATAATGAATGACCCAAAGAGTCTTTGGAAATGAGT
This sequence comes from Ahaetulla prasina, assembly GCF_028640845.1. NCBI lineage: Eukaryota > Metazoa > Chordata > Lepidosauria > Squamata > Colubridae > Ahaetulla > Ahaetulla prasina. The sequence goes on from NC_080540.1 coordinate 132,983,506, forward strand.
CTTTCTCTTTTTTGGATTTAAGATGAGCAAGGAAAAAAATAAAGGGTTTCTAATTGTTACTTCTCGTTTAATGTGATTGTCATTTGAGCCCAGCAAATATCACTCATGTCTTTCATTTTGCATCTTCAGGCAATATTTATTTATGAATTTGAAAATGCCATTTTGTAAATTATAAGGTCAAACCCGGGACTGAGCCTTCACTGAAAATAAATAATCCAAATAATTCAAAGGTGGTGCAAGTTGGTCTGCCACCAGTGTCTCAACAACCATCAATTATCTAAGAACACAAGATCTGGGGATGCTCTTTTAGGATAACAGTGCACCTTTCAAGACATTGTCTCTTTCAAGACATTGTTAAATGTTTGTCCCACAAAGAGGTGGTAATAATCTCCCAAATTCCATGACAGCAAAATCACACGAGACAAGAAAATGATTCTTAGCATAGAACATTTTCTGTGTTCTTGTTTATGCAAATATCTCGAGCCTGAATATATCCCAGGAATAAGCTATTTATAGAGATTCTTACAAGTCAAGAATTGAGACTGATATCGATAGGTAAATGCATTGTTCTTGACTATATGGATAGAACATACTTCACAGGTAGAATTATTGTAGTGTTTTCATTTGTATGCTGGATTGAAATGGAAATTTCTCCAAGCTGCCTCCTGTCCCTTCCCTTCCCCCTCACAGTATCTCATGCTGTTGCATTACCATAGCACTAATACCTTGATTTCAAGATAGATAGATAGATAGATAGATAGATAGATAGATAGATAGATAGATAGATAGATAGATAGATAGATAGATAGATAAAAAACCTAACATTTTTGAAACTCTTTTTTGTTACATTCCTTATCAGTTTTACTTGAGCTGTTCAGTTCCTTATAAAAAGTGGTATAAAATATTTTCAAGATGGAAACTCCACATCTGAATTAAGTCAGCTCAGTGATAAAAGGCAAAAGCTCTATTTGGGCCATGCTAATATTTTTTCCCAGGTGTAACTGCTGCTCGGTGGGCACAAGTTAATCCGTTCAACATGAGATATAATGTGTTTACTTGGAAAGGCTGCCCCTGCTTTATGATTTGTGTTTGTAGTGGGAGCATGTCACAAGCCATCTATACAACTGCAGTTGAGAGAGAAACAGAGAGTCACCGCCAATCATTTCAAGCCGCTGGGCTTTCGTTTTGTCCTTTTCAAAAAGCGTGTTGACTACCCAGCACCGTTACAGTTCTGTGGGTCGCTCTGGGGCAGCAGGTCACTGTGCAATGGATTTCAGTAAGTTTCTAAGTTTTGGATTCCTCTCCATTTTTGTGGCCATTTCAGAGTTTTTAAAAAAGCTACCATCGATGTTCTTTACATTAGGGGAAACTGTAATATAGAGGTGGAAATAACATTAGGCATCTTGATGAGTATGTTCTGTTCTCACCCTGGCAAAAGAAAAGAAAATAGGAAATTAGAAAGGAAGTGAAAGCTTGCCAGCTATCATTCCACTGGCTGGTAGGATTGAAAAAGAAGGTAGATGGATGGTTCATTGCTTCATCCTGGCTCATGGTTCTGCTCTGCTGGTACACAGAGGAAGCCAGTTGGCTGGGAGAGGGGATCATCCAGCACTGACGTGCAAATGTGACCTTTGGGAATATATAGTAGTTACATTATTGTTCTTGTGATATATATTTTTCTTAGCTCATCAGATTGTATTTGTCAACTTCTGAGCATCCCGGTTGGAGAATGTAGGCAACCAGAGAAAGGTAATCACTATGACAATGAGTTTGGAAACTTAATGGTATGAGTAACAATGGAGTATTTTAAGATGAGAGTGGAGAAAATCATTTTCAAATATCTAAAGAGCTATTACGCTATGTTGTTTCCGACGGCAGAACTGGAACTGATGGGTAGAAATTGCATTTCAGCTGATCCCTAGGAAACCTCTGCTAAGAATACGAGGTTTTCAGAAGCAGAACTGGTGGATGGAAGGAATGGTGGTTTGTTTTTCACTGAAAAAAACTAAAGGAGTTCCTATGGATTTTACTCTGCTAATCATTGCTAACTATAGAGCAGGGCTGTCAAACTCAAGGCCTGTGGGCAGGATTCAGCCCATAATGTGGTTGGATCCAGCCCACGGGGCCATCCTGGTCTACCCAGTGCAGAGAAACTAGGCCAGCCTGGTTTCAGCCCAGTCTACCCAAGACAAAGAAGAAAGATTGGGCCCGCGGGGCTGTCCTGGTCTACCTAGTGCAAAGAGGAAAGATCGGGCCAGTCTGGCTTCAGCCCAGTCTACCCAAGACAAAAAGGAAAGATTGGGACCATGGGGCCATCCTGGTCTATCTAATGCGAAGAGGAATGAATCTGGCCAGCCTGGCTTCAACCTGGTCTACCCAATGTGAAGAGGAAACATCTCAGCAGTTTGGGGAGTAGCATCAAGTTGGCCACGGCCGTCTAGTCGGCCACACCTACCCAGTCGGCCACACCCACCCGCCATCCAAGGTCAACCACAGCCCTGATGCAGTCTGCAATGAAATTGAGTTTGACACTCCTGCTATAGAAGGTGGTGCTCATCTCTATTTCAAGGCCTTTGAGCCAGCACTGTCTGAAGACATTTCCACAGCCATGTGGCCAGCAGGACATTACAAAGTGGTGTTACATTTCCACCAAAGTGGTACCTATTTATCTACTCACATTTGTGTGCTTTTTCCCACTGAAATTATTTAAGAAAAGGACTACAGGCATATTGCAATCATGTCCCGTATATAGTAATTGACCTTGCATTGGGAAGCAGGTTAGACTATTGGGATCCCTTCCAAGGACTTTTCCAACATGTTAATACTTTTAGTAGCTGATAGTGTCTAATCTAGTGTCTAATAGAGTCAGAAATCCCTAGATTGCTCAGGGGGGTACATTTATTTAAAACACTTATTAAGTAAGGAGGGTGGGAAGGTATTGAGTGATAGTGAATTTGTAGACACCAAAGGTAATTTGCTGTTCAAATAATTAAAAATTGGTCTGATTTCCAGTAACACTAGGGCCCTGTAACTGTAAAACAGTTTTAGACGACTAGAAGAAAATGAATTTGTCATAGGTTGCCCAAAGAATAGCAGTTAACATGGCTTCACTGCTCAAATTCAATTTCCTTGAAATTAAAAATATGAAAAATATATTTTTTTACCTATGAAAAATAGGTGAAGCTCAGGAATAAAAACTTCACATCTGAAATTTTAAGCACTTAATGAATGGATTATCCAGCAAAAATTAGGAAACACATGCCAACCAATAGACTTCCTCCTAAGCAGTTCAATAATTTGGGAAAAAAGAAATATGAATATGTGCATAGTTGCCTATGTATCTGACAGGTCTCTAGAAAATAGCAATTTTAATCTGAATCTTTTAGATATAATCATCTAGAAATGTCTACTATCGTTTCCGCTTTGTCAAATCCAAAACTTGCTAATTGGAAGTTAAGTGAATTTTGCCCCATTTAGGAGTCTTTTGGCCATGGTTCCTAAGCAAATCACTGCAGTTGTTAAGTGAATCATATAGTTGTTAAGCAAATCTGGCTTTCCCACATTGACTTTGCTTATTGGAAGCTGACAGTGAAGGTAACACATGATGATCACATGACCCTGGGAAAGTGCAACTTGTCATAAATACATGCCAGTTGTCAAGCACCCAAATTTTGATCATATGATAATGGGGGATGCTGCAACGGTCATAAGTGTGAAAACCAGTCATAAGTCGCCTTTTTTTATGTCATTGTATCTTTGAAAAAGCATTAAATAAATGGTCATAAGTTGAGAACTACCTTACAATACTGGCTATCAAAAAAACCTCAATTTTTAACCAGCGGTAGTGATGAAGGTCCTGGCCAGTGGTGAAATCTAATTTTTTTTTACTACCAGTTCTGTGGGTATGGCTTGGTGGGCGTGGCAGGAGAAGGATACTGAAAAATCCCCATTCCCTCCCCAGTCCTGGGGGAAGGATATTGCAAAATCTCCATTCCCACCCCAGTCCTGGGGGAAGGATATTGCAAAATCTCCATTCCCACCCCACTCTGGGGCCAGCCAGAGGTGGTATTTACCGGTTCTCTGAACTGCTCAAAATTTCTGCTGCCGGTTCTCCAGAACCTGTCAGAACCTGCTGGATTTCACCCCTGGTCCTGGCCTAAGAACCAAGAGACTGTGAATTTCAGTCCTGCCTTAGGCATGAATGATGAGTGGATGGGTGACTTTGGGTCAGACACTCTCTCTTGGGTCCATCCACCTCACAGGGTTGTTCCTATGGAGAAAAGAGGAGGAAGGAGTGTTAGGAATGTTCGCTGCCTTGAGTTACTTATAAAGTAATACAGATGGGATAAAAGTCTAATAAATAAATATAAATAAATAAAAGTATAGTAGCTGCTTTTGCTTGCTAATCATACTTCTACATATACAGTATGCCTTGTATATTTTCTTTGTTTTTATTATCTTTTGCTCTTGTTAACCCTTAACTCAAGGTCAAAATATGATACATTTTATATGATTACCATTATAAAATTTAAGCCAAAAGCCAAAAGAAATTGACCTGGCATAAGAGTTCGGTTTGAAAGTATGAGTTATTACCATTTATTAACAGAATAACAGATTGGAAGGGACCTTGGAGGTCTTCTAGTCCAACCCCCTGCTCAGGCAGGAAACTCTATGTCATTTCAGACATTTAGACAACAAAGAGACTGGTTATCCAATCTCTTCTTAAAAACCTCCAGCGTTGGAGCACCTACAACTTTTGGAGACAAGTCATTCCACTGATTAATTGTTCTAACTGTCAGGAAACCTTCCTTTTTTCCAGATTGATTCTCTCCTTGATTACCTTCCATCCATTGCTTCTTGTTCTGCCCTCAAGTGCTTTTGAGAATAGTTGACCCCTCTTCTTTGTAGAAACCCCCTGAGATATTGAAACACTGCTATTGAATTGAATTATGGAGGATTTTTTTCCTGAAATTGAGTAAGATTGCCCCAATCTGCTTTTCCCACTGAATCTTCCCATGATGTCTACCACATAAAGAGCTTTCTGGAGGTGTTTGCTCTTTCTTTGTGATCTGTTCCTCTGAAATTTGCAGTGCAAAGGTGAATGTTTCAGAGGATGGACAGGTTTATTTTAATAGTGATTGCTTGTTTACATTACTAGATTATTTCTATAAAGTGTGTAGTTGTCTGTAGTTTAGGACCCATATTTTTCAGATTCCAATCTTGGATTTCAGGCTGAGCTGAGGTGGTACCTTGAAAGGTGCTAGGAGGTGGGGGAGTCCGTATTCCTGTGGGCTGTTAGCCAAGATTTTGAAGAAGGGAGTTGTCAAGAGTCTGTACTTATTTTTCTTGAGGATTTTTCTCTCTCTGGGAAGCTGATTTTGGAATGTATAAATACAGTATGGTCTTTATTGTCTGCCCAGATTATCTAATCTAGTAGGATTATCAACATATATAATCAGACCTGTAGGAAAAGAGCCCAAAAATTCACTCATTAATCTCTCCTGCCTTGGTACAGAGGCTGGTATGTTTTCTCTCAATTGAACCTTAGTAAATTTGGAAATGAACCTTAAACACATCCCAGTGTCTGCCCTTTTGCTTCATCATGGTCAGCTGCAGTTTGGGGGAGAGATTGACTGGGGAACTATTATGCAACAAGGGCAAATAAACTTTCCCTACAGTGATTAAGTTTGTCCATCTGAATCTTTGCATGACATAGTTTTTTAGTCTCAGTGTCAGATCTCTAATCCCTCTTCTCAGACATGGTATGCATCCATGTTAGTTATTTATTTGAAAGTACCACTTGAACACACCTGGGTGTTTTCCAGTGTTACGAGCAAACCTTTTAGCAGACTGCAGTTACATTTATTGCAGGCAAATGGGTGGCTAGAATTGCATAAGCTCATTTTCTCAGAGAAACAAATCATTATTTGTTGATTTTTTTAAAAATCAGAACCCCAACATTCCACAAGGGGAAATGTGTATGTATAGGAAGAACCCAACAGCAAATAATACTGGGCAAAAGATAATAAAACCTGATATGCAAATAGTGCCTATGGCTACAGCAAAGGTGGACCACCATTTCTATATTATGAGTCAGTTCAAGACAAAGAAATCATTGGAAACAAAAATAAATTCCATTTCCTTTCATTTAAATGTAAATAAACTAAATATATAGGTACTATAAGGTTCTTGGATATTTAATAATTTCCCCATTATTTTATCCCATTAAAAGCTACACTGTTAATGCCACTTTCGAAGACCTTTGGGATTAGGCTTTGTACATGAACATGCATCTATGTTTTGGGAGTTCTACAATACAGGTGGAGCAAAAGGCTCAGAAAAAACCCTCCCAAAGTTCTCAAGCTGCTGGTGGCCTTCTACCGCTGTACCATAGAGAGTATTTTAACTTACTGCATCTGTGTATGGTTCGCCAAATGCACAGTGGCAGATAGGACAATGCTTCAGACAGTCAACGTCATTGCCCAGAGGATCATTGGTTGCCTTCTCCCCTCTTTGGAAGAGCTTCATAGCTCCCGCTGCCTTCAAAACATTCTTAAAGATCCATCTCATCCTGGGCACCCTTTTTTTGAACTATTATCATCTGGCAGACGGTACAGGATAATAAAAACAAGGACAAATAGGCTGAAAAACAGCTTCTATCCCAGGGCAATAATCATATTGAATTCTACAGTATAGTGCAATATCAAGTTTTCAATTTCAATTATATAGAATGTAAAGGATGTATGTTTATGTTTTTATTTTTATAGCTACAATGTACACTGAAGATGGCATTTTATTTCGTTGTACCATGTGCAATGACAATAAAGTAAAGTAAAGTAAAGTAAAGTAAAGTAAAGTAAAGTAAACTAAACTAAACTAAACTAAACTAAACTAAACAAGATGGCATGACATAAAATAGCAACCCTCTGTTTCCTACCTGGGAAGGTTGACAGATATCTCTACTTTGTGTGTAGCCTGTGTCATAAATAAATTTATCTCCAAAATACACGTGATTTCAGCATGAAAATGACTTAACATGATGGTGAGCATATAAAAGCAGAAGAAAAGTGTAGAATAAATTTTCATTATTTTGGAAAAATACGGTGTGTTTGCATTTGTAGATGGTTGAATAGGTTAAATATTGTTTATCTAACAGATTTAACCCGCTTTATAAAAACATAGATTAATAAATATCTGTAACACAGATAACAGTTACATTGAGAATGAGGTGTTTCCACCAGCCTAAAGTTTCTTCATTTTTTCTTCTAAGCATCTTGAGCAGTCTTCTTCTTCTTCAGCAATCTGGTTGACTTTAAGCACACATTTTCAATTTATGATCACAAAATGAAAATTGAAATATAAAGATTGTAACAATCATCGCAATCATTGTGATCCCAATGATAATTAGCACTTTGGGTGCCATACCAGAAAATCTTGGATGGCACTTCGAAAATCTGCACATTGACAAAATTCCCATCTGTCAATTATAAAAGGCCATGCTGCTTGGATCTGCATATATATTATGCTGATATGACATCCTAGGTTCCTGGGAAGAACTCAATGCGCATGAAGGCCAACACCACCACCACCACCACCAACAACAACAACAATAATAATAATAGTAGTACAGACATCATTTGGAACACAACACGCCAGATATCATGGTTATCGAGGACCGAAGTGTACAGTTTATTAATAGTTCTGTACCAGGAGATGCCAGAGTTGAAGAAAAAGAACTGGAAATTTTCATGAAATATCACGACCTGGCTATTAAAACTACACGATTATGGATGAAACATGTAACAGTGATGCCCATTGTCATCAGGGCACCATGTCCAAGAATTTTATAAGATACATAGACTAGACTAGACTAGATTAGACTAGACAAAGATAGGATAGGATAGGATAGGATAGGATAGGATAGGATAGAATAGAATAGAATAGAATAGAATAGAATAGAATAGAATAGAATAGAATAGAATAGAATAGAATTTATTGGCCAAGTGTGATTGGACACACAAGGAATTTGTCTTGGTGCATATGCTCTCAATGTACACAAAAGAAAAAATACCTTCATCAAGGTACAACATTTACAACACAAATGATGGTCATAGGGTACAATTTAACCCTTGTTCTGTACCCTCCCAGCATCAGCCACGCGAGCTGGCTAAACGAGCCAGTAATTGAGTTCATGGCTGCTATCAGTCCTGGCAGGGAATCTGCAGCTGCCTGCCAAAGTCTCCCTTTTATCTTGGGGTTGCCAGGCAACCAGGAAGTCAGCAGTCCAGGCCGAATGTTCAGCTCAATTCTCCAAGAGTCAAAGAGTTCAGCTCACTTCTCCCTGAGACAAATAGTTCAGCTCAATTTTTGCTCGTCACAGAGCAGCCAGGGCTGCTTTTATACTCTGTGGGGTGTGGCTCCGTGACTCAGCACTTCCTAGGCCTGCCCCACCCCTGCTTCCGTTGTTCCCGCCTCTCCTGCCTATGAAACCTAGGGTCCAACCAAGCCTGATTGCCATCAGCTGGGTCTGGAGGCGTGGCCTGGGGGGGGAAGAGTCAGGGGATGGAGGCCTCGTTATCTCCTCCACCTGGCCTGCCTCTGGCTCCTGGAGCTGAGCCAGTGAAGCCGGTGCTCCAGAGGTAAGTCCTGATGGCCCTTCCCCCTCACTTTCCGAGTCACTTTCTGGCAGGGGGCCTGGCTCGGGGGGCGCAGACACAACAACCCTTAATGATAGCAACAAAAAGTTACAGTCATACACTCATAAATGGAAAGAGATTGGTGATGGAAATGATGACAAGACCAAGAGTAGTGCAGACTTAGTAAACAACTTGACAGTGTTGAGGGAATTATTTGTTTAGCAGAGTGATGGCCTTCGGGGAAAAACTGTTCTTGTGTCTAGTTGTTCTGGTGTGCAGTACTCTATAGCGTCTTTTTGATGGAAGGAGTTGAAACAGTTTATGTCCAGGATGTGAGGGATCTGTAAATATTTTCATGGCCCTCTTCTTGATTCGTGCAGTATACAGGTCCTCAATGGAAGGCAGGTTGGTAGCAATTATTTTTTCTGCAGTTCTAATTATCCTCTGAAGTCTGTGTCTTTCTTGTTGGGTTGCAGAACAAAACCAGACAGTTATAGAGATGCAAATGACAGACTCAATAATTCCTCTGTAGAACTGGATCAGTAGCTCCTTGGGCAGTTTGAGATTTCTGAGTTGGCGCAGAAAGAACATTCTTTGTTGTCCTTTTTTGATGATATTTTTGATGTTAACTGTCCATTTTAGATCTTGCGATATGATAGAACCTAGAAATTTGAAGGTTTCTACTGTTGATACTGTGTTGTCAAGTATTGTGAGAGGTGGAAGTATGGAAGGGTTTCTCTTAAAGTCTACCACCATTTCTACTGTGTTCAGTTCCAGATTGTTTCGGTCACACCATAAAGCTAGTTGTTCGACCTCACATCTATATGCGGATTCATCATTGTCTCGAATGAGACCAATCACTGTTGTGTCATCTGCGAACTTCAGTAGTTTAACAGATAGATCGTTGGAGATGCTGTCATTGGTATACAGAGAGAAGAGAAGTGGGGAGAGCACACAGCCTTGGGGGGGCCCTGTGCTAATTGTACAGGTATCTGATATGATCCTGCTTATCTTCACCTGCTGCTTCCTGTTTGTTAGGAAGCTTGTGATCCACTTACAAGTCTGTTCAGGTACTTGTAGCTGGTTTAGCTTAGTTAGAAGAGTGTCTGGAATGAGGGTATTGAATTCTGAACTAAAGTTTATAAAGAGGACCCTTACATAGGTCTTTGGAGATTCAAGATGTTGTAAAATGTAGTGCAGAGCCATATTAACAGCATCATCTGTTGATCTATTTTCTTGGTATGCAAATTGCAAGGGGTCTAACAGCAGATCCGTGACGGTTTTCAAGTAGGAAAGCACTAGCCTTTCAAAGGTTTTCATGACTACAGATGTTAAAGCAACTGGTCTGTAGTCATTCAGTTCCTTGATAGTGGGCTTTTTCGGCACTGGGACGATGGTAGAGTGTTTGAAGCAAGAAGGAACATAGCACATCTCTAGTGATTTATTGAAGATATGGGTGAAGATGGGGACCAATTGGTCAGCACAGACTTTTAAGCAAGAAGGAGTTATCTTGTCTGGGCCTGGAGCTTTTCCTGGCTTTTGTCTGTGAAATAGGTCCTGCACTTCCTTTTCTGTGATCACTAGGGGTTGTGAACCCAATGGGATGGAGTCAGTTGTAGGAGGCTTGGCTGTTGTTGGTGTGTGTGAGATGGGGGTTATGGAGATAGGTGGCTATCAACATCAACAACATCGTTGCAGCTTCCTGCAATAACACCAGCGGAACTGCAAAAAACTGCACTACTTGGAACATTGTACATCTTAAGAAGGTACTTGGTTGATACCTAGGACACTGGTAACAACCCGTATCAACCATTAGCACCAGTCAATGATATTTGTGATGCCTTTTTGAATGTTTAGTTGACTAAGTTTCACATTTAATGAATAAAGATGATAATAATGTAAACTATGGATGAAACATGTAACAGTGATATCCATTGTAATCAGGGCACTTGGTACCATATCCAAGAATTTTACAAAACACATCAAGAAATGGCAGCTTCCTGCAATAACACCAGCGGAACTGCAAAAAACTGTGCTACTCGGAACATTATATATTTTAAGAAGATACTTGGTTGATACCTAGGACACTGGTAGCAACCCGTATCAACCATTAGCACCAGTTAATCATATTTGTGAGACATTTTTAAATGTTCAGTTGACTGAGTTTCATGTTTAATGAATAAAAGATAATAATGTAAACTACTTTGAATAAAGATTATTAGCTAAATTGTGGGGCAAGAGAAAGAGAGGTGAGATCTTCTGATGGTGTTAACTTATTTCATAACCAAACTGAAGGCAAAATAGAAAAGGGAAGGTTTTGAGTATCATTTTTTCAATAGGAAGGATATAAATGTAATAAATGGAGGTAGTCCTTGAATTATGACCCTTCATCTCATAAATGTTCATCACTGGAAAAAGGGGCTTGTAACCTGTCCTCATGCTTACGACCATTGTGTTGAGACATAGTCATGTGATCGCCATTTTTGGCTATCCCACAAGCAAAGTCAATGAAGAAGCCAGCAGGGAAGGTTGAAAGTCCTGGTTATGTGACATCTCACTTAATGACTGCACCACTTAAAATGACTTTTCCAGTTTCAATTGTGGTCGTATATTGAGGCCTACCTGTATGTGGAATGTTCTCCATCCATCAGCGCAACAGTATTCAAGAGAGACTGGTTGGTATTAGCTGACTGACAAGCTCATTTTCTCTCAGTATTTCCTCAGAAATCAAATGTTAGTAATCTGTATAGAAATTATCCCTAGAGAAATAGGTATATAGAGGATTGCAGTCTTTGTTAAGAAACCTGATATGAAAGATGTTGAATCTAAGTACTAATAGAAAACTGTCAGTTTCCAGGATGCTGCGAGTATCACAGTTAGGGTGTTTGCAGGCCGTACAATTTACTTCATTAGTGCCAAAGTGGAGGTTGAACTGCAATATGAAATGAGACAGAGCTGAATGGGAGAGGGAGAGAAAGCAAGGCAGTAGACATATAATGGAATGAAAATAATGCTAGATCAAATTTTACCTGGCAGTTGTTTCAGGAAAAAAAGCCACAGTGGCATAATTAGGAGCTCTAAATAAACATGGTCATATTTTTTTTAAGTATATTCCATTTTATTGTTAAATACAATTTTTTCCACCTATCCTCCTCAGAGCATTCTTGTTTCATTTCAATAGTTAATTACATGCATCTTTTCAATTTTATGAATAGTATAAAACTCAGACTAAATTCCAGGTGGGAAAGCATATTAATAAAAGCTGTTGGATAGAAGAAAATGTGTGTTAAATTTCTCTTGGTCCAGGTAGGCCGAATAAAGTCTGGCTCGCAGCAAATCTTGTTGACAGGTTAGATAAAAAAATGCTGCCATGCTTCTCTAGTTTTGATGATACATATAGACAACAATGGGATTATGAAATACTTTTTCTTAAATATATTCTTACGTAAAGAAGTAAGATGAATGTGCAGCATAGAATTAGATGCACACTATTGGCAAAATCATTTTTGTCCAAACAGAAAGAAAGCTGTCCTATAAAGTTTATTGGATGAAGCTTTATAGCTGGATTAATTGAGGTCAGAATTTAGGTTTTAAACTTGAAATTACCATAGATGGCTTCTGAGTGAAAGAAGGCCCTTTCACCTTTTTCTGAACAGTGATAGCTAGAAATAACATCTAATTTTACTTTCAAATTTACCGTTGAAAAAAAATCTGAAGGCTAAACCATAAATAAAGTTGGTTTGCCAGTAGACTTTGGGAGGGGAGTAAGTTTTTCTATCAGATTCTTACATACCAAAATAGATAAAGGAAGAAGAAAATCAGAGTATTTCCTTGGATCTGGTTATTTTGATTTCTCAGAAGATGTAACTAAATCTATTTCCCTGCGAAAGTGTGTGTTAGATTGAGACAGTTGAATTGACCCAACCTGGTAACTCCCAGTAAGGTAACTTGCATGTTGAATTTTGCTGGTTATAGAGCACACTTCTCTCTTTGCTGAAATGAAAGATTATTATTACCTGGGGATTTTAAATATGTGTGGGTATGCATGCACTTTGAAGTTTTTTCCATTATCTTTTGTGGGGTAGAAGAAAAAGGACAAAACAGTATGATAGCAAATACATTGGCCTAGTTTAGCCTCATTGAATATACTTTTGGATGCAAGTTAGCATAATTTACTACTTAGAATTATGTAAATTGCAGTTATTCTCTAGTTGCTATAAAGTATTATTTCATCTAGAAGAAGGCAAAGCAAGCACTGAGGTTGTATGTGGCCCTTTAGTTAATTTTGTTGTGCTGTTTCTTCTGAATATTGAGTTCTGAGACATCGGTTTCAAAGCGCAGGTTGCAGTAAAAATAGGGCAATGAGGAGCACGGTGAAGCAGCAGCAGCAGCATTATCACAGCAATTGTTGCTATAGTTTATCTCATATCTTTTATAACATTGTATTATTAAATAGAATCACATAATGAGGAAAGAACAGCAGTGATGGAATATTTGGGCATTTAAGAATCACAGTTTCCAACAAAGTAACTGCAGGCACCAGTATGTCTGCAGACATTCTTTTCTTCCTTTTTAAATTACTTTATTATTATTATTTTTTAAAAAGCAAACTAAGCTGCTACGTAAATGCATTTCTATAAACCTAATGTCAAAGCTTTCTTTCGCATAATGCTTTTGAGCCGTGTGCTTTTGAGTCCTGGGACGTGGCATAAATACTGTGGAGGACAGCAAGACGCAAGAAATGACCAAAGTTGACAGTCGAATTGTCAAAAACCTTTTACCTTTACCTTACTTTTGGTCTGGTGATGTCATGATACTCTCCATTTATACAGATAGTCCTCAACACAACCGTAATTGAGCCAATAATAATGGCCTAAAGTCATGCCGGTCATTAAGCAGGTCACTCTGTGATTGTGCCCAATTTTATGACTTTTTTATGGCCATCATGGTAGTCCTAAAGCGAACACCACATTGATAAGGCAAACGTTGCAGTTGTTAAATGAATCCGTTGTCCTTAATGGACTTTTTTTTTTTTTTGCTGGAAACTGGAAATAAATGCCAGTTTCCTGCAAAAAAAACCCTTCATAAATTGTGGTCACTGCAGGATACTGCAAAGGAGCCTAAATGCAGGGCAGTTGTTGAGCACACAAAATGCAATCACATGACGGCAGCTGTCAGAACATCAAACCTGGGTCTTATGTAGCCCTTGGGCAAGTTGGTTGTAACTTCAAATGATCATTAAATGACCAATTATAAGTCGAGGATTACCTGTAATTTGCAGGTGATGCTGTGGCCCAAGTACAAAAGGGCACAGCTCATATTTCATCAGTTTGGCATATTATGGTTAGAAGCAGGTGCTCATGGTCAGAGACGTTCTTAGAAAACAGCTTAGAGTTTTCTTTAATAGCTAGAAGTTAGGCCCACCTATCTGGAAAAGAATAAGGCAAGCCAAAGTGGTGATAGAGAGAAAAATTGCCTCTTACAATATAAATGTTTTACATATTTACCCAGAATGCATCAGCAAGAGCCAGTTTGATGTAGTAGTTAAGGTATCAGGATAGAAACAGGAAGACTGTGAATTCTAGTCCTGTCTTAGGCACAAAGCTACTTGGGTGACTTTGGGCCAGTCCCTTTTTCTCAGCCCTAGGAGGGAGACAATGACAAACAACTTTTGAAAAATGTTGTCCAGAGAACTGCAGGGACTTGTCCAGATAGTCTTTGAGAACTAGATATGACTGAACAGTGGGAGACCAGAATAACACAATGTACTTTCAAAATCCACAATGTGCCCATTGACCCGAACCATTGGGTTGTGCTATCTCAGAATACAGTTACTTATTGCAGTGAAGAGTTTCCTAGTGAAGCAAAACACAAATAATATTTAGCATCACCATTATTCAGATATTATGTCATTCTTAGCATCAATATAATCACACAACCAAAGAACATATAAGCTGATCACATGAATGAAGCTTGACTGGTGCAAAAGTGATTTTGGTGCAAGAATATTAAAAAAAACAAAAACAAGGCATATGCCAGCCTGAGTGGCATGTAGCTTCGAATGCATAATACATTAGTGGTATACTAGATTAAAAGGAAGATTTTGCATTTCTATTGTATGAGCTTTCTCTATTTGCTTCAGAAATAATATGGTCTCCAGGATGAAAATAATTACAACCCAACTCTCTTGGTGCCAGCAAGATTGTAAATAAGATATTTTCTCTTTCAAAGTACATGTTTTAATAAGGCAATTTGAAATGTTGCTACTGTGCAGCTCGCCTGCTGTATGAATGTGCAAGATGTACTAATAAGGTCTACCTTTCTTCTTACCTCTAAACCCCAGAGGAGACCATAATCACAAAGAACTGAGCAGGGAGAAGCTTAGAATCTGTCTCCAAATTGCACTGTCTGCAGTGTTGTAGAAAAACCATGCAAACAACAAGGCCTGGCTTGGCGCTTGTGTTAAGTTTTGTTTCTTTCCTAAGCAGCCTTCTGTGTAAAAAACAAAACAAAACATTAATATCTCTCTCTCTCATATATGCATATCTATCTAAGATAAGAGTAAGAATGGTTTGCCAGGAGGCTGGGAAGTCCATGAAGGCATTTGGAGTTGAGAAAAACACGGGAGACAGTCAAGACTGTGGCCCTCAAAAGTGGCCCTCAAAAGGGCTTTAGGGAATTGCCTATCACACACATGGTGTTTCCTTTCCAATCTCCTGAGTCCAGGATTGGAACTGGTATTCAAAATATATAGCTGGGCGGCAGAGAACCATGCTTCTCCAGCTGACAAAACTCACCTTCCCTTGCTGGAATATTCGAGGGAGCTTGGAATTTGAGAAAAACTGTATGTAAAACATAATGCTTTACATCCAACTGCAAACTAGTACCCAGATTCTAGTATATTGAGATAACTTCTGGCTTGGTCTGAACTAAAAGGAGAAAAATAAAATATTAACACTTTCCTCCATGTTGGCATTATATAACTGTGCATATTTTTTGCCCAGACCTTTATTAAAGAGCCAAGAAACCCATGTTTAGAGCTGTAGCCTTTTACCTTGCTCTAGTTCAGGGCTTCAGTTTTTAAATGCAAAATAAAACAAGAGTTGTTTAAGTTCAATATAGAATTAAAATGAACTCTTTTTTTTTTTTGAGAAATGGGAAATAATCCTGCACTCAGTCTTGTGGTTTAAACTCAATTGATTTGAGTGGCATTTAAGCAACCTGAATTAAAGCCTAGAAAAGGCTTGTAGCCCTGACATGGACTTGCAATGGCTAAGTGTTATTTGTCTCTGCTTTCCATTCCTGGCATAGGAGGTGGTTGCTCACTGATGTGGCAAGTGTATTTCCAGGAGCAGCGAGAGCTGAAATGGCATTACTAGCTCAGCTCTTCAAGGCATGGCAGCTCCATAGGGTTACAGCGATCTTGAAGATCGGCTGCTCTTACACTTCACTTGATGATTAGATTTTCGATATCAAATCTTCCCAAGGGGAAGAACAGAGGTACCTGAAAAATGTAGGATGATCCTCCAGAATATAGATAAGGTCAGAATATTGAGGAAGAAGGAGTCCCCACAGTCAGAGTAACCCAGGTTCAAGTGATGCCAGCCCATACAGCAAGGCAACCAAATCCTATTTAAATGAGCTAAGAGGCATAAAGTACTTCAAGAATATCTTAACTGTGTGTGCAGATGTATCTTTTTCTAGGATGCGATTTGATGTTGCCTTTCCTCCTGTGAATTTTAGGAAGACTTTGCCTCAACAGCCTCTGACAAATGCCAGCTTAATTCATTGACAGTTACATTCCAGAGGTATCAAGAGAGCAGATTGGCTGTCCAGTTTTTTGTGGTGGAGTGTTGCACTGGAGGCAAACAGGTGAAAAGGCACCATTTATAGGAACACTTGAAAACCAACCAAGAGATTTAGATGTGCACAAAAGGTGCTTTAAAGCTAGACTTGGCTGTCTAATGCTCCCATTCCCCAAAGCGCTCTGCGACTGTAGAAACCTAGAGTGCTGAAATGCCATCAATCAAGTTGACCCAGTTCAGCATTATAAATTATGTTCAAATAAATTCAGTTAGACTCAAACACAAACTAACATATTTTTCTTTTAAAAAGTGTCTGGGCAAAAGGCTAAATGCAACTGTGAAGCTGCAAATCTGAACCATTTAAACTATAAAATATCAACTGAACCCAAGTGGGACTGGGCAGTTTGGGGTCTGTTAGTGATTCATACCCTCTCTGCAGAGTTTGGCCTGGGGACTTCACACCTCACTATGTTATCAATCAGTAAATTGGGGACTAAATTTTTTTGCCTTTTAACACTGAATATCAATATCAATATTATGATATTTCTAAAATTCAAAACACCATCTGCATGTTTATAAAACTTGTTTCACCTGAACACCTTTCACTAGAGGTGAGGTAAACAGAGAAACCAAGATGGGCATATAAAATATGTAGATAGCTAATTGCACCCCTTTTATCAGAGCAAGTGATAAAACATTGAACAGGATTATATGATGTGTAGCATAACCCTGCAGTTTGCTTTGCTGTGAAAAAGGGAAGTTACGTTTAGTTGCTCTTGCTGTAGCAGCCATTTTGTGGAGTCATTTTGTTCACAAGGTTCAATAGAAATGGACCTCTCTGTGTATGTGGTTTTTTTTCCCCTATGTTGCTTGGCAAAACCACTCTTTATTCATACAAGGGCTGTAGGTCTATGGAGATTCTCAATCATCCAGGTTATGGTTGTCCCAAAGATGCTTTTTCAGGAGGCAACTGGACTTTCTTGTTTTTCTTTGAAGATGTTTCGCTTCTCATCCAAGAAGTTTCTTCAGCTCTGACTGGATGGTGGGGAATTGTCTGAAAGGAGTATAAATCCTTCAGTTCCCCACCAGCCAGTCGGAGCTGAAGAAGCTTCTTGGATGAGAAGCGAAACGTCTTCAAAGAAAAACAAGAAAGTCCAGTTGCCTCCTGAAAAAGCACCTTCGGGGATTCTGCAGATCCTCGGTTGTTATTCCTCAATTTTATGAAGCACAAGAACACCATTGCCTTAGCATAGGGCACTGCATCCTCCGAGCCTGTGTGTGTGCCTTCGCTCTCCTCAGCTAGCACTGATTTTCTGGCAACAGGCTGGTTTTAAAGTTTGCTACAATGAGAAATGGCAATTCTTTAGTACTGCTGATTTGTCATTAAATTGTTAAAGCGAAAGAAGAAAGAGGATATGTTCTAGTAAGCAAATCATATCAACTCTGTCTTGAGCTTTAGGATTAGTTCTGACAATGGTAAAGAAGCTCCCAGCACTGCAAAAACAGGCAACGGATGGCCCAAGAGATTTTTTTCGTTCTGTCTGGTTGTCTGATTTATTTATGAATGTTACAACTTACATGACTAGACATTTCCTAGTATTTCACAGCACACTGTTTATTAATCTTGACAATTTTATTTATCCTTGGTTTTTTTTTCCCAGCCAGAAGAACTCACCAATGCTCTGGAAATCAGCAATATTGTGTTTACTAGCCTCTTTGCCCTAGAGATGCTTCTGAAGCTTCTTGTGTATGGGCCTTTTGGTTACATCAAAAATCCCTACAATATCTTCGATGGAATCATTGTAGTAATCAGGTAATTAAAACCAAGTTTTCTTAAATACCATAAGTAGTTGCAATCAGTGGTGGGATTCAAATAATCTAACAACCGATTCTCTCTCCTAATGATTTCTTCCAACAACCAGTTCACCAAACTGCTCAGAAAGTTAACAACCGGTTCTCCCAATGTGGTGAGAACTGGCTGAATCCCACCACTGGTTGCAATCCATAACATTTAATCCCTTTATTTTTGCCAGTGCCAACTTATTTCTTCCAACTGGATTGTGCAATAAAACTCTGGGAATTTTTTTAAAAAAATGGGTTGAAATATTTTTGAATATATTCAGGTTTTTTACTCATGTATTGTATATGGTATGTTCTCTGGAACTGCTGACAATTCTAAAAGTTATAATTCATTTGAAGGAAGTCCAGTCAAAATAAACTACTTTATGACAAAATGTATGGTTATATGTACCTGCAGCCACACTAATTGGCTTCTTATTTTGAGGAGGAGTTATAATGTCTAGTACAGAGGTCCCTAACTCCCAGCATCGATCCATAGAATGCCAGAAACTGATCCACACAAACAA
Source organism: Ahaetulla prasina (assembly GCF_028640845.1). Taxonomy (NCBI): domain Eukaryota; kingdom Metazoa; phylum Chordata; class Lepidosauria; order Squamata; family Colubridae; genus Ahaetulla; species Ahaetulla prasina. The sequence goes on from NC_080540.1 coordinate 133,002,313, forward strand.
GTGAAGCCCCATCTGCAGGACGCAGGCAGCACATGAAACCATGTCCCCTCTGGTCTGTGAAAAAATCCCTCTCAATGGAACCGGTCCCTGGACCCCAAAATGTTGGGGTCCACTGCTCTAGTTCAGAGAGGCTGTTCAGTGTAATGCACCCACCACTATTGTTTTCTTTGCAGATAGCAATCACTATAAATAATAGGCCTGGCGACAGTACTTGTTTACTTTTTATATCTAGCTGGCCACTTGCACATCACTTTACAAAAGAATGAAAGATAAGATTTGTACCTGCCAGTGTAACAGAAATCATTCAACATTGAACAATGATTATAACTGAAGTAAAAAAAAATACGGTTCTCCAAAATGAAGACTACTATAGCAATAGCACTTAGACTTATATACCGCTTCACAGTGCTTATACAGCCCTCTCTAAGCAGTTTACAGAGTCAGCCTATTGCCCCCAACAATGTGGGTCCTCATTTTACCCACCTCGGAAGGATGGGAAGGCTGAGTCAACCTTGAGTCTGGTGAGATTCGAACTCCTGGAGTGAGCAGTGAGTTAGACTGCAGTATTGTATTCCTGTGCCACCATGGCTCTTTGCATGTCTGCTCAAGGTGTTGCCCAAATGCTAACTATTGTTGATGAATACTGTAAGACAGCAGACCCCAACTTTCTGATATCAATTTTTCCACAGACGGGAGGGGGGAGGAGAAATGTGCAAACTAGATCCTGCACATGCACTGTTTCACTTACCCACTGCTCACCTCCAGCTGTGAGGCCCAATTCCTAACAGGCCACAAACCAGTGCCAGTCTACATCCCAGGGATTGGGGTCCCCTGCTATAAGACTATTGCCTCCTTGCAATTCTTTATTTTAAAAGCACATTTGGTTTCTCCAAGTAAGGGCTACTTCAATAAAGGACTGCACTGTATTCTGTAAATCAGGACATATGGATACCTCATTAACATGAATTCCCTGAAGATAATGCAGGGGAAATTATATGTAGTTTCTATTTGCAGAATTCCAATCGAAGAAATCCATTAACAATGTTCCCCATGCAACATTTATCCTCAGAGCACCTCTGTATCTGCTTTTCTACTTCGGTGCATTTTTAGGGCACATAACAAAATCTGTTTGAGTCCATGCAGGAATTAAAAAATAGCAGCAACTATGAATGCCTTTCCCTGGTTGTTGTTGTTTTCAGAAATCCTAAAACCATTCAAAACATTGAAGTGTACGCAATTCTTGACTGGGAGTGTTATTATGGAAACTTCCTTTGGAAGTTCCTCAGCAATCGTAAGATGCAGATCTTTCTCTCAAAGATTTCCAACTCTTCATCTGAATATTCTCAGTTAAAGAAATATGAGCAGAAAAAGCCCTGGCAGTGAGTAAATGGCCATATACAACAGGGCTGTCAAACTTGTGGCCCATGGGCCGGATGCATCACATGCTGGCCACACCCACACCCAGTTTAGCAAAGGGGGGAAAAGTCCCGATATTTCACGTGACACCGCCATGACGACGTGAGTTTGACATCCTGATATACAACATCTTGCTGGGCTCTGTTTCCCGTCAGCAGCTAATTTATTTTTCTTAAAAAATGTTTATGATTGAAATCAATGGAAGAAAATTAATGAATACTATCCAACTAATTATTGATTTGGGAGATAAGCAGAAAACTAGTCTGATTTCTGAGTTGAAGGCTCAACTGCCCTCCCGCAATACTGCCAACTTTATTCTTTTGTGCCTTTCTTCAATGTCAGAGTTTCAATTAATAAAGAATTGCCTTCAGATGCTCAGGGAGTGGACTTGCTAGGCTAGATTTCTCCCTCCAAAGAGATATTTAAATTCAGAGGTAAAATTCTGAATCTGATGAATCTTATGGTCACTAGGACAAACCTCCAAGGGCAACAGACTTGCGATAATAATGCCGGTAGCCCTCGACTTACAACCACAATTGAGCCCAACATTTCTGTTGTTAAGTGAGTTTTGCCCCATTTTATGACCTTTCTTGCCACATTAGTTAAGTGAATCACCGCAGTTGGTAAGTTGGTATCACGGTTGTTAAGTGAATCTGGCTTTCCCCATTGACTTTACTTGTCAAAAGTTTCAAAAAGGGGATCACATGACCTTGGGACATAGCAACGGCCATAAGTATGAACCAGTTGCCAAGTGTCTGAATTTTGATCACATGGTCATGGGGATGCTGCAAAAGTTGTAACTCTGAAAAAATGGTCATAAGTCACTTTTTCCAGTGCCATTGTAAGTTTGAATGGTCACTAAATGAAATGTTTAAGTCAAAGGCTACCTGTATTCCCTCTCAAAAGCTAATTTATTACTTTAATATTAAATGTATATTCTCTTTTTTCCTTAGTGTGTGGGAGATTGTTGGACAGCAAGGTGGAGGCTTGTCTGTTTTAAGAACCTTCCGTCTTATGCGAGTTCTAAAACTGGTCCGGTTTATGCCTGCTCTTCAACGCCAATTAGTGGTCCTCATGAAAACAATGGACAATGTGGCCACCTTCTGTATGTTACTGATGCTCTTCATCTTTATCTTCAGGTGAGTTCATAATAATAAAAAAACCCTCCTACCTGAGCATTGGGACTATTATCAGAGGCCCCGCTCAGAGTGCTTTCACATGCAGGATTTTAGCAGGTGAGACTAGACATTTGTAATGAGAGTAGACATTTGTAATTATGGAGGAATGCCTTCTTTAAAATAGCCTGCCAACTTTATTTTATTTAGATGCCGGACAAAGATATTTATAATAAAATTAAATTAAAACTATCCAGCCTTTTAATTTTCCTGTATTTCTTAGATTATACTGTTGAACTTCTTTGTGACTTCCTTTTACAGTATTTTAACTGATTATGGTTTCATTATATTTTGCTTTGGATTTATTGGGTTTCTTGTTTATTACTGAAAACCTTTTCCTATAGGGCAGCTAGCACATTTTAAATATGAGCAGATGAAATAATCATTTGTGATTCTAGGTTTGTTATATTGCAACTTCTGTTTCAACATGAAATTATCCAGATTTAAAAGGGGAAGTAATTTCTGCTACAGCTCTGTAAATATAAATCTGTAACTATTCTTTTTTCATCTCTGTAGCTCTATTAGAAGTGGTCAGAATTTGAAAAGAGATAAACACTTTTAAAAGCATTCAGATTCTAAAGATGCTGATTCTTTTGGATGTCTTTGTAATGTAGAAAATTTAAAACTCACTGGTTTGTCTTTGTTCCCATATCCTGTGTGTTTTCGTATTTTATATAAGCCGTAATACAAGTTGCATATATCTGCCACATCAAAGTTATTTTCTAACTTATTAAAACTGACCTTCATTTTCTTAAATGAGAGGGAACAGAGTAGTAAGGAATGTGCTCCAAATATTCTTTAGTTCCAAAGTCTAATTCTTCAATCTCTCTGTTAACCCATTTCTCCTTGTTATTCAGTATCCTTGGGATGCATCTCTTTGGGTGTAAGTTTGCCTCAGAGAGAGATGGAGACACTCTCCCTGATAGGAAGAATTTTGATTCCTTACTCTGGGCCATTGTTACTGTTTTCCAGGTAATACATCAATTATGGTCCATAATTCTTTATCTTCGTCTTTAAATATTGATATATTGATATATTGACCATCAATTGTGTTGTAAATGTTGTACCTTGATGAACGTATCTTTTCTTTTATGTACACTGAGAGCATATGCACCAAGACAAATTCCTTGTGTGTCCAATCACACTTGGCCAATAAAAAAAATAATAATTCTATTCTAAATGCCTGTCATTGTAAATTGTTTTACAGCTGGAGTTTTTGAAAACAATATAGTGAACATCAATTGCTTCTTCATAGACCCGTGTCAATAATACAGGTGTAATGGAAAGCGAATAACAGATTCTAGTAATTAAGATATTAAATAATACATAAAGCCCTAGTATAAATTGACCTTCTGGTTATGTTTGAGCAACCAAATACATTTCCTGTATAGAAATAAGGATGTATGCTAATTTTATGTGTTTGTTTTATATAATGCCTATATTCTTAAATAAAAAATGCAATTTAAAGAAAAGGGCTTTTAGCAGCACAAGTAACCCAGAATATTGAACTTTCTTAAACAAAATTCTCTAAACTGTAAAAGACTGAGATCTGATAATTCCTTTTGAACAAATTGTTTTAGTCAGAAATGTTGGGAGTGGGGGGGGAGTTGATTATTTAAATAAAATATGGAAACATTGATATATATAGTTAGAAACACAAGAGAAAAACTTATTCCAGGCATTTTCAAGTTGCTTCTTTTCGTTTACTGTTTCTGGTGATGCCAGCTAAGCTTGAAAAACTGAGGCAGCCACCAGTTAGAAGAATGTTAGGGGAATCAGCCACATCTGGCCAGAAGCAGTGAGTATTATGCATTACTCAGTCAGCTGTGAAGTTTCTTAGCCACTAAAAAATTCATTACAGTCCACAAGGATAAGGCAATCTGTGCCACAGTTCTGACACTGAGTCACATGGGTGAGACTCCTCAAAAAGAAGGTTCATAACAAGTTCTAAGTGCGTACTATATCACCATTTTCAAAAATTACATGTAGGCATGATGCTTAGCATTTAGAAATGCAGCTGTTTTACCTGGGTCATAGGTTGCTAGAAAGGTGAATGCACTTTAAGATTGTCTTGTATCAAATGATTCCTGTTTTCATTCCAGATTCTGACCCAGGAAGACTGGAATAAAGTCCTCTACAATGGCATGGCTTCTACCTCTTCCTGGGCTGCTCTCTACTTCATAGCCCTCATGACATTTGGAAATTACGTTCTCTTTAATTTGTTGGTTGCTATCTTGGTGGAAGGCTTTCAGACGGAGGTAAAGCCTCGAAGGGCTTCTTTCATTTCACTTTGATAAAGAGAGTGTGGAAGGTTCAGAACCCCTGTATGTAAAATGATTAGAATTTCCAAAAGAAGCAATTGCTTCGGTAAAAAGACAGACCCTTTGGTTGGTATCAAAGACCCAGCTTCAAGTGTTGTGAAAGAGCACACGATCATGCAAACACATTGCCTTTGAACCAAGCTTTGTTGCATTTAAGAGCCAAATTCAAAACTGCCTGATAAATATGCATGAGATGAGTCAGTCCATTGTCCCATTTGCTGCTATGTCTTTGTAGACATTTTCCTGCCTCCATAAAAGCAACGCGTTGGCGTCTTTTATTTATTCTATTTTTGCCTGCCCCTTTTGGATTGAAGCTACATCTTTCATTAACTAGAGTCTACCTTTGCCATCATTGCCAAGCAGCTGGAAAAAAAACCCACATTTGAATTGAACTTGGGATGGTTTCCACTTTTCAAGGTAGCCTAGAAATATTTTAGATAAATAAGATCAATAAACTTGGCCTCTGTAATTTTACTGGCAAGCTAGTATGTCTGCATCTTGCAAAGGTGAACAATCAACCACTGGAATGGTTTGTCTTCGGAAGTTGTGGGTGCCCCAGCGGAGGCTTTCAAGAAGAGACTCAACCGACAGTCAGTCTGAAATGGTATGGGGTCTCCTGCTCAAGCAGGGTGGCTGGACAGATGATCTTCAAGTTCCTTCCAACTCTGTTCTGTTCTTTCTGCATACTTTGGGAGGCAGCAAATAAACCAGCCTTCAAGCAATAAAATCTCAAAACACTGTTTCGGGTCTCAAGGTGGCAGTATTCAACACAACCCCCAGGCATAGGTAGCATGGCCGGGATTATTCAGTAGCATCTAGACATGGGCTTTTAAATCAAAGTGATGTTGATAGTGTGAGTTTGTGGCCTACTTCTCTTTTTATCCCATTCATTTGCAGCATAAGGAAAAGATTTTAGAAAACCTCCAGACTTTTATTTATTTGCATCCTAACATGGTACAGGAAGATGATTTATGGAAGAGTAATTTAGGACAAAGTAACCATGAGTTCTCTGTTTGCTTAATCCTTAAACTTCATTTTAAGTTCCTTGTACTTGCTTGGGCCTCCAGGTCGTAGCTATTGTTTTCTCTGAGATGATATCAGAAGGAAGGGATACTGTGCCAACCCCACTGAGTTGTCAGAGGTTTGTGGAGTCCTTGGTGGTGTCTGGCCTTGGTTGATTGCTTGCTGACATGTCATTAACTGGCTAGTGCTAGAAGAAAGTGGGTTTTGCTCTCTGTTTATATACAGTAGCCTGCCCTGTCTGTTGGTTGGAGGTAATGTGTTTTCACTTGGTAGTTCTTAGATTAGGCTGCTATTTACTACTTGATTGTGTGTCTGAGTTGGTAATTCCTTGATTAGGATATTGTTTACTGCTTGATTGTTTGTCTGGTGTTGCTCCTAGTGTTAATTCCTGCTTTATCTGGATGTTGATAGCTGCTAAGGAGGTATTCTGGTTTAATGTTTCTTTTTTAGCTTTTTTGTTATCTCTTTTGAATGGTTTGTAAATGTTATTTATCTTTATGTGCCTGTTGATGACTGATTCATCTGAGCGCCTAGCTTCCAGGAATTCCTTTACATTTGGGGATTTAACTTAGCCTAAGGTGCTGACAGTTCAATCCTTAAATTGAGGTCTGAGTCTAAGACATCAGAGTTTAACCCTTCGCTGAATTTATTCTCTTCTATTAGTCATAGGTTTCTTTTAAATGACAGGTGCAGCAGCAAAACCACAACTGCCTGTTGGCTATTATCAGATGATTAATGGGATGAATCGTAGCATACCTAATTTAAATAACACAATAAATAAAATATCTATCTAACCTCTTGCTGCCAATGATTACTTTGCTCCGAATGCTTGGACAATAATGATTTCCCATGTATAAACCAGAAAGTTATTGTGGGCAGAATGTCCCCTGATGTGAATTGGCACAGCTATGTGACGAGCTAAAATGTCCCCTAAAACAAATTTAGGATCTGTTGTTATTTTGATTAGTGTTGCATGTCAATCTCTGAAAAAGAATTGAAATCAAATTTGGAGGCTGGGTTTGTCAGATCTTCAAGATAGACCAGAAATGGCATGGTAGGAATTCCAAAAAAATATTCGACTATAATGTAGAATATCAGAATCTTGAAATCCTGTCAGGATTTCTCTGCCCCATCAAAGAAAATCAAGGTGGGGTGAGCTTCTTCTTCATATCACCCTCTTTCTCCTGGCTGAGTAATCTTTTCTGAAACTTTGCCCACCAGCTCCTCCATTTTTTAATGATTCCCTCCTTCCTTCTCAATCCCAAGGCCAGATGTACATTCCTTCACAGGACCATATATTCCATATACTATGCACTGCAAAAAATAGTAATAATGGTCTTTCCAAGGAGAAAAAATCCCTTTGTCTACCACAGTAATCTTTTAAAAGTCAATGAAATTTGTATTTTCTAAATTCCTTCCTATCCACTTCTCCTCTACAATCTCATTTCAATGCTGGTGACAGTTTTATCTTTGTGCCCTCAAGTGTCTTTTCTTGACTCTAAAAACACTTTTGTTAATTTTAGTATAAGAATGTACTGGGCCTTTCTGTTGCTAAGCAGCAGACATGTATACAAAATACTGGGCCTGTTCTTAATATGCATGTGCACAAATCTGCAATATATAGCTCTTTAAAACTTGGCTCTAGCTGATGCTTCACTTTACGTGTGCAGAGGGCACATTGCTAGCAGCATCTCAGTGGGGCTTTATTTTCATTGGACCTTCTGAATGTTATTCTTTTATATTGCATAAAATAGGTTATGCAAGGGGAGGGCTCAGTTTGATAAAGACTATATAATACAAAAATGACAGAGTGAGCTGTTAGATTTGTGCCCTGGAGACTTTATCTAAGAAAGAAACAGGATACCAGCGAGAGAACCTTCTATCAGCGATAAACCTTTTCTCCTGGGAGACTACATGATAACATTATCTGTAGAACATATTTTTTATTGGCAATCCTTTCATGTTCCCTACAGATTTTGTGCTTGTCTTTGAGAATTCTTAGTTTATCTCCAGTTCCTCTTTTGTGTTGCTTTTTTTTCTTGTAGCACAAAGCAACTAGTAAGGAATGATGGCAGGTGTCAGCACTCCCAATCTGATACTTTCCATATTATGTTGGACTTCAGCTCCTATTATCTCCAGCCAGCACCATGCTGGCTATGCATTTATGGGCACTACATCCAAACATCTGTCTGGGCAGCACTAAATTGGGGAAAGCCAGCTAAAAGAACAGGATGTCAAAGACGGAAGCAGGAAAATTATTTGCTTGACCTTCACTCAACACTCAGTAACATGTTGTTGTTTAGAAAGACCCTGGTCATATCTTGGGCTTCAATGTAGTCCTGACATTTTACTTTTTCTGACACACAAACACATTTCCACACACCAGTTAAAAAAGACATGAAATTGATTTCACAGATCCGACAATCACATTTTAGATTGACTTCCACATCTTCATTCCTCCCTTTCTGCAAATTAGCAGCCAACTAAAAATCTTCCATTAACAACAGTTTCCCATTTTGTCATTAACAGTAAGGTAGCAGAGTAAGAAAGAAGTATAGAAGGAAAGGAGTACAGTATATCAGCAGTATTGTTATGTCTTTTGGCTGTTGTTGCTCCAAAGTTGTTATTTGTAGATTCCTGGTATGGACATTAATATTAATTGAAAAGTTCCTACTTTGCTTTTGGACTTATTGAATGGGATGATCAAAAGGGCTATTTGAAAGATGCTTTTATTTCACTGTGTAACCTGAGATATGGTGGTCCAAATTATTCTAATAGATCTTATTTTTTGCTGCTTAAGTGCAAAGTTTAGCTGACTGCTCTTTTTCAATAGTTTTCATCCACAAGGCATGTTAGGCTTTCTAGGAGTATTAGGCTTTCTTTGAACCTAGAGCTCATCTTTTTCACCCTCGAATAAAAAAAAATGGTCCTCTTGAACTGAATAAAAAGGTAAGAGATAAATTAATTGAATATATAAATAAATAAATAAGGGGCAGCAGCACATGAGAATTGAACTCCACTGTCATATTCATAGTTAGCCATCTCTGAAAAGAGATAATTGTCTGTGCAACAAAGTAAAAAATGATCGAAACTGTCCATTTGTACAGCAAAATATGGCTGACTTAACAACTATGGTGCTCACTTTGATGTTCCAAAATGCTTTTTGTCTTCATCTAAGAAATGCAGACTTGAAGTACAGCCAGAATAATTAATCCAATTCCTTAAATCAAAGAGGGCACCGACATTCTCAGTTTCCAGAAACAGATAATGTTTTTATTATGATTAAATATATAGCGTTTTTTATATTTGTCTTCTCCTAGGAATTGAAAGCCACTTTCTTTCCTTCCCCAATCAGATTTTGGTTAGACATTCTATCTCTAACTGCAATCTGACATATCTCAAGGGCATCAAGTTGGAAAAGGCTGCTGTAGCATTTATTTTTAAAAGTAATTGTCAGATGGATGACTATTAAATAACTGCAAATGTATTTGATTTGTTAAAACTCCTAAAGCACGACATGCTGTATAAAAATGGAGTTCTAGCAGTGGTTCTGTCAAATATAATTGGAATATGCTTAAAGTAAAACCCATTTATCATCTTTAATCCACAAGAGTTTGTCTTAATATAGGAGCCATGGTGGTGCAGTGGTTAGAATGCAATAATTGCAGGCTAACTCTGCCTACTGCCAGAAGGTCGATCCTGACAGGGCTCAAGGTTAACTCAGCCTTCTATCCTTCCGAGGTCGATAAAATGAGGACTCAGATTGTTGGGGGCAATTTGCTGACTCTATAAACCGCTCAGAGAGTGCTGTAAAGCAGTGTGGAGTGGTATAGATATCTAAATGCTATTGTCTTTTATAATTTTGAATTATTACTACAATGTTTTCAGTTAAAAATCCTTAAAGATTAATGTCCCTTGTTAATAACAAAGTATATGGAATCTTCGTTTGAATGAACAGTAAGCAAATACTTCGCTCTGTCTATACTTCTGCAACTTTAGCAAAGGGTAATATTTGGCTAACCTTGCTTGTTTGATCAGAAACTAAGCAAAACTGCACATGGTTTGTACTTGAGTGTAAAACCAGCAGAAAATCCCAGGGTTGCAGCCAAGGTTTCGAAATTTTTAAAAGTCCCCAAAGATAGTAAGGGCAACCACTCCTGTACTATTACTCCCTCCCAAAAAAATACTCACCCAAATTTACATCTGGGTAGTTATCAGGTTCTAGATTTGTCTTAAGGAATCTTTAACATCACGAGGCAAACTGTAAACAACTAGCAGCAGCTTAAGCTGCATAGGGAGAGAGAAACTAGGGTGCATGATTGGACATATTTTTAACCAACTCTAAACTATGGAGAAATGTTGTTCAAATGCTACAACTTTGTAAAGATCCTGTTGTTCTTTTGGTTGTTGCAGAGAGAAACAACCGATTTCAAACAGACAGATTTCAAGATTTACAGTTTTAACAGATGTTCACATATAAGCCATAAATATGAACAGAGCTCTTAATTTAAAGATCTGGATTATGTGTCCATAAATGTCTTCTCAAGACTTTGAATCAGTGGTATTCAGAGCTGAATTTGGCTACATCAGATAATTCAAGGGTAGTGTAACCTGTTCAATTGCTTCTCCGTGGTACAAAATTTACTGCAATGGGTACCTTCCCCTTCTCTTCCATTCCTATTGTTATTCCTTTTTTTCTAATATATTTATTACCCTTTTATCCACTCTCTCAATTTTGATGTTAAGATTTATAAAATTTGAAAAATCCACCTTCCTTCCTGCCTTCCTTCCATCCCCTCACCTTCCTTCCTCATTTTTACTTCAGGAAATCACCAAACGGGAAGCAGCGAGTAGGCAGTTAAGCTGTATTCAGCTGCCTGTCGACTCGTCAGTGGTACGTAAGATCTGGCATGAACACCACAAGCTTTGTCTGATAGTTTTCTCTCCCTCAATATCTCTCTCTCTCTCTGCCTGTCTCTCTGTCTCTGTGTTGTGAGCAGTCACATCATTGCCACTGTTCTCATTACGATAGATGTTTGGTTATGAATTTGTTCTCATTGTCAAGTTGATCTTGATTTTAAGTCTCTTCCTTCTTTGAGGGAATTAAGAGGGTATCTCTCCAATGAGCAGAAACCTCTTTTAGACTCCTTAAGAGAGTCCTTTTCATAAACTTTAGGCCCCCTGCCAGCATTTCTAAAAGAGGAAGATCTTGAACTTCCTACCAACTTAGAAGCTAGCAGTGTGCCCTGGCCATTGTCTTGTAGCTCACAGATGGATAGAAATTATTGCCGCTTAATTTAACTTTGGTTTTGATTGAGCCAAGATAATTGGTCATTGCTTACATCTATCTATTAATATACACTGATTTTTAATGAATATAGGTTTATATTTCTGATTTTTGGAAACAGAGTATTATTGTTTCAGCTGTCTCAGTTGTATTATCAACAACAAAGGAGTATGATTGTAGGCCCAGAGTTCATTCAGGTCAGTAAGAACCTTGCCCATATGCCCGACATGAATTCTAAGAAAATATAAAGCATATAGTTTCATGCCATAATCTCCCTTATAGACATGCCTTACAAATTGTCACTTAATTCTTTTGCATGCCAATGCTGACTCTCTTTTAAAAAAAGAGAGAGAAAAAGGGAGAGAGACAGAGACACTAGGAAAACATATCAAAGACAGACGGGACCTAAAATCAAGCATGCTTTGTGGATGTTCATATGTGAGAAGACTCTGTCCTGAAAAAGACCATTCTAGAATTGAGGCAGCTACTGACAGCATATATAATATATAACCAGAGACCTTGAGGAATTCTTTATATTGATTGGAGGTTAGAAAAAAAGGGTACATAGGAGAGGTCAGGGGGGAAAAAGGAATATAAATCCTTCTTAAAGGATTTACATAACATTGGTAGAATATTGTTACAGTCTTTTAAAAATGAATGAAAAAAACAACATACTTATGTATGCGTCAGATACTGACATCATGCAAATATACTCCCCTGCCTTAGATCTATGAAATCAAGCACATCACAAATTCTGTTATCCTTGCCATTGCCTTGTTCTATTATAAACCTGTCCTTCCCTCTTTTCCCAAGTTTCTTCTGGTATTGGAAGTGGGGGCTTCTGTTTAGATCCTTTTTTTGACTGCTCAGATTTCTCCAACCTGGTGCTTTCCAGAGATATTGAAACTACACCATCCTCTGGCCAGCATGATGTACACTTCTGGAGAGCACCAGAGTCAGGAGAGCTGTTATAGCCATAGGCTGCCTTCCCTACATACTGGTCAGTTCCTGACACGTCTCATGCTTATCATGAACAAACTATTCTTTTTGCTCACCTAATGCCTTTTTCATTCAGAAAGGCAAACTAGGAGTGAAAAATCAGGTAATTTCTTCAGGAACCTAAGTGGGTAAGGCTTGCCTGTGGTAAATTAGTGTGCTTAGCATTTTCAAGTTGCTGTTGGGTTCTATGGCAGGATGATGTAAAAAAAAATGGGTTTGGTGCTGAAGGGAGGGAGGATAAAATACACTGGCACTTGTATTAAAATATCACATCAGACAAACTGTCACCTAATAACTAAAAAAACCTGTTTGGAACACAGACTAAAAAAATGAAGGGGAAAAAAACTTATTGAATTCCATTTTTGCCAATTGCAGTGTTATCGAAAGGCTTTTAATGCAAACTCTCTTCTTATTTTAAAGGATGATTTTACTGACAAGTATCGTTAATGCTCTTTTGAGTTTTTTAACGAGCATTATCTTCAAACATTTGTTAGGATATTTTTTATGATATGGACCTAGCATCATTTTACATGATTTGTAATATAATATACATATATTTAAGTTGCATGTTTAATAAAATTGTAAAGACACAGGTCTGCACAGGCATTTTTCTCATATTCACACGATCCCTTTTAAGTTAGATTTGAATTGCAGGAAAAGTTTGTTGACAGGATACAGTCCTCCATGTGGACATTCTAAATTCTCCAAGCTTAAAGCCAATTTATTACCCATTAGATTTTGAAGCATATGAACAGAGATAATACTTTGGAAATATTTTTTATTAATTTTATTATGAAATGTATTTACTGCCCATCATGTCAAATGACTTTGGGTGGCTTACAGCATAAATATTTAATTAAGATTGCAATTTAGCTCAAGTTAATCATTTATTATTGAGAAAATGAGCTCAAATGCACTGTCTCAATAAAGAGAAATGGGCAGCTATGTCACAGCCACATTATAAATTCTGAGGATCATTCTCAAGGGACCTTTTCCATTATGACTCTTAAGCAACACAAAATAAATAAAAACCATCCCTTACATTGGACTCAATTGTTTTGGTATAAGGGATCGGTTAATCATGAAAGGCTGAAATGTTACACTTAAATTAAAATGCATTAGGGCAACCACTAAGAGAAAATTACTTTATCTTTTTTTATACTGTACTTCTTATACTGATTTATGAAGAAATATGGGTAAGACCTAACAAAATTACTAATGAATTAATCCATGAGCTGCAGGTGTGAATGGATTACTGCTTTTAGCCTTATTTTAGCATTAAAAGAAGCAGATGATTCTAATATGTATATTGGGAAAATATCCAAAGGAAGTGACATCAACTTAACTCTAAATCAGAATAGAAATCTACAAGTTCATCTTAACTGAGTGTTCTGTATTCTTCAGAAGCATTTTTTTTAATGAGCCCACCTACCATGAAGTCAGGCAATCAAAATTTCCTTAAAATAGTTTTACTTTAACCCTGAAAAAAAGGATTTTGTCCTGTTGGAAGGAGCCCAAGGATGTGCATGCTGGCTTCATTGCCTTGATCCTGACCTCTAAGTGTTGGTGGGGAAAATTTGAGTGGATATTGGTGGAATCATGTTTGAATGAATACAATTCACTGGATGTCAAATGCAAGGAAGAGCCTTGTCAAGTAGGGGATTGTCTTTCAAACCTTCATGATCAGCGGCCAAACCCAAATGGACCATCATGCAGGGACTACCATGCAGAACTCATGCTCTTTCACTGTTTTTTCCAAGGGCTAAATAGGGATAGAAAGGTGCAGGGTTTCCTATTTATGAATTCCATGTGCTTGGATGCAAGATACATCATTAAAAAGTCAGCTTGATTGAAGAGAAATGCCTTGCAGATATGTTTATCTACGTAGATACACAAGCACACATTTAACTGGAAAAATAAAGGTCAGTACATTGATGATGTGACCTGGATGCTAATCAGGCAAAATTTTCAATTAATTACAAAAGTCTGCTATTGAACATTATCCTCCCAACCAAACCCGTTCCACTTCAAGCTTTTCTCCAGCATCAAGTGCCATCATGGTGAGCTAAAGCTTTTTAGTACAGCAGCATGGATCTTATTGTATTTTGCTGGGTTAATTGCCTTTCTTTCCTGATTTCATAAGGTTTTGTGTGTTTGTGTGTGTATGTGTTATCACCAATTTATTTCTTCTGTTAAATGTCTTTATGAAGCTATCTTGGGTCAGAACTGCCAAAAAAAGCAGCCTTCAGCAGCTCCTTCTGAGCTATTCTACTTCTGGTTCATATTATAGGTTATTACATTACATTAAGCCATGATTGCTTAATTGTAATTTCCTCAATAAACTAAAGTTAACTGAGTTCAAATATAGTTAGTCATTAACCATGGCTTATAAGCTACAGTGCTTATGCACAAAATACATTAAACCAAAACTAAATGACATGTGGCTTAGTGCAGGGTCTTAATATATTTTTATTATCATTTGATTGCCCCAGAGATGGGCTCCAAAATGGTAATAATGCTTGATTTAAAAACGAGGTGAAGAAAGGAGATGAAGGAGACAAAGACAATTAAAATTGGACATTAAAAAAATTCTAAGATAACCCTCTAATAGAAAAAGGTCTTATGAATTGCATTACCATTTGATAAAAGAACTTTGACAGTATGGTAAATGCCCATTATTTACAGGCTGTTGATTCTGATTTCACTGTCAGAAGCTAAACATTATTTTTGAGGGACAGCCCTTCAATTCATCCTAATGATTGGATGAATTAAATCAAGGATAGGCCCAGCCGCAGAATACCCATTCCCTGAATCATATTGCTAAAATAGATGGGCCCACTTCAGATTTCATCTTTCTCAACCAGATCTCTGATTAACCAACTTCAAGAGGTAAAAGTTAGGGTGTTGTAGGAAATTGCAGTGATTCTGTGGATTGAAAAAAAAAATAGTTGATCCCTGCTTTGTTCCTTTCAACGATTCAGATGAATGGTTCTGTATTTTATAGGAATCGATCTGAAAAATATATACAGTATATTTTGATTCAAGGCTGCATTCAATTGACTCTAATTTCTGCCTTCTCCACCACGTTCATTTAGTCAATATAAAAACCAAGACATACTTTCAGGTGTCTGCTTAAAACTATTGTGATTGGGCTAAATTATTGATTAGAATAGAATGAGTGATAAATGCTTGGGAATTAAGATGTGTTAGAGGTTCCTTTGAAGACCTTGGGGAAGGGGGAAGGGGTATTAGAAGCCTGGGAGTTAACTACGCTTCCAGGCTGGATGTCTATCAGAATGGATTAAACCAATTGTATTTGCTCCTCTCAAGTCTTTAGCTGCTTTAGCTGCCCTTTCCAAAAGTATATTGTGTAGTGAAACTGGACTACAGATGTGGAATTAAATATTTGCATGCCTCATGTTGTGGAAGGTGGTGTCCTACTGTGGCAACAGTTCAGTGGAGCAGTGATTCTTGTGTTTGGGGGGAGAAAGAGTCCTCTTATTCAGATGGGGAATGGCCAGGTAACTTATCCTATTTTTCCTACTGGCTAAGGCACTTTGTTTTTCTCTAGGGGGATGCTACTAAGTCCGATTCTGAGGGGGAACTTTTCCCCCATAGTTTGGAAGAAGAATGTGGACTTAAGAAAAATTTTTCAAATCCAGCTTGTAAGTAACAATATGATTTCTGTTGTTTTTCCTGCAAATAAATGTTTGTTATTTGTTACATGAAACTTCATGTATATTTATTTTCCTGGCTATGAAGTATAAAAAAAGCAGAAAAAGAGGAAGTCACAAAAATAGTTTTTCTCAAGACTATCTATCTCCAACCTGGTCCTTCAAGTCTTCCAGAAATACACCCATAGCCATCATAACTGAGTCCATCCATCTTGCTGCTGGTTGTGCTCTTCTTCTCTTTCCTTCCACCTTTCCCATCATTAGAGCCTTTTTCCAGAGAGTTCAGTCTTTATATAATGTCTTAAAGGTGCTTTTTTTCTTCAGAAGGCAACTGGGTTGTTTTTTCCTTCAGGAAGAAGAAGAAAACATTTTGCTTCTCACAATAAGCTTCATCAGTTCTGGTGGGGGTGGGATGATGAAGCTTCTTGAGTGAGAAGCAAAACGTTTTATTCTTCCTCCTCAAGGAAAAAACAGTCAAGTTGCCTTTTGAATTAAAAACAGCATCTTTGAGACAATTATGACTGGATATCTGAGAATCTCCACAGACATCTTTATATAACGTATCTGAATTAGTTTCTGAATTCTGAATCAGGCCATCATAGGTTAAAACTCGTTAAATCCTGACTTCTGTGATAGAAAAACAATAGTGGTTGCAGTTCAGGAACAAGAACACCATTTCTAGCACACCTCTGCTAGATGTGATTGCTATCCATTTTTCATACTACGGAGGGAAAGCTGGCCTTGATAGTATCTTAAAGTAAGAGTAGGAAAACAAAGGAGTGCTATTGGTAATTCATGAGCATTCATTCATGGTAAAAGGACCAGAGAACCTGGAAAATGAAGATTTGAGAGTTTTGCATTAGAAGATTAAGAGACATAAGAAAGAGGAATGATCAAGACACATATGAAAGTTGTCCTGATCTCATGAAATCATATGTCTCTGACTATATAGGGCATGATATGAATGTTTTGTTTCCTATTTTTTCAGTGATGTCTCTTTGTGACCATCCAGAGCTAAAGAAGAGCTTGACTCCCCCACTTATCATTCACACAGCTGCTACACCCATGTCCATGCCAAAAAGTGCCATTTATGGAGAAGTGGCTCAGGACTATGGTTCCCGAAGAGCTAGTGGCATCTCCATGGATCCTAATACATTTGATCTCAAATCCCCGGTATGTGGTTCACTTTCTACCTTGTATCCTTTGCTTCTTGCCCTTTGCTCTCAGTTTGCCAGCATATTTTAAAATTAATTTATTCCACAAGTTTGATATCTTTTCAGCATTGTTAATGGAGTTATTGCTTCTAGAATTCTGTTGATCTCCCTTGTATTCTCACTTGCATCACTTCAGGTCAGTGCCCGGAGTTCTCCACATAGCCCATGGAGCGCAGGAAGTAGCTGGAACAGCCGCAGGTCGAGCTGGAACAGCATTGGGCGGGCACCTAGCTTGAAACGCCGTACAAACCAGAGCAGTGAGCATAAATCACTTTTGTCTGGGGATGGGAAGCACAGTTCAGAGGAAGGGGAAAGTTCGGATGAAGAGCAATCCAGCAGGACTGGGAGCATCAATGGCTCTATACCTCACCGCATGGAGTCACTAGAAACCAAAGGCTCCTTTGACTTCCAAGATACCCTGCAGGTGCCTTCTCTTTACCGGACTAGCAGCATCCATAGTAGCCACAGCTCTGCGGCAGACTACAATGGCAAAGCCACCTCAAGAGTCTTGATTCAGCAACTTCATTTGGATGATCCGCTCCCAGAATGTGACGACCCGGATGATGAAGGCAATTTAGTAAGTGAGAGCCAGCTTACTTGGCACCTTTTTGCTTGTGTTGGGATTGTTTGCTGTAGAAGAGAGTGAAATATTTTTCTTTGTTAATTTGCAGAAGCATAACATATCATGCCAATATATTCTTATCTATTGGGCACTAACATATTTATTCATTAATAAATAACTGAAGCCTGTTAGCTAGAAAAATCATAGGGGTCATAACTTTAACATGCCCATAAGAGATTGTGTCATGTCATCGTATCACATATCACAATATATCACAGTATATAATAATATATCATATTGGCAGAGCTAACACAAATACTTAAACTTAAGTGGTCATTTGGCTAAAAGTATTTAGAAGTTCTATATCAGGGGTATCAAACTCAAGGCCTGCAGGCTAGATCTGGCGCGCAGGGTGCTGAGATCTGGCTCGTGGGGCTGCCCTGGAAACAGCGAAGGACCAGCCCACGGTGCTTCTGTCAGCAAAAATGGAGCTCAGGAGGGCCGTTTTCAGTGGCAGAGCACTCGGGCCGCCACAGGTATCCTTGACACGAGTGACGTTGAGCTGGCCACACACCCCTGGTCACGCCCTCCCTGCCCTCCAGAGGTCAAACACAACCGTGATGCTGCCCTCAATGAAATCGAGTTCGATACCCCTGTTCTGATTCCAACTTCCTATCCTTTTTTCTGTACTCTAGCTCTCCACTCATTATCACAAAATCTTCATATGATACCTTCTTGTATCAATATCTCCCATGAACTCCAGAACTTTGTCTTTGAGATAGCCTACTATGTAATCACACCAAAAAATTCTAATTTGGACCCAAATCAATGAGATGCTGGTAATGCCTCTATTTCCACTCTGTCCCCCTCAGTTTTCTTGTGTGCTAGATATTCCGGACTTCAATCACCACAATCTCCAGCCAGCATGGCTAAAATATTTTGGATTGTTAATTCAACTCATGTGCAAGATGCCAACTAGGGAAAAACCATTGTAGGGGAGAAGAAGATGAGATGGAATAATATTTGGATATTGGCTTTGGGGAACATGACATGATAGACATGATATTTTGATAGCTAGCTCCCCAAAGCCAGTATCCAAATGTTATGGATAAAGAGGAAAGTTATAAATCTTCTATATCATATCAATCATCTGGATAGATTTCATGCCACCTTCAGCAATCCTTATGCTAAGAAGCATGGTTGTCATGGAAGGAGACCTGTGCTCAAGATGATCCATGATATATTCAGTTCCAAGCACTGCTGATTTGGAGTGAGGATATTTAATATGCACCATCTTATAAATGTTTGTGATGATTCTTCCAAGATATATTTGGCAACTGAGCAAGTAAATAAATAGCTAAATATGCACTAGGGCTTGCAAGAAAGAGGGTGATCAGCTCGGTATCTGAGATTCTTACATATAGATCAGTGGTGGGATTCAAAAACTTTTACTACCAGTTCTGTGGGTGTTCTTTGGTGGGCGTGGCTTGGGCGTGGCAGGCAAAGGATACTGTAAAATCTCCATTCCCACCCCAGTCCAGGGGAAGGTTACAGCAAAATCCCCATCCCCCCCCCAATCAGCTGGGACTCGGGAGGCAGAGAATAGATGGGGGCAGGGCCAGTCAGAGGTGGTATTTACCGGTTCTCCGAACTACTCAAAATTTCCGCTGCCAGTTCTCCAGAACTGAGCAGAACCTGCTGAATACCACCTCTTATATAGATGTGAGCATCTCTTTCAGTTTCCCTTTTCTGCTTTTATTGGAAAGTAAGGAGAAAGGCACATTGAGCAATGCATTGCTGGACACAACTATTCCAGCTGTGAGATTGGAAGAGAAGGTAACCTTGGTCAGTATATAATTTTTATAATCAGAGCTAGCCCTGGTTACAGTTTGGCCTGAGCAAAGGATAAGATAATCTCACTCCAGAAAAGCAACCTATATTAGTTGTTAAATCTTATTTCATCGCAGGAGAACATCGTCTGCAGTAGCTAAAGGTGAAGACCAGTTTAGGGCTACAGATCGGAGCTGAGCTAGCTGTATCACTCTGCTTAAGAGTAGAGCTGTGCAACAGAAATCTTGTCTGTTTGGGGGTTAGAGAGAATGCTCAGCCTTTCCCCCCAATCTTCTTTTTCATGTCAGAACACGAAGGAGTAGGGCAAACTCAAGCTCCATTAGCCCAAGAATCTGTGGTTTGTTTGCTAAATGATGTGAGAGGCACCAGCATTAACTTGATTGCCTTCGGCAAGATATTCTTCACACACAGAGAAAGAGGTAGAGGGGGTATTAGCCTTTTTTCCCCTTCAAAGGGCTATATAATCTCCTTAATTTCAAGCAGGTGATTTCTTCTACCATTAACTGTTATTAAGATTCCTAAGTAAGGGCAAAAACTGGCCTCTTTGTCTCATGGGGCCCCAGGAATCTTGGTATTAACGTCAATATAAAAAGGCAGTAGTCTCATTAATGATGGGGTTTTTTTCCCCTGAGCCAATAAGAAGCCATTTAAGAAACGCTAGTTAACATCAGTAGGCATGGTACTAAAAACAAGAGGAAAAAGTCACTGGCAATTTGAAACTGATAAAGCTACATTAGCTTTACTTGACAGCAAAACTCTGCCATTTTTAGTGGGACCCATTAAATTCCAATGCTGCCCAAGACATCAGAAAAACCATCAGAGACGGTTATAAGGAAGCAAATTGCAAGACAGAAACCTAAAGCTTAAATGTGACCAAGGGCAACTAGTGGGATTGTACATGACACCCATTAGGAAGGAACATGGTCTTTGGGCACTTAGAAGGTGTGGAATGTAACTATTGAAATAACAGTCTATATAGAAACCCTCCTTTGTGTAGCCCTGGCTCCTGGAATGGCAAGCGAGGACTGAATAGCGGCATCTTACTAGATAATGATAGTAAATTAATTAGCCTCAAAAACAATTAAGGCTTGATGAAATGCAGTATACAAATACAAATACTCCTCTGAATACAAAAAATACCTTATGCCACCAGACTTGAAATCTTGGGTTTAGAAAACTTAGAACTCTGCCGCCTTCGACAGGACCTATGTTTAACTCATAGAATCATCTATTGCAATGTCCTTCCTGTTGAAGATTACTTTAGCTTCAATCACAACAATACAAGATCAAACAATAGATTTAAACTTAATGTTAACCGCTTCAATCTTGATTGCAGAAAATATGACTTCAGTAACAGAGTTACTTGGAACATACTTGGAACATACTTATTTATTTATTTATTTATTTTGTCACAACAATATATGTAGGTATCATACAAAAAGATTATACAGTATATAAACATATACTACCATACTCTGGTCTCTACTCAAAATCCCCAAATCTTTAACCAAAAACTGTCTACTATTGACCTCACCCCATTCCTAAGAGGTCTATAAGGGGCGTGCATAGGAGCACAAACGTGCCTACCGTTCCTGTCCTACTGTTTCCTTTCATTATATCCAATTAATATAGTTGTTACATGCTTATACTCATATATATGCTTATATGTTACATAGTAGTTTCATGCTTATGCTTATGTGTGCTGTTATGACAAATAAAATAAATAAATAAATTGAATCCAATATGTCAAACTCCAATTCTGAAGCATCACGTTTACAAATAACAGTGAAATGAGCAGGAATACCAGCTTTAAGTAGAGAAAATGGATGGGCTGGAAGACTCTGCAGCCAATGCTATCCCAAGTTGCATTAACAGAGGGATTCAATCAAAATCAAGTGAGGTACTAATACCGCTCTATAAAGCCTTAGTAAGACCACACTTAGAATACTGCATCCATTTTGGTCACCACACTATAAAAAAAAGATGTTGAGACTCTAGAAAAAGAGGTTCTTGAGACTGAGGACCATACATTAATTATGGACTTTCATAATAAATAGCAAAAGCAGTATGCACTAATGTTTTTGTTAAGTAAATATAGAGCAAGTGGACTTTCTAGGAAGGACTCCATTGGTAACTGGAGTACAGTAAAAAGCACCCTTCAAAGACTATTCAGGCTTCCCTTCATTTCCTGTTTATATTGCAAAGTTAATTATTATTATTATTATTATTTATTTGATTTTTAATATCTGACTTGCCTTCATCACTTGGTGGAGCAGCCCTAAAGGACTTGGAAAAGATAAAACAATACAATATACAGATTAAAATACCATTTAAAAACTTATTTAAATTAGCCTGAAATTAAAATTTCCGTAAACTAAAAACCCCGTTTAAAAATTAATAAAATTTCACATTTAAAAAATCCAATTAATAAATAAAGTATAATTGTGCCAAATCTAATATGGCCCTGAAATATTCAGTAGCTGATTTTTCAATCTTGTCATTTTTTTTAATATCTGACTTGCCTTCATCACTTGGTGGAGCAGCCCTAAAGGACTTGGAAAAGATATTCAAATACCACAATGTGTTTACACCCATAAGTATCAGCCTCGTGCAAGCTACAAGGCTGATATTTGCTCCACTAAGTGCTAGACTATGGCACATTTATTGACTGATTACTGATAGTTGATCCTAAAAGGCTGAATCTATTCACCACTTTAGTATCTTCATTTTCTGCTC
Source organism: Ahaetulla prasina (assembly GCF_028640845.1). Lineage (NCBI taxonomy): Eukaryota > Metazoa > Chordata > Lepidosauria > Squamata > Colubridae > Ahaetulla > Ahaetulla prasina. The sequence goes on from NC_080540.1 coordinate 133,024,571, forward strand.
TATGGATAGTGGCTCTACTTGTTGTCATTTGTTTGGTTTTGAATTTAGCCCCATTTTTCACTGTGCTCCTTGAATTTTATTATTAGGGTTTATAGATTCTTTGCATTTTCAGCTATCAGTGTAGTATCATCAGCATAGAGAGGGCTATAGATTTTTCTTCCAAATATTTTATAACTACACTAATTTTTTTCAGTCCAGTTTTCCTTAATACATGTTTGGCATAATTGATTGAATAAATAAGAGGAGAGTTTATGGCCTTGTCTCACATCTTTGCCAGCCTGGAGCCAGCCTGTTTTTACCATGTTACACCTGCACTGTAGCTCCCCAACCAAAAAAGGTGGTTGGTTGGTGGGACTGATGGATTGATTGATTGATTGAATATTCTTGCTCAAAAATCATCATAATGTTGCACATTAGCATGAAAAATATAATGGAAGAACAAGAAGTTAGTAATAAAATGGTTGAAAACATTAGAACAACAAAACTCTAAACTTATAAGGCCAGATTTTAAATTGTCTTGATGCCTTTTTTGAAAACAATTTGTGTGAGCTGGAGAGCAATTGTAATTTTAAATATATTACAGTGTGAGTGCAGTATGGGGGGAAATGAATGGCCCTTTCTTATAATTTAATAGCAACATATGGTATAAGACAGATAGTCCCTTGATTTGTAATACTGTAAACCATTAAAGCTATTAAGATTAAAACCTTTATCTTGAGCAGAGCCCAGAAAACAATTAGTAACCAGTTCAGATCTTTCAATATTGATATAATATGATCTCCAAATAACACACTCAGGTGCAATATTTTGTACATCTAACAATCTGCTGTTCAGAGTTAGCCCTTTTGAGTACATGACAATCATATAGATATGATCAAACTAGGATTTAAAGAAAAATCAGATCAACTCAGTTAAAATTAAGCTAGTACACTAAGTACAGCTGTTCAAATTTACTCCTACTGTTTCACTCTCCCAGAAAATCAACATCAGTAAAATATCAAGGACACTCTCAAGCTATGAACCTGATCTTTTAGGATTGCAAATTTCTAGAACAGCTTCACTCCCAAATTTTTATGCCTGCCTTTCTTCTGACCAGAAGCACTGCTGCTTTATTTAGTACATTTCTAGTATGGAACGGAATGGAATGGAATGGAATGGAATGGAATGGAAAATCTGAAGGCTTTAAAAAAAATCCCTGCCAATAACAGGTGGCCCTCAGGTTACCTCTGTACATGCAGCAACTGTTTGAACTTACAATTGGTCCTGCGAGTTCCAGTATTGCAGCATTCCCACAGACATGCATTTGCAAGCTAGGCACTCAGCACCTGGATCAAAATTCTGACATTATGCAGTCACATCCCAAAGGTGCTTTTTCAAGAGGCCATTGGTCTTTCTGGTTTTCCTTTGAAGATTTTTTCGCTTCTCATCCAAGATGCTTCTTCAGCTCTGACTGGATGGTGGGGAAATCAGAGCTGAAGAAGCTTCTTGGATGAGAAGTGAAATGTCTTCAAAGAAAAACCAGAAAGTCCAATTGCCTCTTGAAAAAGCACCTTTGGGACAACCATGATCTGGGTGACTAAGAATCTCCATAGACTTGCAGTCACATGATTGGGACAACTCACTGCAGCCAATTCGCTGCGGCTAACGCACTACAGCCCACTCGCCATGGCCAGCTTGCCACGGTCAACTTGCCACGGCCAACTTGCCATGGGACAACTTGCTGCAGGATAATTCGGTTTAATTATTTAAAATAAATAAAAAGTTATTTTAATTTTTGCCATTCACATTTTATTCTGTCCCTCCTTAGTCATCCTTTAATGCAGGGGTGTCCAAACTTGGTCCCTTTAAGACTTGTGGACTTCAACTCCCAGAGTCCCTCAGCCAGCAAAGCTGGCTGAGGAATTCTGGGAGTTGAAGTCCACAAGTCTTAAAGGGACCAAGTTTGGACACCCCTGCTTTAATGATTCTTTCCAACCATTTCTTTGATATTAGTGTAACACTTGTCTCACAGTGAGTTGACTGTGATGAGTTGTCTCGGAGTGAGTTCGCCATGGTAAGTTGTCCAATGGTGAATTGTCTGAGGCGAGTTGGCCATGGCGAATTGTCGTAGACCCCACAGGATATGATTTCTGATGTTCCCTTTCCAACAGGCAAATTTAATGAGGAAGCTGTCAGAAGTCATCTTCACAGGAGGTCCTCACTTAACAACAGAATCTTGGACTGCCATCACTAAGTGGTGTAGTTGTGATGTCACACTTTACAACCACATCACACTTTACAACCACGTCCCTTAGCGATGACAGTTTCAGTCCCAATTTATTCACTACCTGTCTAAGTAAAATGTGCCTTTAAGTCCGTATTTAATTCCCACCTGAACTAATTCCTGCAGTTTTCTTGGCAAGGCTTTTTGGAAGTATTTTGCCATTGCCTGTTACTTAAGGCTGAGAGGGAGTGACTGGCCCAGTGGCTTCATGCCTAAGGCAGAACTCAGGGTCTCCGGTTTCTTACCTGATACCTTAGTCACTATACCAAATTGGCTCCTATATATGTAAAATACGAGTTGACATTTTGAAAAATGAAGCAGGTGCACCATCAGCCAAATGTTGCTTTTGGGGGTAGATATGTTCAATCTTGGCTTGGCTTGCATCCCTAAGTTTCAGTTTCTCTTCACCATGTTTACTATCTCAGATGCATTTATTGCTGTGTTTTCATCTTTATTCATGCTGACCAGGTGTGTCTTCTGAAGTAGATGTGGTTTGAATAAAATAATTGAGCTATCACTTTGAACATAATGTGAACTCTAGAAGCAATCAAGCTGATTGTAAGCGAGCTAGCACTTCTAGTCTTCCCAAGGAGAGAAACTCAAATTACATTGCGGCACTCTTGTTCCACTTGATGTTTCTCAAATATACTGGATGCCAGTGTCTATAATCCTCTACCAACTATGATAAAAAGCAATAAACAGAAAGTGATGGAACATGTAATCCAATATATCCAGAGAACTCCAGATTAGAAGAATTGAGTTGGAAGAACTTAAAAAAAAAACACCATGCAGAATATTGAATCTGCACATGTACAATATGTTGCCCAGGAGAGTCCAAACATATGTGAACATTTGACTGAATATATTTCCATCATCTCTTATAGACAAAACAAATGAAGATTGATAGATAGAAAATGGGATTCTTTTCCCTCTGCCTTTGTTATTTCATTTAGCCTTTGAATGACTTGATTAGGAAACAAATGTAAACAAACCATCACTGACATGAAAATTTGAATACACACACACACACACATGAGGATTCTAGACCACTGACTGGTTTTAACTTAACTATAGAGTCTTCTTAATGTCATGCTTTGAATAAAGCATTACATGTTTTTGTTTTTTTGTTTTAATTTGAATTTATATCCCGCCCTTCTCCGAAGACTCAGGGCGGCTTACACAGTGTTAAGCAATAGTCTTCATCCATTTGTATATTATATACAAAGTCAACTTTTATTGCCCCCAACAGTCTGGGTCCTCATTTTACCTACCTTATAAAGGATGGAAGGCTGAGTCAACCTTGGGCCTGGTGGGACTTGAACTTGCAATGATTGCAAGCAGCTGTGTTAATAAAAGACAGACTTAGTCCGTTGAGCCACCAGAGGCCCTTTTTTGAAACTCAAAACCAAATTACAATTATTTGTTGATGTCCCCAGGGAAGCTTTCTGGCTAAGTCTTCATGTGGCCCTAACAGCTTTCAATAATCCTTCCTAATTAAGTTGGTTTGATGGGCATCGGGGAATCAGGTGCTCCACAGTAGATGCAAATCTTTGGGCAGGGTAGAAGTTGAATGGCAACCACGGGTTTAATCACTGAACAAAATACGGCATATTTTTTGTTATGGAGCAAAGAATCAAAGGGCAAGGATATGCAGGATTTTTGCGATAGTGGCGAATATCTGTAGCTTGGGTTTAGGATGAGAGTGGAGGTTTGTTCTCTGAGCTTGTGGGTTGGTTTCTGAATGTTTCGTTACCAGGCTAGGTAACATCTTCAATGGAATTTAGAGGATGTCTGTGTCAGTGTTCTTCTGCTTATAAAGGCTTCATGTGGTCAGTAGGTAAGTGTGAAAAGTGTTTTTATACCAGAATACTGTTCATCCCCATGCATTTTCATCACAACGCTCATTTTTATTTGTTGGTTGGTTTATTTATATCTCGCTTTTATTATTTTTATAAACAACTCAAGGCAGTAAACATATTCAATACTTCTACTTCTGCCTATTTACTGCACAACAGCAATGTTGTGAGGTGAGTAGGGCTGAGAAAGAGTGGCTGGCCCAAAGCCAGGAAGCCAGTTTTTATGCCTAAGGCTGGAGTAGAACTCATGGTTTCCTGGTTTCTAGGGAAGCATTTTAACTACCAGATCAAACAGGCTTATTGTTCTGTCTAGTGCCTGGGGCTAATAAGGTACTAAACCAGCGGTCACCAACTGGTGGTCCGTGGACCACTGGTGGTCTGTGAGAAAATTTTGGTGGTCCGCAGAAAAATTATTTGCACTTTTTATATTGCACTAAATCAGGGGTCCTCAAAGTATGGCCCCTGGGCTGGATATATGCAATCAATGTTTGCAAAGAGTCTTCCCCTTCAGGGTCTTTTTGTGTGGGTCAGAGGGGGACAGAAATTCAGACTTGGGGTCTGCTTCAGCCTCCTGGTGTGGGGCTTTGGGTGAAGGCTGGAGGGAAATGCCGCTGGTGGCAAGGAGCCGGAAGGCCTTGTTCCAGTGGGACTGCATCATGGCCTGGAACTGGCTGACCATCTCAGCCCACTGAGGCTCCAGGCACCAGTACCTGGTCTTGCACTCCCGCAGGTCTTCCCTCTGCTTGGAAAGCCTATGCTCGTAGTCCTCAGTGAGGTGCTTCTACTGAGCCTCCTCAGTCAGATCCAATTTGAACTGAGCTGTTTTGCCAACTCTTTCTTGTGGTGGCTGCTTAGCTCCAACAACTGCTTCCTGTTGGGGCCCTAAGGAGCTTAGACGGAGAAGTGAGGAGTGGCGGGGGAGGCAGGGGTGAGTAGAAGCTGGCGAGGTGCCCCTCGAGGTGAGTGATATCGAGTTGGCCCTGCCCACCCAGTCACGTGACCACCTAGCCATGCCCACCCAGCCGGTCATTAGCAGATCATATTAGTGGTCCGCAGGATTTAAAATTATGAATTTAGTGGTCCCTGAGGCCCAAAAGGTTGGGGACCACTGTACTAAACTGAGCTCATAGTATATACTTGTTCTGTTCTATTATACTCATAGATTTTGGATTTATTGCCAAGTATCCAAAAGAAACAGTTTTGCTTATTTTTAAGAAATGTTGAGATTCGTTGAGGATGTGGGGGGGGCTGCTTTGCTTCTGGTCCTGGTATTTGAGGAACAGCATGGTCCATCCCAGAGGCAAGTTCCAAATCCCATCGCTACCGGTTTGCTCGTGCACATGCACGCATGCAGAGCTTCTGCACATGCACAGAAGCATTTGGGCCGGTGGGCAGAGCCTCCCGCCACCGCCGCTACTGGTTCGCCCGATCTGGTGCGAACCAGTAGCAACCCACCACTGGTCCATCACCACCTGGTGGCTTTGATGGATATTTGCAATTTCCTGTTATAGAACTCTCTAAATAGTAAAGACTTTGTAAGGAAAAAAAAGGAATAGGAGTCGATTGATGTGGTGAAATACCACATAAATAACAGTATTGTTATAACCAACTATCACTGGGATGTAGGTAACATTGCTTTCTTATAGTCTAGCTGCCATCTCCAATCAGATGCCTTGCAACCATTACACTTCTGAATTATGTTTAAATTTGCCATCACTGAAAGGCACCTGATGGAAAACAACAAATTGTTAAGGGTAAACATCTACACAAAAAAGGAGTTCCTATTGCATTAGATGAAACTGGTCAACAAATGATTTCTATTAATTTAGTCTATATATCTAAACTTAACAGTTGTCCCAGAGACTTCTGATTTTGTCTGGAGATGGTTCAAGTATTGATAGAGAATGTATCTTTTAACTTGACGTTTAAAGCAATGTCCTTCTTTTAAAATAATTGCAGAACAGTATACATTTTTGCACTGGGATTTGTCCTGCTGTAAGAGATTTTTTTTTTAATGAAGTCCATCTTGCATTGATGTCCCAGAGTAAAATACATGAACTTTAATACTGGGATTCTTTACCTTTTGTGTTTATATATTTTACTATTCATATTGTATCCACCAGCCAGGGAAACCTTATGCACCTGTTTTGGTCATACAAGGCATTGATTTTGGCTGTTATCAACCATGACACTTTATGCTATTGTTTTTCTAGTCATCTGTTTGCAATAGGATCCTCTTTCATCAGGGAAAGGTCTGTCTGTGCATGATGGGTTTATATTTTGTTGCCTCCCGGTAGTGCAAATGCCCAAATGGACTATGGAGAAAGGACTGAACCCAAATCACCATGCATTAAATAATTGGAATCATCGTGCTTAGAAACCAGATTTCATGTGAAATTCCATGGAGAGTCCGAAGCTTCCTTTTTTAATACACAATCTGTATAATTGAGCAGTTGCTATTCATTTGTTAGAAATTGCAGTTGTGGGCGCAGCAGCAATCAGGACCAAAGATTTATTGCCCAGGACTTCTCTTCCAATTTGCCTAATTATCTAACACAACGACTGCTATCTTAATGCCTGGAACAGGAAATACCCTGCTTTCCCACCATGCAGCTCGGGAGAGATAACATATGATCATGCCATAGGTCTGACTTTAATTGGCAAACTGTTCATAAATTCCCAATGACTAGAAATATATTTAATTTGAAATGTAATCATTTGTTTCAAACAATGCCTGCTCAGTGAGCTCTGAATAATAAGCAACAAGAGAGCTGTCAGGTTTTTCAGAGCTGAAACAAAGAATAGTTTTCTAGCTTGTAGCTAATATTTTAATGCTTAGAAGTTTATAATTTTAAGTTTACATTTGCCATCTTGGGAACTTCTTTGATTTGTTTTGTCTCATTTGGCATAATTTGCTTTCCAGCAGACTGTGATTTTACATCATAGTGACTTGACCCATATAAATAGCATGAGCAAATTTAAGCTTTGTTGATTTTTTTTCCCCCTTATGCTTTTGGGCAATGTCTATCTCTGAGAAAATTCCTTTGTAAACTCAATGTTGGAGTTATAACCAGATGACATATTTCGATTCAGCTACATTTGGCTTCTAAAATTCTGCCAGAGGTATTGAATTAGTCACATGACTGAGCCTATACCTGAAAGCTGGACTTCATAATATAAAGAGCTTTTTGAGGTAAAAGAGAACTGAAGTATTTTTCACTTCAGGATATTTTTTGACATTGTTTAATTTTTGCCTACACACACACAAACACACTGTGTTCCTTTTTCACTGTAGGATTGGTGTTGGAAATTTTATCCCAATATAACTTTTTCTGTGACAATGCAGGCAGCAGCAGAAACCCTACACTGACCCCGTCCAGCCATCCATACCCCTGGAGACAATCTGGCTTGTTTGTTCTTGGTACAAAGCCATACCCAAATGTGTGGCATGGAAACTTAGCTTGTGTTTGTTTGCTTCCTGACAGGGTAATCCTGTTTTTAGAAGATTAATGCCATCTTAAAGAGGAATAGGCTCCCCTACCTCTGCAGTACTGTGGATGAGCACATTCTAGGACTTTCCCGGAAGCAAATATGAGGGGAGCGGCTTCATTTTATGCTATGGGGAAATTGTTACAGTCATAGCTGGCCATCTGCAATTGCCACATAATTCTGTCTTTTTGCCTGTAGCTGAGATGTGTAAGATGTTGAGCATGTGTATTTTACATATATTTTCTTCCTTCTTTATATGGAGTTGAAATGGATACACATTATTTGCTTCCATTCCACACCATTGTGTTCTGATAAGAACACTACAGGTAATTCTCAACTTACGGCCACAATTGAGTACAAAATTTCTGTTGCTAAGTGAGACGTTTGTTAACTAAATTTTGCCCAATTTTATGATCTTTCTTGCCACAGTTGTTAAGTGAATCAGTGCAGTTAAGTTAGTGACGCGGTTGTTAAGTGAATTTGGCTTCATTGACTTTGCTTGTCAGAAGGTCCCAAAAGGTGATTGCATGACCTCGGGACAGTGCAACCGTCATAAATATGAGTCAGTTGTGAAGCATCTGAATTTTGATTATGTGACCAAGAGGAACTGAGGATACTGCAGTGATTGTAAGTGTAAAAAATTGTCATAAGTCAGTTGTTTCACTGCCATTGTAATTTTGAACAGTCACTAAATGAACTGTTGTAAGTCGAGGACTGCCTGTGTAAAGGATTGACAGGTAGCCTTGTTTGTTTTAGTTCATGGTTTACAACCTAGATGTCCCAGTCAGAGATGATCTTCCGCTTGAAGACCAGCAAAATATAGTCAAGACTGGGAGCGGAAGAACAGAAATAAGAGCTGTGGTGGCACAGTGGTTAGAGTGCAGTATTGCAGGTTAACTCACTGCTCACTCGAGGAGTTCGATTCTCACCAGCTCAAAGTTGACTGAGCCTTCCATCCTTCCGAGGTGGGTAAAATGAGGACCCAGATCAGGGGTGAAATGCTCCCGGTTCAAACTGGCTCATGCGATCCAGTAGCGATGGCGACTGCTGGTTCGGAGGATCGGTAGCAAAAATCCCTGCCCCCCACCCCGCCTCTGCTGAGCTGCACCATCAGCAGAGGGTTTTTTTAAAAGCAGGTTTTTCTTCAGCAGAAACATGCCTTTAAAAGTAAAAAAAAATCCTTTGAGGATTCCGCCCCTCAGATGAGATCGGCAGAGCCTTTAAACTTTAAAAAAAAATATTTTTTTAAGGCTCCTCTGGTGAGCTCACCTGAGTTCCTCATCAGCAGAACATGTGTTCTGTAGAAAACATGTAGAAAACCTCCTTTTAAGAGATTCTAAGGCACTTACCTGATTACTGATCAACCGCATGGCTTTTTTCCCAGCCCGAAAGCCCCAGTTTCACTTTCAGCACCAGACAGAACTAATCTAAACTTAGCTAATCTATTTCATCATTGAGCAACTAATGCTGGCTGGCTTGGCTGGCTGAGGAACTCTGGGAATTGAAGTCCACAAACCTTAATAATAAAATAAAATATTTGTGCAGCTTTCTGAGATTTGGCGTGTTTCTGTAGTGTTTCACTCTAACTACACAAACACACAAAATCTCAGAAAGCTGTATGTAGTATTTTGTGTGTGTGTGTGTGTGTGTCAGTTGGGTTGTGTGTGTGTAAAGTGTGAAAGTTGGTTTTTGAGCTTTTTGTGGCTGTGTGAAGTGTGAAGTGCAGCTGCTTTTACATTGTGTGTGAGTCAGTTGTGTTGTGTTGTGTGTGTGTAAAGTGTAAAAGTTGGTTTTTGGTACCTCATTGTTTTTTATACTTTGTTTATTATTTTTATTATTTATTGTTATTGGCCACACCCACCCAGTCATCTGACCACCAAGCCATGCCCACCAATTAAGCCACACCCACAGAACCGGTAGGGAAAATTTTGAGATTTCACCCCTGACCCAGATTGTTGGGGGCAATAGGCTGACTCTGTAAATCACTTACTGGTCTGCTGTCTGGTTTTCAAATCCTGGTTTTCAATGTAGAATGACTGATTTCCAAATGATATTGTCTCTCTTCTCTCTCTCTTTAAGAGTAAAAAGGATCGCATGAAGGCTTGGATAAGGGCACGCCTCCCTTCCTGGTGCAAGGAGAGGGATTCCTGGTCTGTCTACATCTTTGCTCCTCAATCTAAGTAAGGCAACCCGTATTTGATTGTTGGAAATATGTTGGAACATGCTGGGCTTAATGTTTGCTGAGGCTAGCAATCACAATTTTCTGCAGAACTCTCAGAGGCTAAAATGTTCAAAGAGGCCTTTTTATCTAAAAGATTTGTACCAGTATTCACAGGTGCTGTCTACATTTACTGTTTCTGAATAGTAGATGTAGACAGCATCTAATTGCCCTGAATAGGGCAATTAATATATATTTGTAATCAGCAAATCATAACAGAGAAAGATTTGGGAGGAAACTATAACCCAGTGATAAGGCATGTGATTGGTATGCCAAAAGTCCTGGAACGTATGATATTTCCATTTTAAGGAAGTATCTAGTATGAAATAATGAAGGAATGATCCTGAAGATCTGCTGCCAATTTAGAGAAAGCACAAAGTTTCCAGAAAAGTATGTCATACTATAAAATAGTATATCACTGTAGTAGCAACAATAACTATTAAATTATTGCTAGCTTTGCTCAGCTGCTTATTTGTTTTCACCTCACATACCATCCATGGCCCCTAAAATCCTTTCATGTATGCCAACACTACCCTTGTCTTAGAAAGTTTTCCCACCAGCAATAGGAATATATTATATGAAAGTGAATAGTATTGCTACACAAAGTCAAGCTTTTCTAGTACACTCTGGAAGGAAACAGAAGCTTTCTGGATTCTGAGGGACTTGTCTACTGCTAAAACTTCCCTATTTCAAATAGTAGATACCATTCTTCTAGAACCAGTTATTTGATCCAGATAATTGGGGAAAGGAATGGAGCACAGAATCAATCCCAAACATCTCTAGCTAATGCTGGAAATTCCTAAATGAAACCACACAGAGCAGCACGCAGTCAACACAAAGTACGCATAACCAAATTTACCGACTCAACTCAAATTTCAGTGGGAAAACTCTGAACATCCTAGACCAAGCTAAATCCAAAACCACTATGGAATTCCTGGAACCTTGGCATTCTGACAAATTAGCCATAGTGCTCAGCAAAAAACTAAAAAAGAAACAAAAAAGATCATCTCCTTCAGCCACCAATACCCAGATAAGCAGGAATTAACAACAGACAAACAAGCAGAGAACCCCAATCAAGGAACTACTGGGAAGAAAATCACACTCCCATCAAACTATTGTATTGTATTACAAGTTACTGTATATAAACAGGGAGCGAACCCCACTCTTACTGGCACTGGTGATGATAATGAAATGTCTGCAAGCAAACAACCAAACTCAGAGAGCACCAAAGATTCCACAGTTCAATCCTAAACTACATATGTTCTTTTCTGTTTTAACTAAATTTAGTATAAGACAGTTTTTAAACTTTTCCTGGGGAACAAATACTTTGCTGAAAATTTCTGCTAGAATTTCACTTTACATTAAATGCACCCATTTTATCTCACTCTCTGTCTCTCTCACACAGATATAAAGCCATAAAAATTAACACCAAAGAGATCCCCAAAATATCTTCATCGTAAGCTAATGTCACAGTAAATTGGGCATAATATTTTGAACAGAATAGCTTCAGCAATTTTGTGTCCCTGGATCACTGTAAAGTGTTTTTATGTCCTTTGGACTATATGAGTACGGGAGGGGGACCTTTTCCTGCATCACATGAGGCTTCCATAAATGTGCCACAAAGTAATTACAAATTTAACAAATGTTTGAAATGCTAATTTGCCTTATTACTTCATAAAATGTCATACTTAAAAGAAATGTAAAGTCCAGCTAAATGAATAATCCATCATTCCCCTCTCCAAGGTTAAAGCAGGTGGACGCAAATTAGAATAAGCTACTATATACTGAACGAGAGTAGGGATATTTTTTGGTTGTAATTTCCTTCCCTCAAGTTGCTGTTTGCTTTGACTGAGAAATTGTTCCTATGACCTTTACCCCTTTTCTGGTTCTTTTAGCCCAGCTTTTGCCAAGCTGGTGTCTTCCAGATGTATTGGGGAGTAACAGCTCCCAGAATTCCATGTTAATATGAGTGTCAGCACATCTGGAAGACACCAGCTTGAGCAGGGCTGGTTTAACTTTAGAGGCTACTAGGAAAAAAAGGAACTTACATCAAAGCTTTAATTTGGCCTTTTCCAACCTACTTCCTTCCCAATATGTTGGGACTCTATTCTCAGAATTCTCATCAAATATTGCTAACAGTTTCAAGAGCAGTTTATTCTCAGAATGCTTTTCCTCTAAGGTTCAACTGCCTTCCCTATATTTTTTTCATAAGTGTGATTAATTTAATCTTCCGTAGTTCTGGAAGTTAAAGGAAAGACTGGGCAAGATCTTTTCAGGAAGCCCTCATACGCAGTTTTGAGTTCTCCATCTTCCAGTTCCCTCTTGTTTCTCCTCCAAACCAGTCTTTTCTTCTCCCAGCATATTCTTTACAGGAAGTCTTTGATTTACAACAATGGAGCCCAACATTGCCATGTGCTAAGCAAAGCAGTTGTTGAGTGAGTTGTACCCCCTTTTACCATCATTTTTGCCACGGTTGTTAAGCGAATCATGTGATTGTTAAATGAATCTGTCTTCCCCCGTGGTCTTTGCTTGTTGGAGGGCAACTGGGAAGATTACAGCTGGCGATCACATGACATTGCAGCCACCATAAATACATGCCGGTTGCCAAGTATCCAAATTTTAATCACGTGCTATAGTTGTAAGTGTGAAAACCAGTCATAAGTCACTTTTTTCAGTGCCACTGTAACTTCAAAGGGCCCCTAAATGAATGGTTGTAAGTCAAGGGCTACCTGTATTGTTTCTTCCCCTTTTCCCACTTTTGACCAAAGTATTTTATCTTCCTTCCTTATTTCCTTCCTTGATTATCCACAAAAAACAAAACTATGTTATAGCCAACACCTTTTCATATATTTTTTGTAAACAAGTTCTATTAAAATTTTTCTTTCATCATACATATTTTATGAACAGAGTGTTGACCAGGTCACATCTTATACATATGATCTATTCCAATCTTCCCATTTTTTCCCTATTCATCTCTTTTGTATAATTCTTTATCACAAATTTAATCATTTTTCACCATATCTTGTTATTTCAGCTTCTGCCGTATTGTTGTTGGTTTTTTCCAAAGTCCATTTTACATGTTCTAATTTCAGCCATAATATTCTTTTTCTATACTTCTTTATCTTATCTTAATTTCTTAATACACAATACACAAACAGTATCACTATCTGCCCTTAATTCCTAATCTCTTACAATAACATCAATTAATTATATTTCTCCATTACAAAATATATTTCTCAAAATCCCCATCCCACTTTTTAACATTTCAACTTTGTCTCTTAATTTAAGTTGTTTTCAAAGTTAAACCAAATTGCCATTTCACATTTCATCTACTATTCTGTTTTACTATAAGTAATATACATCATCATATTCAAATCTTTCATTAAAACCCTTTAACTTAGTTGACCAACCACAATTAATAATATTAATTGCATCGCATTGGCATCCTTCAGTCTCAAAAGACTATGGTATCGTGCTCTGGAAAGAGGTCCTAAAACAGCATCTAGTGTGACTAAAAAGGCCAATTCAAGAGTGGTATTATAATATTAATACAGTTCCCTTAAATCTAGTAATGTATACCTTATTTCCCTTCCTCCTTTCCACTAATCTTCCCTTCTTTAACCATTTTCCCTTCATCTCTCCAAAATTCCACTTCTTGATAATTTTCTCCTTTTATCCCAATCTCTTAACTTCTTCTTTTTCTTTTTTCTTTTTATATTTATTATATCTTTTCTTCTGAGTCCTTTTTTTTTCACTTTTAGATATATTATTCGAGTAGTTCTCCCCAAGCTTTCTCCTAATCTCTTTCCCTCTTACCCTTCAATTTATTCTTTTTTGGTGGATGTTTCCCCCATTCATTCTTTTTTTTCCACTATAAATCCCAGTGAAATCATCTAACTGCTTTTTGCAATCAATTCCTTTTTCTTGCTCTTATTTATGCTCTCTTTTACCACCTTCTCCCCTATTTCCTGTTCTATGTATTCCAGCAATATTTCTGACTTTTTATTACCCTTTAGTGATTCACGCATATTTTTAAATATCTCAATTAATTCCTCACACATCCAAGATTCCACATTGTCAATTTAAGAAATTGTTGAAACTTTTAAATTATGTCACATTTAATTAAAATTTAAAATCCTTATTGTCTCTTTTTGTTTTCAAATAATATTCAGTTCAAGTATTTATCCAGGACACTCCAAGTTAAAGATTTGTTATCTTCCACAGCCATTGAGAATTGAAACCAAGCAATGTAGAAAGACAGATACTCCTTAAAAGTTCTCATGGTTTCCAAATTATCTTTTAGTAGTCAAGGTCATAGCTGTTACTTTCTCTTCTATCTTCCAACAAATATTGCAGTACTGTCTTTTCACCAGCAGATGTCTCTCTCAAATCCACACTATTCCCAAACCAATTAAACGTCAAAGCTGTCAAAAATATTTTAAATCCACATAAAAAATACTTTTCCTCAGGTTCTTTCCTTTATTTTTAATTTCTCCCAATCCAATTGTAGATGCAAAAACCTTCTTGGGCTTTAGTATTTTAGCCTCCTCTTTGTTCTTCTCCCTCCATAGAATTTCCCAAGTGTCAATAAGCCTCTCATTTCAGCTCCAGGACACCTTTTAATGTTCCAAAATTCAAAACTTTCTTTTACCTGTGAGTTGTGCACAGACTTAGTCCGGTTGCCCCAGCTTCAAAGCGGTCATTTTAAAATGGCTGCCACCCACGCCATTTCCGCCAGTCTGAAGAGCTGCCTCCGACCTTTTGAGGAACTTGGTCATCTGAGATGCCACTCCTTCTTCACTGTCCCTACAGGACGGTTCCAGTCCGAAGACCCCCCCGACAACGGTTTATCTGGCTGGATTTTCACGGAGCTCATCAGAGCCCACTATTTTTCCAGCCAGTCTCGCCGTGGCACTTCCGGTTTCTCCACCTTTTCATAATTTTTTGAAGGTCAGGATAGTGATGAACTTGGGAAACGCTTGAGACTGAGGAACTCAGAATCTTTGCCAGTGGTTGAATCTAATGACACTTTTCCTACTCATACCTTTAATTGCCAAGTGGCAAGCATGAACCATTGGCTTGTGAAGAACCAGAGCAAGCAACATCTTATAATATCTCTTTTATTAAAAAAAAACTATGTTGCCATCAGGAGTGGGTATATAGTCCCAACAGATCCAAGGCAGAGCTGCAGAAGAACGAATTATCCACCTCCAGTGGAGTCCAACTACAAGGAAGCTAAGCCAGAAAGGTGAATCATGCAGGGGATACTGGGCAGTCTGCTCTCCATGTGCGTATTTTAGCTCACAGAAGTCATTCATTCATTCCTCATGATGTGTGAGCAGTATCTCACAATTTGGGAAAGATGGGGACTGTGTGTCAAGACAAATTTTGGTGATGGTTTTCTTTAGATGATTTGTATGCAGGAGGTAGAAGACGAGGACAAGGACAGATGAGGGTTGTCCCTGTCAAGAAAAGTCTGTTTCCAAAAATTCATTGCAGTTGCAGCTTTTTTACAACAGGAAAGAAAAGGTAATCCAGTATCCATAGAAAAGGAAGAGGATAGTTTCTCTGCTTTGCACAGATTTCCAGTGACTTCTCTTCCTCTTCCCTTTAGATTCCGTGTCGTATGCAATAAAATCATTTCCCACAAGATGTTTGATCACATCGTCTTGGTTATCATTTTCCTGAACTGTATCACCATTGCAATGGAGCGTCCCAAAATTGAGCCCCACAGTGCTGTGAGTAAACTGTATCACTTCCCAATTAATGTATCCGCTTTGTTGTGCTGAATTTATGTGGGGCTTTTATCAATATTTGTTCTTTCTATTGGTTTCTTTTATCCACACAAGGTGGGACTCAGAGGGCATGAGAGGGAATAAAATGGAGTGAAATTAAATTACCCTGATGTGTGCTAAGAGATAGTCCAGACAAAAGATTAGAGCAGATGTGTGTGGCAGCTGTCTCAGCATACCTTTTCTGTTTGATTACTGTCAAGGCTTGATCATCCTGCCTCCCCAATCACACTGAACTGGACATTTCTTATAGATCTCAGAAACATGCGACGTCTAGGCCTGTGCTTTTAAAATGATATAATAAAAAGGATTAGTGAAAAGCCACTTAAAGGTGTAGTTTAGTTAAGGTAGTGCTTCTCAAACTTTTTTTTTTCTTTACCAAAACAAGCTTATCAGAAGGTCCTTTTTACTCAGAAAGTCCTTTCGTAAGTCTTCATCTTATGACAACAATTGAGCTTACAATTTCCATTGCTAAGTGAGTTTTGCCCCATTTTACGACCTTTCTTGCCACTGTTGTTAAGTGAACCGCTGTAATTACCGGTAATTTAGTAACACGGTTGGTGAAATGAATCTGGCTTCCTCCGTGACTTTGCTTGTCAGAAGGTTACAAAAGATGATTACATGACCCGGGACATTGCAACCATCATAAATACATGCCGGTTGCAATGATCACTGACCACAGGTAGCCTGCAATGATTGCGAGTGTGAAACATGATCGTAAGTCACTTTTTTCAGTGCTGCAGCACTGAAAACGGCACTAAACAAATGGTTGTAAGGCAAGAACTATCTGAATTTAAACATTCATGTTGTGTTTCATGTTGTGTTTGGTTTTATGCAAAGAAAAGCCACTTTTATCCAGTTTGAGGTAATTTACTCAGGTTTAGAAAGCACTGGGCTAGGGCATCAGGTTAGAAACCAGGAGACTGTGAATTCTGGTCCTACCTTAGGCACAAAGGCAGCTAGGTGACCTTCTGCAAGCCATTCTCTCTAAGCCCTAGGAAGCAGGAAATGGTAAACCAGTTCTGAAAAAACCTTTCTGAAAACTGCAGAGTCTTGTCCAGACAGTCACCAGGAGTCAAAAACATACCCATTTATAGAGAAAAGCATACTCTACATTGTTTTTTTCAAACCAAAATGCAACATGCAACTGTTTTCTTGGAAACTGCATAGCAACAGAAATAGTACTTAGACTTATATACTGCTTTACAATGCTTTTACAGCCCTCTCTAAATGGTTTACAGAGTCAGCATATTGCCCCCAACAATCTGGATCCTCATTTTTCCCACCTTGGAAGGATGGCTGAGTCAACCTTGAACCTGGTGAGATTTGAACTGCCAAATTGCAGGCAGCCGGCAGGAAGCAGAAGTAGTCTGCGTTACTGCACTCTAACCACTGTGCTACCGCAGTTCATAGGATGCATAGTCCCACAGAACTGATAAAGAAATGAATGTAAATACCCTTATATTCTTCAGGAGAATAGAGAAGGTTAGAGATTTAAACCTGATTCGAATCTGGCCCTTTCTCCCTCCCCCTTGCAAATGCAGAGCTTTCAGCAAGTATTATGGGGGTCACGAAAGCGAGCACGCAGGCAGTGCTAATACTGTATCCAAGCAACATCGGCATCTTGACTTGCTAAATAGGCTCTCCAGCTAAATCCAAGCGATAGTGTTCAATTCCGACTGAGAACTGGCTTCAGTCCCCATCCTGGTGGAATTTGTTGATCTGCCACTGAGCCCTAGCAACTTAGTTGTGCATCTGTCCATTATGGATGCACAGTTAGCCTCCAAGGGAGACTTAAGTGAAAATTCTACTGCGAGGGCTGCGTTTAGTCCCTGCTGTTAGACTAGGGGTGTTGGCTACAAATGAAGCTCAGGACTCATCTGTTTGTATTTGTCTGGTTTGGGGATAGGGGTGTATGGGGAGGGTGGCTTTTAAGTGTGTGTGTTATTAATTCCAGCAAGCAATGTTCCTTTCCCAGCAGTGGAAGGAATGAAAAAGGAAAGGTTTTCACCATTCTTAATTTTGCCCTGGCCAAACTGCCTATGTCCTACTTTGCTGTATCCAAGAACAACATCTATAGGTTAAAGATACCAAGATTTCCTCTTTTTTTGGCAGACAGAAAGGAGAAGCATCCTTTTTCTCCGAGCAGAAATAGCTCTCTTGATCTAATAATGCTGTCTGTCATAATTTTCTTCAATAAATATTCAAAACCTTTTCTTCCTCTCTTTTTTTGGTCTAGTGCTGGTTTTGGTTCTTTGTCTGCACTTGCATTCCAATGTGGCAAGAGAGGAGACAGAGAGAACTTTGCTATTCTTTTTCTTCACTTGTCTCTATCTCAATACTGATACGAACAAAGATCTTTGTTTTAGTTCTCTGTCAGGTTTTGCTAGATTTACATAATTTCTTTTTCAAGCCAGATCTTCCCAAACAGTCATGGGTCAACCTGATAACCTTCATTAATCTGCTATTCTGTGATTTCATATTAATTTATTATCTCCTGGAAATGCATTGTTTACTTCAACATAGGTCCAAAGTTTGGTCAGGCTTGCTTTCCCATAAGTTTGTTTAGGGGTACCGATTTAATAATATGCAAAACTCACATAAAGAGAAAATGTATTCATTTCAGACAGCATAAAACATTTGGCTGCTTATGAATAAAGAAAAACTGATGTTAAATGCATATTTGGCAAGATGAATAAGCAATTATTATGGCGCTCTGGGGTCCTCTGAAATCTGCAAGTGAAACATTTCAGTAAAGCATTTTGATCTCAGCTTCTGAAATGCTTTCTATGTTGAGAACCAGCCACTAAAATTTCTGCTTTTTGAGCTTTGGTTGTATATAGCTTGTAACAAGAAGAATGTGTAAGTTTCACTGGGATTAGTACTTTTCTGCAAGGATTCAAACCATGAAGAAATAGATTTTATAGATATTAACATTTACCATAAAGGTGCAACCCTGAGCAATGTTTAGTTAATCAGATTTTAGTGGTCTTAAAATTTCTAACTGGTGCTATTAGGATAATGAAGCAATTTTATTTAAATTTATGTAGGGTCATATTTTAAATAAATATTTAAAATTATGTCAAGTAATTCAGGGCTATGGTTAAGAAAGTTTTATAATCTTGGATATTTTAAAACAATACTGTGATTTTGTTATGGTCTACAGTTTAAATAAATCGACTTGACTGAGCAAAACTGTGCCACATCCTCATGCTCATTCTACTTTGAGGAAAAGTAGCCCTTGATACCGATACATCAAGCTGTGTGGTTTTTTTTTCAACTGGGAGCAGTGTATTAAAATGGAATTACTTGCAGTCGGTAACTAGAAGCAGATGCAGGCTTTTCATTTCAGTAAAATGGGAACAATAACAAGAGAAACATTATTACGAAAATAAAATGTTATGCTCACTTGCTTAATAGCAAGCCTTCTTGCAATGAATGGGACTTGTTTTTGAATACAGATGTATGCATTCAGAATTTTGAATCTTTTGCTGTTGCCTCCTACTGTTGTCTGTTCTGCTATAAACTATTTCTTGCAGAAAGAATGGTGTTCTATTGATTCCTAAAAACATGCCTTCCTACCTTGGCAACTGAATTTGCCAGGTCTAATAGAATAACAGAGTTGGAAGGGACCTTGGAGGTCTTCTAATCCAACCCCCTGATTCCAGGCAAATGGCTGGATTGCGTAGCTGGAGAATTCTGGGAGTTGAAATCCAAATATTATCAACCTTGGAGCCATCTCTGAACATCTTCAGGGTTGCCACAGCAAGGCTGGCTGGAGCTGTGGGAAAGGGAGGTGGGAGTAGAGATAGCTGAGGGGAATATATAGCCAAAATAACATTCTTTCTCCTGGGAACCAAGGACACTCTCACCAGCACCTGGAGGGGCGTGGATGGGAGGCATCCAGGATGGGGAGAGAGACCTGATTGAGGCATGTGATGATTGTGTGTGAGGGGGGGGAAGAGCTTTGGATTTTGAACTGGGTGGGGAAAGCCCGGGGGACTTCAGATTCTGGTTTTTACCAGCTGTGCCAATATGAAATGCCTAAGAAATCTATACTTTGAGGAACCCTGCCTTGGAGTTTTGATTTCCTGTGGGCTGTTACTTGGAACCCTGACACATATCTTAAGTTACCGAGTTCAGAAATACTAATCTAAAGGATAATTTCTTTAAGCATCACTGTTAGGAAGTACTGTTTTAACTACTTTTGTTTGTTGTTAGAGCCATTCAATTTATCCATAATGGTGTGGTCCAGAAGATTATAAAACAGCTAATAATTTTGGCTAAAATAGTCAATCTGACGCCATCCAGACATCATGGACCACAGTATTCATAGGCCCAGCAGGAATTTGTGGGCATTATCATTCAAAATAGTATGAAGACTCCAGATTCCTTATCTCTGGGATGAATCATGAATTGTCATGAAGTTTTTGGCTCATTTAAGTAAAATGGGAAGAATAAAAAGAGAGACTTTATTACGCAAATAAATTTGGTAGATGTATTGTAATGCATCTTGCATGTTTATAGTGATATGTAATATAAAAGTTATATTAACTGGAAGCTCACCACCTGTACAATCAAGCTGTTTCTGGTGCCATAAATAGCTTTTGATAGCTTCCTCATGAAACACTAAAATCTTGAGTAGAGCTAATCACCCACTAATACTGAGGCAACTAAGAGGGAAATATAAAACTTAGTTCAAGGTAACAGGCAGTTATAGAGAAAGAATGAGGTTTTGTTCACTTAAGGTAGGTTACTGGAATAAATAAGGATTTGCACGCCTGTTCAGAAATGGCTAACTGGATTTATAATTGTTTTGAAACTCACATTGCATCTGTTTATATTTTTGCTTCAGTCGTATAATTCCCTTGCAGTTTGTAAATTAATGTAGCGCTATTGTTCTTTTATTTACTGATGAAAGGAGCAACATTGGCAAGAATTCTCACTACAGTTCTATTTCTGAACCACCCACTGCTTTTAAATAAAGGTAGAAAATACATTTTACTTTAGCTGAAAGAACGGTACTTGTGCATCTTAATTAATGTGAAGCTGGAAATTATTATGATCCTTCTTGGCCCACACAATACGCACAAGAGACAGCATGGCTCGCAACAGCTACATCAGAATAGCTATTGTACAGGTAGTCCTTGACTTAACAATCATTTGTTGTACAACCATTCAAACTTATGTACTGAAAAAAGTGACTTATGACTGGTCCTCACATTTATGAGCATTGCAGAATCTCCAAAGTTACGTGATCAAAATTCAGGTGTTTTGCATCTGGCTTGTATTTAGAATGACCACTATTTACAATCTCCTTTCATTGACAAGCAAAGTCAATGAAGGAAGCCAGATTCACTTAATGACCTCATGATTCATGTAAAAGACTGTTGTGATATGCTTAACTCTGGAAAAAAAGGTTGCAAAACTCACTTAAGAATTGCACCGCTTAGCATCAGAAGTTGTGGTCCTGATTGATGTCATAAGTTGAGGACTACCTGTATTGATGACGCAGAATTGTGTGTAGACAAAAATCCTGGACATCCATTTTCACAGGGGAAGAATCTGTAGCTCAATGACAGAGTAAGTGCTTTGGCCTAGACCTGAAAGAGGGTGAAGCCTAGATATATAGAGCATATAAGGCTTAAGTTATCAAGTGTTGTTTCCGCCCATCCTGTAAAATTAAGAAAGAATGATATTCCCCTTTCTCGTATGTCCCTCTATGTATGCTGAATTTTTGGGACAACTAGAATGATATCACAAGTCATGACAGGAGCAAGGCAGAATATTATAAAAATCAGATCTCTATCTCAGCCCAATATCTGGCAGCTGTCCAGAATGCTAAGAGAGATAAAGGATTAGAAAAGGAAAAGTCTGATCTTGCATTTATTTGGGTGTTGTTTCTTGAAAAGCTTGATAAGTAAGATTTTTAAAACCTATCTCTCTTCTTTCTCCCTCTCTCCCTTCCTCCCTCTTTCAACAGGAACGGATTTTCCTCACTCTCTCCAACTATATTTTCACAGCAGTGTTCTTGGCTGAAATGACCATAAAGGTAAATAATCCAGCATAATCCACTTTCTGATCATCGACAATCATCACATTATGTAACTTCACCATCACTGAACTTATCCCATCTACCCACATTGTATATCAGCATGGAAATGAATTTTCCCACATCCATGTAAAGCTCTGTGTGTGATTGAAACTCATAAATCATCCATGAGTCATCATCTTCTTTTAACATAATCCCCTGTGGGGTGGAGTCTGGGCAATTGAATGGAGTTTTTACTGGCCGAATGCCCTTCCTGTCGCCAATGCAGAGTTTTGTTTAGCAGATATATTCTCATTGTGCCCAGATAGAGAAATATCTGCCTCTATCTAGGATTGAATTCACAGCCTCCTGATTGTGAGGCAAGAGCTCCACTTCCAGGCCATTGCACCACTCCATACTGACCATAAGCATCCATAAGTGCTGGACCCATATTCCTAGGGTTAGGTGCTAGACTCATATTTTTACTGGCAAACTGCAGTTTGTTTTAAAATAAGATTAACAACTTCTGTGATTTTAATGTTTGCATAGATTGTATATTATTCTATACTGTGCATATGTGAGAATGCGAACAGAGAGTCCAATGAGAAAATACTTTTTGTTTCACCCAAAGCGTATACGTTCCTTGTTCTTTCCACAATTTAAGCACATGCCTAAAATTAAACTGCTATTAAAGGTGTTGGACATTATGAATAGAATAGAATAGAATAGAATAGAATAGAATTTTATTGGCCAAGTGTGATTGGACACACAAGGAATTTGTCTTGGTGCATATGCTCTCAGTGTACATAAAAGAAAAGATACGTTCATCAAGGTACAACATTTACAACACAATTGATGATCAATATATCATAAGGATTGCCAGCAACAAGTTGTAGTCATACAGTCATAAGTGGAAAGAGATTGGTGATGGGAACTATGAAACGATTAATAGTAGTGCAGATTCAGTAAATAGTCTGACAGTGTTGAGGGAATTATTTGTTTAGCAGAGTGATGGCCTTCGGGAAAAAACTGTTCTTGTGTCTAGTTGTTCTGGTGTGCAGTGCTCTATAGCGTCGTTTTGAGGGTAGGAGTTGAAACAGTTTATGTCCAGGATGCGAGGGATCTGCAAATATTTTCACGGCCCTCTTCTTGATTCGTGCAGTATACAGGTCCTCAATGGAAGGCAAGTTGGTAGCAATTATTTTTTCTGCAGTTCTAATTATCCTCTGAAGTCTGTGTTTTTCTTGTTGGGTTGCAGAACCGAACCAGACAGTTATAGAGGTGCAAATGACAGACTCAATAATTCCTCTGTAGAATTGGATCAGCAGCTCCTTGGGCAGTTTGAGCTTACTGAGTTGGCGCAGAAAGAACATTCTTTGTTGTCCTTTTTAATGATGTTTTGATGTTAGCTGTCCATTTGAGATCTTGCGATATGATAGAACCCAGAAATTTGAAGGTTTCTACTGTTGATACTGTGTTGTCAAGTATTGTGAGAGGTGGAAGTATGGAAGGGTTTTCCTAAAGTCTACCACCATTTCTACGGTTTTGAGTGTGTTCAGTTCCAGATTGTTTTGGTTGCACCACAAGGCTAGTCGTTCGACCTCTCGTCTATATGCGGATTCGTCATTGTCTCGAATGAGACCAATCACTGTTGTGTCATCTGCGAACTTCAGTAGCTTAACAGATGGATCATTGGAGATGCAGTCATTGGTATACAGAGAGAAGAGAAGTGGGAGAGCACACAGCCTTGGGGGCCCTGTGCTAATTGTACAGGTATTTGATGTGATCTTGCTTAGCTTCACCTGCTGCTTCCTGTTTGTTAGGAAGCTTGTGATCCACTTACAAGTCTGTTCCGGTACCTGTAGCTGGTTTAGCTTAGTTAGAAGAATGTCTGGAATGATGGTATTGAATGCTGGACTAAAGTCTACAAAAAGGACCCTTGCATAGGTCTTTGGAGACTCAAGATGTTGTAGGATGTAGTGCAGAGCCATATTAACAGCATCATCTGTTGATCTATTTGCTCGGTATGCAAATTGCAAGGGGTCTAAGAGCGGATTCGTGATGGTTTTCAGGTAGGAAAGCACTAGCCTTTCAAAGGTTTTCATGACTACAGATGTTAGAGCAACTGGTCTGTAGTCATTCAGTTCCTTGATGGTGGGCTTCTTCGGCACTGGGATGATGGTAGAGCGTTTGAAGCAAGAAGGAACATAGCACATCTCTAGTGATTTATTGAAAATATGGGTGAAGATGGGGGCCAATTGGTCAGCACAGACTTTTAAGCAAGAAGGAGTTATCTTGTCTGGGCCTGGAGCTTTTCCTGGCTTTTGTCTGTGAAATAGGTCCTGCACTTCCTTTTCTGTGATCACTAGGGGTTGTGAACCCAATGAAATGGGGTCAGTTGTAGGAGGCTTGGCTGTTGTTGGTGTGTCTGAGATGGGGGTTGTGGAGATAGGTGGCTGTAGTTTCCTTTCAAACCTGCAGTAAAACTCATTCAGGTCATCTGCCAGTTGTTGATTACCTTCAGCCTGGGAAGGAGGTTTGCCATAGCCGGTGATATTTTTAAAGAGTTTTCCACATGTTTGCTGGTTCATTTGCTGAAAATTGATTCTTTAGCTTTTCAGAGTAGCTTCTTTTTGCTGCTCTTATCTCCCTTGTTAGTGCATTTCTGGCCTGATTGTACAGCATTTTATCACCTTTTCTGTAGGCTTCCTCTTTGGAATGTCGTAGCTGCTTAAGTTTAGGTGTAAACCAAGGTTTGTTATTACTGTGTATTCGCAAGTTCCTTGTAGGTACACATAGGTCTTCACAGAAGCTGACATATGATGTTACAGTATCTGTGAGTTCATCCAGGTCTGCAGAGGTATCTTTAAAAATATTCCAATCAGTGCAGTCAAAACATGCCTGTAGCTTTAATTCTGATTCCTCCGTCCAGGTTTTCACTGATTTAATTATTGGTTTTATGGCTTTAAGTCTTTGCCTGTAAGCAGGTACAAGGTGAATCATGCAATGATCAGAGTGTCCTACAGCTGCACGTGGTAAAGACCGATAGGCATCTTTTAGTGTTGTGTAGCAGTGGTCTAGAGTATTCTTGCCTCTGGTGGGACAATTGACATGCTGAAAGTATTTTGGTAGTTCTTTCCTTAAGTTTGCCTTGTTTAGATCTCCCAAAACAATGGCAAGAATGGAAAGAATATCAAACATATATACTCTTTTATAAAGTGCCTCCTCATAGTATCGTCATTTCTACATCCATATCAGGGGTAGGTTCTACTTACCTTTACTACTGGTTTGCATCATGGACTTGGAGATACATCAGCTATAGCTATTCAATTAAACCAAAACGATGAGCCCAAGAAAAGTCTGCCTATAAAGAATCACCCAATTTCTGAACTCTGAGTCTGGAGGAGAATCTCTCTCCAAATAAAATAAAACCAATTCTGGATTAAGATTATAATATCAATGATGTTTTCTTGAGATGGCAAATTTCAATATTTTCCCCCCAGTGGTATTTCATTTCCAGAAATATTTTTTTTAATGGTTTTGGTAACATCTTGTGGGGAGCAGAATATTCATTTCTGATGCAGAGGAATCAGTGAAAGAGGGAGGACTATTGACCAAAGTAGGATGCTAGAGTAGTTAGTTTGTTAAAATAGTTGCCATATATTTGCTGGGTTTGCTCCCTTCTTTCTCCTCCTTCTATATCTTCTTATAATATCTTTGTAATCACAAAGGCATTTAATCACAAAGCAGCTTGTCATGGTTGAACTTATGCAGCAAATGTAAGAAAGTGTTTAAAGCTTTAAAAACTTACTAATTTTTAATGGATTAAATTCTATTTCATTCGAAAATGAACAGCATAAAGTTTTATTCTAAATTGGACACGTGATGGGGGAAGGAGTTGTAAGAAGCAAATTTAGAGGGTAATGAAATGTAAAAATTAAAGTCTGTGGCATTCATAATAGACAACCACAATCCATAGCATATATACTTGTAAATACTGAATTCACATTCTCCACAACATTTTAGTACGGTGCAAGCAGTGGTGGGATTCAAGTAATTTAACAACCGGTTCTCTGCCCTAATGATTTCTTCCAACAACCAGTTTGCCAAACTGCTCAGAAAGTTAACAACTGGTTTTCCCGAAGTGGTGCGAACTGGCTGAATCCCACCACTGGGTGCAAGCATTTTATGAAGATTATGCTTATTTCAGGGCTTGCTTTCATTATCTCAGTTTTTATGTACTATGTTCTTTTTGAGAAACTTCCCATTTAAACTTTGCTTGCTTAAGAAAAGACCAAAGGGTTACATTTTATAAAGTGCTTTGTTCATATTTTTTTAATTCCTTGAGAAAATGTAAAAAAAAACAAAAAACGAACCCTCATCCTTCTTTCAACAGACTCTAAGGAGAACAAAAAAGATTTCAGCAAAGACTGAACATGTATGTGTGTCTGTGTTTGTACGTATATGTATACACATATACATATATGCATATACAAAAACAAATGAACTAACAACTTTTTAATGTTTAAGTTTCGAGCGTGTTTGTGACCTCTGTTTTCTGAAGTTTCACATTTAGGATAATATATGGTCTTACATCCTTAGTGCTTCCCTCTGTAGTTACTGACAAAAATAATCATGTATGCCATTCTTTTACGAAATTGCCACACTTTATGGTAGATGTGGCAGTTAGGTTTTGAATTGCATTAAAAATACCTCAGTGTTAAAGGAACAATCTGGAATGTTTTCTGCAGAGTTATTTTTATGAACCTTACACCATAACACTTTGTAGAACCTGCTTAGTTATGTTTCTATAACTGGGAAGTCAATGCATTTTCAGTCACATATGTGTAAATCGTGCTTTATAAACACACCAATGGTATGGTAACTAAGTTAGTCATATTCTGTTGCAATTTGGAATCTTGGCAGGTGGTGGCTCTGGGCTTGTTCTTCGGAGAGAAGGCCTACTTGCAAAGCAGTTGGAACGTGCTGGATGGGGTACTAGTCCTCATCTCTATGGCTGACATCCTGGTTTCAATGGTTTCTGATAGTGGAACAAAAATCCTTGGAATGCTAAGAGTTTTAAGGCTTTTGCGGACTCTTAGGCCATTAAGGTAAGAAAAAAAAAATCTGCTGAGTGATGCAGAACTGGCATCAATTAGAAAAGGGGAAGCTAATGAATTTTGTGAATTGATACAAAACTTAAGGCAAGGACATTTTAACCATGTTTTTTTTCCCCAACAAATATTAGAGAAAGTGCCTGAGGGCTATTCAGTAATTTTTAATCCCCAATATATGTTATCCTAATGTCTTTTATATTCTCACATACTTTCTGTGTCTATGGCCCAGGGGTGAAATCCAACAGGTTCTGACAGGTTCTGGAGAACCAGTAGCAGAAATGTTGGGTAGTTCGGAGAACCGGCAAATACCACCTCTGGCTGGCCCCAGATTGGGGTGGGAATGGAGATTTTGCAATATCCTTTCCCCAGGAGTGGGGTGGGAATGGAGATTTTGCAATATCCTTCCCCTGCCACACCCACCAAGCCATGCCCACCAAGCCACGCCCACGTAACCAGTAGTAAAAAAAAATTGGATTTCACCACTGCTATGGCCCCTTTTAAGCCTAATTTGCCAAAAAACATCTGCTGGCCTGAGAGAAAGAAAAATGGGTGAGCTGAGAGTGCCTAGGTTTTACCCACGGAATCCCCTGCAATCTGAAAATTTCACAACTGAAATGTTGGCGGTTCTCATGTTACGTTGCCAAAAGCAATCTGGTTTTACGAGTTAACAAAACTTCAGAAGATATATAAGGAGAATGAGAGTCACACATATTTTAACAGAATAACAAAGTTGGAAAGGGATCTTGGAGGTCTTCTAGTCCAAACCCCTGCTCCAATACCTATACCATTCCAGAAAAGTGGTTGTTCAATCTCTTCTTAAAAGCCTCCAGCGATGAAGCACTCACACCTTCTGAAGGCAAGTGTCTATGGAGATTTTCAGTCATCCAGGTCATGGTGGTCCCAAAGGTGCTTTTTCAAGACGCAACTGGACTTTCTGGTTTTTCTTTGAAGACGTTTCGCTTCTCATCCAAGAAGAGAGCTGAAGAACCTTATTGGATGAGAAGCGAAACGTCTTCAAAGAAAAAACAAGAAAGTCCAGTTGCCTCTTGAAAAAGCACCTTTGGAATTTCAGAAGGCAAGCTGTTCCACTAGTTAACTGTTTTCACTGTCAGGAAATTTCTCCTTATTTCTGGGTTGCTTCTCTCCTTGATTAGTTTCCTTTAAAGGCTAAAGCAGGATTGGCCTGAGACCCAGTTCATATAGACAGCAAGCAACAGTGGAAGTTAAATATATGAGCCCTGTAGTTTTCTGCAATAAACCATTTGCAGTAGGAATTTTCCACATAGTTCCAGATGATTTTTGAAGTGGCAATCCAGGCGTTGGTGTCCAAATCAAGGAATCACTGATTTAATAGCTGCTAGCTGGAGATTTAGGAGCATCTATCCACATGTATACACTGCCCATGTCTGTTGCTTCATATAAAAATTATGCCTAGGCTAGGAAAAAGTTTCATTCAAGAGAAACTTTGACTGGAACAAAGTGTCTTCTACAGAACATCTTATCCCCAGATAGCCAATCTTCCTCCACTTTTACTGGACTTCCGAAGGGCTGTAAAGACTTGAAATTTTAACAAGGCAGAGATGCAGAGATTAGCTTATCCCATGGCTGGCCTTTCATGGTTGGTCCTTAATACATGGGACCATTTTAACTCCTTCTGTTGGTATCCTGTAAGATGCTCAGAACCTGTGGGAATTCAGTGACGTAGAAGCCTAAAGAAGGAAAGAACTAAATACAATGTAGGTGATCATTGTAGAACAGTGTTAATGTATTACTGCAAATACTTGGTATTACATTTTTTTTTTAGAATTTTCTTGCAGAGGGGTTTAAAGCAGCTGCCATCAGAAAAAGTGTAACAGCAATCCACATTATTAAAATCATAAAACATGCAATGCAATGATTACTTTGAACAGCATAAGGGGAAAAGGTTTAAAAGAGAATCTCCCTTTGCCATCAATTACACAAATGGCCTGAAAAACATGCCTCTCTTTCTATATATAAATATGAATTTTATCAGTAACAGTCCTAATGGGGGACTATTTAAACTACTTGAATTGCATATATTAGTTTATGCAAGTTTATTGTTAAATAAACTTGCATAATTTAACTATATGACTCATAATGGCTATAAATGTAAATCTAGTTCTGATTTTATAAGAGGTACGGTTTTATGGAACTTTTTTCTATCTCCTTCTGTCATATTTTCCTTTCTTTCCGCACATAGTTTTTAAGAAAGACTCAACAATTTAAATAGCAGTATGGTCCAAAGCTTGCTATAAGGGTAAGAGAACAGGTAACAAATTCATGATTGCAAATTGTTGTTCAGATCTTTCAGAAAGAATATTGTTTGCAAACTGAAAGATGCACAGGGGAGAGAAAGAGAGTGATTTTTCCTCTTTGTCAGGGAGCACTTATTCCAGAGCAGCGAGCCTAGTGGGGACATTAACCATTAGTGGCCATAGCATCTTGGAAAGCACTATGTTTCTATAGGCTCCCTGTATTATTATTTATTTATTATTTAAATTTTTATACCGCCCTTCTCCCGAAGGACTCAGGGCGGTTTACAGCCAAGTAAAAATACACCATGATACAATATGAATACAATTAAAATACAATTTAAAAAACTTATTAAATTGGCCAAAATTAAAAATTTAGAATAAAAACCCATTAAAAACCCATAAATTTAAAACTAACCCAGTCCAGCGCAGATAAATAAGTGAGTTTTGAGCTCGCGACGAAAGGTTCGGAGGTCCGGAAGTTGTGAGTCCTGGGGAGTTCGTTCCAGAGGCGGGAGCCCCACAGAAGGCCCTTCCTGGGCGTCGCCAGGCAACACTGTCGCGCCGGCGGCACCCTGAGAGTCCCTCTCTGTGAGGCGCAGGTCGGTGAGAGGTATTCGGTAGCAGCAGGCGGTCCGTAAATAGCCCGGCCCTATGCCATGGGCGCTTTGAAGGCGTTCACCAACACCTTGAAGCGCACCGGAAGGCCACAGGTAGCCAGTGCAGTCTCGCAGGATAGGTGTCACACGGGAGCCACGTGGGGCTCCCTCTATCACCAGCGCAGCTGCATTCTGGACTAACTGCAGCCTCCGGATGCCCCTCAAGGGAGCCCCATGTAGAGAGCATTGCAGTAATCCAGGCGAGGCGTCACAAGGGCGTGAGTGACTGTGTACAAGGCATCCCGGTCTAGAAAGGCGCAACTGGCGCCAGGCGAACCTGGTGGAAAGCTCTCCTGGAGGCGGCCGTCAGGTGGTCCTCAAAGACAGCCGTTCATCCAGGAGAACGCCCAAGTTGCGCACCCTCTCCATCGGGGCCAATGACTCGCTCCCAACAGTCAGCCGTGGACTCAGCTGGCTGTGCGGGATGCCGGCATCCACAGCCACTCCGTCTTGGAGGATTGAGCTTGAGCCTGTTTCTCCCCATCCAGACCCGTCGGCTTCCAAGCACCGGGACAGCACTTGATAGCTTCATTGGGGTGGCCGGTGTGGAAAAGTACAGCTGGGTGTCATCAGCGTACAGCTGGTACCTCACACGAAGCCACTGATGATCTCACCCAGCGGCTTCATATAGATGTTGAACAGAAGGCGAGAGAATCGACCCTGCGGCACCACAAGTGAGGCGCCGTGGGGTGACCTCTGCCCCCGTCAACACCGTCTGCGACGGTCAGAGAGATAGGAGGAGAACCACCGATACACGGTGCCTCCCACTCCCAATCCCTCCAACCGGCGCAGCAGGATACCATGGTCGATGGTATCGAAAGCCGCTGAGAGGTCTAATAGGACCAGGGCAGAGGAACAACCCCTATCCCTGGCCCTCCAGAGATCATCCACCAACGCGACCAAAGCCGTCTCAGTGCTGTATGGCAATGTGCTCATATTGTATGGCAATATTTCCTGAAAAACCATCCTTTTAGCAGCAGTTGCATTGCTTGGTGAGCTACCTTCACACACATAACCCTCCCTGTCAAGAAATGGCCTCTCTGTTGCAGTCAGTCTTGCCAGATACTCCATATAGGAAGCGTGACTAGATGGGCTAATTCTGTTTCACTATATAGGGTTACATTAACAGAATGTTGCAAGTCTGAAAATACAGTTCTCATGAGTTCATCAAAGCCTGGCACTTCACAAGCAATTCCATCAACAGACACATTGACCTACAGCCAGCCTACGAACCCCTCAGAATCCAAATCAACCACACAGCCAACCAGAGATGGCACCGACCCTCCACCAAGCCACAAAATACCCCCCCACACCAGCAGTTCACCTCCCAATGATCCTGACCTGATGTAACCTCCTTATCACAACAGTCATCACAAGACTCACTGATGGTTCACAGCTGACCTATCACAAGACCCTCACTTGACACACCCACACCTGAAGCCCTTATAAACAGAAGAACATTGACACTCACATCCCCTAAACTCTGCTGAAGATGTTACCTAACCTTGTAACGAAACGTTCGGAAACCAAACCACAAGCTCGGAGAATGAACCTATATAAAATATACCCGATATTTGCCACTATGGCAAAAATACAGCTCCTCCACCATCACCTTTACTGCCCAAGAAATTAAGGAGGATCATGTTTATGCTTCTTCTGTTGGCTCAGTTGCCTCTTATCCAACTGTTTCCCTGACTATGTCTCTTCCCCGTGTTTCCCAAGATCATTCCCACAAACCATTATAGCTGCTATTCTACAAGATTGTCTAGCTTTTCTGGCTGTTAGTTGTGTTTCATTGTCTCAGAAGATTTGTTTTTTCTTCCTAGCCTTTTCCCACCAGTGCAGGGTCTGGGTTTTTCCCCCCACATCAATTGAGTGTTGGTCCATTGGTTGCAAAGGAATTGACTGACTGGCTTGTTGCTCATCCAAGCCTGAAGTTGTTGGCTGAGACAGTGACTGCCTCAGTTACTCAGCTGGCTTTCATGCATAAGGCAGAACTAGAACTCACAGTCTCTTGATTTCTAGACTGTCTTAAACATTAGACCAAACTGGCTCTTCCATTGCTCCAGAAGACTGCCATGGATACTTTCCTGCCTAAGTCAGTGTAAGAGTATAGATACAATCAGATACAAAGTGCAGGTTTTTCTCCAGTCTTCCAATTCTGTCTCTTCAATCCCAAAGTATAAAATGGCATATTCTTAACTTGTCTTAACTAATCTTTATGCCATATTATCCAAATGAATCCCTTTTTCTAGAGATTTACAGTAACAGAAAAGGAAACAAAGGAGGAAAAAACTTGAATATTTAAGTATAGGTTCCATAAAGATGAAATGGGTTTTCAGCCAAAGTATTGTTTTTTTTTTATTGAAAAAGTTTTAAAAAACAAACAAACATTTTTCCCCCTTTTCTCCCCTCCCCCCCTCAAAAACCCCTTCCCCCCTCCCTTCCCCCCTCCCCCCCTTCCCCCGGCTTCCCGGGTCAATCACAAAGTATTATTACACATAAACCAAACATAGATTAAGATTTTCCCTTCTAATCCAATTAGCCTCATCCGAGTCTTTTCATTTCCTAACCTCCCCCATAACATTCTAAAATAATACATCCTAATTATTCAAAGGCAATCTGATATCTCTTAATCTGATATCTATTTTGTAAATAATCAATCCATTTTTTCCATTCAATTAAATATCTTTCCTGCGTATTGTCTTTCAAAAAGGCTGAGATTTTTGCCATCTCAGCCAAGTTGATAACTTTCAATATCCATTCTTCTATTGTAGGTAATTCTTTTTTCTTCCAATATTGTCCAATCAGCAGCCTTGCTGCTGTTATTAAGTTCAAGATCAATTTAGTCTCAGTCACTGTACAATCCGTTATAATTCCCAAAAGGAAAAATTGCGGCAGGAACTTTATCTTCTTCAATTCAGCCAAAGTTTTCGTCCATGATATTATTTCTTCTTTAATTGATAAAAGCATTATGGTTGAGCAGACCAGAGTTATGTGAAATATAGGAATAGTACTCTCACTTCTACTTTTCTTCTTATCCAGAGAAAAAGGTTTTGAGGACTGCCCTTATGAAACTGACATATTTTATTCTGGAGACATAAGGGTTGATGAGGGGTTTCGTTATTAAGGCTTGTGGTATATGACACCACTCTGCAAAGTCCTTTAAAAAGAAGGGAAGGGAAGGATAGCAACTATTTATCAAAAACTCCCTGATATATAGTAGTATTTGTAGGTCCCTTGTATGTATGAATTGATCACAATCAAAGTATTTCTACCTAAAGCATCCAAACTGCAGTGTCTGAGATCATCTGCAAGACAAATGTATGTAGAATAATTTTGGTAAGTTGAGTGCCCTGACTTTGGCTTCCAATATTTATGAATTATTCAGCTTTTATAACATGAGGATACAAGAATCATTTTGTAGCTCTTTTCTTTCATATTCTTACCGCACTCTTCTTCTCTCTCTTTCTGGCAAATGGAAATGGCTCCCATGGATAAGATATGGTAATTTGCTTGTCCAAGTTACCATTAAGATGCTGAAAATATGATTTCTTCGTTGTTGATGGTCCTACACAAACATGATCCAGCAGTGCTCTGCATCTGAGAAAACTGCATCGATTAATGATGCCTGGAGCCCACAAATAAAATCATGCTGCCATCTTTCAGTGATTCAGAATTAGTTGTTTTCTGCAAAAAGTCCTTACATTTTTATTTCCTGGAGACATAAGAACTGAATTATCATTGAAGCCAGTGAAATGGTATAGAGGGTTTAAGGCCAAAGTGTATGTGCTTTGCACGAAATAAATCTAAAAGTGGGTTTCAGTGCTCAGAATAAATGATGCAAGTTGCATAATGCATCTTGTAACCATTTGCAGATGATTATTTTTCATGATACAGTTTGCTTCAAGGAATCTATTATCCTCCCTCTTTCTCCACCCTCCCCCAGAAACCATAGAAGGTCAGGTTTCTGGAGAAAGGGTGCAGGAGACAGGGAACAAAGGTCATGAGAAAGGGACAAAGAATGCATGCTGAAGACCACTGGAAAGCCTATCTAGCTCTTACAAAGCTTTCATCAAAACCTGCCTGCTTATTTCCAAAACTCTTTCTCTAGCCCATGGCTTTTTTTTTTTCTTCTCCTTTTGGTAGGAGACAGTTTAAACA
The DNA here is from genome assembly GCF_028640845.1 of Ahaetulla prasina. Taxonomy (NCBI): domain Eukaryota; kingdom Metazoa; phylum Chordata; class Lepidosauria; order Squamata; family Colubridae; genus Ahaetulla; species Ahaetulla prasina. Next base: position 133,058,433 of record NC_080540.1, read on the forward strand.
AAAAATTGTCTTTTTTTAGCCCAAAGGGCGCCACTTCATACATGCACTCTGTGATGTGGTGGCCACAGAGGATGCAAACCAGATGGGCATTGCTCCACATGGTATGTCGTCTGTGTGAAGTCTTGGCCTTTTGATCCAAGCCAGCTTTAACCACACCATTAAAACCCTCGCTTTCATAGAAGTTGTGCAAGCATCATTAATAGTGGCCAGAGTCATGTGGTTGCGACTTTTACTCAAGGCTTCATGTCTAAGGCAGGTGACGTGAAACTAACACATATCTTACCTTCTACCTGAATTAAGACACATTAAACGTGTGCATTGCATAGCTGAAAATAAACATGATCCATCCATTTGCTGTTTTTTGTTTTTTTTTAAGAAGAGACTCGGTCAGGAAAAGTAATTGAGATGAGAAATGCTATGTTTCTATTATAGCTGGGGACTATGCTGGATTTTTTTTTAACTTAAAGAGAGCAGAAGAGGGATAATATTGAAAATATAATAAGTTTATTTCTATAACTTAGAGACAGCTTTTAAAAGCTCTACTGCTTTAATTGTTTGGTGAAATACTGCAGGCTGGGCTTAGCATAGTTAATTTAATCAGGACTACTCAGATGCTTGAAGATTAATTTTTTACCAGTCTTAGCCAAAGCAGTTCCTCTTTGATAAACAGTTGGCATTCCAGCCCATCTGGAAATCCCCAGACCAGGAAAGGCTGTATGATACATTTATTATAAAGGGGTGAACTGCCCCTCGTGTCCCACCAAGATTTGCCCTAATAAAGGAAGGCTGGTAAGGATGAGGGAGTTTTCCCTGAGAAAATACAACAGCAGCCACTGGAACTCTTAACACTCAAGACAAAGACTATTCAGACAGGGAGGGAGTTTAAGAGAAGGAAACTCAGGATGAAGGGAGAAAGTCTCTGAGCTGAATTAAGGATGACAGTCTTTTTAAATACTTAAAGCTGGAGGGATGGGGGTGGGTGGGAACAGCTATGTTGATCTGCATAATCCTGCATCTTAGTAGTTAACTACAACTGGCCAAAGGTAAGGTGGAAGAAGGGATGCTACCAGAACACTGCCAGTCCCAATCCTCAACAAAGGATCAAACACGCAGTAGCAAGCATGCTTGAGGAGGGGGCAATATGCAATGCAAGCAAAGTCTTTCAGGAGCTTTTACTATTTTCAAAGTGAAAAGCGTTCTTAATATACTTATTAAGAATGCCAGGCTGGGAGAAACTAATGTAGACAGTATTGGGCAACCAATGTTCTAACTCAGTATTAAAACAATTTCATATGTTTGTAATTTCAAGGAATGTTTAGAGGCTACCTCCATATTATTAGCTGCCTTTTCCTCCTCTTCTTTTTTTATTTTTTGACCTTCCGCGTCATATTTCTTTTGGTCCATGCTGAGACACAAGTTGAGAATGAATAGACTAACAACATTCACAAATCAGGGTAGAAAAAGAATTTCCTGTGTCAGATGAGGAGAGAACATTTTTCTTCTTCTGTCCTGGTCACTTTTTACAGAGGCACGATTGAGAGCGTTTTAACAAACTGCATCCCTGTTTGGTTTGGTTTGGTTTGGGTTGCTACCAGTTTGCCCCGGATCGGGCAAACTGGTAGTGGTGGTGGCGGGAGGCTCCGCCCATCCACCCAGATGTCTCTGCACATGTGCAGAATGTGCAGAATCACATGCATGCACGCGCCCATGAACAAACCAGTAGCAATGGGATTTGAATCCTACTACTGGTTTGGTGGTAGTAGTGTCTCAGATAGAAGGTCTATACAGAGAGTGGTAAGGATAGCTGAGAAGATTATAGGAAGCTTGCTTCCCATTATTAAGGATACTGTGTATAAGTGCTGTGCGCTTAGAGCATGAAGCATTGTTAGAGACCCCACATACCCACTTTATGGTCTGTTTCTCTTGCTCCCCTCTTGACGGAGATTTCAAAGTATCTATAGCAGGACTACTAGATTCTGTAAACGTCTGTCTTGAAAACTCATAGGATTTTCTTTTTTACCATTTGAACTAGACTGTGATGTTTTTCTGTGTCATATATGTGTGTGTATGTGGGTATATGCATACCCACATATCTTTTGAGAGTTGAATACAACAAAATTTTGTTTTAATGTATGCTGATCAGTGTACATTTAAAGTGGCAATAAAGTTTTTCTATTCTGTTTTCCTGTCCTGTCCTGTCCTGTCCTATTCCACTTCTTCAGAGCAGTTTCTCACAATGCTGCCCCATCAATTACACAATCTAGAATGTGAGATTTTACATTCATCTCTCTCTGTATATAAAAATGGTTTAGTTACAGTGAAAGCAAAATATCTTATTGTTTAGAAGCAGCCCATATTGAAGAAACAAGAACTTACAAGTTGTCTACTACATAAATTGTACCCCGGAGGCTGTTTGATAACCAAATGTATGATCTGGATTCTCAAAAAATCCTTTCTTTTCCAGAACAAAACTTTTCCTTCCTCTAAGCAGTTCCCCAAATAATTCTGTTTTCTGTCCTCACTATCTCAAAACATCCTCCCTTTCAACAGGATGTAGACCAAATGTGCTACAGTTCATTACTTGTAACTTGTCTTGTAAGCCTTAATTTGTCACTTATCATTATTTAATTTGTGTTAATATTAACTGTTACAGGGACTGCATAGGGGTTAATAGCAGCCAATGTGCCAATAATCCCCTGCATATTTTATCCTTAAGATAATGTCTGGTTATGTGGTTGATTCATTTTGGGGAGGGTATTCTATTAACTTGGTCTTTATCTTTTATAATGCCATGATGGTGATCAAGGCAATTATCTAGGGGAGGAGTAGAAATAACAGCTGTTTTGAACCCCAGTTCAAAAGCATTTTCCTAGGATTGTATTCCTTACATTTCTGCAAATGCCTAACAAGTTTGTTACTATTTATAAAAAGTTATATCAAATCCACAACCTTATCTTTTTACACATTTAATATATTGGTTTAAATAAGATTAGTTATGATTTCCTTAGGTTCTGTAATATTGTATTATGGTAGTTTATTATGGGTGCAAACATCTCTATAGTTTTGGTAATATTTTGGTTACCATCTTTAAAGCGCTCCATGGCTTAGGACCCGGGTACTTACGAGACCGCCTGCTGTTACCCTTTGCCTCCCACCGACCCGTACGCTCTCACAGAGAGGGTCTCCTCAGGGTGCCGTCCGCCAAACAGTGTCGGCTGGCGGCCCCCAGGAGTAGGGCCTTCTCTGTGGGGGCAGTGACGCTCTGGAACGAACTTCCCCCTGGCCTGCGTCAAGTGCCTGATCTTCGGACCTTCCGTCGTGAGCTCAAAACATATTTATTTATTCAAGCGGGACTGGCATAATAGTGCTGAATTTTAATTGGGTTTTCTTAATATTTTAAAATTTAAAATTTAAATTTTTAATTATCAGCCTTTATAATTTGCTATGTTTTAAATGTTGTTTTAATTGTATATATTCTGTTTTTTATTTTGGCTGTACACCGCCCTGAGTCCTTCGGGAGAAGGGCGGTATAAAAATTTAATAATAATAATAATAATAATAATAATAATAATAATAATAATAATAATAATAATAATAATAATAATAATAATAATAATAATAATAATAATAATAATATAGTAAATTTTAATGTAGTAGTGGCTCATATACTGTCCGATTCTAGGAATGTGAGTTTACTGAAATATAGGTAGTCCTTGACTTATGACCACAATTGAACCCAACATTTCTGTTGTTAAGCAAAACAGGTTTTAAGTGAATTTTGTCCCATTATATGACATATCTTGCCACAGTTAAGTGGATCACTGAAGTTGTTAAATTAATAACACCGTTGTTATGTGACTGTGGTTTCTCCAGAGACTTTGCTTATCAGAAGGTCACAAAAGGGGCTCACATGAACCCAGGATACTGCAACCATCATAAATATGAGTCAATTACTAAGCAACTGAATTTTGGTCATGTGACCATGGGGATTTTGCAATGGCCATAAATGTGAAAAATGGTCACAAATCACTTTTTTCAGTACCTTTTGTAACTTTAAAAGTTCACTAAAAGAACTGTTTTAAGTCAAGGACTAATTGCAATTGTTAAGTCTGTGTTGTTGTTTTCTAATCTGGTACCCTCATAATACCAAATGCTTGAGAGTTATAGTCCTAACATAGGAGTATGACAGGTAATAATATTTTAATATTTAATATTTTAATTTTTATACCGCCCTTCTCCCGAAGGACTCAGGGCGGTTAACAGCCAGATAAAAACAGTACAATACAATACAATCACTATTAAGAAACTTATTCAATAAGGCCGATAAATTAAATTTTGAAATACATATTATAAAATAAAACCCCATTTAAAAGTCCAATTAAAAAAACCCTCTTATGCCAGTCCTGCTCGGAAGAATAAATACGTCTTCAGCTCGCGGCAAAAGGTCTGGAGGTCAGGAAGTTGTTGAAGTCCTGGGGGAAGCTCGTTCCAGAGGGTAGGTGCCCCCACAGAGAAGGCTCTCTCCCTGGGTGTCGCCAACCAACATTGTTTGGCCGACGGCACCCTCAGGAGCCCCTCTCTATGGGAGCGCACCGGTCGGTGGGAGGCATGGTAGGGCCTTCTCTGTGGGAGCATCGACGCTCTGGAATGAACTCCCCCCTGGCCTACGTCAAGTGCCTGATCTTCGGACCTTCCGTCGTGAGCTAAAAACATACTTATTTATTCAAGCGGGACTGGCATAATAGTTTGATTTTAAATTGGGGTTTTATTAATATTCTTAAATATTTTAAATTTAATTTTAATTATTAGCCGTTTTTGTAATTTTGCTATGTTTTTAATTTGTTTTAATTGTACATATTTTGTATTTTATCTCCGGCTGTACACCGCCCTGAGTCCTTCGGGAGAAGGGCGGTATAAAAATTCAATTAATAATAATAATAATAATAATAATAATAATAATAATAATAATAATAATAATAATAATAATAATAATAATAATGATGTGGTAGCAGAAGGCGGTCCCGAAGATATCCCGGTCCTAAGCCATGGAGCGCTTTAAAGGTGGTAACCAGTACCTTGAAGTGCACCCGGAAGACCACAGGCAGCCAGTGCAGCTTGCGCAAGATTGGTGTTATATAAGAGCCATGAGTGGCTCCCTCTATCACCCGCGCAGCTGCATTCTGGACCAGCTGGAGCCTCCGGGTGCTCCTCAAGGGGAGCCCCATGTAGAGAGCATTGCAGTAGTAGAAGGGTGGTTCAGGGAGGGGGGCCACTATCACAAAGCAAGTCACTATTAACATCAATTATTAATGTGCTTCTTCTTGTCTTTAGGAAGCTTTAATGCAGTAATTTCAGCTGCTTGGTTTTCTTATATATCTCTACCTTCCCTCTTGACTGCAATATTGACACTACCCAACTGTAAGACTGTAATCCACAGTTATGACATTTCCTCGCCTATTCATTAGGGTGCTCCATGGTTAAAAGTCCTGCAAAAATGTAGCACAGTGAGCTAGTAAAAGGAGAGTTTAGAAAGATATAACTCATATCAAAGGTTAAGATCAAATCAAATAAAAGGGAGGGGAGAGTTGTGAGGAATTTTATTCATTTTTGGAGAATGACTTGTCAAATGTACTGTATAAAATTAGAATTCATCTGTATACATCCCCATGGAGAATGCAAAATATGACTTTCGGTAGTCCTATAGAGAGATAGAAGGCGGAATCTGAATTTCTGTGATATTGATCTCTGCTGTTTCAGCTTTGCCTGAAAAATGACCCAGGTTCAGAAAATGTCTAAGGAAATGAATGGTCTAGTAGTTAAGGCACAAGGCTAGAAAGCTAGAGACAGTGAGTTCAAGTCCCACCTTAGCCACGTAAGCTAGCTTTGGGCCAGTCATTCTATCTCAGCCCAATCTCCCTCACAGGGTTGTTGTTGAGGGGGAAAAGATGAGGAAGAAGGTGCGATGGATATGTTCACCGCTTTGAGTTATTTATAAAAATAATAAAATTAGGATGTAAATAAATAAATAAATACTTTGAGAGGAAGTGATATAGCAACCATCTCATATTTAAATCATTCTAAGTTATCAGTCTGGAATGTGGACTTTCTTTTTTTCCATATGGCTACAAAGACTTCAAAACAATTTGGCTCTCATTTACATTAAACACAGATTTTTCATGTCCATCAACTATACTTAGTAGCCCTTTGTTAGCTCGAGTAATAGAACAAACTTCAAATATATAGAAAGGAACTGAAATGTTCCAAACTTTTCTTCACATTTGTATGGAAGGAAAAGAGGGAAGCATTCAAGCCTGAAGCTTGTTTCAATTTATTCAAGTCACGCTAAACTGTATGTTGAAATTTCCCAAGAATTGAGTTAGATGGGCCAATGATATGATTAAGTATTCAGGTAGCTTCATACAACACTCTTGTATTCACAGGAGACGAATGACCTTTCTGAAGCTACCATAAGTATGTTTGATCTATTCTGAAGCTAAGTATGTCTGACCCATCCAGAGTTATTTTAGGGATATGAAATTCATTATTGCATATATGGAAGCACATTCACATTCACAGTAATTTGTAGAATTACTGTTAAAATATGCAGATGGGTATATTGGTGCATAAAGAAGGAAGGACAAAACAGCCTGTTGCGTATTTAATAATTATAGGTATTTGTAATTTTGCTTGGGAAAAAATGACCGGATCTGTTGCCCAAATATGTTCCTACAAATCTGCTTGACTCAGAAATCTTGAAATAGTAATTCCAAAGGACATTTAGCCATTGTTAAAGGCTAATACAGCAGGTAATGGATCAGCCAAAATAAAATCAGAATTAACAAATGGCACTGAAAATATAAATCTGATTTGATTAATGCTGCCACATATTTAGGTGAAATAATGTCACACCACAACTATGTGAGAATTAAAGCATTTGAGGTCAATTAAATTAAGAAAGTCCTTCTAATGAGATCAGCCAAGGTCTGTTTTCCTGGGAATGCAAATAATGATGAGAAAAGGATGACAAACAGTACTATATTAATTTCAGTTTTTAATTAGAAATGAAATGTAGAAAAAATATGCATTATTAGAGCTTTGGAAAAGGAGCAAAATAAGCGATGGAAATTTCTCTTAATGGGCAGCAAGATCAGGAATCCTAAATAGGAAATAGTGATAGTATTATAATAAATTCATTAATTTTGACTTTTGACGGAAATAAACCTTTGTACACAGGAAAGAAGGGACTTGACTGTTGAATTGTACTCTGTGATATGAATATGAAGCTAAACTGTGTATTTTCCATGTTAACAAACAGATTACTATTTAACTTGCCAATGAGGGAACTAGTAAAACTATGGTTGTGAAGGTTTCATTTGTTTATTCAATTTTGCTCATTATAAGAGAAGAGATGTGATAGTCTATGTTATAAGAAATTGAGCTGAAATATAGACTGTCAACACTTCAAGGTTGTTCAGACTGGAAACATCTATGGAGATTTTCAGTCATCTAGGTCATGGTTTTCCCAAAGGTGCTTTTTCAAAAGGCAATAGGACTTTCTGGTTTTTCTTTGAAAACATTTCACTTCTCATCCAAGAAGCGAAACGTCTTCAAAGAAAAATCAGAAAGTCCAGTTGCCTCTTGAAAAAGCATCTTTGGGACAACCAGACTGGAAACCCAAACCATGAGTAACAGATTGTAGTAACAGAATCTTGAATGTCTGAAAGTGTTTCCCTCACCTCCCCTGCCTTTACTTCCCAGAAAACTAGGGAGGGTCCCTTCTGAGTCACTTTTTCCAGCCCTTTCTTTTCTTTGGACTCAGATTTCTCTTACCACATAATTGTGTAGGCTGTGGCTCTTCCTTCTGTCTCCCCAGGTTATTCCCACATTCCATTACAGAGACACATCAAAAATAAAATAAGTTTAAGGAGGTTCTCCACTGTGTGAAATATATTAGGCTACTGCCTGCAATTTTTGTCCTTTGATATAGAATTTTCCTCATATTTTGACATTTTTGTTGGCAGTAGCCTTAAGGGGAAAGAATATAAGTTGCATGTGCTGCTCTTAACAATCTCTAGATTCTATTGTTTTAAAATGCCTGTGGGCAAAATGTCTTTTTTTTAGGTCAGCATCTGGCAAAATCTGTAAATTCAACTGTTCAGAAATGTCTACAGCTGCAAAGTTATTATATTAACCTGTAATCCAGTTACTTTGGGTGTTTTGCCACTGTCCTATCTGCTCTACATAGTGGAGCTAAGGAATCAGATAGACAGACAGACTTATATCCCGCCTTCCCTCCAGTCATTCAATGAGAACAGTATTCCCACCTCCAATTTTAACTCACAACAGCCCTGTGGGATAGCTTCAGTTGGTTGCTGGTGGTTAGTCAGTGTCAACCTGTGGGTTTTATTTTATTTATTTATTTTGTCACACAGTATATATAAGCATAAGCAGTCCTGCACAGATGAATAAATGTGTCTTGAGCTCATGACGGAAGGTCAAGGTCCGGAAGTTGACGGAGTCCTGGGGAGCTCGTTCCAGAGGGCGGAGCCCCCACAGAGAAAGCCCTTCCTGGGCCGCCAGACGACACTGCCTAGCTGACGGCACCCTGAGGAGTCCCTCCTGTGAGAGCGCACGGGTCGGTGAGAGGTATCTGGTCGCAGTAGGCGGTCCCAGATAACCCGCCCTATGCCATGGAGCGCTTTAAAGGTGGTCACCAAAACCTTGAAGCGCACCGGAAGGCCACAGGTAGCCAGTGCAGCCTGCGCAGGATGGGTGTTATGCGGGAGCCACGAGGGCTCCATCTATCACCAGCGCAGCCGCATTCTGGACTAACTGTAGCCTCCGGATGCCCTTCAAGGAGACCCCCATGTAGAGAGCGTTGCAGTAATCCAGGCGAGACGTCACGAGGCGTGAGTGACCGTGCATAGGGCCTCCCGGTCCAGAAAGGCGCAACTGGCGCACCAGGCGAACCTGGTAGAACGCTCTCCTGGAGCGGCCGTCAAATGATCTTCTAGAGACAGCCGTTCATCCAGGAGGACGCTAAGTTGCGCACCCTCTCCATCGGGGCCAGTGACTCGCCACCGATGGTCAGCCGGATTTAGCTGACTGTACCGGGATGCCGGCATCCACAGCCACTCCGTCTTGGAGGATTGAGCTTGAGCCTGTTTCTCCCCATCCAGACCCGACGGCCTCCAGACACCGGGACAGCACTTGATAACCGTTGGGGTGGTCCGGTGTGAAAAGTACAGCTGGGTGTCATCCGCATACAGCTGGTACTTCACACGAAACCACTGATGATCTCACCCAGCGGCTTCATGTAGATGTTAAACAGAAGGCGAGAGAATCGACCCTGCGGCACCCCACAAGTGAGGCGCCTCGGGGCCGACCTCTGCCCCCTGTCAACACCGACTGCGACCGGTCGGAGAGATAGGAGGAGAACCACCGATAAACGGTGCCTCCACTCCCAATCCTCCAATCGGCGCAGCAGGATACCATGGTCGATGGTATCGAAAGCCGCTGAGAGGTCTAATAGGACCAGGGCAGAGGAACAACCCTATCCCTGGCCCTCCAGAGATCATCCACCAACGCGACCAAAGCCGACTCCGTGCTGTAACCGGGTCGGAAACCGGACTGGAGCAGGTCTAGATAGACAGTTTCATCCAGGTGCAAGGAAACTGATATGCCACCATACTCTCTACAACCTTCGCCATGAGCGGGTTGGAGACCGGACGATAATTACCTAAAACAGCCGGGTCCAGGGAAGGCTTCTTGAGGAGGGGCCTCACCACCGCCTCTTTCAAGGCGGCCGGAAAGACTCCCTCCACCAAAGAAGCACTCGTAATCGCCTGGAGCCAGCCTCGTGTCACCTCCTGCGTGGCCAGCACCAACCAGGAGGGGCACGGGTCCAGTAAACATGTGGTGGCATTTAGCCTCCCCAACAACCTGTCCATGTCCTCGGGAGCGACAGGGTCAAACTCATCCCATACAATGTCACCAAGACCGCCCTCAGCCGTCTCACCCGTATCACCGCAATCTTGGTCCAAACCATCCCGAAGCTGAACGATTTTATCGTATAGATAACCGTTAAACTCCTCAGCACGTCCCTGCAACGGGTCATCCCGCTCCCCCTGATGTAGGAGGGAGCGGGTCACCCGAAACAGGGCGGCTGGGCGGTTATCTGCCGATGCAATGAGGGAGGAGGCGAGGTACCGCTTCCTCATTGCCACTAGGTAAGCCCTAGTATAGGACTTCACTAGTGTCCGATCAGCTTCTGAACGGCTAGACCTCCAGGAACTCTCTAGGCGTCTTCTCCGGCGCTTCATCCTCTCAGCTCCTCGGAGAACCAAGGGGCTGGTTGGGACCTGCGCTGGGTCAGAGGTCGCAAAGGCACGACCGGTCTAAGGCCCCGCGCGGCCCGTTCCCAGGCCGCAACAAGTTCCTCAGCCGAGCCGTGTGCCAGACCCTCAGGAAATGGCCCAAGCTCCGTCCGAACCCTCCGGGTCCATCAGGCGCCTGGGACGGAACCAACGTGTCGGCTCCGTCTCCCTGCGGTGATGAATGGCGGTCAGAAAGTCCAGGCGAAGAAGAGAGTGATCTGACCATGACAAAGGTTCAATGACTATTTCCTTTAAGTCCAGATCTCTCAACCACTGACCAGAGACAAAAATCAAGTCCAGAGTGCCACCCCCAACGTGAGTAGGGCCATCAACTACTTGGGTCAGGTCCAAGGCCGTCATGGAAGCCATGAACTCCCGAGCTACCGTCGATGACGAGCCGGACGATGGCAAGTTAAAGTCCCCCACGACTAAAAGTCTGGGGGTCTCAACTGCCACCCCAGCAAGCACCTCCAGGAGCTCGGGCAGGGCAGCTGTCACGTAGCAAGGAGCCAGGTACGCGACCAGCAAGCCCATCTGACATCTATGACCCCATCTCACAAAGAGGATTCGCACCCGGCAATCTGAGGTACAGTGGTCTCCTCGGCTCTAGACTCTCTAATCACAACCGCCACCCCACCACCCCTACCCTGGCCCCTCGGCTGATGAAATGCTCGGAAACCCGGTGGGCACATCTGAACAAGGGGCACGCCCCCTTCTGGGCCCAACCAGGTCTCCGTAACGCCCATAAGGTCCGCGGCACCCCCCTGAATAAGATCGTGAATTAGGGGGGCCTTATTGGCCACGGACCGTGCATTGCATAACATCAGCCAAGGCCAGGGCCCTGAGGATCCTGACCATCCGGGAACGGGAGAAGTTTGAGGGCTCGGGCGCGCGATCGCCTGTAAGCATCGGCGCGCACCCCTAACACGATATGAGCCCCACTTCCGCCATATCTGCCCCTCCCCTTACCGTGGAAATAGCACCACCTCCACCAATGGAACACCGACTCCCCATGACCTCGGACCCACCAACCCCGCCACGAGCATGTGCAGGAACTGGACTCCCCGACGGGTTACCCCAACACCCACCCCTTCCTCCCACCCCCAACCCAAGCCCGTCGGTTTCCTTCCCCTTAAAATCCCCTTTAAAACTCCCCTTAAAAAATCTATTAAAACAGCCAATTAAAAAACCCCTAAGCCTCCTATTTTTCGCATGCCACCTCTCGGGACTCCAAAGCCCGTCCTCAAGGTGGGCCCTCGATAATCTGGAGGGCCAGACCCTTGAGAGGGCATCTCGCAGGGCAAGAAGGTCAGCCGCAGTAAATGTTCGCATCACTGAGACGGTCCGGGCAAGGCCCATCCTGGGCTGGTCAAGTTGGCAGCAAAAGTCATAACAGATGATAAAATGACCATGACCAGTCTGTCCTGATGGGAAATAGTTCGAGATAATCCATGTGCGGTAGATGACAAAACCGCTGACTCAGTCAGTTCACCACCCCATACAAACGACCTGGGGTGGGCTAAGGAAGAAGGGGAGAGGAACGATGGTAGAGATGTTATAAAGATGGTAAATAGTGGAGGGGTGTCCGCTGGACCCGCGGGTCTTCCTCCGGCGCTGTCACATCCTAAATAGGAAATAGTATTGCTAGTGATAGTATTATAATAAATTCATTAATTTTGACTTTTGACGGAAATAAACCTTTGTACACAGGAAAGAAGGGATTTGACTGTTGAATTGTACTCTGTAATATGAATATGAAGCTAAACTGTGTATTTTCCATGTTGACAAACAGATTACTATTTAACTTGCCAATGAGGGAACTAGTAAAACTATGGTTGTGAAGGTTTCATTTGTTTATTCAATTTTGCTCATTATAAGAGAAGAGATATGATAGTCCATGTTATAAGAAATTGAGCTGAAATATAGACTGTCAACACTTCAAGGTCATTCAGACTGGAAACATCTATGGAGATTTTCAGTCATCCAGGTCATGGTTGTCCCAAAGGTGCTTTTTCAAAAGGCAACAGGACTTTCTGGTTTTTCTTTGAAAACATTTCACTTCTCATCCAAGAAGCGAAACATCTTTAAAGAAAAATCAGAAAGTCCAGTTGCCTCTTGAAAAAGCACCTTTGGGACAACCAGACTGGAAACCCAAACCATGAGTAACTGATTGTAGTAACAGAATCTTGAATGTCTGAAAGTGTTTCCCTCACCTCCCCTGCCTTTACTTCCCAGAAAACTAGGGAGGGTCCCTTCTGAGTCACTTTTTCCAGCCCTTTCTTTTCTTTGGACTCAGATTTCTCTTACCACATAATTGTGTAGGCTGTGGCTCTTCCTTCTGTCTCCCAAGGTTATTCCCACATTCCATTACAGAGACACATCAAAAATAAAATATGTTTAAGGAGGTTCTCCACTGTGTGAAATATATTAGGCTACTGCCTGCAATTTTTGTCCTTTGATATAGAATTTTCCTCATATTTTGACATTTTTGTTGGCAGTAGCCTTAAGGGGAAAGAATATAAGTTGCATGTGCTGCTCTTAACAATCTCTAGATTCTATTGTTTTAAAATGCCTGTGGGCAAAATGTCTTTTTTTTAGGTCAGCATCTGGCAAAATCTGTAAATTCAACTGTTCAGAAATGTCTACAGCTGCAAAGTTATTATATTAACCTGTAATCCAGTTACTTTGGGTGTTTTGCCACTGTCCTATCTGCTCTTCATAGTGGAGCTAAGGAATCAGATAGACAGACAGACTTATATCCCGCCTTCCCTCCAGTCATTCAATGAGAACAGTATTCCCTCCTCCAATTTTAACTCACAACAGCCCTGTGGATAGCTTCAGTTGGTTGCTGGTGGTTAGTCAGTGTCACCCTGTGGGTTTTATTTATTTATTTATTTTGTCACACAGTATATATAAGCATAAGCATGAAATAACTATACAATATATAAGCATATATATAAGCATAAGTATGTAGTAACTATATTAATTGGATATAATGAAAGGAAACAATAGGACAGGAGTGGTAGGCACAATTGTGCTCTTATGCACGCCCCTTACAGACCTCTTAGGAATGGGGTGAGGTCAATAGTAGACAGTTTTTGGTTAAAGCTTTGGGGATTTTGGGAAGAGACCACAGAGCCAGGTAGTGTATTCCAAGTATTAACAACTCTGTTACTGAAGTCATATTTTCTGCAATCAAGATTGGAGCGATTAACATTAAGCTTAAATCTATTGTGTGCTTGTGTATGTTATAAGAAATTGAGCTGAAATATAGACTGTCAACACTTCAAGGTTGTTCAGACTGGAAACATCTATGGAGATTTTCAGTCATCTAGGTCATAGTTTTCCCAAAGGTGCTTTTTCAGACTTTCTGGTTTTCTTTGAAAACATTTCACTTCTCATCCAAGAAGCGAAACATCTTTAAAGAAAAATCAGAAAGTCCAGTTGCCTCTTGAAAAAGCACCTTTGGGACAACCAGACTGGAAACCCAAACCATGAGTAACTGATTGTAGTAACAGAATCTTGAATGTCTGAAAGTGTTTCCCTCACCTCCCCTGCCTTTACTTCCCAGAAAACTAGGGAGGGTCCCTTCTGAGTCACTTTTTCCAGCCCTTTCTTTTCTTTGGACTCAGATTTCTCTTACCACATAATTGTGTAGGCTGTGGCTCTTCCTTCTGTCTCCCAGGTTATTCCCACATTCCATTACAGAGACACATCAAAAATAAAATATGTTTAAGGAGGTTCTCCACTGTGTGAAATATATTAGGCTACTGCCTGCAATTTTTGTCCTTTGATATAGAATTTTCCTCATATTTTGACATTTTTGTTGGCAGTAGCCTTAAGGGGAAAGAATATAAGTTGCATGTGCTGCTCTTAACAATCTCTAGATTCTATTGTTTTAAAATGCCTGTGGGCAAAATGTCTTTTTTTTAGGTCAGCATCTGGCAAAATCTGTAAATTCAACTGTTCAGAAATGTCTACAGCTGCAAAGTTATTATATTAACCTGTAATCCAGTTACTTTGGGTGTTTTGCCACTGTCCTATCTGCTCTTCATAGTGGAGCTAAGGAATCAGATAGACAGACAGACTTATATCCCGCCTTCCCTCCAGTCATTCAATGAGAACAGTATTCCCTCCTCCAATTTTAACTCACAACAGCCCTGTGGATAGCTTCAGTTGGTTGCTGGTGGTTAGTCAGTGTCACCCTGTGGGTTTTATTTTATTTATTTATTTTGTCACACAGTATATATAAGCATAAGCATGAAATAACTATACAATATATAAGCATATATATAAGCATAAGTATGTAATAACTATATTAATTGGATATAATGAAAGGAAACAATAGGACAGGAGTGGTAGGCACAATTGTGCTCTTATGCACGCCCCTTACAGACCTCTTAGGAATGGGGTGAGGTCAATAGTAGACAGTTTTTGGTTAAAGCTTTGGGGATTTTGGGAAGAGATCACAGAGTCAGGTAGTGTATTCCAAGTATTAATAACTCTGTTACTGAAGTCATATTTTCTGCAATCAAGATTGGAGCGATTAACATTAAGCTTAAATCTATTGTGTGCTTGTGTATTGTTGCAATTGAAGCTGAAGTAGTCTTCAACAGGAAGGACATTGTAATAAATGATTCTATGAGTTAAACTCAGGTCATGTTGAAGGCGGCAGAGTTCTAAATTTTCTAAACCCAGGATTTCAAGTTTGGTGGCATAAAGTATTTTGTTGTATTCAGAGGAGAACTCTTCTTGTAAAGCCTTTTTTGCGATGTAGTTGCAGTGGGCTTTGGCACTTAGATCATTTGATATGAAAACTCCAAGGTCTTTAACAGGGTGGGGGTCATTTGTAAGGTAATGTCCATCAAGCTTGTATTTAGTGTTTAGATTCTTTTTTGTAAGACAGAGCATTTGCTTGTTGAGATTTGGAATTGCCAAGTTTGAGACCATTCTGACACAAAGTCAAGGTCTTTTTGAAGGGTAGCTGTATTGTTGGTGGTGTTAAATAGTTTGACATCGTCAGCAAAGATGGGTCAGATGTCATAGCTGAAGATGGGTTTCTCTAGTCCAACATCTCAACAACTACATTACATGAGCTGCTTTTCCTAAAAATTGTCTCTAGGCTACAACCCTAGCCTAGAAGTCAGGTGTTCTACAATATGCATTCTATTTATGATAGCAAATACTTTTATGAACATGTTTTTCAAATTTGACCACCTTAAGATGTATGGACTTCAGCTACTAGAATCCCCAGCCAGCAAGTTAGTTTTTCGAACAAACTCCCACAGGAATTATTGTAATTCAATACAACAAAGTTTTTGTGGCATAGAGGAAAAGTAAAAAAAAAAAACATACACAGACATTAAGAAATACAGCCTTTCTATGCTATTGTAAAGTAATAACGCCGTGCATCACATTTAGCCTCCTGTAGTCATTATCATTGTTGGATAAATATATTGCCTATTATATAGAGAGTTTTCCACTCTTGGCTCTTACTGAAGTCTATTGAACAGAATAGGTGTCAGTCAATGGAACTCTCTCATTGGCACAATGGCAGTTCCATGTTTCCTCTTCTATGTATCGATTAGTCCTTTATGAACAGTTTGAAGGCTCCCTTCCAAGTGGTTTGCGAGTCTCGGGTCTTAGGATTCTGTTAATAAGCCACTTTAGGAAAAACCCTTCCATACTTCCACCTCTCACAATACTTGACAACACAGTATCAACAGTAGAAACCTTCAAATTTCTGGGTTCTATCATATCGCAAGATCTCAAATGGACAGCTAACATCAAAAACATCATTAAAAAAGGACAACAAAGAATGTTCTTTCTGCGCCAACTCAGTAAGCTCAAACTGCCCAAGGAGCTGCTGATCCAATTCTACAGAGGAATTATTGAGTCTGTCATTTGCACCTCTATAACTGTCTGGTTCGGTTCTGCAACCCAACAAGAAAAACACAGACTTCAGAGGATAATTAGAACTGCAGAAAAAATAATTGCTACCAACTTGCCTTCCATTGAGGACCTGTATACTGCACGAATCAAGAAGAGGGCCGTGAAAATATTTGCAGATCCCTCGCATCCTGGACATAAACTGTTTCAACTCCTACCCTCAAAACGACGCTATAGAGCACTGCACACCAGAACAACTAGACACAAGAACAGTTTTTTCCTGAAGGCCATCACTCTGCTAAACAAATAATTCCCTCAACACTGTCAGACTATTTACTGAATCTGCACTACTATTAATCGTTTCATAGTTCCCATCACCAATCTCTTTCCACTTATGACTGTATGACTATAACTTGTTGCTGGCAATCCTTATGATTTATATTGATATATTGATCATCAATTGTGTTGTAAATGTTGTACCTTGATGAACGTATCTTTTCTTTTATGTACACTGAGAGCATATGCACCAAGACAAATTCCTTGTGTGTCCAATCACACTTGGCCAATAAAAAAAAAATTCTATTCTATTCTATTCTATTCTTTTGCCTTTCAGGGTCATCAGTCGAGCACAAGGGCTGAAGTTGGTTGTGGAAACCCTGATGTCCTCCCTGAAACCCATTGGAAACATTGTTGTGATTTGCTGTGCTTTTTTCATCATTTTTGGCATCTTGGGAGTCCAGGTAGGTTCTGGGTAGAGTTCCCTGAGAAATGTACTTTACTCATTCAGTACAGAGAGTTTGAGAATTTCATACGCATCAATCTTTTCTAATATTGATGTCTCTCATGAGAGGTGGAGCCTACAAGTGCTGACGCAACTAAAAAAGAAGGAAAGAAGTCCATACTTCAGTGTTCTAGAGCTACTTCATACAGAATGCTTTTTAGAGACCAGCATAAAACACTGGATCATAACAGTGGACATATAATGCAGGGAAAGCAGAGTGGCATTTGTGACATTCATATGTGAAGTCTGTAGAGCCCCCAAATTAAACCATGTTTAGAATGGGCAACATTTCAAGAGACCACCAAGTCTTAGGACATAGGACATGGGGGGACATAGACCACCAGGTCTATGTCCTGCCATGAAATCTTGAATGATTTTGGGAAAGCGTGTGTGAGATTTCAGCATGCTCATGAGTTTAAATTCATGACCTGGTGGTCTATGTCCTCCCATGAAATCTTGAAAGATTTCAGGAAAGCATGTGTGAGATTTCAGCATGCTCATGAGTTTAAATTCTTCACGTTGAGATTATCAAAATCATAAAAGATTTTACAAAATTATAAGATTTTGGCCCTATGCATGCCTGTGGTGAGAGTGACTTGTTACTCTGCATGATCGTGCAATGGTTCTCATTGATACCAATTTCTTCCCTTCCCCTCCCTTCTCTTCTTCTTCATCAGTTTCTTCTCTTTATTTATATACATACATACATACATACATACATACATACATACATACATACATACATACCCATACATCAATGCACAGTTGTAGAGGGCATGGGAATCCTCATTGGTGTCAGCTAGATTTGACATACTAGATTAACAAGAAAGATATTGTGCAGGGATTTCATATTTTTTTCTATCTACTTTTTTGAAAGTTAAGGTCAGAGCTCTCCTCCTTTTATACATGATCTCTATAGAAAAAAAAATCCATAGCATTATTAAATATAATAATATGAATGAGCATTCTTGTAAGCCAATCAAAACTTGGAATGAAAGCAACTGAATTTTAAGCTCATTCCACATTTTTTATAATGCCAGTGGTTTGTTTTTTAATTGATTGCAAGATTCATAGTAACTTAATAATGTGCCCATCTGTTCTCTTCATATATTATTTATGGAGAAATGTGCTGATACATAATTGGTTATATCTGTTTTATCCTTGTAACTAAACCAGAGCTCATGTTCAGCATTTGTAAGCCTTATATTTATCCATATTTAGTGCCATGTCTTCCTTCCCAAGTCCTGCTATGCTGCCTCATGGTGGGGATGGAAGCTCCTGGGAGGGATGAGTGAAGACTGCAGGGAATATATACCAAGGGTGTTTGTTTGTATTCCACCTTTATTATTTTTATAAATAACCCAAGGTGGCAAACATAACCAATACAATTCCTCCTCTTATTTTCCATACAACAGCCACCCTATGAGGTGAATAGGGCTGAGAGACAGTGACTGGCTTAAGATCACCAGGCTGGCTTTCATGTCATGTACTCCCCCACAGCATCACTCATGATATCAAGGTCACACTAGCTGACCTATGTAAAAGCTTGCCTATGTAGGGAAGCAGCAATATGGGAATATGTTAAAGCTTGCCTATGTAGGGAAGCAGCAATATGGGAATATGTTGAATGATCACTTTAACAACAATGGCAAAAGGCATTATTTGAAACAGTGCAGCGAAAGGTAATTTCACTGCACTTGGTATATTTTACCAAGAAAACAACATAAATAGATCATATAAAATCTATATATTTAAAAGCGAAAACCATTCACACCTTAATCACGAAATCTCCAGAACCGTAAAGCCTACAAACTTGAAATTTACCTCTTGGCTTCTAGGAACTCACTAAGAAAGGATTTTTCGAAATGACCATCAGAGCATTAGTATTTCCTATATTATTATATCACGCTCTGATGCTAATTAGTTAAACGTTCTACTCCCCCTCCCAACTTGAAAATAACTCTGGAGAGGATGGGATAGCATAGGACAGGCTTCTGTGGGGCAAGCCTCATGGAGAGGAGGGGCTAGAAAGCCTGAGGGAGAGAAGGGGATAGGAGAGGAGACATTTCTGTGGGACCAGCCTGAGGAGAGAAGGGGATAGGACAGGATCTATGGGGCCAAGTCTGAGGGAGAGAAGAGGACAGGATCTTTGGGGCCAGCGTGAGGGAGAGAAGGGGAGAGGAGAACTACTCATTAATTTTCAAGCTGTAACTGTCGACTTATCAAGCCCAATCACATAGTTTCTTAGCAAAGCATGAGTATCCAGCTAGTGATTGATAATATAGTGCCAGATGGTATACCGATCAGGTCAGATGACACTCAACATGTTACTTAGGAAGACTTGAGGATCCTTTGAAGTAATAATGGCATTTATGACATAGCCAGATTATAAAGCCTTCTGGATATTTAATTGCTGATGTAATGCAAAAAGAGAGAGAGAATTACAGTGGAAACATAGAATGTAAGAAGCACAAACATGGAATAACTCAGCATAGTAAAAGACAAAAAGTTCTACATATTGACATTTTAGGCAATAGCAGATTGAAGTGTGCTGGCATTGAACATTTCAATCACAAGATCTAACTAATGACAACGTACAACAACCAACCTTAAAATTGATAATAGCATGGACATTTGATTAACTGCCATCAAACTGGTGTCAACTTTTAGTGATCTCATAGATTTTCTACAGGAGAATTGGTCCTAAACTTGGTCCTTCAAGTTTTCTGGTAATATACTATGAAAACCAAAATTGGACTTTGAAAACTCAAGTTAGAAAGAATATTAATGTTTTTGAACTCTGATGTTGGAGAAGACTTTGGAGATAAACAAGTAGTTGAACAAGTTAATCTAGTGTTCTCAAACAAGGGACAAGTTATCATACTTGGGACACATTGTGTAAAGACTCAACTCCCTTGAGAATTTCACAATGGTGGAAGGTGGAAGAATGATTATCAGCAAGAAGGAGGAACTCTATTATAGTGGCAAGGGCTGTACCATTAAGAAACCAGAAAGGTCAGGATGTGGACAGATCATTCTGGAGAAAGTCTACTGATTGAATTTAAAGAGTTGGCAGAATCTTGATAGCATGTAATCAGTCAATCAATCAATCAGTCCCACTTCCCAAACACAAGAAATGTCTATTCGACATTTTATTCCTTGCTTGGAACTCTTTCCAAATATGTTGATTCCTGCGTTCTGTCTTATCTTCCATTGCTGTAGTACATTAAACAGCAAATTATTGTCATAGACAATATGATAAGAATCTGGTTAGTTTGGTTTGGTTCGAAGAACTTTAATTAAGAAAGTAGAATTAGTGCCCAACTATGATTAAGCTAGGAGAACTCACTCACTGTTGATGCTTTCTATGCTGCTACCACCCAGTTAGTTCTCCTAGGTAAAATAAAATAAAATGCCACCTTATGTGAGATCTGTCACTCTGTGTGCTGATCCCTATTATTTGGACTGCTCACAGGTTTGACATTTATTCTAGAGTTCAGATAAAGGGGTGATATTTTAAAAGCTGGTGAGAATAGTGCCTTGCTACAGGAAAACAAGGCATGACCATGCTAGGACCTGCTGTCACTCGATAAAAAAGTGAAGGCATCTCAGCTTAGGCTAATACAGGCCACCCTGTTCCATCTATCATAATAGCTGTCATGCTCTGCCACTTCGTGTTTGCCATTGAATATGTGACAAAATTAATCCCCTAGGATTTTTATAGTTTTTTCCTGGTTGATAATCACATCTGACATTGTTGAAATCAAGACTTAAGGGTTGTTTGGCTTGTTTCAACACAAAGTGATGTCGGTGCTTTCTCTGCTATCTGTATGAAGAATTTCAGCTGAGGCCTCTGCTCAAGTAGGAGAAGCAGGACTTTTCAAAACTCTCCCTTCTGTGTCACTTTTTCAGATGTGCACTCTTGTCTCTAATTTAACCTAGCAGCCGGTACATCGTGTTTATTTAAGTAGGATTAAACTCCAGTTAAAAAAAGGAAGCCACTCTCTTTATACATGGCTGTTGTTCAGCTAGCTTGCCTTGCGTAGCTTCTGTCCTGGTAGCAGTCAGAGCAACAGCTATGCAAATCATAGTTTCATCAGTAATATGGTTGAGGCTTTAATCTCTCCTCTTGGAAGTGGCACATCAGTTCTTCCCCTTGCTGAAATTTTGGGAGAAAAAAGAATCTTAAGTTCCATTTGTCTGAACAGGTTTTGATAGCTGAACTCATGAATTTAATTTCTAACTTTGATCTCCTTGCTGTTCTTAGTGAATTACTGTCTATATTTTTTAAAGGACATACAGTGTGGCTGTCTTAAAGGTTTAACTAAGTGCTTTGTAATACACCATAAATCTAAGGAAAGGCAAAATGTAAATATTTTCACTTTAAAAAAAGTAAATTCCAGGATTTTTCTGACAATAGTTGATGAAGTCCACCTAAAAAATCGGGGGGAGGGGGGGTTGACCTTGAATATATCATTTATCTGTTATATTCATTTACTATAGTTTCTATGCCACTCAGTTCCCATTATTTCTGAGCAGTTTATATTAAGCAACAACAAGATTAAAACCATTATAATGTAACAAAAACGTTCGCTAACTGTGCCATCTAAGGTTGGTAGATAAATCTCCATTGTCCCTAAT
Organism: Ahaetulla prasina; assembly: GCF_028640845.1. NCBI lineage: Eukaryota > Metazoa > Chordata > Lepidosauria > Squamata > Colubridae > Ahaetulla > Ahaetulla prasina. The sequence goes on from NC_080540.1 coordinate 133,080,120, forward strand.
GATTTCCCGAAGAGCCTCGTCTTTGCACATTGTGGGAAGTCCAAGAAGGTGGGGATGGTCCAAACCCAGATGACTTTTTCTAGCAGTTTCTATTTCCTACTAAACAGTAGGAGAGGGCTGAGCACTCTGGGAATCCACATTGGAGTAGCTGAGAGTTCACCCTGTCCCCCCACCATCACTAACTAAAATAAAACACTTAGGGGAAAAGGGGAGACTACTTCAACACAGTGTCTCCCACTCCTAGTCGTCACAGTTGGTCCAAAAAGATAGCATATTTGAAGGCAATGAGAGCTACCAAGGGATTCAGGAAAGGTCTAGTCACACTCTCCATCCCAGTCCTGCTGAAGATCACCCAACAGGGCGAACATTCTGATTTCCATCCCAGAGTCAGGCATGAATCCCGATTAACAAAGATCTAAATAATCTATAACTTTATGCTGACCACCTTTCAAAATCTTCCCTAGAGTGTACTGTCTAAAAATATAAAGTTAGAGCCAGGGAATAGTTGTATAAAATAGCTGGGTCAGGATATATTCTTAAGAAGGAGGCACACCATTGCCTCTTTCAAGTTGAAAGATGAATGCTTCTCCCTCAAGAATGTATACCCCACCATCTATAAACCTAGTCTCTTATTACTTCCCTGGTGGCCTTCACAGCTAGACTAATAAGTCCATTGACATTCTTACAGACCAGAGAAGAGATAATAAGCTTTTTAGCTGCTACTGATCATGAAAGCTATGTTTTAGCACCAGTTTTTAAGACAATACCAATTGCTAAGAGGCAAGGACAGAAGACTGCTAGTGCCCTCATGTCCTGCTTGGCAGCTCCCAGGGTAGATAGTTGACCGCTGGAAAAATATAATCATTAAAAAGGGGGAGGGGTAGCTAAGTCTTTAAGAACCATCTTACCCACTGCCTCTAGCCAACTATGGATTGACTTTATGCTTATTTAGGTTAAAGTATCCATTAAGGATGAACTGCACATTTCACCTGGAACATAAATTAGCATAGAGGGTAATTCCAAGGCAAGATATGGATAATACTTATAATAAGTAAGATGAAAGTATATGTATCCTAGCATTGTGTCGCACTCAGATGGTTATTTAACAGAATGCCAAAGCTCTATTGGCAAAGGGATAATATTCTTGAAAAACTTTACAGAATACCAAACTTTGCATTGATGGGAGTTTTCAGATAATGCCTGGTTTCCAAATATATTTGTCATATTTCAATCTGAAAACCTCACCCTACAAGAGCATTGTACAACTTGTTTTGTATAGCCATGTAGACTGTGCAAGAGCTAAGATTCTATCATTTTTAAGGGGATTCCAAGCTGAGGAAGGTTCAGCCATGACCTCTTTACTGAAAAATTCGCTTTGTTCATTTATTGTAAGTATTTTAATGCTACCTTTTAGTGAAATAGGATGGACTCACACTAAATCATTACTATGTTTTTGTATAATGCCGTAATTATAGAGCAAAACCTGTATAAATCAAGAATAGCAGCAGCTTAAAAACAGCAATGCTACAGTATTTCTTCCATAAAATTGGATGGCTAAAAGCTTTGGGCTAATGCCAAAAGCTCAAGTGAGATGCAGATGGGCCTCTCTGTTGGAAGAGCTTAAAAATCAGACATTTGCAAATGGTACACTGTGGAAACCTACAGAAAAAGACCTCCCCATATTATTTCAGTGACTGAATATTCTCTCCTTTTTCACAGCTGTTCAAGGGGAAGTTTTTTGTCTGCCAAGGGGAAGACACAAGGAACATTACCAACAAGTCAGACTGTGCAGAAGCCAACTATAAATGGATCCGGCACAAGTATAATTTTGATAATCTTGGCCAGGTACTGATGGAACGGTAATCTGCTGCAGTGCTCCCTTATTTGCTTTGATTCAAAGCAGATGTGAAATAGCCTTGTATATATTGCAGCCACTATAGTAAATCATCTACAGCACTTCCTAGTCGTACTGTCTACATTTAAAGATCCTCACTTGGTATACATTCTTATCACAATTAAGACCAGTCTACACTCTTTCTTTGGACATTTAATGACTGTACAATAGTATAATCAAACTCATATTTAGCATGAAGAAAAGCTTGTCTGAAACCATGAACCCTGCACATCTACTATCTCAGATCCATCTTGACTATTGCAATGCGCTCTACATGGGGCTGCTCTTGAAAAGCATCCAGAAGCACCAATTGGTTCAAAATGCAGTGACCCACATTGGTTTTGTGCAGGCTCAGGTGTGCACGTGTGTCACCTCTCCTGTGGGTGCTACATTGGCTGTCGATTTGCTTCTGGGTACAATTCAAGAAGTTGGTTGTCTTTAAAGGCCTTCCTGGTTTGGGACCCAGTTATCTAAGGGACCATCTCTTCCTGGTTATATCCACCCAACCCACTAGAGTGGGAAGGCAAGGCATGTTGGAGGTCCCATCTCCTAAAGAGGTACAACTGGCAGGACCAGGGGTGAAATCTAAAAATTTTCCCTACCGGTTCTGTGGGCATGGCTTAATTGTGGGCATGGCTTGGTGGTCAGATGACTGGGTGGGCATGGCCAATAACAATAAATAATAAAAATAATAAACAAAGTATACAAAACAATAAGAGGTACCAAAAAGCAACTTTCACACTTTACACACACACAATACAACACAACTGACTCACACACAATTTAAAGCAGCTGCACTTCACCCAAAATGGTCCCTGCAACAAGCAGGAACCTCACACAGCCACAAAAAGCTCAAAAACCAACTTTCACACTTTACACACACACAACACAACACAACTGACTCACACACACACACATAAAATGCCACATACAGCTTTGTGAGATTTTGTGTGTTTGTGTAGTTAGAGTGAAACACTACAGAAACACACCAAATCTCAGAAAGCTGCACAAATATTTTATTTTATTACTTTATTTTATTTTATTTGTATTTTTTAGACCAGGGGTCTCCAACCTTAGTAACTTTAAGGTTTGTGGACTTCAGCTAGTCCACAAACCTTAAAGTTACTAAGGTTGGAGATCTCTGTTTTAGATAAAAGCAGCTAAATTTACAACTTCCTTAACTTTAAATTGCTGTCTAAAAAAAACTCCTTAAAAAAACCCCAATTAACTATTTTTTAAAGCTCCTCCCCCCCCATTTACTTACCAATTGGAGGCAGGCAGATTGAGTTGCTCGCTGAGGAGATGGATTGCAGGCGGGCAGATTCAGTTGCTAGCTGATGCAACACTGCAGCAGCCAAAGCAAAGCAAGGCTTAGGGAACCCGAAACAAGCAGCAATTAGGTAAGCGGGCTCGCGGCGATTGGGTGGACATGGGCGGGGGCTGTTGTAAGAACTTGTAGAAAACATGTTTTTTAAAAGTTCTGGTGATCAGGCAACTCAGCTGGGATCGCCAGAGGACCCTTTTAAAAGCGTTTTTTACAACCTCTTCGGCTGAAGAGGTTGTTAAAAAAAAAACTTTTAAAAGGTTCTGATGATCTCAGCTGAGCCGGGCGATCATCAAAGGCTTTTTTTTCCTTTTAAAAGCATTTTTTCGGCTGAAGAAAAAATATTTTTAAAAGTAAAAAAAAAAACCCTCTAATGAAGGCGCGGCTCAGCAGGGGCAGGGGGCGGGGCCAGGGATTTTTGCTACCGGTTCTTCAAACCACCCACCACCATCACTACCGGATCGGGCGATCCAGTCCGAACTGGGAGCATTTCACCCCTGGGCAGGACCCAGAAGAACGGCATTTTCTGTGGTAGCTCCCTCCCTTTGGAATAATATCGCTGCGGAGATTAGACTGTTCCATGCCCCGCCCCGCACCCCCTCCTGCCCCCCGACATACTTTCATAAGGCCCTGAATGCCTGGTTTTGCCACTGGCCTGGAGAACTCAGCGGGGGATGGAGCCCATCAAGTGGCTTGTTTGATTGTGTATTGTCACCAGGGAGTTTTTTATTCTTTTATATTGGATTTTTATTCTTGGAAGCCACCCAGAGTCACTGAGAATGACTAGGTGGCCATAGAAATCTTCTAAATAAATAAATTTACTATTACCCCAAGAAATCCTATTTCAGCAGTATGATAAGGGTTATGTAAAAATGGATGAAGGTTAAAGGGCCTCTGGTGGCTCAGACTGCTAAGACAGTCTGTTATTAACACAGCTGCTTGCAATTACTGCAGGTTCAAGTCCCACCAGGCCCAAGGTTGACTCAGCCTTCCATCCTTTATAAGGTAGGTAAAATGAGGACCCAGATTGTTGGGGGCAATAAGTTGACTTTGTATATAATATACAAATGGATGAAGACTATTGCTAACATAGTGTAAGCCGCCCTGAGTCTTCAGAGAAGGGCGGGATATAAATGCAAATTAAAAAAAAAAAAGGTAAGGCTGTTCCTGTTTGTTGGAATAGCCCTAAGAATAATAAGCTTTGTCTTATTATTATCAACTAGGTTGAAAAACAAAAAAAGTACAAATTCAAACATGAGTCAAGAGGCAGGTAGAATACGATATATATTATATTGTCTTCCCTCTAAGCTAAAATGCTTTGTTTCCTTTCGTTTTTCTAGGCTTTAATGTCTTTATTTGTTCTGGCGTCTAAAGACGGGTGGGTGGACATCATGTATGATGGATTGGATGCTGTAGGAGTAGACCAACAGGTAAGTGTTTTGGTACAACATTGCCAGAAGCCCAAGAAATAGGTGTGTTTGCTTCAGAGATTACGCTTTCAAAAAAATTATGTGAAATGCAAATATTTGGAGTTCCTAAATTTATCATGGACAGTGTTAAATTCTAATCCAGATAGAGTGTAATGGCTTCTCCCTTTATTTTATAGCCAGTCATGAACTATAACCCTTGGATGCTCCTCTACTTTATCTCCTTCCTGCTGATCGTTGCCTTCTTTGTGCTCAACATGTTTGTGGGGGTTGTGGTGGAGAATTTCCATAAATGTCGTCAGCATCAGGAAGAAGAAGAAGCCAAGAGACGGGAAGAGAAGAGGCTCAAACGCCTGGAGAAAAAGAGAAGGAGTAAGGAGAAACAGATGGCTGGTCGGTAGTCTTTCCTCATCTTTCTGAGTCCTGCTTGACCTTTGACAGTCTCCCCTATTCCCTGCCTAGCATTTGAAAGCTAGATCCCCCTCACAAGCATGTCCAGCTACAAAATCTGCATGAAGAAATATAGCGCTGGTACAGGCTAAGCAAAAACCCATAGAAATACATCAACGGCTGCATGATTTGCAATTATTTTAATATGCTGGGCAGTTTAAAACGCACTACAGTAATTTAAATATAATTTTTCCATTGCATAAAAGCATAGCTTTATCCAAATAGTATTGAATGCAAAGACCAACAGTTCCAGAATGGGCCAATTATCTTAGGCACATTCTGCACTGTTGCTGATAGTTAGTTTCACTATTTGGTTTATTACAGCCTTGTAATATCAAAATGAAATCACTTTTGCTATTTTTTTTGGCTAATATGAACTGACAAAATATAGAATTTTCAAGGATGTAATAAGAAAGCCATTTTGTATTAGAATTGCTTGGAAATATAATGCTTTTACTTGAGAAATACAGATTCTTTTTCTTTAAAAAAAATGTCAAAATAAGAAATTAACCAAATAAAATTAACCAATTTGGAATAAATCTACTAAAACCCAAACTTGGTAAACTATTTACTGTAGAATAAAGTTTAGAACTTTTGATGACCGCATTAGACTTACGTGAAATCTGAGAAACTTCACATGTTTTCTTTCTTACTTCAGTTTTTATTTAATTGGAAAAGCAGGAGGTAATGATCAGGTCAGAGGTCACAGGTCAGAGGAACTCTCCTTCATTTTGCATGTTTTCTATTGTTCCTGGCGTCTGTTACCATTCCATGTGTCCATTCATGGTGTTTCGTGTTATAGTCATCTTAATATGTTCTGAAACTTTTTTCTCATTTTTACTTTTATTATATCCTTTTTAGAGAAGCATCAATATACCTATGAGAATTTCTCTTTGGTTTTAATACAGTTGTTTAACCTCCTATTTCCGCTTTGCTTTGCTTTCTACCTGCTTGTTTCATATACTAATTAATAAGGCCATAAACAAATTAATCACATCTAATCCCTCTTTATCGTATGATAAAGCCGTTTCTAAACCTTGAATTTTAAGTCTCTTTATTCAAATGTAAGGATTCCAGACTGAACGTACAAAGCTAAGTCATACCAGTACTCTGGTTCCTTATGTTGAGTTTTATGAAACTCCTTATGTTGAGTTTTATGAAACTTTAAAAGAAGAGAGATCTGTTATACACTATGATGCTATGAGGTGCTACAGATATCTTTTCACAACTGACAGGACACCAGTATGTTGACCTTTGTATCAAGAAATGTATATACCTAAGGGTTAGCAATTTCTTTAATATTAAAGCCATATATTGACTTCCTCTGCTAAAATCCTTGGGATTCCGGTTTAGAATGCATGTATTCTAAATATATCTTTTCAGGTTTAGAATGCATATATCTTTTCTTTTATGTACACTGAGAGCGTATGCACCAAGACAAATTCCTTGTGTGTCCAATCACACTTGGCCAATAAAAAATTCTATTCTATTCTATTCTATTCTATTCTATTCTATTCTATTCTATTCTATTCTATTCTATTCTGCAAAAGTGAAAAAGCTAATTGCAGACTGTCTTAATCATATATCGTGTCAGTAAAAAAAAGAAAATACCCCGCAACTGGATTTTTGCTTTCATAATTTCTGCACATCTTAATTTCTATTTACAGTATAAATGTGGTACAGGGAATAATATACACCAAATCTTTTTTAAAAAAAATATTTTATTTTATTTATTTTGCATAAAGAAAACATAGACTTCTTCCTTATGTTATCCAACCCTACCAGCAATCACTTTGTTTTCCCAGAGGCAAGTTTTTGCCTTTTTTTTTTAATGGGCCATTTTAAGAATCCTTGAATTTTCTGGGGGAAAAAATCCTGTGAGGAATGAAAGTTCTGAATACTTTTGAAATATTCCACAGAATTGTTCCTCTGGCAGGTTTTGGCATAAAAAATGGCTGTATCTGGTATGCCATTTTGTTCTGCATTGTTAAAGACCTACTTTTTCCTCCGCCCTTATAATTTTCCTTTAGTTTCTCAGTGAATCCTTATTCAAAATTTGATATATTGCCCCACTATACAATGTATCTTACCTTAGCTTCCTTACCTCAGTGCAATCTCAGCAACTTTAAAATGAGTGGACTTCAACTCCGAGAATTCCCCAGCCAGCATTTGTCCGTTTTAGCTCTAGTTGCCTTCTTGAGTTGAAGTCAACACATCTTCAAGCTGCCCAGGTTAAGAAACACTACCTTGTCTTATTGCCTTTTTTTTTTCTGCCAGAAAAGTCATTTTCCTGTTAATTGCTTATTGTGCAACCTTCCTCTAAATTGCTTTGATCTGCCTAAGCTTAGGCCTCCAACCATGCTCTTTTTCCTCAGAAGGCAGAAATATACAAAATGTAATGTTTCCTGTCATCTGACGTTGCATGAATGGTATAACCTTGTTGTTCCCCCTGAAAACCCAGAATTAAAGTTTCAGGAATTACATGGAAGTATCTAAGGACAAAAATACAAGTTCAGAAATAACTTTTATAAATCATAATAATTACCTCTAGGGTGTTAGCCCACATTGAAAAATGCAACTAAAGCTAAAACAGACAAATTAATTACAGATTTAAGAATGATTACTCCATTATTGAGAGAATTATTTACAGTTCTTATTTTTATAATACTATAATAATATCTGCAGTAATATTTAACAGTAGTTCTACCTATAGACTTAATAATACAGGATATCAAATGATCTAACTACATATTATTGCGAATAAACTAAATAATAAACTAAAATGGAAGAATAAAGCTATACTTAAAGGTAATAAATATAATGGTGAGTTCATATATAATGCTTAGCTATAACACGGTTTGTTACCTTTTGCCTCAGCATGATTTGCTACCCCACTTACGTGTTATGAGTGATATGCTGTATGCAAACTAGGTCATTATAGGTTAAGAAATCATAGTTTTTGAAAAATCTTGGTTACTGTTCACATAGTATTATGTGTGAACAGAATCAATATTACATAGTCCAATTTAATCAGTAAAGGAATTTAGTATAAACTGTAACAAAACTACAGTCCCCATTTGTAAACCTAACAATTATGATTCTCACTAATGAGTCTCATTAGAAAAAGCTATAACAAATGTGGTGAACATATAATTGCTTTTCCCCCAGCACAGCCTTATTGAAAGCTTTTTGAATAATATGGCTTTTCATTATTCATTAATAATTTTTTTAAAAAAATAATTTCACATCAAGAGGAATAATTCATTTTAAGGAAAACTCTTTCACAATTATTTGGCATTTTGCAAAATAAACAGAATGGTAATAATATACCTTATATTTTAACATCATACAAAAATCAGTGAGGCACAACATTTTCTTCTTTCTTAATAAATCATACTCCTTTTATGAACAGCAAAATAGGCACTGTCCAAATCATGGCTTACTCTAAGAATGACCGCCATTTAATAGTTGAGGGTCACATAACCTTTTACAGGGGCCAAAGGTTCCAAATTTGCAAAGCACACATCACACACATATGTGTCACGTGGATATTTCAGTTTACATTAGCTGTGACATACCTATTATACTGTATAGCTTTCTCATCTTTTTCATGTGCTGCCCACTTCTATATGGGAAGTTTTCAGTGGTCTTGGTCAGAAAAGGTTCTGAGGGATGCCAGAAGGGAACTTAAGGGCCACATATGGTTTACCCTAACGTAGTGTCTTTTGGGAATCTAGCCAGTAGTTCTGTAGGGAACTTCCATATAAACACTACCAAATAAAATGCTGCTCTATAAGTAAACCCCTTCTTCTCTGATTTACAGATTCCTAAAAAATTCTATTAGTTTGTGAAGATTTTTTTTCCCCTAACAGTAGTTGCTAACCATTATCTCACAGTTGAGAAAAATATTTTTGTCCTATTCTACGTATTATTAATTCCAAGGCTCAGAAGGCAGAAATCATGCAAAGATAAAGGTATTCTGTGTTTCTACAGCTTGTATTACTGGAATGAAAGCACCTCATATGAACACCCAATTAAAAAGATATACCATCCCCAAGTATCACTCTAAGTAGACAAATTATCAAGTTTCTTTATGTTCATAATCTTATTTTTCCATCCATAACTTTATCTGGTCTCTTTTCTGAATTTGTTTGCAATGAAGGGTGCATAAAATTTGCATATGTAAAAGTTTCACATGCATTTTTGTACATATCTTAATGTATAAAATATTTGGAAATAATGATCTTTAACATAATGGTTTTAGGTGCACACCTTTTCCTAATATCTGGATTTTTGCACAGATCTCTCTTGCTTTCTCTCTTGAGTTGTAAAGTGCGTCACAAAATTTGGAAAAATTATGTATACTTTTCCAGTAATTTGGATGTAGATTCAGGAACCGGATAAAAATTTGCATTCTTCTAACTGATAGAAAGAGGGAATATCTGCTTCAGAAAAGAAAGAAAAAATCTTCAAGTTGCATTACTCTAAATCATTTCTAAAGCCCTATTTTTATCCTTAATATCTAACAGAATTAATATGATTAATTTATACACACTCCCAAAAGCAATTTTGAAGATTTTAATCTGAGTAGCAAGGTAGCCAGTAGTAATGAGGTTGCAGTGATGTGGGAGCAGGAATGGAGAAAGAGAAGGATGCATCCTGACCATCTAGTATAGGCCTCATGAGGTGGGCATCTTCCAGAAGGGTTGGCACAGACTGAATGAGGCCAACTAAGGCACCATATAAAGGATAGTCCATAATATGTTCAGTTTATAAAACTCTGATGGGTCATTGAACAGAAAAAAAATATCTTGCTGCTTCCATGGGGTGGAATTGTGTTCCAGCATTTGCACAATGCTTTCTTCTAAACTCTATCAGATATCTCATAGGAAGTGCCTTAGCCATTGGAGTCTTGGTTTGCTTTGCCATTACAGTGGTGAACGCTGGAAGTGGGATGAAGGGTTTGCCTCCTGTCCTCTCAGGTGATTTAATGACCTTTCGTTCTTCTAGATCTAATGCTGGATGATGTAATAATGGACAGCTCAGCCAGTGCAGTGCCAGGTACTGGGATGTCCTTGCCGTCTTTGTCTCACCTGACTTTTCATGCTGTGTGACTTAACGGCTGGCCATGGGTTCTTTGAGCCATCTCGCTGGACTGTGTGTAGTGGAAGGTCTTTCTTTGCTCACTCTCTACTCTGCATGCTTTGTTTTGGTGTAAACATCTGCAGGCTTCACCTATCACTAACACAATTAATTTGGGATATTTATATGTTGTCTTGGTTTTCAGATAATTTTATTTCTCATCGTAAACATTGTCCTCTTTTGCTGCTTTCAGAAAGAGATTTTTGGATGATGTCTGGGTCATCTACTGTAGAGCTATTCTATATGTGCCACTCAGCCTTGTAATGTTCTACCTTTAAACAGCTTGGCCCTTTATACAAAAACTATGGATCCAACAGGCTCTGCCTCTCCTAAATAATTATTGTTTATAGCTTGCAGTATCCATGCTTTTCCTCCAGGTTCTCTGCATGTTCCTTTTTTTTTCTGCTGGACTTTGGAGAGAAGCAGAGAGAGAAAAAGAAAAAGAAACACAGTTCTCATCTCCCCCTCTTGCCAAAATTTAAGTAACTTTAAATGATTCCTAAAGCAATTTATATTTGCTTAAATTCTTCCAGCATAGCAATAGAATAAATCCAGCATGGAAGGGGTTAATGTAATCACTCTACTTCTAATTGCATCAGGTCTAACTGCCTTTTCCTATAGATATCTTGGGTATACCTTATATTCAAATTAGCTTAAGGTAAATTTAATTTACCTTGTGACCATCAGTCCTCTTCATTATCACTGAGGCTGCAAGGATCATATCTGTACATGGAATATGTATAAGGCATGGGAAGAAAGACTCTGCAGAAGCTGGATGGTATTACCAAAGCCACATGTTTCATGGTTATAATAAAAAGCTTCATACTCTTATTTCATAATATGGCATCTTATATAGAGGAAGGATCCATAGACTGTTTGCTGACTCAGTTCCAGTCCATGTACTGAAATAAAGATGGGTAGTCGGACTACAGTCTGGATGCCTAAGCAGGGATGCTAACTGGGGTGGCCATACTTATGAGGTAAATTTCTTCCCTCTGGCAATGGCAAGAGGGAGCAACTGGAGCCCTGCCCTGCCTTCTAGCCCCAGCTGTCTCCTACCCAACACATTTGGAGAAGGAATTCAGACAGGGAGAGTGTAAAATGATCCCATTGGATAGCAATGGAAGGGGACTGACAGTGGAGTAGTTGCAATCTCCACACTTTAGAAAGTAAATTCTGTTAAATTTCCCTGGGCACTAACTCCTAAACTGGGTGGATTCTTAAACCCTAAGCCCATCTCTTAATCATGACAAAATAGCTTGCTCTGTAATATAGTTTGAAATTTAGAAGAGAAAGAACACCTCTATCTTTTGAATCTTGTAATTTTTTTAAAATTTAATATTTTCCCCCCACTCCATATAAATCTACTAACAATTTCTTGCCATTTTTGTTGAAAAAAAATCTCAAATCAGAATTTGGGGCCAATGGAAAGATATAATTCCCCCTCCCCCAAAAAAAATAAAGCAAATCCCCAAATTTCTTAAGAGGATTTTACAAGTGCAGAAACCAGCAACCCACATACTCTACTGAAAGTATGTGGAAGTATACATGAAAAGTTGTGGGAGAAATAGATAATAATACAGTTGAGTATCAAGGAAGAAAATTGAGAAGCCATCAGTGGCACTATTGAAATTTACTAGCTTGAGCACTCTGCTGCCTTGAGCAGAACATAGGAAAGAATTTATCTTCCTGGTCCATTTTTGAGGCCTTGTCTTAGAATCCAGTTGACATAGCTAATGTTAGTCTTACGAAGTAATCCGGACAAAGGACAGCCATGAGTACTAATTTATTATTTTGATGTATTACAGCCTCCCACTCCAAAAGAAATTGGGTGGCTTACAACATCTAATATGCAATTTAAAACAATTAAAACAATAACAAACAAACGACAGCAAAGCAAATAACATCTCAGACACAGATAACAATAATGAATATGGCAAGGCCTTCTTTATCATAGCTGAACATCTTGTCAGCTGTAAATGAGAAGAAGACACTCTCAGAATTTACACCTTTGGAAAGACAAGATTTATGACATGAATTTGACAAACGAGCTGAGCAGCCTAGAACCAATTAGCAAGGAACTTTTTTCAGATTGGTCAATTACTTGATGGTGCTGGCAGCTAAATGGGCACAGTGCTTCTTCAAGGAAGGTGTCCTATACCACTATACCAGATGTGCCAAGTTCATCTGAAATGCAATTCTAAGAGAACACCTAAGATTGTGTTTAAAAATAAAACAATGAAAAAGAATAAGCAAGAAGATATTTATCCATATATTTTGACTTACCGGTAATTAAAATTGACCCAGCTTGTTTTACTGAATCCTAAATCTCCTTAACGTTACCATTTCCTACATTTCATTTCAGTGTGTTTGTGTACCTATATTCTCTGTATGGGCTAATCCTGTGTCTCCTTTTGGACAGATATTGGGATATTGGGAGAACATCTCATAGATGTGCAATTTCAGTGTGGTTAAATAAGCATTGTTATGTTTAGGTATATATTTGAGTGTTTCATTATGTTTTGAATGTGTTGGGTTTAAACAGGGCCATTCTTCACAGCAGGCTCAGAAATAATCTCATAATTCTTGGCTTTTGTATGTATTATTTTCAAAGCGGTACTTGGTGTTTTCTTTGCTGGTATTAATGTTATCATACGTCATCTGCTGTGCTTATTACTGTGAATAGACAGCATCTAAACGTGTGTGTGTTGCAAGGAAACAAGGAATGCTACATCACCTTGTGCAAACTTTCCATACTCAAATGAGTAATTTATACGTGAAAATGCAGGTTGGCTATTTTTGTTTTTGCATTTTACAAGTTGTACCCTGTGGGAAAGTATGTCTTATATTTGCATAATCTCTTTGTGTTGATTGCTGATTTGGAGTGGATATTTCATTTTTTGGAAGATGCTGCCTCTTATAACTAAAAAATCTCAATGGGAATAATTTAACCATTTTCCACTTTGCTTTTTTTTAAAATGTCATTCACTAAAAAGACTAATAAATCTACTTTAAATGTCAACGTTCCTTCCATGCACATCACCTTCCACTTAATATTCCCTGGACAGTTTGTAAATCCAGCTGCTTAGTGATATTGCTTCCCTGTGACCTCTCCTCCATTCTATGAAAGCTTGAGGGAGCATTCAACTCCCTGCCTGTGAAACATTAAGCAACCAGCCACTTCAGGTGCCATTCAAAATGATACATAAATGCCAATGCTATTAGACAGCTGGTTACAGCTGCCACACCAGATCTCTTCACAGCATCATTCTAGAAAATTTGTGGGGAAGAAAAAAAAGAAGAGTAAGTTTTCCTGGCTTCAGGCTATATAATGAATAAAAGAGTGCTTTCCCACTGGTGCTATGTGTGAGTTGGATGGCCATATACATTTGTTTAATTCATAAATATTCCAGTCACAAGGAGGCTAAGGTAGTAGTAGCACGGACATATATCATTGATAATATGATCACATTTTAACATTTCTCTCTGGTGTGAACATTAAATAAAAAATAATAAACATTGAGAGAGGGGGGAACTGACATATAGTTCTCCACATGATTTGAGCTGGTAAATTACCTGCTAAGAACATGAGTAGATATCTGAAAACCAACTGCAGGTAAATGATTACAGGGCAGATACTTTGCTATTTATAGAAAAAGCAACTTTGTTCTGATTCTACTTTTCGAAGAAATCAGGATGAGTTTAAATCAATGCATGTCCACTCCCTTTACTCTGGGCCGTGATATAGCAGCTTGATTTAAAACCTGTTTTGATCATTTGCCAATATCTGGTGTTTACTGTGGGCTTTTTGACGGATATCTCCTAGTTGGTGCATGTTCTTACTCATTCATTTTATCTTCCTTCCTCCCTTTTCTCTCCTTTACCCACACACATATAAACACACACGTACCCCACTGGTTTCTCAGTGACAGGATGCTATCTCAATTTTTCTAGACTCTTCCAGATTAATTGCAGCATCCTGTCATCCTTAATCCCAATGTATTGTAGCAGTATTTGTGATATTGTGTTATTTGGTGTGATTCGTCATTTGAACAGGTGTCTGTATTTCCCAAGATATATATGAACAGGTACAAACAATGCTGTTTTGAAAAGGGGGGGGCATGGATTTAAGCTATCTAAAACAGGGTTCTCCAACCTTGGTCCCTTTAAGACTTGTGGACTTCAACTCCCAGAGTCCCTCAGCCAGCTTTGCTGGCTGAGGGACTCTGGGAGTTGATAAACACAAGTCTTAAAGGGACCAAGGTTGGAGAACCCTGATCTAAAAGGTGTCTAAGTACCAATATTTACAAATAACCATAAATCTGGCTTCTTTATTTCTCCTAAAAAGAAATAATATTGGTATTTGGAAGTAAGGTTCCCTGCCCACCTAAAATCAGGAACTGTTAATTTAAAACCCGCAAGAAGCATGGTGTTACTATGTGTGGTTCTTTGCAAGGTAAAACGTGTAATTTCTACTAATATGCATGATTGGAATGCAAAATATGACAAAGCTAATGGTTAGCAAGATTTAGAAGCAGGGCTGATTAAATACCATATTAATAACATTATTGGCAAATGCAGAAGCCTTTATAAGCTACAGCATTACAAATTTATCAAAATAATTTTAATTGTAACTTTTAAAAAAACAGTTAGTAGTGAATGCCCTTGAATCACAGGGTAGGATATTAGTTACAAATACACGGTGAAGACAGACTAAACAAAGTGCTGGAGGAGAAGGGGGCTGTTGGAATATGCAGGAGGTTTTTTTTAGTCATTTAAAAGTACATTTTCCCCCTCCAAATCTGGAGAATCGATACCCCAATCTTCCTTGGGTATCAAAGGAAAAACCCAAAGCTGGCAGGATCAGTCTCAATTGCCAGTGCCTAAACTATCATTAATATACGTCCGTCTATATTGTTCAGATCTGTTTTGCAAGTGTTTCCTTTTTTTAAAAAAATGCATAAAAGGAAAAACAGATTAAAAGACACATGTCATTTTGGGGCGAAAGGAGAAAGAAAAGAAAACAATGAACTTGTCACCTGAGGAGGCATATGAGGAGGCAAGGCTGATAGCAATCTGGGATTCAGCATATAATATATATATATATATTATATCCGGATCAATATATATATATGTTGTGTAACCTGTGAACTGAATTCACACTGCAGGTGAGTAATCTTCCTATGCTTTTATTTAAATACAAAGTCTGTCTTCACCCACAGCATAAGAAATGGGAAATGAACAACTCTGCTTATAAGATTATGCTACCACATGCTTTGTTGCTATGCAGGTAACATTTGCAATCTCAGTATAAATCCCTGCTATATATTAACAGCCTCTTTTGTTATTGTTTGGAATTAATCTGCCAGTCATAGCTGAACCCTTGGATGCCAGTGCAATTATTCACAAATAAATTGTCCCAAAGAAAAGACAGAAATTGTGACATTTTTTCCCCTGCCTGACTGTGAATTATGGATAAGCATTGAACAATAAGAGATCAGCAAATTAGAATAGGGCTTCTCTTTGAAATTATAACTTGGTTCATAGCCAGGGCCCCAGTTCATAACTTAATTTTATTCAGACGTTTTAGTTAATTTCCTTTTCAGAGTTTTGCATAATGCCATTGAGATATCTCCGTTTTTATGGATATTTATGCAGAATGTTACAGTTCTGATGAAAGTTGTGATTCAGCCAGCTACCAACCTGTCTAGATTTTTTGTTGTTCTTTTTAGAAATGTACTGAGCATTCAAATTCAACTTACTATGTCTCAATTTCCATATTATAACATGGCATTCAGGATCAGACAGCACATAGACTAGCAGCAAGTTGTCTCTGCTGTGTCTTATTTTGAAAAACTGGTGCAAATATTTAGGCTCATTTGAAGAAAACTCCCAGAGTTCAGTACAACACTTCTTTTCTTCTCATCAGTTCCAAATAAGTAGAGTCTCAAGAAGATTTTTCTTTTCTCTTCAGCAAGTAAGCGAAAAATGCAGGGTCATTCCTGCCTGCAAAAATAATCCTATACTCAGGCCCTTACATATCTAAACAATCATTTTACTCAGGAAAAAAAGATTTGTGCTATCATTCCTGACACAATGTGATGATTCCTGACAACTTCACAACTATCATGCACATCTGTTTCTTTCATATCAAATATGGTGGAAAGATAATGCAAATAGTTTATTTATGTGGAGGGATTTTTGTATGTGATTTACTTGAGGTTTGCAGGCAGAAACAAGACCATCCTTCTACAATGCGAAAGGACCAGTGAGTCCCATCAGTCCCTAAGATGGAACCAGAACATCAACATTTCAGTACCTAGGAGACAAGCTAGATGACCTCTACATGCAAAACTGCTAACTCCTGGATTTAACTTTTCTTTATAATCAAAAATAGCCATACTTCCCCCCCATCAGCACCTTAAATGAATTCTTATATTTGCTCAGTGTTGCTAAATACCATACAATCCCCTTGGCTCAGTCACGTTTATAGCCAGTTGATCGTTTAATCGCAGGCATAATGTTATCTCTGACATCTTCAAGACAGTCCTTTTCATTTAATGTTGCATTATAATGCCGCTTTGAAAATTGCCCTGAATTACAGACTTGACATTTCCTCATTAGAGATTAGATGTATAATGAGTTTATCTGCTGGAACATTCGGGGTCTAAAGAGACTGATGCAGCCAAACACCAGAGATTAACCGGAACGGCTGCATTTTAGCAATCACACTTTAACAGAAGATCATTTAATTCTAAGCATCCACACACCTTTTTTTTTTTTTTCATAAACTGTTTTCCTGAAATTGAGAACAAGGTGTTTCCACTTTTTTTTTCTCTACTCCTTAAGTATTAACTTTGAAATGCTCTGTGAGGTGTTTTTGTTTTTTTTATTTTCAGATATTTTACAAATGTATATCTCCTTATCGCTTTTAAGTTTCAGTATTTTACTGTAAAATGCTACCCCACACAGTATCCTTTTATCTGTTCACTGTTTTAAGTGCGCTAAATTCTTGGCTATACTGTAAAGCACAAGCTTGACATATACAAGGTTCAAGGTTATCTGGACATTGTAAAACAGAAGATGTATGTCACAGATATGCAAGCATTCCATCACAGCATTTCTATCCTAAATATGTCATGAATGAACTCTACATGCAAGATTACTATCCTCTACTATTGTCAGAAGGCTTCGTGTATTGTCTTCAAATTGCCCCAAACTCTGATCCCAAGAGTTTTCCCAAGATTTTTACGGTTTTCAATATCGCATGCTAGTATGCTTCAAGCTGCTGTTATTATGTATAATAGATAGGTCACATGCTTCCAAGTCTGGTAGGGGTTTTTTTTTCCTTCTACAGCAATTAAAAAGAAAATGTAATCTTTTTCTAAAATTATTTTGAAACCTGAAATGAATCTATTCTTCAGTCACCTTATATCTAGTCACAGAAGCCTGGCTGTTGTGCATGTGCTATTGGAGTTGTTCAAACAGGTATATGAATGTACTGCCTTGCTGTGCATTAATTACAGTAGTTTGTAAACACATTTGCCCTACCCCACTCCTGTGGGGGGGGGAAATCTTATTTGGATGAATCTGAAAGCCAGTGCTGAACCTGGCCTTCAGAAAAAGGGACTGTTTTCTGAATTGCTTCTTTACTTGTTTCCTTTTCAGAAGCACAGTGTAAACCATACTACTCTGATTATTCTCGTTTCCGACTTCTGATTCACCAAATGTGCACCACCCATTATCTGGATTTATTCATCACAGGTGTGATTGGCCTCAATGTCATCACCATGGCCATGGAGCATTACCACCAGCCCAAGGTAGGATAGAAGAGTATTGGTCAGTGGTGGATATTAGCATCATTGCTAGAAGGAATTAGAATTGCACCTCTGTTAATTAAAATAGAATAATTGGTAGTGAATTCACTACCACACTAAGTTGATGGAGAGAACTTCACTTTCTTCATTTGGATGGCAGTGGGGAATCAGACCCTCAGTTTCTTAGATCTTATTTAAGTACATACTGTCCATGGAATCTTAGTCAAATATGATAACATACATATTTTCAGAAAGCCTACATATTCCCTCTCTCTCCCTCCCTCCCTCTTTCTCTCTCTCTCTCACACACACACACACGCTCATATCTGCACTTTTAAATATATTTTGATATTTTTTCCAAGAGTTACATCATAAAGTATTTGCAGATGACATCAATTCATAGCCAAATCCATGAAAATCAAATAAGCTGGCTTCCAGTGGGGTCAGGGAAACATCTAGGGAGCATGGTTTCTCTGGGTTGGGGACATGCAATATGTTTTGTATATTATAAACTAAATGAAAGAATGAGTTACAGTAGCTACAAGGGTTGCTTTCCACCAAGGGCTTTCATTATATATAAAATAATCCTGAAAGTTGAACGTTCTGTGTCATTTCTTTCAGTCCCAAAGCTTTTCAGTACTAACAGCCTTTCCATTAACTGCTCAGGTTTTCAGATATCTAAATAATCTGTTACTTTAAAAAATGAATGAATGAATATGCTGAAAAATTAATTAAAGATTAAAAACTCAGGTAATAAGCCTTCTTGGGTTTAGATCTCAAATCTCCTTGATGGATAAATCTAAGTGGGAAATTCTAACAGTCTCCTTCTGTAAGCTTGTGGGAGTTGGAAGGTGCTGTTTAGTCACTGAGTCCACTTCCTTTCTCTGAACAGGAATCCAGATTAAACATCCAACCAGATGGCTATCACAGCTCCTATGACCAGGGTGGGGGCCGGTTTCTGTATAACTGGCTTCTTTGCTGAATCACTGAATTTATTCCTTTGATTTTAATTGCTGCTAAGGTAGAAGCAGTCAAGATTCTGAACACTGGTTGTGCCAAACTTAATGCTTGAGACAAATGTTTCCCAAGGAAGCAGTACGTTTGGGTACTTTTTACACATTCAGAATGCTGTTTCCTCTCAAGACACTCGTCAAGTAAAGCCAGTTTTCTGCTTCTTAATCACATGATATCTGGTAGCTTTAGCACTTATATGTCTGAATGCTGTGTCATTATGGAGAACTACATACAGAAGGATGCATCCAATTCTTTTGAAGTTTTTGTCCACATTGTGAAATTTAAGGCAAAAGATGTGTTAATCTACTTCGTTCTGTAGGTTTAGGGCTCTCTAAGCTTATTTTTCTCCTTAGAGATGACTCATTATCAGACCAGGTAACATGCTAATGAAATGCCTGCAAGAAAAAAAAAAAGGCAGACAACATCAAGAACCAGGCAAAATACATACAGTATATTCTTTACTATTGCAACAATCTATTTTTGTCTGATAACATAACATAACATAACAACAGAGTTGGAAGGGACCTTGGAGGCCTTCTAGTCCAACCCCCTGCCTAGGCAGGAACCCTACACCATCTCAGTCAGATGGTTATCCAACATTTTCTTTAAAATTTCCAGTGTTGGAGCATTCACAACTTCTGCAGGCAAGTCATTCCACTTATTAATTAATTAATGATGATGGCTAACACTGCCAAATTTTTATCCTCTTGTATTTAATTTATGGCTGTCTATATGTGAAAAGCATTTCCAATTTTAGAATATAGAAAATGGCCACAACAAGCCTCAACTTCTTCTCTTCTCAATTCAGACTATCAGAATTAGTCCGATAATGAATCCTTCACCGAAAAACTGGAAGAAGCCTGTTTTTCAGAGATTTTGACCTTTCCATCATACACAGCTCAGTTCAAAATCCACTATAAATGTAATGCATCTAATCACACAAATACACCGTGGGGATTAAATGGAATAAAATGTGTTTTCAGTAAAAAGACTTGTAGCACTCATGATACCTCTGAACACTTTTGCACCAATGTATTTCCTTTACCCAGTTTCACATCAGACCCTCAGATCTCAGGTCACAAGAACCTTTACCATAATTGTTAGCAGTGCCAGGCAACCCCTCCCCCTCCAACTAGCTGAGAAATTACCAAAAGTGGCTTGCCCTCTGTCTTTGCATTGCCACACTTGTGTTTTTGGGATGAAGCAAAAACAAAAAACACCATAATATATTTGACGCCCCGTCCCAAAACTTAATATGAGGACACTAGGACAGCTTGCCAGCTAATGGGATGAAAGAGTGGGGAAAAGGGGAGGTTGGGAGGTTGGAAGGAGGTTGGGGAAACCAATCCTCTCCCTTAAGGAGCTCAGCGTCTCAAATTTCCAAATTGTTCTGCCATTTTAAAATTTGGGAAATCCAGCTAGACATTCATTTAGTTTGGTTTTGAAGCAGAAATGCGAATGAGATATCACAGGAGTCCTGGAACCATGTGTGTGAGTGTGGTGGGGATAGGTGTGAGTGTAGATGTGTGTACAACCTACCTACATACATACATATGCAATAGTACATAGTGCAGATCTCATGTTCTTGGAGGCAGAAATAGAGAGTAGGTAAGAAAAGTCAGAGCCAACAGAGTGTAGAAGCTAGAGTACGATTGTACTGTGCTAATAGAATATGCCATTTTGCCCTAAGGGTTTTTAGTGGTGGTGGGAATTAATGATATCCAAGGCTGTTTCTGGAATATGATTAGACTAATATAAGCAAAGTATAGATGTTGATTTCATTGTTAACCTTCAGAATCCTGAAATCTTTAACCTCACTTAACTACATGATTGCACATAATAACAGTCCAACCTGTTCTTGTAGTCTCAACAATTTATTTTTCAGCAGGACAGAAAACTAAGGGCCTCTCTTCCTTCCTGCTGCGATGATTCAGCTTTTTGGCTGAGCAGCTACTCCCTGCTCCATTAGCAGAAGCACTCTTCCATTTAAAATTGTACATTCAAATTATAAGAACAACTGCTTCCAAATCACTTACTTATGACAGTTAAATGGCTGCCAATTTGTGTACCAGAGTTATTTTTATTTCCTATTGCTTTGAGGAGGAACAAATGCCATAGGTAAAAAAAGGTGAAGTAGAGATGGAAACTCAACAGTACTTAAAAGTCTAATATGATGAGAAAATATGGGAATATGCAGTCTCGGTGGCTGGTTCATCTTGTACAAGCAGCTGGTTACCTGTACTATGATCCACACTTACATTCCATGCTAAAGTAGATTGTTAATTGTGTCTTATCAGTGAGTAGCTTTGTATGATTATGAAACATCAAAGTATGCAGCCATTGTTATGGTTTTTTCCACAAATGTTTAGCTAATTCTGTCTGCCAATGTCAGCATCTAAATATAATAGTAGTCTTATACCGATAAAATGAGCCAAGTAAGTTTGATGAACTGTGTGTACAGGGCGGGAGGGAAGGAAGGAAGCAAAGAAGGAAGGAAGGATGGAAGGAAGGAAGGAAGGAGGAAGGAAGGAAGGAAGGAAGGAAGGAAGGAAGGAAGGAAGGAAGGAAGTAAAGAAAGAAAGAAAGAAAGAAAGAAAGAAAGAAAGAAAGAAAGAAAGAAAGAAAGAAAGAAAGGCTTTCAACTTTCTTTACAGCAGTTATAAGTATAAATTTACCTCTTGCTCTATCGTTACAACATCATTCATTTTTAATAACCTTATTTTATTATTTATTTATTTATTTTATTTATTTATTTATTTTGTCACAACAGTATATATAAGCATAAGCATGAAATAACTATACGATATATAAGCATATATATAAGCATAAGTATGTAATAACTATGTTAATTGGTTATAATGAAAGGAAACAATAGGACAGGAACGGTAGGCACGTTTGTGCTCTTATGCACGCCCCTTACAGACCTCTTAGGAATGGGGTGAGGTCAATAGTAGACAGTTTTTGGTTAAAGATTTGGGAATTTTGGGAAGAGACCACAGAGTCAGGTAGTGTATTCCAAGTATTAACAACTCTGTTACTAAAGTTATCAACTGTACGCGGATGACACCCAGCTGTACATTTCCACCCCTGACCACCCCAATGAAGCTGTTGAAGTGTTGTCTCGGTGTGTGGAGGCCGTACGGGTCTGGATGGGGAGAAACAGGCTCAAGCTCAACCCCTCCAAGACTGAGTGGCTGTGGATGCCAGCATCCCGGTACAGTCAGCTGCAACCGCGGCTGACTGTTGGGGGCGAATCATTGGCCCCAATGGAGAGGGTGCGCAATTTGGGGGTTCTCCTGGATGGACGGTTGTCCTTTGAAGATCATTTGGCGACCGTCTCCAGGAGAGCTTTTTACCAGGTTCGCCTGGTCCGCCAGTTGCGCCCCTTTCTAGACCGGGATGCCTTATGCACGGTCACTCATGCCCTCGCCACTTCGCCTGGACTACTGTAACGCCTCTACATGGGGCTCCCTTGAGGTGCACCGGAGACTTCAGTTAGTTCAGAATGCAGCCGCGGGTGATAGAGGAGCCACTCGTGGCTCCATAGAACACCGATCCTGCAAGGCTGCACTGGCTACCTGTGGTTTTCCGAGTGCACTTCAAGGTGTTGGTTACCACCTTTAAAGCGCTCCATGGCATAGGACCGGGATATCTTCGGGACCGCCTTCTGTTACCACATGCCTCCCACCGACCGGTACGCTCTCATAGAGAGGGCCTCCTCAGGGTGCCGTCAGCCAGACAGTGCAGGCTGGCGACCCCCAGGGGGAGAGCCTTCTCTGTGGGGGCACCTACCCTCTGGAATGAGCTTCCCCCAGGACTTCGACAACTTCCAGACCTCCGGACTTTTCGCCGCGAGCTTAAAACATATCTATTCTTTCGAGCAGGACTGGCTTAATAGGGTTTTAAATATGGATTTTATTGGGGTTTATTTTATATTTCGTATTGTATTTTAAATTTAGGCTATTGGAATAAGTTTTTTAAAATATTGTTTTTATTGAATGTATTGTCTTTATTTTATCTGCCTTGTTCACCGCCCTGAGTCCTCCGGGAGAAGGGCGGTATACAAATTAAATTATTATTATTATTATTATTATTATTATTATTATTATTATTATTAAAGTCATATTTTCTGCAATCAAGATTGGAGCGGTTAATATTAAGCTTAAATCTATTGTGCGTTCGTGTATTATTGTGATTGAAGCTGAAGTAGTCTTCAACAGGAAGGACATTGTAATAAATGATTCTATGAGTTAAACTCAGGTCCTGTCGAAGGCGGCGGAGTTCTAAGTTTTCTAAACCCAGGATTTCAAGTCTGGTGGCATAAGGTATTTTGTTGTATTCAGAGGAGTGGAGAACTCTTCTTGTAAAATATTTCTGGACACGCTCAATTGTATTGATGTCTGAAATGTGGTATGGGTTCAAGACAGGCGAGCTGTATTCAAGAATTGGTCTAGCAAATGTTTTGTATGCTCTGGTTAGTAGTGTAGTGTTTCTGGAGAAGAAGCTACCCAAGATTAGGTTTACAACTCTTAAAGCCTTTTTTGTGATGTAGTTGTAGTGGGCTTTGGCACTTAGATTATTTGATATGAAAACTCCAAGGTCTTTAACAGGGTGGGGGTCATTTGTAAGGTAATGTCCATCGAGTTTGTATTTAGTGTTTAGATTCTTTTTTCCAATGTGTAAGAGAGCATTTGCTGGTTGAGATTTGGAATTGCCAAGTTTGAGACCATTCTGACACAAGGTCTTTTTGAAGGGTAGCTATATTGTTGGTGGTGTTAAAAAGTTTGACATCGCCAGCAAAGAGAACACAATTACATATAATATGGTCACAGAGATCATTTATGTATAATATGAAGAGTGTTCGACCAAGAACGCTGCCTTGGGGAATGCCGCTATTGACAGGAACAGGATTTGATAGAGCACTGCCAATTTTGACCACTTGTTGTCTGTTTGACAGGAAAGCTGTTATCCAATTGTGGAGGGGTCCTGAGATGCCGTACGATTTTAGTTTTAGGAGAAATTATTTAGTTTTAAGAGAAATGATGATTAGTTTTCTAATCATCAAAAAGATATAAGTTCATTTTCTTCTATTTCATGCAAAAAAAAAATCTATAAAAGGTTTCCAGTCAGCAATACATATTGACAATGTATTTTCTCTGATCAAAGATGTCAATCTGCCCATATCAGCAAGTTCCATCCTCTTCACCATAGATTGCTCTATGGTAGATAATGTAGAAATTTTCCACTTCTGTGCATATAAAAGTTTACTGCCATTATTTATTTATTTATTTATTTATTTATTTTATTAAATTTTTATACCGCCCTTCTCCCGAAGGACTCAGGGCGGTGTACAGCCAAAGTAAAATACAGGATATATACAATTAAAAAGAATTTAAAATAAAACTATTACTAAACGGCTGATAATTAAAATAGATTTAAAAATTTAAAACATTAATAAAACCCCAATTTAAAACCAACTATTTATGCCAGTCCTGCTTGAATAAATAAATATGTTTTAGCTCACGACGAAAGGTCCGATATTATCATATATAAAAACAAAGTCCCATGCCTTTTTTCCCCCAACAGTCTGTAAACTTTATCTCTGCCTCTGTGTCTTCTCAATCTAAAATTTGTCAAACCTTGTATAATTTTTTCTCTAATATTTTCATCAGAATTCTCTGGAATGACTCTAAACTTCAGACAAAATTATTTCTCTCTCAATTCTAATGGAGGCAAATTATACAGTTCTTTCTTCGATTTTGTGAATAATTTCTGACATGATCCATCATTTCTACTCTATCATAACTTGTTTTATATTTCCAGATACTTACTTTATTTCCTTCTTTTTAACTTATTCTTCATCTCCTATTTCATCTTTACAAATCTTTTATCCATTCTGTTTCTTCAAAGTTGTAAATGTAGTCTCAAGTAATTCAGTCAATTTACTGCCAACTTAGTCAAAAAAAAATTTTATTGCTTTCTCTTCAGGCTGTTCTAATGATACTCTCCTTCTCTCTCTACCTTCTTTTTGAGTTCTCATGTTGCAATCCAAAAGTAAAAGTATCTCAAGGGAAAGAAGGAAGGCAAAATCTCTCCTTTTTTTCTTCTTTTATCTTCCTGTGCCTTTAATTCTATATTGCAGTCAAACATCAACATCTTTATGGTTACAATCATGCACAGAGTCTACTCATGTTTCATTTATCCTCTGATTTGTAATTTCCATAAACTGTCTGCAGTCTTAAGTAAAATGCAGTAATAAGTTTTTTTTAAAAAAGCCATTCCCATGGTAGGTCTGATTCAGTTGCCTAATTCAGTTACAGTTATTCCAATACACTTTCATAAAATAATTTATTTTTTAATTATAACTATTGCCTTTGTCCATTTTAAACTTTGTTAAATCATCTCTTAAGATTTTTTGCCAAATATTTTTAATCTTTACATTTTTAGTTTTGTAAATCCCCCCCTAAAAAAATGAAACTCACCAAGAGGAATCTTATCCTGCCATAAAAGAAAATCTTTTAATCTGTAGAATGATTAATTCCACAGAATTGAGATTTGGCTAGGCCTCCATAAAGGCTACACCCCGACTGTGAATTTAGATGGAATCCCACACTTTTCAGCTATTCTGCTCACAAGCAAACTGCAAAATCTTCCACCATTCCTAATATCCTCTTCTTAAAATAAGCATCATGACTGCAATGAAGATTAAAAACTGGAATTGGGACACTTGCCTCTATTTCCATGATGTTTTATTTTTTCTATATTTTATCTACAGATAATCCTGATGGTTTAATGCTATGAAAGGCTTCCACTGCGCTGCAGCTTAGTGACTTCTTGCAGTCTTTGAGCCATATCATGCCAAGAAGCCTTTGAGCCACAGCATGGCAAGCAGCCCCTATGGCATGGCTTGCTGCCCCATAAAACAGGGTGCAGAATGTTCAAAAGAGCAGAGATGGGGGTAGATAGGTATGTGGGAAAGTTGAATTGGAGGCAGTCCCTTACGCTATCGAGGCTTAGGCCTAGGGGAGTGCCAAACCTGAAATGGCTTGGCTTGGGGTGGGTCCTCAGCTAATGATCAGTGGAAGTGGGTTAATGACAGCAACAAGAATGCCATTGCTCAGTTATGTTGTCACATGATATTGTGCTTTATAAATCATATCACTTAGTGACAGAAAATCCGATACTAATTATAGTCATAAATCAATGACTTCCTGTACAGATCTTTTCCCTCTAATGACTACATGGTATTTTCTTCCCATAATAACCTAACTTTTCTCTCTAAATTTGGAATCAGGATTAAATATTCATGAAATTCTTTCATTCGACAATTAGGATTTTATCTCCCAAAAGTCTCTCCTTGCCAATACATTCTTGGTAGCAATATTTTACAAAAGGCAGCATTGATATATTAGTAATAGATTCTGTCTTTTGGAGAACTAAGGCGAAGGGAATTGTTATTTGTCCAGCCTAAATTGATTGTTTGCTTGCATATGCTTGGATTTATATGCCAGTCTAATCCACAAAAACAGACCATAAGACCCTCTCCAGTAAGGCGATTAATCAAAATGTACATCAAAATAACAAAAGAAAGGGCAAGGCAAACCAACAACTGACAATTGCAATACACTTTGCTCCTAAGGGATAAATTTACATGGACAAATCTTGTAGCAGAGGACCTCTCTCTGCCCAAGGACCTCTCACTGCAATTTTTTTGGAATAGCCAGGTCTTAATAGTTTTCTGGACTATTAACGAGGAAGGATCTGATCTTCTTGGGGGGGGGGGGAGAGATGATGCCATTTGAACCAGTGGTGGGTTTCAAAAAAATTTACTACCGGTTCTGTGGGTGTGGCTTGGTGAGCATGGCATGGCTTGGTGGGCGTGGCTTATTTATTTATTTATTTATTTATTTAAATTTTTTTACCGCCCTTCTCCCGAAGGACTCAGGGCGGTGTACAGCCAAGGTTAAAACAGTTAAATATACAAATTTAAAATATCAATTAAAATACATATTCAATAATGGCCAAATTAAAACCGTCAAATTGACCCAACCTAAAATACCCCATATAAAATTACTAAAAATTAAAAATTTGAAAAATTTAAAAATCAAGCCAGTCCCGCTTGGATAAATAAATAAGTTTTTAATTCCCGACGAAAGGTCCGAAGGTCAGATAATTGGCGCAAACCAGGGGGAAGTTCGTTCCAGAGGGTAGGTGCTCCAACAGAGAAGGCCCTTCCCCTGGGGGCCGCCAGCCGACATTGCTTGGCGGACGGCACCCTGAGAAGATCCTCTCTGTGAGAGCGTACGGGTCGGTGGGAGGCATAAGGTAACAGCAGGCGGTCCCGTAAGTACCCGGGCCCTAAGCCATGGAGCGCTTTAAAGGTGGTAACCAGAACCTTGAAGCGCACCCGAAAGACCACAGGTAGCCAGTGCAGACTGCGCAGGAGTGGTGTTACCCGGGAGCAACGTGGAGCTCCCTCAATCACCCACGCAGTTGCATTCTGGACTAACTGGAGTCTCCGAGTGCACTTCAGGGGTAGCCCCATGTAGAGAGCATTGCAATAATCCAGACGAGAAGTGACAAGAGCATGAGTGACCGTGCATAAGGCATCCCAGTCCAGAAAGGGGCGCAACTGGCGAACCAGGCGAACCTGGTAAAAGGCTCTCCTGGAGACGGCCGCCAGGTGATCTTCAAACGACAGCCGTCCATCCAGGAGAACGCCCAAGTTGCGTACCCTCTCTGTTGGGGCCAGTGACTCGCCCCCAACAGACAGCCGCAGTTGCAGCTGACTATACCGGGGTGCCGGCATCCACAGCCACTCCGTCTTGGATAGATTGAGTATGAGTCTGTTTCTCTCTCCCCTTCCAGACCCGTATGGCCTCCAGGCAATGGGACAACACTTCGACAGCTTCGTTGAGGTGGCCCGGGGTGGAAAAGTACAGCTGAGTGTCATCAGCGTACAGCTGATAACTCACCCCGAAGCCACTGATGACCTCGCACAACGGCTTCATATAGATGTTGAACAGGAGAGGCAAGAGAATCGATCCCTGAGGCACCCCACAAGTAAGGCGCCTCGCGGTCGATCTCTGCCCTCCTGTCAACACCGTCTGCGACCGGTCAGAGAGATAGGAGGAGAATCACCGATAAACGGTGCCTCCCACTCCCAAACTCCCCAACCGGCGCAGCAAGATACCATGGTCGATGGTATCAAAAGCCGATGAAAGATCTAACAGGACCAGGGCAGAGGAACAACCCCTATCCCTGCCCCTCCAGAGGTCATCCACCAACGCGACCAAAGCTGTCTCCGTGCTATACCCGGACCGGAAGCCAGACTGGAACGGGTCTAGATAGACAGCTTCATCCAGGTACTGGGGAAGCTGCCATGCCACCACACTCTCTACAACCTTCGCCACAAAGCGAAGGTTAGAGACTGGACGGTAATTACCCAAAATAGCTGGGTCCAGGGAAGGCTTCTTAAGGAGGGGTCTCACCACCGCCTCTTTAAAGGCGGCAGGAAAGACCCCTTCCAACAAAGAAGCATTTATAATTCCCCGGAGCCAGCCTCGTGTCACCTCCTGAGTGGCCAGCACCAGCCAGGAGGGACACGGGTCCAGTAAACATGTAGTGGCGTGTAACCTCCCCAGCAACCTGTCCATGTCCTCGGGAGCCACAGAATCAAACTCATCCCAAACAACATCAACAAGACGTGTCTCAGTCATCTCATCCGGATCATCACAATCTTGGTCCAAACTATCCCGAAGGTGAGCGATTTTATCGTATAGATAACCACTAAACTCCTCAGCACGTCCCTGCAAGGGGTCATCCCCTCCCCCCTGGTGTAGGAGGGAGCGGGTCACCCGAAACAGGGCGGCCGGGCGGTTATCTGCCGACGCAATGAGGGTGGAAACGTAAGAACGTTTCGCCTCCCTCAGTGCCACTAGGTAGGTCTTCATAAAAGACCTAACTAGTGTCCGATCAGCCTTGAAACGGCTGGACCTCCAGGTACTCTCTAGGCGTCTTCTCCGGCGTTTCATCTCTCTCAGCTCCTCGGAGAACCAAGGAGCCAATTGAGATCTGCGCTGGGTCAGAGGCCGCAAAGGCACGACACGGTCCAAAGCCCCAGCTGCGGCCTGTTCCCAGGCCGCAACTAGTTCTTCGGTCGTGCCCTGCCACGCTTGGTGAGCGTGGCAGGGAAAGATAACTGCAAAATCCCCATCTCCTCCCGATCAGCTGGGATTTGGGAGGCAGAGAATAGACGGGGGAGGGACCAGTCAGAATTTTTACTACCGGTTCTCCGAACTACTCAAAATTTCCACTAC
Source organism: Ahaetulla prasina (assembly GCF_028640845.1). Taxonomy (NCBI): domain Eukaryota; kingdom Metazoa; phylum Chordata; class Lepidosauria; order Squamata; family Colubridae; genus Ahaetulla; species Ahaetulla prasina. The sequence continues at coordinate 133,109,507 of NC_080540.1, forward strand.
CGGTTCTCCAGAACTGGTCAGAACCTGCTGAAACCCCCCTCTGATTTGGACTTTTTTCTTATCCTTTATTTAAGAATATGTCACCTGCAGAGATCCCAGAGACAGCCTGCTCAGAAGAGTCCCCACTTCTTTAGCGTGCACACAGGGAATAAGTGGGGATGCTGTTCTCTGGGATACCTACAAGTGACATTCTCTTAAATAAAGGATGGGAAGAGAGTCCACTCCTCCAGTTCTTTTGCATGGGCAAACCCCAATGGATGTAGGCAGTCCTCATGATATTTAGGTCCCAAGCTTGTTGCTGTTGTCAGCTTTCCCATAAAGCATCAAAAGTTAGATTTTTGCCCTTATCATCTCTTTACCTGGAATGACAGCAGCATTTCAAAAGCTCACACTATCCAGGAGTCTGATAGGTTTACATTTACAGGCTTCTGTTCATTTAGCAGTTCACTCTTTTTCCTATAAGGCAGGGGATATAATGGATTCAGCTGAAAATGAAATTTGCCAATATCCTCCTTACCGTATGCAGTAATCTACCATTTGTCTCTCTGCTTTCAGATTCTTGAGGAAGCTCTGAAGATCTGCAATTACATTTTCACAATCATCTTTGTCATGGAATCAGTTTTCAAGCTCATTGCATTTGGCTTTCGTCGGTTCTTTCAAGATAGGTAATAATGACTCAGAATAACATTGCCAGGTGTTTTTGTGTGTGTGTTTTTCCTTCAAAAAGTGCCATTCCTAATGTTTCCAGTTACAGCTCTTTCTGTTGTCTAAATATGTGGATGAAAATGAGTTATTGGCCCATTCTTAATGCTAATATACTAATTAAAGGAAAAAATAGTTAAATATATAAATAGTATCTTTTCTTGTGACAGCTAAAAAAAGAGAAAACCTTCTGGAAAAATAGGAACACCCACATAGTAATTTTCTGTCTTTTTAATTGTACCTCAAAATCTTTCTAAAATGGATCCTCATCATATTAGAATCAGTCCTGGTTTAGTTAAAGCATTAATAAAAAATAGGAAAATAAATGGACAAAACTCAGAAAAATGCCAGGTTTATTTCCTATTTGAAACTAGCTGAGTTAGCTGTGATGTATAGAAGTATTCCCAGCTCCTTATATGGATATTTCATCTCTGCTAATTCAATATAAATTATACAGAAGTACATAAGAACATGGATACCCATTTTTCTTAATTTCTGCTTCCCTCTATGAAGGAGTAAGTGTTTTGATAAACTTTTTATGGTAAAATCATATAATGCAGTAATTGACCCTAAACTCATGTCTTATTGGTGGATTTTGCTCCACCACATCATCACACCTTTGCAGCAGCTGTAACTCTCTTACTACAGGTAGTCCTCAACCTTACAAATATTTGTTTAACAACGACATTGAAAAAGTGATGACTGATCCTCGCACTTATGACCATCACAGTGTCCCAGTGGTCCCTGGTCAAAATTTGGACACTTGGCAACTGGCATGTATTTACAATGGTTACAGCGTCTGGGGTCATGTGATCACCATTTGCAGCCTTCCCAGGAGCTTCGAACAAGCAAAGTCATTGGGAAAAGCCAGATTTGCTTAACGACTGCATGAATCACTTAATGACTGCATTGATTTGCTTAAGGACCCCATCACAAAAAGATCATAAGATCACGCGCAACTCACTTAATGACCATATTGAAGTTCCAATACCGATTGTGATCATAAGTCAAGGACTACCTGTAATGTGAACCAATCCTCTTCCCATCACACTGATAACTTGGGTCATCACTGTATCCCTCATAAGCACCAGAAAAAATGCTGGCTCCCCCCTTGTTGCTTCCTATAGCTTGTGTCTTTATTCTTTTATGTTTTTAAAATGAGAAGTTAGCATGCTGCAATGCAAAATACCAGCCTCAGACACAATCTTTATTCCCAAAAATGCGATTATCCTTGAAGCATTCTTTTTAAAGAAATGAAAGGAGACTACAGCTTGGCACGCCTACCTATTTAGTAAAATGTCAAAGGCAAACTGAGGTGACAGCTACTATATGGGGAGATTAGAGGGGACAGTGAAGAGCATCCGGAGGGCATCCGGAGACTGCAGTTAGTTCAGAATGCGGCTGCGCGGGTTATAGAGGGAGCCCCTCGTGGCTCCCGTATGACACCTTTCCTGCGCAGACTGCACTGGCTACCTGTGGCCTTCCGGGGAAGGGCCTTCTCTGTGGGGGCCCCCACCCTCTGGAACGAACTCCCCCCAGGACTCCGTCAACTTCCGGACCTCCGAACCTTCCGTCGCGAGCTTAAAACACACCTATTCATTTGCGCAGGACTGGACTAGTTTTTAAATTTTATAGGGGTTTTAAATTGGTTTTAATATTTATACTATTTTTAATAATTTGGCTTTTAGAATAAGTTTTTTAATGGTTTTCTTAATTTGTATATATATGTTTTTTACTTGCCTGTGAACCGCCCTGAGTCCTTCGGGAGATAGGGCGGTATACAAATACGAATAATAAATAAATAAATAAATAAATAAATAAACTCAGGAAAGATGGTCATGTTTGCCATGATAGCCATTTTGTGTTCCTAACCTGGTCTCACGATTCTAAATGTGCCCATGTGTGCCAAATGGGGATCTTGAATCTAATTTGCTCATGAGCATACAGAACAGTTAGCTCTTAGTGGCACTGTCATATCTCCCCATATGTTCAGCAGTCCCAAATAATGCATTTACAGTACTTATAGAGCAGTAGCGGCAAAACAGAGAGTTTCTCGGTACTAGTTATTTGTCATTATTTTAGTGAGCTGATTAAATTGTGAAGAACTCTCTCAGACACAGACACACATATATAGACCCAAAAAGTGAGCATATTGAATAAACTTGGCTCATATGAATGAAGAACTTGTCGCTGCCTGGGAAACGGCGGCAGCAGGGGCTTTGGATCGTGTCGTGCCTTTGCGGCCTCTGACCCGGCGCCGTTCTCGACCAGCTCCTTGGTTCTCTGAGGAGCTGAGAGAGATGAAGCGCCGGAAAAGACGCCTAGAGAGCATCTGGAGGGCCAGCCATTCCGAATCTGACCAAACACTAGTACGGTCTTATATTCAGGCCTACTTAGTGGCAATAGGGACGGCAAAGTGGGAATACTTTTCCGTCCTTATCACATTGACAGATAACCGCCCAGCCGCCTTGTTTAGAGTGACCCGCTCTCTGCTTTTCCAGGGAGCTCGGGAGGATCCCTTGCAAGGACGTGCTGAGGAGTTTGGAATGTATCTGCACGATAAAATCGCTCAGATCCGGGACGGGCTGGATGCTGATTGGGTAGATTCGGGTGGGACGGCGGAGGCAGCTCTTGAGAATATTATTTGGGGGGAATTCGATTCTGTGACTCCCAAGGACATGGACAGGATACTGAGAGGGCTGAATGCTACCACATGTTTATTGGACCCGTGTCCCTCCTGGTTGGTACTGGCCACACAGGAGGTTACACGAGGCTGGCTTCAGAGAATTGTTAACACTTCTTTGAAGGAGGGTATCTTCCCCACAGCCTTGAAAGAGGCGGTGGTGAGACCCCTCCTCAAGAAGTCTTCCCTGGATCCAGCTATTTTATCGAACTACCGTCCGGTCTCTAACCTTCGTTTTGTGGCAAAGGTTGTTGAGAGTGTTGTAGCACATCCGCTCCCTCGGTACCTGGATGGAACTGTTTATCTAGACCCGTGCCAGTCCGGCTTCCGGCCTGGGTACAGCACGGAGATGGCTTTGGTCGCGTTGGTTGATGATCTCTGGAGGGCCCGGGATAGGGGTTGTTCCTCTATCCTGGTCCTACTTGATCTGTCAGCGGCTTTTGATACCATCGACCATGGTATCTTGCTGCAGTGGTTGGGGGGGCCTGGGAGTGGGAGGCACCATTTTTCGTTGGTTCTCCTCCTATCTCTCCGACCGCTTGCAGACAGTGTTGGCAGGGGGGCAGAGATCGACCGCGAGGCACCTCACATGTGGGGTGCCACAGGGGTCGGTTCTCTCGCCCCTCCTGTTCAACATCTATATGAAACCGTTGGGGGAGATCATCCGTGGTTTTGGGGTGAGTTGCCAGCTGTACGCTGATGACACTCAACAGTACATTTCCACCCCGGATCACCCCAACAAAGCCGTCGATGTGATTTCCTGGTGCCTTGAAGCCGTTCGGGTCTGAATCGGGACGAACAGACTTCGACTCAACCCATCCAAGACGGAGTGGCTGTGGATGCCGGCGTTCCGGTACAGTCAGTTAGTTCCGTCACTGACTGTGGGGGGTGAGTCACTGGCCCCCAGGGAGTTGGTTCGCAGCTTAGGCATTCTCCTGGATGCGCGGCTGTCGTTGGAAGAACACTTGACGGCCGTTGCCAGGGGAGCTTTTTATCAGGTTCGCCTGATCCGCCAACTGCGTCCCTTCCTGAACCGGGATTCGTTATGCACGGTCACTCATGCCCTCATTACCTCCCGCCTGGATTACTGCAATGCTCTCTACATGGGGCTCCCCTTGAAGAGCACCGGGAGACTTCAACTGGTACAGAATGCGGCTGCGCGGGGGATAGAGGGAGCGTCTCGGAGCTTCCATATAACACCTCTCCTACGCAAGCTGCACTGGTTGCCGGTGGTCTTCCGCGTGCAATTCAAGGTGTTGGTGATCACCTTTAAAGCACTCCATGGCATAGGACCAGGTTACTTATGGGACCGCCTACTGCCACCAATAGCCTCCCATCGACCTGTGCGCTCCCACAGGGAGGGTCTCCTCGGGGTGCCGTCAGCTAAACAATGTCGGCTGGCAGCCCCCAGGGGAAGAGCCTTCTCTGTGGGTGCACCTAGCCTATGGAACGAACTGCCTCTGGGGCTACGCCTTCTTCCCGACCTCCGGGCCTTTAAGCACGAGCTCAAGACTTTTTTGTTTCAACGAGCAGGGTTGGCCTAAGAGTAATTTTTAATTGAGTGGTTTTATTACTTGTTATTTTAATATTCGGCCTTATGGTTTCAGATTTTTAAATTTTCAAATATTGTGTTTTAATTTTTGTATATGTCTTTTTAACTTGGCTGTAAACCGCCCTGAGTCTTCGGAGAAGGGCGGTATAGAAGTGTAAATAATAAATAAAATAAATAAATAAATATAGAATTAATGTGATACTTCTCCATCAAGAGCATCGTGTTCTTCATTTGTACCTGAACCACATCTTTGCCATATAACCTTGAAAATCTTCCTTACATAACTCCTCCACCCACAATAGCAATTAAACCAAGAAAAAATCTTTTTAAAAAAAAGATTTTGAAAAAACTAGATTCAGTTGAATAAAATGTTTAGAGAAATGTATGGTAGTTTGAGTAAAACATTTAAAGGAATGGAAGTCAACATTATCTTTTTATCCTTTCTATTGTCCTGCAGATTAATTCATTTATGCCTTCTCCGTTCCAGGTAGCGGTGTATTCAGACTTTACTAAATTTGTATCCTAATAATACATCTTTTGTTTAATTTGTTTCCTCTCACAAACTGCTGAAGGTGGAGTGTCAGCTCATGAATGCATAAATGCCTGAAATGATTGGAATTCTTTGTCACATAACCCCCTCCTTTGCTAACAAATAATTTAGCATTTTTTCCCATTTGATTTTTCTCTCACCTTCAGATGGAATCAATTAGACCTAGCAATTGTTCTCTTGTCCATCATGGGGATCACGTTGGAAGAGATTGAGGTGAATGCATCACTGCCCATCAACCCTACCATTATCCGCATTATGAGGGTCCTCAGGATTGCTCGAGGTCAGTCCCCCCCCCATTGTTTCTGGGGCTCTGCAACCCATAAATCTTTTGGCAAAATAGGAACTGATCATTTCTGGCATACTAGAGTCTTCTACATAGCACGTATACAGCATAAACATCCACTACAAAGCTAATAGTCTATTATTTTGCCTTATTAGTCAGGCTAATAGCTAAGAGCCATGATGGTGAGGTGGTTAGAATGCAGTACTACAGGCTAATTCTGCTGACTGATGACTGCCGGCAGTTCGGCAGTTCAAGTCTCACCAGCTCAAGGTTGACTCAATCTTCCATCCTTCCAAGGTTGGTAAAATGAGGACCCAGATTGTTGGGGGCAATATGCTGACTGCTTAGAGAGGGCTGTGAAGCACTATATATAAGTCTAAGTCGTACTGCTATTGCTAATAACTTCATTATAGCCAACCGATTTTCTAGTAATAAATACTTTGTGTGGAAAAGGTGTCAGTTTGGTATCTTGCATCCCTGGAACTAATTTCTCAGGGCTAGCAGAATCAGTGATTTCTCTCAACAGAGGGAGCTTCCTCCATTTCTGTGTTCTCAAGGTGTCACCCAAAGTTCTCCCTTTCCCCCATTTTATGCACATAGTTAAATTGAGACAACCTGATCAATCCAAGATCACTGACCTTCATGGCTGAGCAAAGATTTGTATCTAGGTCTTTCCAATCCTAGACTAGCATATCTCCTCAAAAAAAGGTTTACTTTTATAGCTGTGAACTCCTGACTGGGTGTCAGACATTACAAATAGCAATGGGTTAAAAAAAATAGTCCCAACTACTCTGATTAATTTCTGCCACTGTATTTCAATGGTGTTATTTATTAATTATACATGGTGTTGTTTGCTCTAGGCAACAAAATATTAAAGGAGTTTATTATGGAACAAGTGGAGCTTGGTGACATTAGGCTATAAAGTCCTTAGCTTGGAAGATCACAAGCTCACTATTGCTGTGTCCTAGATTTGGAATCAAAGAGTACAAACAACTTTGATTTCTTCCTCAGTCTTGGTGCCATTTAAATCAGTGAGCATTTCCTTGGCCTCTTAGCTCTTCAGATCAGAGATGAATTTTCAGAAACTGTAGATTAGATAAATTTCTGACCTTTGAAAACTGGTTTGCTTTGCTCAGCAGTTGCCGGGGGGAGGGGGAGGGGAAAGGCCCCCTTTGTATTCCTGTTATAATGTTGACATCGCCTCAATTAGTGAGTGAAAGAATTGGGACTTCATTCTTGGGACCTCTGTGTAGGACATAGTTTTTATACATTTTAGGCACCATGTTCTGATAATAGGATATCTCACTGAACAGCTTTGCCCAGTGTAAAGTTTGGGAATTGAAGTCCAACACATTCAAAGATTTCTAGGCTGGAGAAGACTCCATAAAATATTGTCTTGCACATTAACTTTTAGTGGAGGATGTTAGGACACGATTCTTTGGGTAATTATTGTGAATATTGAAATTTACATTTCCTTTCCATGCATCATTATTTTGGCAATGACATCACAAACCTTTCATTTTTTCTGTAGTGTTAAAATTGCTGAAGATGGCTGTAGGGATGAGAGCTCTTCTGGATACAGTCATGCAAGCACTGCCTCAGGTAACCTTTCGGTCTAATCATCCAGACTTCAGTTAAGTTTCCTTCACTGTCTAATTATCTTAGGAATTTAGATAATTCTGTACATGTTTCCTACATTTGTGTCTTTTTGAAGGCTAGAACTTTGTTGTGGATTGGCTGAAATCAACTGCTTTTCCCCTGAATTCTTCAGCTAGTATTCTTTTTCTAGTATGTTTTTCAGTATAGTTTGCCTCCTGCTTGGTTTTGTTATCCATTTGCTAATCATCACCGATTTGGCCTTTTCAAGAAAATTGTATCAGATATAAGTATTCATTTGTGAAGGAGAAGGAGTAGCGGAATCTGGGGGTAGAATTAAAAGAAGGATCAGTTTAGAATCCCTGGGTAGTTAAATCTGCTTGTGGCTACATATTCTGGGGTGATCCCTCTTTTAACTCTGCCTCCCCTCTCAGGTTCTGCCGTTCCTTCTCCTATAATTTGTACCCGTACAAATACATACCCCAAAGTAAATCAGTAATTTAAAAGAGCAAGGGAGTTAGGATTGTGCTAATTCAGAAATCATCTATCTGTTTAAATTAAGAAAAAGTAAGAAGCAACTTGCATTAATGAAATAGAGGGGATAGAATGGAGGAGGAAAATTGTATTGTGTTTGTCCATCCATGAGCAAGAGGCATTGTGTGCAAGTTAGTGCCAATTCAAAAGAGAATGTTGCTTTCCCATGAAAAGATTCCAATCTCTAAAGCAAATGAATTGAGGTCTCATGACAACACTTGCTGTATGAGTACAAGTCACACACATTTAATGGTGTGGAATTAAACCTGTTTTGAAATTTAAAAACTTGAATAGAAATGAAAGTCTAAAAAGCACTCTGCTAATTTTTCTTTTCCTTATTTTTTTTTCCTGATCTTCAGAGCAAAGATCAATTCCACAGCTCAGAAATGCTAATTTTCCAGACCATGAACAAGTTTCTTCATCATGGTCCCTTTCAGATGTATTAATTCTCATAATTTCCAGGCAGTGTGGCCATGTGGTGCCATAGTCCAATGCATCTGAAAAGCACCAAATGTAGAAGACAAGATTTCTTGTTAGTGTTATATCATGGGCCAGGGTGTAATCTGATATTGTGCTTAGGCACCATGCACTGTGCACAACATCCCAAAGCTACAACTCTTGATGTATACTCATATACTCAGCTTTTAAACTTTCAAACATTTTCTTTTTTTTTTTACTGGAGCAAGTTGTAGTCAGTGGACTAGTTGCTTGACATTTAAAACTGGTTTATTTATTCAACTGGGCATTTGGGGATCAGGAAAAGCTTTTCAGAATCATTTTTCTCAATGCAAGTTGTTCTGTCACGACCGACACTATGGACATCTAAATTTAAAGTAGGTGTATTTGTTCACACACATAAGAAATCATAGCATTAGACTGGTGACCAGATGAGATTTAGTAAAGCTAAAGAAGGAAAGGAGATATATTCAGGTGCAGAAACTTAATAATGTCCAAATATTGATGAATTACAGTTCCCGGCATCCCTCACTGTGGGCCATGTTTACTGTTTACAAAACTAATTCAGCAGTATCTGTAAAGTGGCATGTCCCCACCTTTGGGAGACTAATATAGCATGTACATTCCTCATTGTGAGAGTTACTTGGGTGATGTATAACTTCAATGAGTATTTTTCCCCTTTGTTTCTTATCTCTTTGCAGGTGGGGAATCTAGGTCTCCTCTTCATGTTGTTGTTTTTCATATTTGCAGCTCTTGGAGTGGAGCTGTTTGGGGACCTTGGTAAGTTCTCTGCACCGCCTGAACTATAGAATTGTTTGTGGCAACAACAACAACAAAAACCCTTTATGACTAAATTGTCTTTATATTTTTTTTATTGCACACATAGAATGTGATGACACCCATCCCTGCGAGGGTTTAGGGAGGCATGCAACATTTCGCAACTTTGGAATGGCTTTCCTCACACTCTTCCGGGTATCCACAGGAGACAATTGGAATGGGATAATGAAGGTAAAATTGCCATCAGAAAAAAAAAAATAAGTAGAAAAACACAACATACATTTTCTTGAAAGACAGACACAGTTACTGTTTTGAATATTTTCATTCTCTGAATTTTAAGTATAAGTTAGATACTGCAGCAGTATTCAGGGTATACAAGTAGATAACAAATTATATATACTTATCCAAATTGTTTCTTCTAATTTTTGCAGCAATAAGTATCGTTCTTTCCCCACCCCACCCCCAATTCTTAATTAAGCTTTCTCTTTTTCTGCATTATTCATGGAATAGATCTTAGGCAATCAGGGATCACATTGTGATTGTGACATCATCAAGATCATGGAGAGGCAACCCACAGAACCATGTAGCCCTCATTGACATTTGCAGCTTTCAGAATCCTTTTGTAATTTGCAACTGAAGTTTGGCATCATGGCTTGTTTGTATTGAAACTTTTTAAAGTATCTAATTTTAAAAGACTCCTGGCTATATACACAATGTCATTTTGTACTAACCTACTATTTTATTTCAGTTAAAATAAGGCCACCAAAAAGTTGTCCAGAACTAATCGAAAGGGACAGGCTTAATATGAGTAAAATCAGAGTAATTAGTTTCTGAGTTAGGTAAATGTTTTCAAACAATGCCAATGTCCAAACTCAGCACATTATTGATGTTATTGACATTTCCCAGGCTCTAATCACCCCTACCAATGCTCTGGTGGATTGTGCCTATTCTGTTGGGATCATGAAATCTCTCTGTCTTGGCCAAAGCAAGAAAGCAGCCATTTCAAATACACTGAATTATCTATGGATGTCAGAATGTTATGCAGTTCTGAATGTATTTTGCCTGTGTGCGGGAGGGTAGCCTTTTCAAAGATTTCATCCAGCGTATGAAAAATAAGACGATTTAGAAGAGTAGAAAGATCTTTCAGTGGGCAAGTCCTTAAAATTCTATAGAAACTGGTTGACATGGAGGACACTCATTCACCATCTTCCACATGGGGTCTGGCCATATAGGCTTGAAGCTAGAATCTGAGTGGCATAAACTGCCAATCCCAACAAGTAGTTGCCTGAAGTTCTCAGCCACAACCATTTCCACTTCACTTCCCTCTGTTCCCTCCCAGGACACATTGCGGGACTGCGATGAGGAATCCACCTGTTACAACACCGTCATCTCGCCTATCTACTTCGTCTCTTTTGTGCTGACAGCCCAGTTTGTCCTGGTGAATGTGGTGATTGCTGTCCTGATGAAGCACCTGGAGGAGAGCAACAAGGAAGCTAAAGAAGAAGCAGAACTGGAACTGGAGTTGGAAATGGAAATGAAGACAATCACACCGGGCGTGCAGCCACCTGACTCTTTCATGTGGACAAGCAGTAACACAGGAGAACGGCCTGAGAGTCCTGGAGGATACACCAACCCCATGCAAATCAAAGTGAATTCTCAGCTGTCTGTGGTTCATCCTATGGTGAGAACCTCAGGTGGTGGGTGAAGTGAGGAGTGGCCTTCACTTGTCTCCAGCTACATACTATATACACTCAAATCTAAGTTTGAGTGGTTCCAGTGATTTATCAGAGAGTTGTATTCCTTTTTCTCTGCAAAATTCCCAAGTATCTGGAAAAAAAGCCTTACGCAACAAAATCAGGCCAAAACATATTAGATGTCCATGCAAAATTATTAATCGGTTGCAAAGAGTATTCTGCAGCCCGTTAACCGGCTCATTTATAACAGAGGCTCTGAGATCTCAGACACAGCTTTCATTACTGGCAGTGCTGGGGAAGAGGCCACTAAGGTTTTTCTCAAAGATGCCTTTGCAATTCAAAGGCTTCTCAATGGAATCATGCATCTATGTAGTAGGTGAGAGATCAGGCACCCGTATAGAAGGGTGCCTGCTCACTGTTGCATCTGTATGACTGGTATGCAGTTTCATTATTCAAGTCGGTGTCTGATTTTTTTAGAGCAATTACAGAGCAATATTCAGTTTCATTGTTTAAAACTTCCAGCCATTCTTCACATGAGTATAGCACCAACAATCACCAACAAGTACATATGAGTAGAGTGGGGGAATCGCCTCTTTCATATATGGAAATTGCCTTTCCTCCTCCTTAATCGATCATAAATTCATTACCTGCAGAAATATTGCTCATTGCAAACTGCTGTAATATGTTTGTTCATTATTCAAATAGTTTTTTAAGTGTGTCTGATCAAAACTAGAAGGTTAGAATTTCTCAAAACTCTCTAAAACTGCCAATTCTTTTTTCCTGATAAAAGCCTGTCGCAGAAAGAAAGGTGTCTCTTGATTTAGAAAAAAAAATGCTTACTTTTGCAAATAATATTTGCCCATATTATTATGCCAATTATATCTTTAAACTCTTGAGTGTCATTTCAATAGCTAATGAAAGTACTCTTTCTCCTTGCCAGTGTCCCTTTAATTGAAATCTCTTCATTCCAAGAAATGGTTGATGAAAGAGGAATACAGTTCCTATATTATAGCCCTGCAGAGTCATGTGATCAGCATGCTTCCTTGCTTGCATGTTCCATAAACTATATGCGTTGTTGTATTAGGTTATAGCTGTGGGAACTCATGGCATCATACACATTGGCTGTTTCCTGCATAGAAAGTAATACTGCTGCTAAGTTATTGCTCCCCTTGTTACTTCAGAAACTTTACACTGTATATTAATCTCAGCATCTCAGACATTTCTGAAATTAGGAGCCTGGCAAATGGAAATTAAGAATCATATTTGCTTTCAGAATCCTATGCACAATACAAGCACAATATTTTAAGGTTTCAGTTATTAGAAAATAAATCTCTGGATTTAGAGCAAGCATGCATAGGATGACAACTCTTAATTATAAACTCTTAATTATTTCCGTAACCTCAAATTAAATCCTTATCATGGAAAGTCAAAGGGAACTCAGAGATGCTGTGTATATAATTTAAACCGGAGCATTTGGATTTCAGATGGATTAGACTTTTTGACTTTGCCAGCTCACTAGATGGTGACATAAAGCCATTTGCCATTTGAGAGACTTTGAATTCTGATTGTAGCATGTGCTTTGTGGAAGGAACTACTTCAAAACCAGTGGTGAAATCTGAACCGGTTTACTACCAGTTCACTGGCTGTGCATGCACGCTGTGTGCCAAGAGCGCACTGTGCGTGCGCATGCAAAATACACACCAAACGCATGCTGTGCATGCGCAGTATGCACCAAAAGGAGGCTTCAGAAGGTAAGTAGAACAGCTAGGGGGAAAATCATCTGTGGCATGCAAGCTTGGGAACCTTTTTTTAACTTTTTGAAAGCATTTTTAACTACCCGTCTCTGGAACTGGTAGTTAAAAATGCTTTAAAAAGTAAAAGTAAAAAGCTGAGCATCGCTCAGCTGATCTTCGGAACCTTTTTTTAACTTTTTTTACTACCAGTTCAGCGAACCAATAGCATTTTTTACTATCGGTTCAGGCGAACCGGCCAACACCGGTAGCATTTCATCCCTGCTCAAAACCATTCAAAAGGCAGCCATTGTTCTTACGCCATCTTAATTATGAGATTATTATTATTATTATTATTTATTGGATTTCTAGACCGCCCTTCTCCCGAAGGACTCAGGGCGGTGTACAGCCAGGATAAAACATAAACAATGTACAATTAAAAACTAAATTAAGAAACTTATTATAAAAATTGGCCGAAAAATTAAAATTTAAAATCTAAAAACCCCAATTTAAAACATAAATAGAATTTAGAATTTAAAAAATTTAAGCAGTTTAAGAAAAACTTAAGCCAGCCCCGCGTGAGTAAACAAATGTGTTTTCAATTCGCGGCGAAAGGTCCGAAGGTCAGGTATTTGGCGTAAACCAGGGGGAAGTTCATTCCAGAGAGTAGGAGCCCCCACAGAGAAGGATCTTCCCCTAGGGGCCGCCAGCCGACATTGTTTGGCGGACGGCACCCTGAGAAGTCCCTCTCTGTGTGAGCATACGGGTCGGTGGGAGGCATGAGGTAACAGCAGGCGGTCCCGTAAGTACCCAGGCCCCAAGCCATGGAGCGCTTTGAAGGTGGTAACCAAAACCTTGAAGCGCACCCGAAAGACCACAGGTAGCCAGTGCAGTCTGCGCAGGAGAGGTGTTACATGGGAGCTACGTGGAACTCCCTCTATCACCTGCGCAGCTGCATTCTGGACCAACTGAAGTCTCCGAGTGCACTTCAAGGGGAGCCCCATGTAGAGAGCATTGCAATAATCCAGGCGAGAGGTAACGAGAGCATGAGTGACTGTGCATAAGGCATCCTGATCGAGGAAGGGGCGCAACTGGCGAACCAGGCGAACCTGGTGAAAGGCTCTCCTGGAGACGGCCGTCAAATGATCTTCAAACGACAGCTGTGCATCCAGGAGAACACCCAAGTTGCGCACCCTTTCCCTTGGGGCCAATGACTCGCCCCCGACAGTCAGCTGCGGCTGCAGCTGACTATATCGGGGTGCCGGCAACCACAGCCACTCCATCTTGGAGGGATTGAGCTTGAGCCTGTTCCTCCCCATGCATGAAGATAATCTTAAATTCAGATGATACTTCTGAGTTCAGATGATACTTCTACAAAACAATTGTAAAACATTACTGTATGTAGCAGTCCATATTCGGAGCTTCCACAGGTAGCTAAACTGATGTTTCCATGAGCCCTCTCTGTAGTACAGGTAGTCCTTGACTTTACAACAGTTCATGTAATGACTGTTCAAAGTTAGAACAGCACTGAAAAAAGTGACTTGTGACCATTTTTTACACTTACAACCGTTGCAGCATCCCCATGGTCATATGATTTACATTTGGATGCTTGACAACTGATTCACATTTATGACAGTTGCAGTCTCCCGGAGTCATATACCTTCTGACCTTTTGAGACCTTCTGACAAGCAAAGTCAATGGGGAAACCAGATTCACTTAACAATTGTGTCACTAATTTAAGAACTGCAGTGATTCGCTTAACAAATGTGGCAAGAAAAGTTGTAAAATGGGGCGGAACTCACTTAATAAATTTTTCACTTAACAAAATAAAATTTGGATTCAATTGTGGCCGTAAATTGAGGACTACCCGTATTATGTGACTGTAGTAAGTAGGACTCTTCCCACTGGGATATGTCACAATACTTCCAGGTAGTTTTTTTCTCTTTTAAAAAAAAATGAACCAATGAAATGTAGTTCTGATAACTAATACTAATATTCCCCATTTGTATTTCCTCTTTCTAAAATTCCCTCCCACCTCTTCTGGACTAGAGCCATATAAACTCCCCAATCCCTTGTTTTTCTCAGCATGCCCACACAATTGTTACACAAAGGTGAGTCATTTGGCTGCATTTTGAGCAGGAAGTCCTGTTACCAGTGACTTTTTTAGGACTTTTATTTGAAAATTCCCCCCATGGCCACAGTTCCTAGTATAATGTTGAACTCCAAATGCTTTGGAATTATTGTACCAGATGAGGTGAAAAGAAAAGCCTATACAGAGTTCTTGTAAACCACCCTTCACTTGTAACTAAAAGAACAGAGATTGCCACCAAACCAGAAAACATCTGTAATGTAGATTTTGAAACCAACTTGGTGTCTCTTTTTGCATTCTGCATTACTCAAATGTCAGCCAGATTCAGGTAAGTTCTGCCCATTTCTACATCTGGGAATGGGATTAGGAGCAGGATTTCACCGGCCGTATAGGAGATTTATTTGCCAGTATTTCAAGATAATTATTCCTGGCTCAAGCAGGACATAGGCAAGAATAGCTCGCTGTTGCAACAACTGAGTATATAGTACTTATTTTCCAAGAGGAAGCATTTACATGCCTGCATCAGCAGATAGTGATTCTGGAAAACCAGTGTTTTTTCAGTCTCTTCCTGTTTTCAAAAGTTTGCCTTGCATTCATTCTTTGGAGGCTAAGTCAAAGGTCTGATTTTTAGAGATTGAGAGCACTTAGGTCACAGATACGGCAAGCCACCAGCACCTCTGAAAACCATGTTACTCTCAAGTGGTTACGGTGATGCTATTGCGTGATGCCAACGCTTCGTGCTGGCTTCCATTCTCACCTCCATTTGAAACCGTGCACATTTGTTGTTTATTTCTGCTGCACTTGTCCCTTGTCATGTTGGTATGATAGCCCTGCAAAACAGCCGTACTTCTGCCAATCGGTAAATAGCTGCCAGTCACTGCTCTGGATGAATGTAATGTGTCCCACTGGCCTTATCATGTGTTTTAGTTTTAGTCTTGTGTGTAGCAATGTCTTAGAAAAGTTCTGACTATGGTATTATTGCACTGTTGTTTTTCCCTTCTCTGTCCCTGTCTTTTCTTCCTGGCCATTTCAACAACTACTGTTCTGTCTGAAACCATTTTTTTCTGTCTCTCTTTTCTTCCTCCTTCTGTCTCCTTCATGGTATCTCTCTTTCTCGCTTTCTCTATCCTCCCCCAACCCTCCTTTTCTCTCCCCCCTCCATTCCTCTCTCTTTGGCCTGGCCTATTCTTCTGCATGCTATTTGGCACTCCTCCCAGGAAAGACACTTGTTTGATACCATATCACTGCTGATCCAGGAATCTCTGGAAGGAGAGTTGAAGCTGATGGACAACCTGTCAGGCTCTGTATGCCATCATTATGCCCTTCCAACTACTGATACTTACAACCCTGAGAAACAGGTTAATATTATTAATTTCCAAAAGGGTTTCTTATTTGCTATCAAATAGATTTAGCTAAGAATGCCATCCGGTATGCATGCACCTGTAAGTTTCTCCCATTAAATTCAGTATTGCTTATTTCTGAGTAAACCTTCTAAGGATTGCACTGTCGAATAAAAGCTGTGGGCAAATGGATTTTTTCTTGTTGAAAATAGGCATTATTTTCAACCAAGTCATTGTTCAGTCAGAAGCCTTGCTGAATTCAGGAGGATTTAATTCCATTGATATGGAAGTGTAACCATAACTAAACTCAAGCCAAGGATTTAGTAAATGAAAAACCATGCCACAGCTTTCTTACTGCATGTCTTGGATCCTTTATTCCATGCAAAGTGCAAAAATACAAAGTGCCACGCATGGCTTTTTCTCTCTCTTTTTGCAGAGGGCAAAACAGTTTCTGCGTAACAGTCCAGAAAGGGAAGATGGTATCATCTTACTGTATTTTGGAGGGGTGGATTCTTCCGTTTAATTGCAGTTATTTTTTTTAAAAAAAATGTATGTACATATAGGACCAGTGAGTTCTCCATTTATTTCTATCTATAGAAAATGATCATTGGACAAAGCTATGGAATTTAAACTTATAGGCAAATCCTTCTTCCTCCCCTCCCCTAAAAAAAATTGGAAAGGAATTCAACATATACCTCTGAAATTATTTCTTTGTTCCCCTTTAAATTTTCCCTATTTTCATGAACATGGCAATTTAAAGGGGAAAAAGCAGCACCACCATACAGTGTCTGGAGGTTAGAATCCAATGAAAAGCAATTTCCTGTAAAATAAACTAGTCTGGAATTGATCTGGACAGCTTTTTTATAACTGTAGAGATAAGGTGTTGATTTTTTGATTCATCTGCATGGAACCTAAGCTGAAAGTTGTGAGGTGTGTTACATGTCAACAAATAAAAGAATTGGCCTGCTTGTAATGGGAGATCTGGATAAGTGGGGACAGCCAAGAAAATGTATAGAGATTCTTGGCACTTTGATCAGTACATTCACTGGGACAAAAGGGCTAATGTAACTTAACATTTCAAATATTAAATTAATATTTAATTTCGGTATCAAAAGGAAGCTTCTTTTCTTTCTTCTTTCAAATCCAATTCTGACTGAGCTAAAATAATCTAATTACAGTAAAGCAATAACATCCTGTTAAAATACAGTGAAGCAAATACCTCCAAAATACATAGAGGCTATGTGTTACTATAGTACTGAGAGTTTACAAAATTGCTGTAAACTTTGTTTCTTCGTTCAACAAGCTTTGGGGGAGCCTTGTAGCAATATATTAGAATCTGATAAGATTCAATGTCCTTGTCCGAAGTGCTCCACCCGTAACCTTTTCCCACTGTTTAACCCAGTTTCTTGATTACAGTTTTTGAAACGGCAATATTTGCAACAATTCTTTGCAAACTGAATTGTTCTGATAAACATATTATTTTTTTAAAAAAAACATTCTTATTTCATGTGCATTTATATCTGTTGTGTTGTGTAAGACCACCAACAAAGTTTCTCTCGGAGCGGGGACAGACAAATGATACTTAAATTTCCTTTTTGGCAGCCCTTAGAATTCTCCTTGATCATAAATGTTGAAAACAGATAGCACAGATTCCCATCATTTTTGAGATTTTTTTTATAAGATCATTAAAACTCTGAAATAGAATGATCACATTTAAATGGCAGCCCTCCCCTATAATTTCTCCCAGGGGTGAAATCTAAAAATTTTTGCTACCTGTTCTGTGGGTGTGGCTTGGTGGGTGGGTGTGTCCTGTGACTGAGTGGGCATGGCCAACTCAATGTCACTCACAGCCATGCCCACTCAGTCACACACACACACACCAAGCCACGCCCGCAGAACCCAGTAGGGAAAAAAAATTAATTTCTATTCTGCCTTTTCCCTTTCCCTCGCCACCTGTTCTCCCTTCATCTAGGCCCCGGAGCCGCCACCTGCCTCAACGGGGTCGGGGAATGCACCATTCCCCAACTCCGGCCTTTCTCCGGAGCTGCCGCCCACTCACTGCCCGCTCACTGCCTGCTCACCCTTCGCCTTTGGTCAGGGGCCGGGGCCCAGGGACGTCCCATTCCCTGAGGCCCTAGAGTTGCCATCTGCTAGCCGCCTCCTCAACCAGGTCAGGGAATGCACCATTCCCCGACTCCAGCCTTGTCCCAGAGCCGCCACCCGCTCTTCCTTCATCACGTGGCATATACTTACTTTCCTCCAGCAGCTGGCTGCCAGGAAAGGCAAGCGTCCAAAAGTTACTGGAGCTGCTCTCCTTGAATATGCCACCTTGTTCTATGCGCCGGCTGCGCAAGCGCACATCCAACCTGCCGCTGATAAATAAATGAAATAAATGGTGTGCACTTGCGCAGCCAGTGCATGAAACAAGGAGCAATGGTGGCGGCATATTCAAGGAAAGGGACTCCAGTAACTTTTGGATGCTTGCCTTTCCTGGCAACCAGCCACTGGAAGAAAGTAAGTATATGCTGCGTGGCGAAGGAAGAGCGGGCGGCGGCTCCGGGACAAGGCTGGTGTCGGGGAATGGTGGATTCTCCGACCCGGTTGAGGCAAGCAGCGAGCAGGGGGTGGCTCTGGGGTCTCAGGGGAATGAGGTATCCCTGGGCCCTGACCAAAGGCGAAGGGGGAACAACCAGCAAGCGGGCAGCAAGTGGGCAAAGGAAGAGAGGGCGGCGGCTCCGGGGAAAGGCTGGAGTCGGGGAATGGTGCATTCCTTGACCCAGTTGGGGCAGGTGGCGGCTCCAGGGCCTCGGGGAATGGGCCCCGGCTCCTGACCTAAGGGCGAGCAGGTGGCGAGCTGCCTTCCCGGTGTTCCGGTGTCCAGCTTGCGAAGGCTGGACTGCGGGCCGTGGAGTGGGGGTGTGGCCAGCCAGCAATTGTTACCAGATCGGCGAACCAGAACCAATCTCAACTACCTACTCGCCTGATCCGGTCCGATCCGGTAGCATTTCACCTCTGATTTCTCCCCACCTTCCATGTGTGAGCCACCAGCTGAGAATATGTATTTATTTTATTCATATCATTATTCCTGTAAAGTGATTTAGTTTGCTTAATGAAACACCAATCTGCCAGTAAGGTTTTCCTAGTAGTTCTGATTAAAGATACCTTACTATATTAATTATAGTTTGATTGATCATTGAATTAAGTTTGCAGATGGATAAGGATAAAACTCCTGAAGCAAGTCTTAGATTTTCCTTTAAATGATGCATACAGATAATCCTAAAAGGTATAATCATAGAAGAGTACTTCTTTCCTAGGTGAAGAAAAAAAGCTTTTTTTATCAACTCCCAGTTATTGAAATCAGCTAATTTAAATGAATAAATTAAACATGAGTTAAGATTTCTTTTCTTCTCATTCAGCCATGTCTGATTTTCAGAGACTGCTTAGACAAGTCCCTGCAGTTTTCTTGGCAATGTTTTTCAAAAATGACTCCTTCAGCTTCCTTCCAAGGGCTGAGAAAAAATAACTAGCCCAAGATCACCTAGCTGGCTTTGTGCCTAAGGCAGCACTACAATTTACAGTCTCCAGGTTTCTAGCCTGGTGCCTTAATCCTACACCAAACTGGCTCTCTAAAGTTCCTATTAACCTTTGCAAAGTTTGTCAGCTCACTAAATAGCAGAAAATTTGTCAGGAGTGAACAACCAGACCCACATGTGAAAGTGCCTATTTCACAGCAATCTTCCCAGACTGGTAGTTTGTACCTGGGCCAGACTAGATAAGGTTCAATGGCATTCAAGAGGATTAAAACTTGCCCTCTTATGCCTAGGTAAAGATTCCAGACTAAATCCTCACTTGACTCCTCCCCCTGGCTGGGCAAAGTGATTATGATGCAGCAATTTACAACGTAGTGGAGACTATATGATCCCAGCTCCTTATATCTGTGCTAGTAGATTGGCCTTCACTGTAGAGAAAAGATATAATAATTCAAGGGAGATTTTCTCTGAAATATACTCACAAAATCAACTTTTATTTTTATCAGATGAAGTAACAAGTACTAAGATCAGTCTGGAAGCTTCATTTCCAAGAATAATTTAAGAATAATTTAAGATAATGTCAGCCACCCAAACAGAGCAGAGGGGAAACATAACAAGATTAGCTTAGGACCCGGGTACTTACGAGACCGCCTGCTGTTACCTTATGCCTCCCATCGACCCGTACGCTCTCACAGAGAGGGCCTTCTCAGGGTGCCGTCCGCCAAACAATGTCGGCTGGCGGCCCCCAGGAGTAGGGCCTTCTCTGTGGGAGCACCGACGCTCTGGAACGAACTCCCCCCTGGCTTACGTCAAGTGCCTGATCTTCGGACCTTTCGTCGTGAGCTAAAAACATATTTATTCATTCAAGCAGGACTGGCATAAATAGTTGATTTTAAATTGGGGTTTTATTAATATTTTAAATTTTTAAATCTTTTTAATTATCAGCCGTTTGTAATAGTTTTATTTTAAATTCTTTTAATTGTATATATTCTGTATTTTATTCTGGCTGTACACCGCCCTGAGTCCTTCGGGAGAAGGGCGGTATAAAAATCTAATAAAATAAATAAATAAATAAATAAATAAGATGAGCTAACTCTACTTTATTGTAAGGCTACGTTAACAGAACCTTGCAAGTCCAAATGGCTCTCCCACCATTACTTTTTACTGCCTGATAAGTTAGGCAAATCCTTTCTTCCTTTTTATTTATTTATTTATTTATTTTATTTGATTTTTATACCGCCCTTCTCCCGAAGGACTCAGGGCGGTGTACAGGCATAATAAAAAAACCGGCAATACAATATACAAATTTAAAATACAATTTAAAAAACTTATTTAAATTAGCCCAATGATTAAAATTTACCATACTAAAAACCCCGTTTAAAATTACTAAATTTAAGATTAAAATCCCAATTTAAGCCAGCCCCGCGCGGATAAAAAGGTGAGTCTTGAGTTCGCGACGAAATGTCCGAAGGTCCGGTATTTGGCGTAAACCCGGGGGAAGCTCGTTCCAGAGTGTGGGAGCCCCCACAGAGAAGGCCCTTCCCCTGGGGGCCGCCAGCCGACATTGTTTGGCGGATGGCACCCTGAGAAGTCCCTCTCTGTGGGAGCGTACGGGTCGGTGGGAGGCGTATGGTAACAGCAGGCGGTCCCGTAAGTACCCAGGTCCTAAGCCATGGAGCGCTTTAAAGGTCGTAACCAACACCTTAAAGTGCACCCGGAAGGCCACAGGCAGCCAGTGCAGTCTGCGCGGGAGGCGGTGTTACATGGGAGCTACGTGTAGCTCCTCTATCACCAGCGCAGCTGCATTCTGGACTAACTGAAGCCTCCGAGCGCACTTCAGGGGAGCCCCATGTGAGAGCATTACAGTAATCCAAGCGAGAGGTAACGAGCGCATGAGTGACTGTGCATAAGGCATCCCGATCAAGGAAGGCGCAACTGCGGACCAGGCGAACCTGGTGGAAGGCCCTCCTGGAGGCGGCCGTCAAATGATCTTCAAGCGACAGCCGATCATCCAGAAGGACACCCAAGTTGCGCACCCTATCCTTTGGGGCCAGTAACTCGCCTCCAACAGCCAGCGCGGCTGCAGCTGACTGAATCGGGTGCCGGCATCCACAGCCACTCCGTCTTGGAGGATTAAGCTTGAGCCTGTTTCTCCCCATCCAGACCCGTACAGCCTCCAAACACCGGGACAGCACTTCAACAACTTCATTGGGGTGGTCCGGGTGGAAAAGTACAGCTGGGTGTCGTCAGCGTACTGCTGGTATCTCACCCGAAACCACTGATGATCTCACCCAGCGGCTTCATGTAGATGTTGAACAGCAGGGCGAGAGAATCGACCCTGTGGGACCCCACAAGTGAGGCCCCTCGCGGTCGACCTCTGCCCCCTGTCAACACCGTCTGCGACGGTCGGAGAGATAGGAGGAGAACCACCGATATCGGTGCCTCCACTCCCAATCCCCCCAACCGGCGCAGCAGGATACCATGATCGATGGTATCGAACGCCGCTGAGAGGTCTAATAGGACCAGGGCAGAGGAATATCCCCTGTCCCTGGCCCTCCAGAGATCATCCACCAATGCGACCAAAGCTGTCTCCGTGCTGTATCCGGGTCGGGAGCCGGACTGGAGCAGGTCTAGATAGACATCTTCATCCAGGTGTTGGGGCAGCTGTCGCGCCACGGCACTCTCTACAACCGCAACAAAGCGAAGGTTGGAACTGGGCGATAATTACCCAAAATAGCTGGGTCCAAGGGCTTCTTAAGGAGGGTCTCACCACCGCCTCTTTCAAGGCGGCAGGAAAACCCCATCCAACAAAGCGTTGAAAATCCTCTGGAGCCAGCCTGGTGCCACCCCCTGAGTGGCCAGTACCAGCCAGGAAGGGCACGGGCCCAGTAAACATGTCGTGCCGTGAAGCCTCCCCAACAACCTGTCCACGTCCTCGGGAGCCACAGGGTCAAACTCATCCCAAATGTGCTCAACAAGTCGTGCCTCCTCTCCCTCGCTTGGATCATCCCAATTTCGGTCCAGACCGTCCCTCAGCTGAGCGATTTTATCGTATAGATAACCACTAAACTCCTCGGCTCGTCCCTGCAAGGTCATCCGCACCTCCTGATGTAGGAGAGGCGGGTCACCCAGCTGGGGCGGCGGGCGGTTATCTGCCGGCGCAATGAGGGTGGAGGCGAGGAGCCTCGCTTCCCTCATTGCCACTAGGTAGGTCCTAGTATAGGTCCTAACTAGTGTCCGATCAACCGGGCGACTGGACCTCCAGGTGCTCTCTAGGCGTCTTCTCCGGCGTTTCATCTCCCTCAGCCCCTCGGAGAACCAAGGGGCGGACGAGATCTCGCGGGTCAGAGGCCGCAAAGGCGCGACACGATCCAGGGCCCCGGCCGCGGCCTGCTCCCAGGCCACGACCAGTTCCTCAGTCGTGCCGTGGGCCAGATCCTCAGGGAATGGCCCAAGCTCCGTCTGGAACCTCTCAGGGTCCATCAGGCGCCTGGGACAGAACCACCGATAGGTTCCGTCTCCCTGCGGTGGTGAATAGCGGTTCGGAAGTCTAGGCGAAGGAGAAAATGATCCGACCATGACATTGGTTCTGTTACTAAATCATCTAATACCAGATCATTTAACCACTGTCCAGAGATATAAATCAGATCCAGCATGCCTCCCCCTGTGTGCGTAGGGCCATCATTTACTCGAATCAGGTCCAGGGCCCCGGCTGCGGCCTGCTCCCAGGCCACGACCAGTTCCTCAGTCGTGCCGTGGGCCAGATCCTCAGGGAATGGCCCAAGCTCCGTCTGGAACCTCTCAGGGTCCATCAGGCGCCTGGGGCGGAACCACCGTATAGGTTCCGTCTCCCTGCGGTGGTGAATAGCGGTTCGGAAGTCTAGGCGAAGGAAAATGATCCGACCATGACATTGGTTCTGTTACTAAATCATCTAATACCAGATCATTTAACCACTGTCCAGAGATATAAATCAGATCTAGCATGCCTCCCCCTGTGTGCGTAGGGCCATCATTTACTCGAATCAGGTCCAAGGCCGTCATGGAAGTTTGAACTCCCGAGCTGCCGTCGATGACAGGCCAACTGATGGCAAGTTGAAATCCCCCATAACTATAAGTTTGGGGGTCTCAACCGCCACAGCAGCCAGTACCTCCAACAGCTCGGGCAGGGCTGTGGTCACGCAGCAAGGAGCCAGGTACGCGATCACCAAGCCCAACTGATTCCTATAGCCCCAGCGCACACAGAGGGATTCGCAGCCGGCAATCTGAGGAACAGTGGTCTCCCTCGGCTCTAGATCTTCCTTAATAACAACCGCCACCCTCCCACCCCTACCTTGGACTCTCGGCTGATGAAATGCTCGGAAGCCTGGAGGGCACATTTCAACAAGGGGGACCCCCCCCTCAGGGCCCAACCAGGTCTCCGTAATGCCCATGAGGTCCGCGGACCCCCCCTGAATAAGGTCACAAATCAGGGGAGCCTTATTAATTGAATAAAGGGCAGAAAATAATTAATTATTTTCTGCCCTTTATTCAACTGCAGCCCCCACCCTCTTTGTTTATTTCCTAGGCAGCATCTCTTACCCTCATCTCCCAAGGACATTCTCATATACCATTATATTTAGCTACTTTCCATGGACCAGAGGGGAATTGAGAGGAAATTTTCAAGATACCTTCTGTACTGTCCATTTCCAAAATGTTTGTCCTAAGTGACAGTAAAAAAATATTATTTTAATTTTTATTGATGATAGCATGATAATCTGTCTTCTTCAAATTGATGTAGTATTTAGTTCTCAATCTCAGGTCCATTCACTATCAAATCAGAATTTGTAGGAAATCCTTTATAAAGTAGAGTAATTTTGAGTTAACAATTCTATTCTTAGACTCCAAATCCTCCTTACAGCAATTATCATTGAGTGAAATTCAGCAATTTTCTTACATATTTTGGGGAAATGAGAAATTAACAGGAAACAAAGATTTTCTTCTGTTCAATCAATCCAGTTAACCAGTTTACATCTGTATTAATATAGAGAGCCAAAATTGCTACCTGGAACAGTACAAGACATGCAGAATTCAAACTATAGATTTTTTCAAACAGCGATACAGACAGTCTTAGAGAAGGATATTATTGTACCTGCAGTCCAGAATCGTGGATGACATGGCATAAAGTATATCTTGTAAAAAAAGCTATTCTGTACTGAACAGACAAAATATTAGTAAAGCAATTAACTAGCTTAAACAATCTCCTGCACAGACGGTGTTTATAATGGTACAGTGCTAGAATTCTATGCCTCTGTAGATTAGCTTCAAGTGCACAGAGCTTATTTTTGATGTCATTCTGCTCTATATTTGTTGAATTTAAAAAAATGAAGTGAAAAGCCATGGTAATTTAAATCTATAACTATATTTTTCCAAGGGGAAATGAACTTGCCCATAAGAATTAAGGGTGCATAAGAATCTTCTACGCAATTTAGTTTTAGCCAATATTTTAGCTGACAAGTTCTCATACATGCCTCTATATCAGAAACCTAATTGCAATCTGGGAAAGCATTGGAATGCAGCAATGGACGTGAAACATCACTGTTATAAATTTAGCCTGGACTGTTTCTAATGCTGTGTGCACCATAAAGCATCAAGCTTAGTACCTTTGCCTTAAAGGCTGTTATTGCTTCAGGGACAAAATTACTGCCTTTGCTGCTGGCAAATTGAGTTGGAAGGGGTTTTTTGCACATGTTCATTTGGCTCTTCCACATTAAAGAGGGTTTGGAAGATAACTTCTACATATTTAAAATCTTTCACTTGCTCAATGGTGAGGTTATTTATCTTCCAATTATATATTTATCTGCTATGTGTCTTGGTAAAAATTATCAAAAATCTTTTGTTTTGGTGTAATAGTTATTTAACTTTTCTTTGTTATAGTACATTGTTAATTGCAAACTCTACCTTAGGTCCAATTGGGATAAGGATAAAGTCACTGCATTGTCAGTTATATAGACACAGGCTAATTCACCAATAATGGAAGATATTACTCATTTTTATTCAACTTGAGTAAAAGAATTAATATAAAGATTAAGTAATGGGAGCAAGTATATCTCTTTGCTTGCTTCCTTCTTGAAATCTAGGGTTGGAGATACAATTTGAAGAGGTGCATCTGACTTTCATATAGATATTTTCTTATAGTGTAATAATCTAGTAAGAAACTAATTTAGCTTACAGTTTCTGGCCTAATATTGAATCAAATGGTGCTTCAAATCAAGCACCTTGAAACTTAAATATGTTCCTGAATTTTTTGATAAAACAAATTAAGAGTCTGGCCAATTTACTTGAAACAATCTATCTTGAAACATTATTTTTTTCAAACAATTATTGGGAGGCATTTTTTTTACAGCAATGGGAGTAAAATTCAAGAGATATAAGATATAGAGAGAGCCAGTTTGGTTTAGTGGTTAAGGCTAGAAACTAGGCTAGAAACTGGGAGATTGGAAGTTCTAGCAAATGTAAGTCAGCTGGGTGACCTTGGCCAATCACTCTCAGACCAATTTATCTCACATGGTTCTTGTTGTGGGGAAAATACAAGGAGGAAGGAGTATTAGATGTGTTCACTACCTTGAATTGTTTATAAAAAATAATAAAGGTGAGATATAAATAATAAACAAATTAATTTAAGACATAGGTTTATTAGATATGCACGAAATAATTGAAGAATATTCACTCAGACCTTCAAGATAGACCAGGGCAGGAAATATAAACTGGAGCACTTTATTGATATAGGAGGAGGAGGACGAGTAACAATCTTGAAAGCCTGACAGTATTTCCCTTCCTTCCCTCTTATGCTGAAGGGAATCAAGGCAGAATCACTTCAAGTTTCTTTCTAACCCTTTCTTCATTTCCTAGGTTAGTTCATTTTTTGCTGACTTCTACATTCCTTCTCCAAGGTCATTTCTGTGGTTCTCTATGTGTCCTGCCTTTAACCATACTGTTGGTGTGATTAAAGGAGTGTGTAATCTATCTCCCCTTGACCTTGAGACTTGGAATGGAGAGTTCATCTTTATTTTTGTTTGCTTGTTTGTTTCTTGACATTGATTGTCTCCTGGTAAAAAAGGGGTTGAAAAAAAAATTACTTTTCATAGAAAACACGTTGCTCGGTATATGAATTCCAGTTTTGAGTATTAATTTCACCTACCCGTTGTATATAAAATTAAAGAATCAGTGAAATCATAATTGCTAAGTCATTTTAGATCTCCTATCTGATGTTTATCTTTTGTGACATAAAATTAAAAAAAAGATTACATTGAACACTTGACACTTAAATACAGAGGCTAGATCTAGTGTGTTGTGGTAAGAGTTCTTCTGCTGCGTTACAATGGTCCTACTGAACCTGAGACAGTAAAGCTTTCAGAAGGCAAGGATTGGCAACTCTTTGAGATTCCAGAGACTTGATCTTGTGTGATGCCAGGTGCTTCTCCTCCACCAAAGGAAAAGCCAAAATCTCATGAGATTGCTAATTTGAAGAGTTGTGCAACTTTTAAATTCAAATTGCTTCGACGCTGCTTCAAAATCATTTTAACTGGATGAGTTGCACAATCTGGGGAATAGTAGTTATGCTGGCACCCAAAGGCTCTCTGTTGCCAAGCCCTGTGATAAAGCCCAGGATTCCTTCTGTTCAAAAAAATAGGGGATCATAACCTTTTTAGGTGCAATCAGATTTAATTGTATAGTTCCTTGTTCCTCAGTTTGATAAATTCTTTATAGCAAAAAAAAAACCAACAACCCTGAAAACATCTGAGACAGTGACTACCAGAAAGACAGTTTTGCCTGGTGTTTTGAAATTCGGAGCTATAGAATTATATTTCTGAAAATAATGTATCATTTAAATGTAATTAGGATGGTTTTTAAACGTTCCGGAGATGCTGGCCCTTTGATCCCTCAATGACAGTATTATCAGTGCAGTTTGTGGTTTCCATTTTGCTTATTTGTAAGCCTGGTTAAAAGAATTAGAAAAAAAGGGAAGCGGGAGGAGTTTAGTTGGTTTTCCAGATGATCGTAGCGACACAATAATGAGCATGGCATAAATGCACTTAATAGCAGGGGAAGCACCTCCATGTTTAAAGGATAATGATTGTGGGAATAGCTTTCTTTTTCTCAAAAGACATGTATATGTGTCCTGGTTTCTTATGTTTGATCATCTCTCCCTTGTTTAGATCCCTCTAGCTGAGATGGAGGCTTTGTCTCTGACGTCAGATATTCTCTCTGAAAATTCCTGGTCCTTAGCTCTGACGGATGACTCTTTACCTGATGATAATAACACACTCTTACTTAATGCCCTGGAGAGCAATGTACATACACTGGTCGCTGTATTTTATGATGTTTACAGGGTTCTAAATACTGTTATCAAGAGGGTAATAACAGCTATGGCATTTTCAGATGAGCAGTTCTTAACCTTTTATTAGCATAAAGAAATTTTTTCCATTGGGATTACCCTCAACACTACCTCTGAGGTGAATTTGTAATTTTTATTATGGGTATCAGCCACTAAGAAATTCAGATTCTCTGGAAAAGTATATCAAGCAACATTAAAGTGATTGCATTGCTTACAGATATGTGGAAAATATCATGATATAACGACCCCATTTTTGAATCCAAACTCTGCTACAAACAGGTGTCTAGGAAGTTTGGCAGGCAAAGCCTTTTACAGTTTTCTCAACTTACACTCTTAAGTTTTTAATCAAGAATGGCTTTTTAAAACATTATGAGATATGGTTTACCAGTATTTTGAGCCCTGCTTTAACCATCTCCTCCTGAAACATTAGATATTATTAGCTGCTTAATAGCAACCAAATGCTTTATTTCTGCTGTACAACAGGCATAACTCCTTCCCAACATTAAGTGGATCCATTCTTATTTTACTCTTGTTCACATATCTACCTTTAAGCTGTGTGTTGTGTTGATGAATTCTCTTATCATTCTAGTAGATTGCCATAACAGTTATTACTTATGTGGGACACATCTCTTTTAAACCGTGACAATATTTCCCATCATGCTTCATGGCATCATTTGCAAAAGACTTAGAAGGCTTCAGTGAGAGTTTTCGAATGGTGAATTTCCATTCAAAATGAGATACTAAATGAAGGGGAGCATTTTACTGTCTATCAAGATAAATCATAAAGTAGGATTATGGCTGTGGCAAACTCTAAAGTCCCATAGATTACTTGCATCAAATCCATGCACTTGGCAAAAATATCAAGACCTCTTACTTCAGACAAACTGTAGAAACTAGTAAACAAATGTAAATATTATTTAAGAATGCATACCTTCAATATTAATAATTCAATTTTTTTTAATTTGAATTGCTTTTATGTTATTATATAATGTAAAAAAATCTTTTAGCACTATCATACAATTGAGAAAAGCTACATTTTTTTAAATGTGGCCCTTTAATTTTTAAAATATTTTGGAAGTGTTTAGTATATTACAAAATTCATCATTTTTTTAAAGTCAGTTTCAGATATATCACAAATATAAAATGAGTTTTATTTCTTCATAGGGAACAATGGGTATAACTGCACCAATTGTGTTTCACAGTGTATTAAATTAGCAAATGTTATGGGTGGCTTATAATATTTAGACTTAATCTCACTCCTTATCCCACTGTGTTTTCTCAGTATGATTTAGTTGTAAAAAAGTGAGTTCTTCATAAAACTGCTACTAATTAAGATCGGAGTTTAAATACAACAATGGAAAACATTCTGTATTGCTTTTCATCTAAGCTATCAGGTCATTCTTACTCCAACAAGACCCAAGAGCTTGTTGTATTTATTATTAGTGGTTTATTTATATTGACTAATTTACTAATCTCCATGGAAACTTTCACTCTTGTTGTTTCAAATTGTACAGTGTCCAATTATTTTACAGTTCTATAATTTGGCAAAGTTAAATATCTAAGAACACATGGTGCATTCTTTTTTCTTTTTTTTTGAAAAATCAATAAGTTCTAAAAGATTGGGTTGGATCCAGACTAAATCATATCATGCCTTATTGAAATTAATGGGTCTAAGTTAGTAATGAGTAGTACATCTATTCTTAGGTATCTTAAAGGTTTTTCAGAAAGAAGGACATTCTAGATGCCAAACCGAATTACAACCTGCAACTATTCCATCTATCCTTAACAGATTTTAACAGATTTCTATTTCTGCTAAGAGAAAGGAAACCATGGGGAAAGTAGGAATGGTTCTGAAAGGCAGAGTGATAAAAGACTTATTTGGAATTAAACCTGTGTCTGCTCAGGCTTACAGTATTGTTAGATGAGCAAATATATGCAGAAAACCAAAAAACAAAGATAATAAAAGTTTTTTTAAAAAAAATACTATATGTAGACAACAGATGGAGCAGCTGGTATAGATATATCCAAACCATAATGAATGTCAATTTTATCTCGTCAGATGAATTTTCACAAATTGCACATATATTCATTTAAGCTGTCTGGGCATAGCCCAGTATTTGCCATGAAATGAAATATATCACTGCATTAGGGAGGGAAAGATAATTGATATAGCGATTCAACTGATTTTAATTGAATTAGGATATCATCTAATTTAAAAAATAAAAAAAGACTTGGTAATAGTGTATAATGCATTTAACTGTATTTATCTGAATCATTAGCTATAGATGAATCTAATATCTAAATCCTTAATTGAAACCAGAGTTAAATTCGTTCTATGTATTAGAGAAGTTAAAAATCTACTGCATAATAAGTATGCTATTTATATTTTGTTTCACTATTAGATTAGATTAGAAAATCATTACAAGATTTTCTAACAGATCAGTTTTCAGCTATTATGAAAACTTGAATGAGACCAAAGACTTTTGTAACAGTACATTTTTATTATTTAGATTTTTTTTTATTTTAAAATGTATTTTCCTTATTGTTGAAAATACATTATCAACGCTCCTTTGTAATTCTGCTTGTATATGCAGGCATTTTTTTAGCAATACAAAATCAAGGTCACAAACAGAATATGCATTCTATAGACAAACGTAGCTCCCTGTTTTGTTAAGAAAATTAACTAGAATTATGAACGGATTCCTGCAAAAGCTTCCTTTGAGCAGGAAGAGATTGAAAAGATTTGTATTACACATTGAAAGGACTAAAGTTTTCCAAAGCATGCAATTGTTAACCAAGCCTTGAGGCATGATGCTTGTTCAATTAATCCCGAAATAGTCATGGTTTATTGTTGTAATGTTGTTTCTCTGTTCCCCTGTATTGTATATTTTGTTCTTAATGTGGTTCATTCTGTGTGTGGTGTTTTAGTAATAGTAAAAATGTAGGATTATTGCTTCCTGGTCAACTCATTTGTGCAATTCATTTGGTTATACTAGAAGTTGTACAGCCTAATAAATTGCATGCTCACCACATCTCATGTCTGTTGCAGTGGTTGTCGCCACAGTTCCAATAAACACATGATTTTTTTTCAGCTTCTATGACATTCTTTTTCTCTCTTTTTCTTTTTTTAGACTGATCTTCCTTCCATTAATGACCCACTGATTCTCTCATCAAACCAGGATCTGCTAAGAGTAGGGAAGACTTCTGTGGGCCGCACTCACTCTCTGCCGAATGACAGTTATATGTTTCAGGCTCCAGATGCTGGCCCCTATGATGCTTCCTTGGGAGAAAAAAAATCATCTCATCAAAAATCTCAATCAGGTACAAAGCATTTGCCTCAAAAAAAATTTTTACAAAAAAACCCCATGCAAATGTGGTTTTCCAGCTAGAGCTTTATGGAAGTGTTAGTTTGTTTTCTTTTGTTAGCCTTGGATATAATTTGCAAGCTGTATGGAAGAGTCTAGGGCTGAGACTGAAATTCTGGATCAGAAACTAACAGCTAAACTCCCTTTGCCGAATTGAATGGGCCTTGCGCATAAATCCACACAAATCCTGACTGACTTGAAATGGAAATGGGTGATGAGGACAAGAAGCAGGCTGGGCTGGCAGGAATGCTTAATTTCTTGCTACTTCTCTGCTAAAATCTTTTCTACAAAGTTCTATTTGAAATAGCATGGCAACTATTTAGACCAGGGGAGAATGAAAAATCTGACTCATGCTGTTTTACCTCTCCAAATTGGCCCACCTGAGACAGCTTTTTCCTTGAATCATACACCCATGTAACATAGAGAAAGGCCGTTATTTTTTAAAAGCACCTAATCTTTTTTAAGGATAGGTCTTTGCTCAAAATCTTTTGATTGTTAAACTTGTTCACTGCTGCAAATATATTCATCAAGTCATTTCATGTCATCACATGTTTTCTCCATTTTGAAATATCTTAGGTATACACTCTTTTTAAGACATGAAAATTGGAACTCAAACTTGCTAGATTAATTTAGAGCGGATGCTAGGACATCACAAAAAAAACAAAACCCTAAGGCTCCCACGTAACACTGCCACCCCTTCTTTCTAACACAATGAAAGCTGTGAATGTCGCTGTGGCATTGCTGCAAATTCTGTCTGACCCAGCACAGAGCAATGGAATAGGTCGAGAAGAAAAATATACAGCAATCAGATTGCATCTCAAACAGGATGAGAACAGGGAGTGATGCAGGACTGTTATTGTGTGTGGCAGCCCTTCATTGGCCACTCTTAACTTGTTTCAGACTGAGTACTGTTCTCCCTTAGCAGCAGTAGTGGGATTCATATAATTTAACAACTGGTTCTCTGACCTGATGACCGGCTAGGTGAGTGTGGCCATGGTAGGCATGGCCAGGGGCATAACAGGCAGCACTCAGTCTCCTCCACCCCCCTGGGAACAGCCACCCCTGCCCCCCACCCCCACCCCCATTTTGGGCCTAGTAGGCCTCCCTGCACTTACCTGGGAGCCAAAATAGGACACGTGGGGACTCCTGGAAGGGGCGGGGAGAGAAGGGGCCAGCCAGCAATGTAACTACCGATTCGTCCAAACCGGCCTGAACCAGGTGAATTCCACCACTGCTTAGCAGTAATGTGAAGTGATAGGACAACATCTATACAGTATTCATTTTTCTAAAGTGTTGAAATTGCCTCTCTGTTCTCTGCAATGAAAAGCAATCTTATTAAAGTCCCAGGAAGAAGAACTAAGACTTTCTTAACAAAACTCCTAGGGGGTGGTCTGAGATTAGTTTCTCTCCTCAGCCGTTTCTCAAAAAGCCCATTTCAGGATCAAGGAGAATTTATTGTAAAGTGCCATCACCCAGCACTTGAGAATACTGTTCAGAATGGTACAATATGTGAAGAAATTAGTGGAAGGGATATTAAAATTTCCATATTAATGAGAACATTTGCTGTTTAGCAGCAGGAATAAAAATGCTGAAACTATAGATATTAAGCAAAGAAAGCGTAACCTGACACTTTAAGTTTAGCATAAAATAATGTAAAATCATATGCAGTATTCAAATAGCATAAGAGTTCATAAAATGATCCATGTGTAGAATGTCAAAATCAAGGAATCAAGCTTGATTTCATGGCAGCACAACAAAAACAAAATCTAAAAAACAACAATACTAGAGCCTTATGCAATATCAGCCTAGTTCGTAAATTCAATAGAAAAGTGAAGTTTTATAATGAAGATCAACTAACATGTAGACATAGCATATATATTTTTTAAAATACTAGAGTATCCATAATTTATATTTGCATATGAATATAAATTATATTTATAAACCAACGATGAATCACAGTTCCCTAGGCGGTGTATAAATTTCTTGGCAATACAGGATAAAATAAAAAAGTAGCAACGTATTTCATATAATAATAAAAACCATAATAAATATAGCAATTAAAATCCCTATATCAAAACAATATTCTGTTTTCCCATAATACTTAGGATATGATACGCCAAACTATAAAATGGTGTCCTCAAATTCCTGGAAAAATAAAAATGTCCAAGGATCAATGTGAAGACTCTCAGCAAAAAAGAGATCCTACTACCCATGGCATCATATCCTTTTAATTGCTTCCAAAACAAAATACAGGAAATCCTCAACTTACAACATTTCATTTAGTGAACGTTCAAAGTTACAACGGCACTGAAAAAAGTGACTTATGATCATTTTTCACATTTATGACCATTGCAGCATCCCCATGGTCATGTGATTTACACTCGAAGGCTTGACAACTTGTTCATACTTGGGACGTTTGCAGTGTCCTAAGGTCATGTGATCCCCTTTTGTGACCTTCTGACAAGCAAAGTCAATGGGAAAGCCAGATTCACTTAACAACCATGTTACTAATTTAAGAACTGCAATGATTCATTTAACAAATATGGCAAGAAAATTCGTAAAATGGGGCAAAACAAAACACTTAAATTTCTCACTTAGCAACATGAATTCTGGGATCATTTGTGATCATAAGTCGAGGATTACCTGTTGGTCTTTTTCATTCGGCATTCACCAAAAAATAGTTGCCACCCCTGAAATTCAGTGGAAAATGGGTTTCTTTCAGAAGAAAGTGCTTTAAATACCTTTCAGTATTTTAAAAGCAAGTCAGAGTTCTGTGTTTATTTGTTTATGTCACTAAAGATTTAGAATGTTGGTGGAATGCAAGAACAGGTAGCCATAAAAACCAGCCATTGCTAGTTTATATACGGAAGCATAAGATCTGCTGTAGTTTGCCTAATTTCAAAATGATATTGGCAAATTAATCTCAAAATGATACTGGCAACTTTGGAGACCCCTGCCTGATGCTCAGTCTGTCCATCTCCTCATAGCATGGGATGTTTTCTATCATTATTTGGCTCATTTTTCCAAGCAGAAGGTGCACTTCTAAAAAAGTCTATGGTTGACTTAATCTGTAAAACCACATTTATTCCTTAAGAATGTCTGTGGGAACTTCTTAGGCTAGAGTCTACCATCTCTATTGTGCATCCTTCTCAGCCCAAACTCCAGAAAGACAACTTCAGAGTCGAGAAGGTCTCTGGAAAGTAATAGAAATGGTACCAGGGAAGCACTGCATGTTCTTAAGATGCCTCAGTACCTGGGTCATCATCACACTTGCTTCCTGTGGTAGAGAAAAATGTCTCAGGGGACCAGTGTTATGGGTTCAAACAGAGCCAAAATACTTGAGTAAGACACTGTGTGTGTGTGCGTGCACACGCGTGCATGCCTTCAGACTGCCTGGACTCCTGACAAGGTTTTCCAGAATTGGTTTGCCCTTGCCTTCTTCTTTCAAGGGCTGACAGAGAGACTAGCCCAAGGTCATCCATTGCCTAAGACCAAACTAGACCTCACAGTCTCCTAGTTTATACAATGGTGGGATGCTGCCGATTTAACAACCGGTTTGGTGATCGCGCAGTATCCACATGCATGCGTGGACCCGCGTCTAACATGCATGATGTGCATGTGCACAGTTTTACAAATACTAACCTTCTGTGTTACCACTTGGAAGTAACACAGCTGAGGTGCGGCAGAAAAGATTGCCACGCCAATCAGCTGAGAAGATAAAGGTAAGTAAAGCACAGGGGCGGGTGGGCAGGGCGATCTGATCATTGGAGAGAACTGGTTCGCTCCCAGCTGATCGGAGCTACTGGTTCGCCCGAACTGGTCTGAACCAGTAGAATCCCACCCCTGCGTTTATAGCCTGATGCCTTAACTAGTACAAGCTGGCTCTCTAAGACTAGTCTGTATGAAAAGAATGGTGAGGATGGACGCACTTGTGTGTACATGCCTATTGGCAAAAGAGGGAGCATTCAATTTTGGGAATCCACACCTGCAGTAGAAAGCAAATAATACAGTTCAGATGTGATTGACCACTGAGACAGGCAGGGAAAAAATGAGATGAGATTGGAATCAAATCTATATAATGTAAAATGGGGAGTGGGGAATCCATTAATGTAAGCTTCTAACCACACTGTACAATCTTTGTTTGTGAATATTTTTCTCCAGACTTCTTTC
Organism: Ahaetulla prasina; assembly: GCF_028640845.1. Lineage (NCBI taxonomy): Eukaryota > Metazoa > Chordata > Lepidosauria > Squamata > Colubridae > Ahaetulla > Ahaetulla prasina. The sequence continues at coordinate 133,144,932 of NC_080540.1, forward strand.
CTCTGTTTATGAAGGCAATTGCAAGACTTTGGTCAAAATGAAAACAGATATAAGTATTTCATAACCCAGAAATGGATTAGGGGCTCTTTGAGTTCTTCTTCAAGTAGGAAATCAAAACATGTGAATCAGAAAACAGGCTATTTCATGATTACAAATGATAATGTTTTATTCATTTTAACTTTTTGTAGTACCTTTACAAATACAAGATGCAAAAACTTTTTCTTCAGTTCCATTCAAGGTATAGATATGTGGTTTGCAGAACATTCAAAAAAATTAGAAATGAAAAAAGAAACTGATTGAAAGTTATGTGGGAAAGGATTACACTTGTTTGTCATTTGTTAGCCTAATACAGTATAATGTATTAGGCTAACAAATAAAGAGACAGGGGACCCAGAACCCTCACACTAATATCACATGGGCACCTAACCCTAATTTCACAGATGTTCTGCCAGACATGAAGCCTGACTTCTGACCAAAACAGAGCCACCTCTGGTTTGACACTTAGCATCTATGAAAAAATTGACTTTCAGGACTGAATGTAGTGATCTCTGTTTATTAATATGCAATTCTCTAAAGTGCTATGTGGTTACGTTATTCTTATTACGTTAATAAGATTAACATGAGATTTCAAGTTGGAAAAGAACGTTGTGTTTAAGTAAACTTGACCTTTGCAAAAGTTATTTGTTTCAGTAATCCTGCATAATAGGGCAGATATTCTGGGAAACAGTCCAGGACAAATGAGGTTCTTTCTGTGGGAGATGGTCCAGATAAAATGAATTAATTTTTGTAATTGCTTTTTTTTCGCAAAAAACATCGTGTTGGATCCTGTAGGGAAAAGTATTATAAGGTTCCATGCGCTGCAAACGTTTCAATCCTAGATCTGGAAATAAGAAGTTAGCCAGAGAATGTAGTAGAAGCATCCACAGGAAACCTGTATTCACCCTGCGTGTCCACCTTTTCTCTGTAAACCAGAAACTGAACAAGAGAATATGAGATTGCCCCACATCATACCTCTTTCTCTAATAGATTACTTATTGGAGGTGGCAAGGTGATTTCACCTGCAACCTAAAGAACTTAGCAGATCATGTGACTGTTTTGAACTTTTTCATGAACGCAGAAAAGCCAGAGGCATAATTCAATTGGGAATTTAGAGAAAACTGCACTGCTCTGTTTTAGAAAAGTCCTGGTTTGGAAGAATATGGAATATTTGAAAATGAAACTGATCTGTGGAGGAAAAGCTCCGATTTGGAATAAATGTCAGAAAAGGAAGGATTTGTTTCTCTGCAACAAACCACCACATCTGTGCCTTGTTGGCAATGGCAACAAATCTCTGCTGCCCGTTTTCTGAGAGACAGGGTTTTCTGGGGAACTCCCATCACTCCTCATCCCACTTTTGTGAGGCTGCCATCTACACTGTGCCAGGTGGTTAACTGGCATAATTGTATATCTGGCCATCCTCTGGGTTCATTTTCTGTGTTTGAACTCTGTCTGATTCCAGATAGCGTTACAGACTCAAATATATTAAAATATATTTTAATCAAGATATGGTCAGCACAATTATATTTGTTTTTCCCTTTGTGAGAATGTGTTAGCAGAAATAAAGTTTAGAATGTTGTGATGGTTCCCTCCTAATGTCACATCACTGTTGATTAAAATGTGATTTTTTTCCCCCTCTTATCAAAACCAAGATTCTAAGAGAGAGAGAGAATGTATTACTAGATTATAGTCTTGAATTCCCAGAGTAGAATTACTTCTTTTCATATACATTCAAAACCAAAGCAAAACCCTAATCTGAAAGGTCTTCCCATCCCTTCCAAGGAAATGCACAGGAAGTACGGGTAGTCCTCAACTTATGACCACAACTGAGCCCAAAATTTCTGTTGTTAAGTGCATGTTGACCCATTTTACGACCTTTCTTGCCACCGTTGTTAAGTGAATCACTGAAGTTGTTAAGTTAGTAACATGGGTATTAAGTGAATCTGGCTCCCCCATTGACTTTTCTTGTCAGAAGATCGAAAAAAGTGAATCACATGGTGCCTGGACATTGCAACCCGGTGTTGCAACCATTGCAACCCAGTGTTGACGGGGGGGCAGAGGTCTGCCCCGAGGCACCTCACTTGTGGGGTGCCTCAGGGGTCGATTCTCTCGCCCCTCTTGTTCAACATCTACATGAAGCCGCTGGGTGAGATCATCAGTGGTTTCGGTGTGAGGTACCAGCTGTACGCTGATGACACCCAGCTGTACTTTTCCACACCGGACCACCCCAGCGAAGCTATCGAGGTGCTGTCCCGGTGTCTGGAAGCCGTACGGGTCTGGATGGGGAGAAACAGGCTCAAGCTCAATCCCTCCAAGACGGAGTGGCTGTGGATGCCGGCATCCCGGTACAGTCAGCTGCAGCCTCGGCTGACTGTTGGGGACGAGTCATTGGCCCCAATGGAGAGGGTACGCAACTTGGGCGTTCTCCTGGATGGACGGCTGTCTTTCGAAGATCATCTGACGGCCGTCTCCAGGAGAGCTTTTTACCAGGTTTGCCTGGTCCGCCAGTTGCGCCCCTTTCTAGACCGGGATGCCTTATGCACGGTCACTCATGCTCTCGTGACATCTCGTCTGGACTACTGCAATGCTCTCTACATGGGGCTCCCCTTGAGGAGCACCCGGAGACTCCAGGTAGTTCAGAATGCGGCTGCGTGGGTGATAGAGGGAGCCCCTCGTGGCGCCCATGTAACACCTCTCCTGCGCAGACTGCACTGGCTACCTGTGGTTTTCCGGGTGCGCTTCAAGGTTTTGGTAATGATCTTTAAAGCGCTCCATGGCATAGGGCCGGGTTACTTAAGGGACCGTCTGCTGCCACCGAATGCCTCCCACCGACCCGTGCGCTCCCACAGGGAGGGACTCCTCAGGGTGCCGTCAGCTAGGCAGTGCCGACTGGCGACGCCCAGGGGAAGGGCCTTTTCTGTGGGGGCTCCCACCCTCTGGAACGAGCTTCCCCCAGGACTTCGTCAACTTCCTGACCTTCGGACCTTCCGCCGCGAGCTTAAGACACATCTATTTATTTGCGCAGGACTGGACTAGATTTTTAAATTTTAATTGTTTAAATTTTAGATTTGGTTTTAACTTGGGGTTTTATTATTTATGTCTATTTTAACTATTCGGCCTATTTAATAAGTTTTTTAGATTAATGTTTTACTGTGTATATTTATGTTGCTTTTAGATGGCTGTACACCGCCCTGAGTCCCTAGGGAGATAGGGCGGTATAAAAATATGAATAAATAAATAAATAAATAAATAAATACAAACCAATTGTCAAGCATCTGAATTTTGATTGTGTGACTATGGGGATGCTGCAAAGATCATGTCACTTTTTTCAGTGCCGTCGTAACTTTGAATGGTCACTAAAGGAACTGTTGTAAGTCGAAGACTACCGGGGTATGCCAGGAATGAATAACAAGCACACCACATACGTGAAGTAGCTGAAGAGATGAGATCTCTAGTCAGTTGTGGGTGTGTTCGCTTTAGACCAGGGGTCTCCAACCTTGGCAACTTTAAGACTTGTAGATTTAAACTCCCAGAATTCCCCAGCCAGCATGCTCTAAATCAGGGATCAATGAAGCTGGCTGAGGAATTCTGGGGCTTGAAGTCCACAAGTCTTAAAGTTGCCAGGATTGGAAATCCCTGCTTTAGACCATTTCTTAGCAGCTTCTTATTCCAGAATTTCCAGATTTTCTAGAATCTGAAGCCTGCCTGTGTAGTTCCTTTACTGCTGATACAACCAGCCATCACTGCTCTTGTCTTGAATTAGCCATTTCAGTAAGTCCCCAGATAGAGACTTACTGATTAAGTCTCTTCATCTATGGCATAGTAGGTCACATGTATGGCTTCATGACTTACTGACTTACTTACTCTTCACTACTTTAGAAGATTCGCTACTTTAGAGGGAATCTGAATGTGTTTTAATTAGAAATGAAAATAAAGAACAGAATCGATTAGATGCAAGCTCTCAGATTTCCTATCCTTTCCTCAGGGTCAACCACGTCAGTGCAGTCTCAGCCTGCAAGCACTGATGCTGCTCTGCGCATTGCAAGAAATCGATTCCACCGTCTCAAGCCCCAATACAATCTTGGCTGGGAAAGCAAACCCAATGTTGCTCCACCTATGCATTCTCCATGTGCAGAACGCTTACTTCGCCGACAGGTAAGCTGGGCTAGCGAGGTGGTCCTCTCCTCTCACTGGTTTTCACTCAACACGCAAGCTAGTGGGCCGTAGGCTTTATCTGATGTAGTTGCAAAATTATATAAGAAGCAGAAAAAAATAGAAAGGTTGAAATAATGGGTCCAGGCTCCATTCTCTCTGATGAGTAGGACATATATCTACCAGGTCCATAGCAGTAGCTTTGTTGGCCAATGTGGGCTATGCAAGTCATCCATATGGCTTCATGAAGAAAGCATTAATATCTGATCATTTATCCTGATCCAGTCCTTGTTCTTGAGTCTTGCTGGCAGATTACACCCAAATTTACTCAAATGCTGCTTCAATCTGCTGACTATATAGTTCCCTCTCTTGAGCCCCCTATAGGCCACCCACCTGCATAACTGTGTCAATTTATCACAATATTATTTTTAAGAGATGTACCATATTTCTTCCATGTGTATTCACTATTCTTTAACATTTCAGCTTGACAGTGGAACACTCTTGAAAAATTTACAATTTTTATCTGTTGTTGTTGTTTTTTAAAATTTGCCCAAAAGTTGAAACCCAGCTCTTTTGCATTTAGGATTGAAAAATTGTAATCTTAAATGCAAATGAGCACTCTTCCTTTCCTTCAAATAGCATATTATACAAATTCAAGATTACTTTAGAGCTCACTTTATTTAAAACCATTATTTCCTTTTCCCTGCTAAGTAAATAAAATGCAACTTTTTTTCCAAGGCAAACTGTTTACATTTAACATGGAGCATTAAAATGGCAAGCTAAATTCCAAAGTCTATTAGACCAATGCTGAGCTAGTCCAGGGGTACATTAACAGACAATCAAATTGATTTCATGGCTCTAGCTCCTGAATGTGCTTCTTGTTGTTAAAAAGCTAGCAGTCCAAACCTTTTTAATCAGCGCCCCAAAGATGAGAAGTTCATTAGCTGCCCACTTGGCCATTATAGTTAGCAGCCAAGGATTTAATGTTACTAAGCATCAAACCTTTGTTCCATATAAGGCTAATTTTCACAACGTATTTCAAGGCAGAACTGACCAAGAATTGATGCTGCAAAGGGTATAACATCTTGTGTTTTAGTTCTTCTGAATTCCTAAACTAGGAAGGCCATCCAACAGCCATGCAAAATCCACTCTCATTTCCCATTCATTGAGAAAAGTTGCAGCTTGTCCCTGGTACACAATGTAGTGTTGGGACAATCCCGCCCCCATTTTTCCAAATTTATTTCTCTCGCCTCTTAGCAGTACACAAACAAGGAGTGTGGGAGGTTTTCTATAGTCAATCATTTATTCCAGGATCACTATCAAGAGAAAGATAGTAAAATAAATTGATAACTACTTTTAGCATTGAGATTATAATCAAAATTATTTTGTTTTGTGGCAAGTTGACTACACTGAAGGTACTTTTAAGGAAACCAGAGGTACTGCTATTTTACTGCCTAGAAATATTATACATCTTCTTGGCCCTGATCCTTTTCTTCCCACTTATCACATACTCTTCCCCCTCCAAGGGAATTAAGCTCTGAAGGAGAAGGGTGTTTTGAGAGAGGTTCAATTGAGTGATTATTCCTTATCTTAATACCAGATCTGTTGGGTGCTTTTCCAAAAGTGATTGATTAAGCTATTGAATTAATTGCTCTGGGGATTTTGAAAGGCTAAAAATCCCCAGAGCAATTAGTCTGTTTCCCCAAAGTAACGCCACACTTGCAAAATATATCAACAATGAGAAGCTAGATTGAGAAGCCTCCTTAAGAATTGATTATTTCAGTCAATCATACCTTATTTTATACATATACACATACATACATACCCTATATCAGAGTGGAAGAGCTGCAAGGGCAGTGATATAATGATATGCCTGGAGCATGGGTGTACCAATTTATTAGGTTTTTTATACACTATATGTAAATGTGTGTGTGTGTGTGTGTGTGTGTGTATACACACACACACATATACAGCTCCTGCCCACCTAGCAGTTTGTTGTTATTGTTGTTAGTTGCGAAGACGTGTCCGACCCATTGCGACCCCATGGACAACATTCCTCCAGGCCTTCCTGTCTTCTACCATCCTCTGGAATCCATTTAAGCTTACGCCTACTGCTTCAGTGTATCCAGCCACCTCGTTCTCTGTCATCCCCTTCTTTTGCTATCAATCATTCCCAGCATTAGGCTCTTCTCCAGTGAGTCTAGCAGTTTGAAAGCATGCAAATGCGAGTAGATAAATAGGTACCACTTTGGTAGGAAGGTAACAGTGTTCCGTGTGCCTCAGCATATAGTCATGCTGGCCACATGACCATTGAAAATATCTTCGCACAATGCTGGTTCCCTCAGTTAAGAAATGGAGATGAGCACTGCCCCATAGAGTCAGACTCAACTGGACAAGGAAAACCTTTACCTTTACATATATATAAAGAAACACAAAAATGCATGCTACTCAAAACAGCTCTTTTACTTCTGAATTTTGGTGAAGCAATTCTGAGAACTCTGGAACTACAAAAATGACTATGAGATGGCTGCTGGCAGTCCAGAATTGGCATATCTCTGATATAGGGAGAACCTGTTGTGTCTTGCCCGCTCTCACCGCAGCCGGGGTCTTCTTATCTGCTTCCGAACGCTGAGGAATGTCCTAGTATGCCTCCCGGCCCCAGCCCTGCCTCCATGCCCAGACAGGCTGAGGAGGAGGGGGCACCTCCCGGCCCCAGCCCTGGCTCCATGCCCAGACAGGCTGCGGAGGAGGGAACACCTCCCGGCCCCAGCCCTGGCTCCATGCCCAGGCAAACGGAGCAACTAGACCCCTCCCCCTCCCCCACAGCATGTGAGCCTGAGGGAGGTCTATTACCAACAGCTGCCGACTGGAGTGACCCTCACTTCAGAAGAATTGATAGGCGGCGGCGTCAGAAGGAAGGGAGGGGCAGGCCTGGATAAGTGCTGAGTCATGGAGCCACACCCCATGGCCTATATAAAGGATCTGCTTTCTGGCAGTCTCTGAGTCAGGCAAAGTCGAACTTATCTTGCTGAAGTCACTTTCTGGTCTGCTGCCTGCCTTGAGGACTTTGCTAGGACTTTGGCAGAGCTGCAGAGGCACACCTGATTCGGATTTCCCTGACCCGGCCGTCAGCGGAGGAGTGGGACACAACAGAACCAGGTTTAGGGGTCATACCCAGTGGTGGGATTCAGCCAGTTCACACCTCTTCAGGAGAACCAGTTGTTAACTTTCTGAGCAGTTTGGCAAACTGGTTGTTGGAAAAAATCATTAGTGCAGAGAACCGGTTGTTAAATTACTTGAATCCCACCACTGGTCATACCCCATAAACAGGAGCCTCCCTCTGTCATTTTGGCCAGTTCATTTCTTCTATGCATCATTATTTTAAACCAGGGGAGGGCACTCTTGCCCTCAGCATGGTGGAAGCATATGATTGAGACCTGAGGGAGAAAGTTAATTTTATTTATTCCTATCGTTCATGAATAATATTTACTATGAATTCATTTCATGTCTGCTGGGTTTTTTTCCCCTAGTCTAACTGATTTTTTTTTCAAACCCAAGTTTTAAATACAGACCCTAACAGATCATATAAATTTAAATGCAATTCTCAAGATAGAAAACGTGATTGCAAACAATAAAGGTATATTCATGCCAAAGACAAACATCCACCAATACTTTCATTTAAATATACATGTAGCCAAGCAACAGGCCTTTGAAATTATGGTGAATCTTGATCCTGAAATGAGTCTTCTCAATATGTCTCTTGACTATTTAAATTTAATTACTGATTTTAGTACTTCTGTTATTTGGCTAGCCTTTTTCTGTAAATATCTTATTGTTTCACTTACTTCAAAGTATTCCAATTAGGATAATTATACATGAAATATTGGTGATACAATAAAATTATATTTCACTTTTTTACTCTGTGTAATATTTATTGCTCTGTTTTCTTCTCCTTATTCTTTCTCTTCTTTCCTTCTCACTTCTTTGTTTCTTGTTATTTTTTGTTGAGCTGAATTTCATTTACCAGTACTTTCACATTGGCTCATTCAATCTTGGTGTACTAAGAGATTGTCTGTCACTTCTTGCTTCTTTTTTTATTTACATTTATATCCCGCCCTTCTCCGAAGACTCAGGGCGGCTTACATTGTGTAAGGCAATAGTCTCATTCTATTTGTATATTTATATACAAAGTCAACTTATTGCCCCCCCAACAATCTGGGTCCTCATTTTACCTACCTTATAAAGGATGGAAGGCTGAGTCAACCTTGGGCCTGGTGGGGCTTGAACCTGCAGTAATTGCAGGCAGCTGTGTTTAATAACAGGCTTCTTACAGCCTGAGCCACACCGCGGCCCTTTGAGTTCTTGTAAGCTCCTCCTTGTGTCATCTAACTTCCTTCTCTTCTGTGGACCTTTTTTTATTGTCTTTGATCTATTCAAACATCTTCGGATTGTGTATCTAAGGTTTAGTTTCAATATTAACTCTTTCAATGAACTGTCTGATTTTACATCATGTAGTGCAGTGTTGGCAAACCTTTACAGCACTGAGTGCCAAAATGGGACCGCATGTGTGTGTATGTATGCGCATGCACACATGCTGGAAACCAGAAAACTAGATATTCCATTTTCCAGCACATGCATGTGTGCTGGCCGCCTGCTCTTATGGTTTCTAACGTGCATGCGCACACGAAGACCAGCTGTCTGGTGCGCCTGCACTGGCTCTGCCTAGCCTTTTGGGGGTGCTTATGCCTCCCTGCCCGTCCCCCTGGTCCCCATTGGGGTTACAGAATATCCCCACCAATGACCGCAGACCCGGACAGGAAGAAAAAATTGGGTGGGGAATGCTAGAAAGCTGGAGCCTCTTTCTGGCCTCAGAGGGAAGGGACATCGACGTTCCTGGAACTTGGCTTGGGGGGCCAGCAGGCAGGAGAGCTTCGCCCCAACTATGGCTGAGATGAAACACCATCCCAGCCCACTCCCAAGAACAAGCCAGCTACCCAGCCAACAAACCCTACCCTGTGCACCTGAGCTGGCCAGCTGCTCCGAACTGTGGATGTGCATCAGTGCAACAGGCTGGAGGAGTGAGGCCGCCCAAGAAGCCCACTCCGGCAGGGAGGGAGGGAAGCCCCAGTCCACCCGTCCTGGCTGGCAGCTCTGTTCCCTTTGGTCTTCCGGGTTCTGGTGCACTGGCCATCTGGTCTTCATGTGTGTGGGAGTGCCGGAAATCAAAAGAGCAGCCACCCACTGCCATGCATGTGCTTGGAAGATGATCTTCCAGTTTCCAACATGCGCATGCACACTGGCCAGCTGGTCTTCATGCATGCATGTGCACCAGAAACCGGAAGATCATCTTCCCGGCATGTACATATGCAGTGGCTGGCTGCTCTTTTGGTTTCTGGTGCTCCCGCTCGCGTGAAGACCAGCTGTCCGGCGCACCAGAACCCAGAAGAGCAATAGGTGGTGGCTCCACGTGCCTGGATAGATGGCTCTGTGTGCCACTTCCAGCACACGTGCCATAGATTCAACATCACGGATCTAGTGTTAAATGATTTGTTCTGTTTGTGGTCTAAGTTATTCTTGACAATATTCTCCAGCAACAAAATACATTGTTTTTCATTTAATCTTTCTAATGATTCAGCTATCACAGCCATATGTTTCCACTGAAGATCATAGTTTTGATAACGTTGTAAGTGTGATGTCTCTGCACTTTAACATTTTTGCCTAAAACTGTTGTGATCCCTTGCATAGAAAAGGTCTTTATCTCTTCACTGCAATTGTCATCCTTATGAATTTTTGAGACTAGAAAAGTACCATCTGTACCTACTACATTTTTTTCTCTGCATGTTTGCATTGGTTGTAATGTGTGTTGACATATTCTTATTTTTTTAAATATTGAACGGCAGACCAGGTTTTACACTCTCTTATTTCATCTTCAATAGGAGATTCCTTTATAACTTCCTCATTTGTTTTTTCTGCCATCAATTGTAATTCCAATTCATATGTCTTCTAGTCCACTATGTATGCATGCACACACCCTCATAAACACACACAAATATAATTGAAATTTTTAAGAAGTAAAGAAGAAAAGAAAATATACAAAGAAAGGTATAAAGAAGTGGCTTCCTATTTTCTTCACACCAGTTATAAGTACCAATTATGTTTTAATTTGTCTTTACAAAGTTACATCGTGACTTTCTTCTTTGTATAATCTCCCACTGCTTCTCAACTTAAGCAACTTTAACATTTGTGGACTTCAATTCCCAGAATTCCTCAGCCAAAATTCTGGGAATTAAAGTTCACAAATCTCAAAGTTGTCAAGATTGAGAATCACTGATCCTGTCGAATCATCAGAACCAGAGGTGGGTTTCAGCAGGTTCTGACTAGTTCTGGAGAACCAGTAGCGGAAATTTTGAGTAGTTCGGAAAACCGGTAGTAAAAATTCTGACTGGCCCCTCCCCCATCTATTCTCTGCCTCCCAAGTCCCAGCTGATCGGGAGGAAATGGGGATTTTGCAGTAACCTTCCCTGGAGTGGAGTGAGAATGGAGATTTTACAATATCTTCCCTGCCACGCCCACCAAGCCACACCCACAGAACTGGTAGTAAAAAAATTTGAAACCCACCACTGCTCAGCACTATAAATTGCAAGTTCCTTTTTTTTCCCCATGCAAAAAGTTTGTAAGGGATTTCCGGTCATCAATAAATTAGATATTGTCTTTAATCTAACAAGTCAGCTTAGTCGACAAGTTCTGTCATCTTCACTAACCATTCCTCCACTATAGACATTGGCAAGACTTTTCATCTTTGTACATACAATAATTGGCTGCAGTTATCATATATGAAAATGACGTTCCATGACTTTTTTTCTAGCTGTTTATCCATCAGTGCCAAGAAGAAATATTCTGATTTCAATTGAATATTCATTTTTAAAATCCTCTGATTCACTGTATGTATTTGAGCCTAAACGTTTTAGGTTTTTACAGTAACAACATCTGCCCAAAGTTACCCTGTGGTAAGATGGGTGGCCAATAAATTTAATAAATACATAAAGTATGATAAATTTATTTCCCAATTCTGAACTGGGCATATGTTCTATATTGCACTATAACTGTTGTTTACATATCAATTCTTCTTTGGGCAGGTGAGGTAGCCCAGTATATATATTGTTTTAAGGGCCATCCACAATTTATTTGTGTGTATATATAACCAATAAAATATAAGAATAAGTAACGAGGTGAGCTCCCATTACTTGTCCCAGCTTCTGCCAACCTAGCAGTTTGAAAGCACGTAAAAAATACAAGTAGAAAAATAGGGACCACCTTTGGTGGGAAGGTAACAGCCAGTGGTGGGATTCAGCCAGTTCGCACCACTTCGGGAGAACCGGTTGTTAACTTTCCGAGCAGTTTGGCAAACTGGATGTTGGAAGAAATCATTAGGGCAGAGAACCGGTTGTTAAATTACTTGAATCCCACCACTGGTAACAGCGTTCCGTGTGCCTTTGGCGTTTAGTCATGCCGGCCACATGACCACAGAGACGTCTTCAGACAGCGCTGGCTCTTTGGCTTTGAAATGGAGATGACCACTGTTCCCTAGAGTCAGGAATGACTAGCACATATGTGCGAGGGGAACCTTTACGTTTAACTTTTATATATAGACTGGAAACTCTGTGTATAATACAGGCAGCAAACAGAGATGTCTTTTTGGAATTCCCTTGCCTTTTCCATTACCTTCTGGATGTCAGCACCTCTGAATCCGTTTTAACATCAGGCAATCAATCACTCAATCAGAATAGAGCTAGAAGGGACCTTGGAGATCTTCTAGTTCAGGAGACCCCATACCATTTCAGGCAAGTGACTGTCCGGTCTCTTCTTAAAAACCTCCAATAATGAAACACCCACCGCTTCTGACGTTCTGACACATTTCTTCTTTTATAATTCCAGAAACTCCTGCCATTCAACTTCCCTTTCTTTTCTTGGGGCTGCCCTGGCAATTAGTGATGAATTCCTTGCTGAAAGTCAATCTGCTGATTTTCAAGAACAGAAAAGCCTTGCGCAGGGAGTTGTTCCCTGCCAGTGCACTGCAAAAGTGTTTTTCTTCTAATGAATACTGTGTCAGCCCAATGCGGGTATTCACACCTACTTCATCCTTCATCTTTAAAACTGCTGAAAATGTTAGGCAATAACCCAATCGCAGACATGCTGATTCCAAGTCCTTGTCCTGTCCTAGCTCCAAAATTGACAAAGGTCAAATTGGCCTGGTTTAGCACTATGGGAACTAGAAGCCCTGCAGACAGCCATCTCCCCTCTACAAGCAGTGGGAATCCCACCGCCTCGGTATCTTCCTTCAGGTCTAAAGACTCCCTTGTATTTCTTTTGCGTTTCTGGGGGAAGACAGGTTATTTCTAAATATAATTTGCAGTGGTAGAAACAAGAGCCTTCTAAGAATATTGACAAGTCTTCTGTGAATATACTGAAATTCACCTTTGTAGTAAATCTAATAAATGTTATTTACTCAGCAGTCTCCATGGACACATATAAGTGCCATTCCAACAAATAAAAATATTATGCAGCATTTTTAGTTTCATAACCCTGTAGCAATATGGTTTTATTTATCTGAAATCATTATCAAGCCAAAAATTGTTCTTCCCCTGTTAAGCAATACTAATAAACATGTAAAAGCTTTAATTAAAAACGTTGCTTTTTTTAAAAAAAAGAAATAAATGTAACAACAACCCCCTACCCTCATGAATTTATTTCTGTCTTCTTCCATGAACTGGGCCATGTTTGTATAAAAGCTTTCCTAGGCTTGATTTTGTGGCTTGAAAAATTTATATCTGGCCCGCGGAGCTGCCCTGGAAACAGTGGACCAGCCTGCAGTGCCTCTGCCAGTGAAAATGGAGCTCGGGAGGGCTGCGCGCAGCTGCCCCGGGCTCCATTTTGGGCTGTGATGGCCTCCTGCAGCCCTCTGCCAGTGAAAACAGAGCGTGGCCCTCCCGGGCTCCATTTTCACTGACAGAGGGCTGCAGGATGTTGAGCTGGCCATGCCCACTTCAGCCACGCCAACTCGGCCCCCGAGGTCAAACACAACCCTGATGCAGCCCTCAATGAAATTGAGTTTGACACCCCTGCTCTACTGTACTAGGCAAACCTATTGTATTACACTACACTGAGCACTGATTTACGTGTTTTATTCAGCATCAATGCTACTTAAGCTCCTGAATGCCTAAAAGAGGCATTTCCAAGAGTAAAACTCCTGCTTAGGTTCTGTTCATAATCAGTTGTCCCCTAAGGTCGTCTGCAGGCACTTCTTGGCTCTGAGCCAAATGCGCCATATAGACTATTCTGAAGGCAGTTCTATCATAGTTCTTGTGAGCATAAGGAAAAGGGAATTTAGGCTGAGCACATCTGAAAAAAGAGCAAGAGTTTCTAACTAATCCCAAAGCAGAATGCCATGAATTGGAGAGTGTACAACATGTGCAAAATAGATAATGTGACTGCAGGGCATTATGAGAGCAGCTGGTAAAGAAAGCTTGAAACCGGAGCTTGCTGGAGTTTTCAATCCATCACACACAAAGCTAAAATTCAGTTGTCATCTTTAATATCTTGCACCTTGCCTGTACTAATACTACTTCTGTGTGTTTCTCCCCATCTGATTCTTTGATACCTCCCGCACAGATGGCCATACGGAACGACTCTTCGGATACTCCTAGTTCAGAAAGCAGAGAGAACCTCCAGGCTGAGGTGAGTGAGCTCTCTGATTCCAATTTGTCAGCCCCGTCAACTGAGGACCTTTCTATCACTTTGACATCCTCGGAAGCAAGAGAGTCTGCCAGCTGGGCCCGATCCAGTGTTCACACTCAGCAACATTCCCGCAACCAATATAACATCTCCAAGCATGTTCCAGATTTGTGTGCCTGTACAGACTCTCTTCAGGAACTACCTGGGGATCCGATGGACCAAGAAGTATCAGAAATAAACAGCTGTTTTACTTCAGGAACTTGTTCAGCCATGAGTGCCTCATCAGTGGTCCAGCCCGAGACCCCTAAGAGAAATGTAGGCAACAGTGGCAACGTCCCTTTGAAGGACCTGAAGAAATGCTACAGTGTAGATACACAAGGTCTTCTTAAAAAACCCTCCTCGTGGTTAGACGATCAAAGGAGACATTCCATAGAAATTTGTTCCATGGAAAACAGCCCCCAGCATCATTCCACATCTAGTTCTTCTGGCTTCATCAGTCAGGTCTTCAGTGAAATGGAAGGCTTGCAAGGGACACGGCCAAAGAAAAAAATGAGCCCCCCCTGTATATCCATAGACCCTCCTGAGGAACAGAGGTTGCTACTAAGGAGGTCTTGCACCGCGTCCCCTTCCAGTGCAGATGTTTGCTTGAGAAGACGCGCACCATCTTGGGACTCCAAGGACTCCGTGGATGCAGGGGACCCCACCCTCCCCGACAGTCTGTCAATAACTCCAACTCCAAAGAAAGACTTGTTGACGCTCCCTAGTTTTTCCTTTGATCAACCAGATGTCGACCCTTGAAATGGTTTCTTTTCTGTTACTGGTGCCAAAAGGTTTTTTTTTCCCCCTCCCTCGTGTAATAAATTAAACCTCTCTATTCTAAAATGGCACTGATTTTTTTAAAAATCCAAAGTTTAAAAAAGAGCTAGCTGGTAGAAGAATGGTTAAGCTATATCACGCTTACTTAAGCATAAGTTCTGCTTGGGTAAAAGCAATACATTGTTCAGAGTCTATATGTATAGTCTATTTTATTAAATTAATTGAACCTAGTATTGCAGTATGTAGTACATTTTGTGGCTTAAAAACCTGGTTTATTTTCTCTTGTTTTATGTACCTCAGAATATTCCTGAGACTATGTTGGCATTTTTTTTAAAAAAAATGAATATTTTGACCTTTAAAATTACATATTTAACCCTCCCTCTTTTTTTCTTTATTCCTTCTTTTATTTTCTTTTGCAAAGCACAAGATGTAGCCATTAGTGCATTACAAAGAACATGTGCCCCATAATAGACCATAAATAAGAATTGTTGGAATTATAATGCATTTCAAGTACTGAACCATCCACTATTTTCTGCAGAGATTAGCCATATCTATTCCCAAATTGGATTTCATTACAGTGCAAAGCAAAAGGAAATACAGAAATTAAACAATGAACAGACAGATTTGCAAAAATGTCCATTACGTTGAGAATTCAACTGCCTTCCAGTAATATGAATACATATATTTTGTCATGGCTTTCCATAACAATCTCCAAAATCATATGGAGCGGGAATACTTAGGATGAGAAACATTCTCTGGTCCCACTGCCCAACACTGATAGGTTGGAATAGAAGGAAAAAACTGATACTCCAGCTATTGCCTACCCCTAAAAGTCTTATTTCACTCTTTCTTTCGGTGGAAGAAGCTAACCTGAAAGTCAAGGGCAGCTGCTTGCAAATCCATCTCAACTGGAACACGTCACGCCCATTTATCCAAGTAGAATGGACACTTCCTTAGTTATGAGTAACTTCAGTCCTTAACTATCATATTTGTTTATCTTTAAGAAGTGCAACAATTGCTGTATGGAAAAGGCTGTGCTCCCCTGAAACTCAGTCTCCATAATGGCAGATATTCAGTGTCTAACAACAGGAATACATCCTTTGACTTGGGACACGTAGTATAAATGTGTACATTCTGTTTATTTCAATGGCACCCGCTGCTAGGAAAGGGATAGAAGATTGGAGACATACACCTGAAATGAGTGAATCGTATGGATGGAAATCAAATTTGCCACAGATACAGCAGGTGAAGTTTCCTACTATTTATTCACATCCCTACAGATATGAGATATGCTAACCATGTCGGGCTACTGTTACAGGCACAATATGGACCAGTGAAAGGGGATGTGTATCCTGATCAATGTGTAGTTCAACTGCTCTATTTCCCACTAGAGAGACTGAGAATATTGTTGTCATTCAGTGTGTCCTGTTAGAGCATCACAAAGGAGTCCTCTAAGGTGAATACTGAGGATTTTTCAAAATAGCATCACATTCTGCAGGAGGAGAATTATGTGAAGGCACTTTAAGTTACATTAACTTCTAATCAATCAAATGTAGAGGCAGCCCAGAGTGATTTCATTAATTGGCAATTTAATGATCAGATATCTAGAATGATTACTTCTTCTCCTCTTCCTCCTCATTACCATTTTCATCATCAAACAAATTGTAAAAATTAAATGAGGCTTTTTTCCCCCCATATAGGGGGCATCGTATAGCCAAATCAGACTGGCAGTTACAAAATTAAATGCATTTTTTTACTTAAATTGATGCTGATTTGCAATATTGCAATCCCCTCACACACACTTTTTCTACTAACCTTGCTTACGAGAGAGACACCCCAATTGTATTTTGATATTCAAATAATTCTCAAAGAAAAATCCTACAAAGGTTCTGTTCTTTCTTTTTCCCACTTAAGTCAAGATCTTTTATTTAGCAGATTATAGTCCTGGAGACTAGAGAGCCTCTAATGATGCTGACTTATTAATTCACATGCCATTTCTTCCATGCAAGTTAATTCCAGTTGGCATTAACCTCACTCGGCTTTAACCAGTAACCATGCCAATTTCTAGATGTCTTTTCTCCATTATAGTAGAGTGCCAGGACTCAATTTTCAGTGCCAGAGCTTAACCTTGAAATAGAAGAACAAATAAATTAAAAATGCCCCAAGCATTTCTTTTTTTCTAATTCTAAATAAGTAGCAGAAATTCCCCATTGGGGTAAGGCTTTTTAAGTCAAAAGCCTTTTTTCTAGAATGCTATGATCCACAGAATTATTTTCCAAGAAATTAAGCATTGGGAATAACCATCTGATTTCCACAGATGCGACCATGGAAACATCAGATCTTGCACAATAATAGTATGGTGTTTTGCATTAGGTTCTTTTACAGCATTTTTGTTTGTTTGTTTCTGCCCTACATACAAAAGATGATCCCCAAATGCTGCTCTTCTATTTATAAAAGTAGTCCTTGACTTACGATCAATTGTTTAATGATAGTTCGAAATTATGACAGCGCTGAAAATATGACTTACTATTGGTCTTTGCAGTTATGATCACTGCAGTGCCCCCACAAAATTTGGACATTTGGCAACTGGCATGCATTTGTGACAGTTGCAGCACTCCAGGGGTCACGTGATCCTGCATCTGAAATCTCCCCAGGGGGCTTCCAACAAGCAAAATCAAGGGGGGGGGGAGCTGGAGTTGCTTAATGTCCAGAGCAAAAAGTCTGTAAAAAATCTGGTGCAACTCACTTATTACTCCCTTGCTTAGCATTGAATTCTGGTCCCAAATTGGTCAAAAGTAGAGGACCATCTGTATACCTTTTATCAGATAATTTGAGACAGACTCATTTCTTCAAACCTTCTCAAAAGCTTTCTCAACTGAGTTACAAGCATACTTGGGCTTCACCTATTAGAAATTAACCCTTTCACTAGAAAAGAAACTCCTACTAGAAGATCCAGTTAGAATACTCTGAACATCTTACAGTCTCCAGCTCCCTCTTGCACTCACCTAACTTGGCAAATATAAAATGAAGCAGAAAGTCAGTTTTTGCACATACCTTTGATTTCTTGTGTCCAAGAAAAGGCATGATTCTTCAGATAAATCAGTATTGTGCATATCCAAGGATCCTCAGATTTGTGCTGGCACAATTTGGGGAGCCT
Source organism: Ahaetulla prasina (assembly GCF_028640845.1). Lineage (NCBI taxonomy): Eukaryota > Metazoa > Chordata > Lepidosauria > Squamata > Colubridae > Ahaetulla > Ahaetulla prasina. Next base: position 133,162,825 of record NC_080540.1, read on the forward strand.
TTTCAGAGTCCAAATGTGAATTTGTCAGTATTGATGTGACCAAATTGCTCTTTTCTATGGATCACATTGTCCCTTTATTCATTCTTAAAAATAATAATAGGATAAAATGAGCTTGCTTTTCAAGCCACATGAATATTTTTGCTAACATAATTGATTTCAGCTTAATCTCTCTGTTAAATGTATTTACCATTGCAGTCTTAATAAATGCTTTAAACCCAGAATATCTTTAATAAATATTCTAGGTCATGCGCTCATATAGGCCACATTTTGGTAAATATAGAAACTAAACCAAACATAAATATTGAAAACAATCGCTAATCATATTTTAAAACCCAGTTTGAATATGAGGATATAATCTTAAATACTGAAATGTGTATCTTTATGATTATAAAATCAACTCACATTGGACATTCCTAAAAACACACTCCAAATGAATTTTGACAACTAATAATTGTTTAAATCACTCTGAAGTACAGGGGTATTGTTTGTCAAAGTCTTCAGAATGCTCCATACCAATAGACTCTTATATAGTGCCACCTTTCATGTGGAAAATTATAAACATAAAATTTATAACTGTCATTATTCCAATCCATTGAGTAGAAAATGAAATCTAACCAGGTCACCAACTTAAATTAGACTACCCTTCCTGAACCTATTAATCATTTTAATATATAGGCAATTAGTGCAATTCTTACAAATTAGTTCATTGTGATCTTCTCATGTAAAATGTAGGAAAAAGCACAATATGATGACCTAAATGATTTCAGTCCTTTGTTTTTAATTACTTGGTTTCTCTACGTCGAAGTCAGCTGCAGATAATCAACCTTATGTATAGTGAAAGAATTGTGTCCCTTGTTTTGTCACTCTCCCTCATGTAACCATGCTCCTCTGAACATCTGCCCATTCATCCATCATGTTTATCTCCAAGGTCTGTATACCTACAGCATCCAGTATGGCTTTCCCAAAATGGAACTCAGATTAATTTGACATGCGAAGACAATAAAGTTAACGAGACAGAGTAATGCAGAAGCATCAGAATTAGGCAATATGATCCTGTGGGACAACTCTTCATGGTCAACTCACCATGGACAACTTACCACAAGAAAATTCGATGCAAAATACAACACAAATATACAAAAGTTAAATTAATTTCAAGAGAAGTTTGACCAATGATAATAAAATAAAGTCAATCCAGAAATACAAAAGTTACAATAATTTTGATGAAAACATGGTCACCAGTAATAAAAGTAACTGAGTGAAACAATTAATATAGCATTCAATTGTCCCATAATGAGTTGGCCATGGTGAATTGGCTGGGGTGAGTTGTCCTAGACCCCTCTTCCGGACCTTTTGCATAGTCAGAAATATCTGAATCAGCTCTTCTGCTAACATCCTAATTTGCTAAGGCAACCTGCGGTATCTACACTGGTTAAAATGTGCACTAGTTGTCTAGTAATATGAAATCAATTTCTGGGTAAGGTAAAGTACAATATATTAGGAAGAAACTAAAATGCAAAATGTAGCCTGCTTTGAAATGAGAGGAACTATCACAATTCAAATTAAAAAGGATTAAAATTAGTATATTTTCGGTGCTTGGGAAGCATTGCTGGAATGTTAATAAAACTAAGGAGTTGCTTCATGGAATTATATTCAATAAAGACCAATCAATACATAACTTACTGTAAGCTAATGCATTCAGGAAAATAAAGCATGCATACTTTGTGATACAAATATTTTCTACTTGCCCTTTTGAAAAATCTAATTGAAGTACTACCGTGTGTGCAATAATCTTCATGGAATTTTAAATAACTTTGGGTTGGGCCTTTTTTAAATAACATTAGACTTTTTTATAAAAAGCAAAACAATGGTTCTGAAGAGATGTACACCGATTCTGTAGAAGGGTTCTGTTCATAGTTTTTATATTATTATTTTTTGTAGAAATCGCTAGAGCAGTGTCTATTCCTGCCAAGCATCTTAGTAATAGAAGTGAACTGAGGTCTTGCCTTTTCATATGAAGACTTAGGAGAAAGATTGGTTCTATGTTAAGGTTTTGATTTGGGTTTTTTCCTGCTTTCCCAAACATAAATTAAAATGTTGCCCAGTTCTAAACACATTTTGAAGAGGTGGGACAGATGAGTAGTTGCTCACAGATGCAATCCTTAAGTCCCTTGCCCTTGGTCAGTTGTCTCTCTCTTTATGGAAGAGATTTTTCTGAAGGAAAATGGCTGAGGCCAGGCTGGGGGAGAAAAAAAAATTGGCCAGTACCTCTAGTCAAAAGGGTCTTGCATCCATGGCACGAATGGAATTCTGGAATTAATATAGCTGTGTATTAGTCTGTCTTTGATCATGATAAGCCGTACTATAAACTTCAGTTTGTCAATGTGATTTAAAAAGTAAGCTACAAACTTAACATACACTTTCTATGATTCGAGTGAGATGTCTGTTCTATGTTGTATAGCTTAAAATAGTTGATCCCAGCTGCATTGTGTAGCTTTATGCACATATTTAGTACATATATGCTAAATTAAGAACGAGGACGACATGTAGGAAAAGGGCTCTACAGATGAGACTGGTTTAAGGTCTGATCTCTGCTAATATTAATAAATTAGTATATTGGAAAGCTTGATTACAGGGGGAAAAACATCTGAATAAGTAATCTTGAAAGAGATGTTACAGCTTTTATTATTGTTATTGAAAGGAATATTTTGTTATGCTAACAGCTTTGGTAATAGGCTAATTTATGAATGTTTAAGACACTGACTTTTGGATTTAAAAGTCCATTTTTAATCAAATAAAAAACTTAAATAAATCAACATCCCTACTGAGATGTAATGTATGCTACAAATAAGTAGGCTAACTCAATGTTGTAATCATTATAGAAGAAAAAAAACCTTACATGATTTGATCATCATTTACAGGAAAATGATATATATTTTGTTCATTAAGACTTTGGTGCATCTGAGTGTGTTTAGAACTGGATTTCTCTCTAGCTCTCTCTAATGCTGCAGCTCTACATTATTTTTAAAAATGTATTAATCGAAAAGTTTATTTCTGATCCTAATCCCCCATGGCAAGTTCTATCCAGTTTGTTTCAAAGCACACCAGCACTTTAATACTATGGACTTAGTGTCTGCTGGTAAGAAGAGACGATTCTGTTTTTGCCAGGTTATAGTAATTTATGAGGGTAAAGATTTGCTACCACATCAAAGGGGGGGGGGGAAAAGACAATGTAAATTCCATATTTGCAAACATTGCACATAGTATTTCTATAACTTTTAGAGAGATTACAGGTTATTTAAACTGTAGATAATTTGGAAGAAGAACAATAAATACTTTTTTTGGCTTCTGTAGAATGTATTCAATTGAAAAAAAAATAAGTTTTATGGGCTAACAATGCCCCCTTCTTTCCTTCTGTGCCCCCTGACTATAATAACCCATGTAGAATCTTTCACAAAAATTACTAGAGTAACCACAGTACCAATGTCCATAAACAATCCAGTAACTGTTTTAGAACTTTGTATTTAATAATCAACTTATTGTTATATCATATCAGGTATAGAGATTGAAAACTGGGTATCTGGTCAGGGCAACAAAAGGTGAAATGAATGGGGAGTAATGGATTAAAATGTCTTTTTTTTTAATGAGTGTAAAACTTTACAAATGACAAAGACAAATGTGTACTATTAAACGATTTTGAAAGTAAAAGATATGCAGCTTCATTATTTTATTCCTAACATCTCTATCTATTTAACTATATATCTAACAGAACAGATATCCTAAACATTAGTTTATTTATTAAAGGTTTCCTTAACGCATTGGGAATATAATTCGGCAAAATTTCCAACCTCTATTAGCTATAGTTGGTATAAATTCCAATTCCTAAATATTTGATTTGATTTATATCATTCTACAAATTATAAGTAATGTGTGGGAACATAGGCATTCACTTCACAAAACTTCAGCTCAGAAAGATTTGTATACAACTCAAAAGAAATTTTCATGACATGTAGGAATGTATTGAGTATTCAATGCATAAACTGCTCTAGACAGACAAAACAGTTTAATTCCTGTCATCCCCAATAAGAAATTATACTAAGATATTAAGAAGAGACAAAGCCTTCAGTTCCTCATACTTGATTGTCCACTTTAGTTTGATGTCTAGTAGGGAAAATGACTCCACCAGGGATTACCCATGCTTGTCTCTACCTTTTCTTGGCTTAAAACACGATGGGAAAACCTGTTTGCTTCCAGATATTGTTGAACAATCACTCCCAGCATCCTTTAGTAGGCTGATTTGGGCTGTTGGGAGTTGCAAAATAGCAAAATATGGAGAGCCACCAGTTTCTCAGACTTGAGCTGAGTAGAATAACTGAATCCCTCGAGAGAAGTTGGTAGTAATGATTGTCCATATCCCTAGGTTCAAATCAAGGTGAATCCTGTTTGCTCTACCGCAGAGCAGTTGGCAGACAAGGTTCTGCTCTTCGTTCTTGTTTTTGTTTTGTTTAAAATAGTATTTATTGAAATTCCAACATATTAAAACACAAAGTACAAAAATACAACACAGAAAAAGACATAGCAAAAATTTTCCACTAATGACAACTTTGTTCTTGTTTTTAAGCAAGTAGAAATTTATTTATGCAGCAAGAAAGCACATCTCAAAAGTGCTACCTATTCAACATAGTTATTCTGTAACTACTATTCTGTAGAAGTGAATATGATTTAATAGCAACAGCACTTAGACTTATATACTGTTTCACAGTGCTTTACAGCCCTCTCTAAGGGATTTACAGAGTCAGCATATTGCCCCCAACAATCGGAGTCCTCATTTTACACATCTCAGAAGGATGGAAGGCTGAGTCAACCTTGAGCCTGGTGAGAATTGAACTGCTGAACTGCTGGCAGCCAGCAGTCAGCAGAAGTAGCCAGCAGTACTGCATTCTAACCGCTGCGCCACCATGGCTCTTAAGTACTGTTTGCTCTTACTTTTGTACCAGGTTTGGGGTGGGGTGGGGTGGGGCTCACTGTTACTGCATTTATCCAAATTAAAAAAAAAAGGCACAATATCTTTTTTGTTAAAATAGAAAATTTCCACAACAGCAGCATTTTCCAGTTCCACTCTGAAAGGAACCTGCAATTGATTTCATTCCTGCTGACCTCAAAACTTAGAGAAGACCCAGAAAATGCTGAGTCAATAGACCTTGTCTTTCCCTCCAGCTAATTGGAGCGTGCAAAAAAAAGCCTCCCTCAAGACCTGAACAACTACTTGTTTGGAGTTTTTAAAAAAATCCTTTTGCTTCACTCTACACAAGAATGAAATAAACTGTTAGGCCCTCTATTGTTCATATTTTTCAGCGCATGGTATTCTGGTTTACTTTTCAGTGCTCTGCAAAACAATCTGAGAAACTGCTATGAAAGGAGGCTATTTGATGGGAGGTCAGTTAAACATACAAAGTAATGCATTGAAATAATCTAATGACACCATGCCGGCCTTGCTACTATTCCTCAATTGCACTTACAACCTCCTGTGAGTTAAGAAAATGAAAAAATACCACGCTGGCAATTCAATAACCAGGTGCTTTTCATAGTAGCTACAATTGTGGTTGCATATTGAGATGGTGGCTCAGTTGGAACTGGAGAAGATGATTTCTAAAAACAGAGAAAGAGAAGTTCTAGAAACAATATATTTAGGGATGGGATAGGGGAAAGCAACAGCTGGCTTAGCCAGGAACCAGGAAGTGGGATGAACTATGGGAAATTGCCCAACAAGTTCTGCAGACCCACAGCGTTCCAAAGGAAAATAACAACTTTGTTGTGGTTTCAACCAAACCGGATCAAAGTCAGAAACAGATGAAATTGTATAATTAATCAAGTTTAGTGCCAAACATTAGCGTGAAAGATTCTTAATGGTATGGCAAACACAGAAAGGGGGGATTGTCTTTTGTTTTGCAGGTGGGGGCAGTGGTGGGATTCAGCCAGTTCGCACTTCAGGAGAACCGGTTGTTAACTTTCTGAGCAGTTTGGCAAACTGGTTGTTGGAATAAATCGTTAGGGTAGAGAACCGGTTGTTAAATCACTTGAATCCCACCACTGGGTAGGGGCCTATCTGAAACGCATGGATAATTTGCTTTGCAGCAAAGAAAATGTTCCCCACAGCCATAGCAAACAGAATGAACAGTGTAGTATAACTGCCTTGTGCTACTCTCCAGGGTAGAATGGATGAATCTTTACCCATTCCTTAATTTGATAGAAATTGTCCTACCACCTCAGCCCAAATAAATCCAGATGGGTACATGAACAACCCAACAAATGAATATCACCATACATAAAAATATTCAATATTGTTGTAAGAGAAAAACAATCACAAACAATAACAAAACAAAATGAAAGGTATACCAGTAACATCCTAGGGCTCCCAAGCTCTCTGAAATAAAACTCTTTTGAGGTTGTCCTGCATTAGCTTGAAACTAATTGTGCCTCTGGGGGAATGTCTTCTATAAACTAGGAGAGTTTAGGCCCATTTCCTGGTCTATGTCCCCATGACCTCTTGACCACAGAGAGGAAAGCTGAAACAGGTCCTTCTTTGATGCTGGTGGATGGAATCAGGCTTGGCAAGGGGCTCCTTCATATCATGGTTCTATCTGCTAAACAGTTCCATCTGATGGGACATCTGTCGGGAAAGGCCTTGACAGGCCTGATTCCACCCACCAGCATCTACAATGCAAACAAAGAAGGGCTTAAGGTTTCTTCTCTCTTGCCAAGAGAGTTCCAGCTGACAGGACCAGGTGGTGAGCCTTTTCTTGTGGTGCCTATCCTCTGGTCTGGAACATACTCACCACCGCTGAGGTGAGATGAGCCCTGAGTCTACTAACTTTAAAATCTCTTAAAACATGATTTTTGCAGCAGGCTTGAGGACCCCATGGAAATAGGAAATGCATGAGATGGTTATATTGTGAGTAGGATTTTGGTCTGTTTCATTTTTTCTCTGCATTCTGACCAGCTTCCAGAATATATATATCAGTGGTGGCGAACCTATAACATGCGTGCCAGAGGTGGCACACAGCGCCCTCTTTGTGAGCACGTGAGCCGTCACTTCAGCTCTGCCGCACATGCATGCGTGCCTCCCACTAGCCAGCTGGTCTTCGAGTGTCTGCCACGCAGGGCGCATGTGTGGGGCTACGCGTACACACGCGGGCGCATGCAGGTGTGCATGCACATGTTTGGGAGGCGGGGCACATGCAGGGGGGCATATGCACATACACAGTGCAGGGGGCACATGCAGGGGGCCGCAAGCAAATGTAGCAGGGTGGGCGCATGTACGAGGGCACGCATGAATTGCATTTTGGGGGTTCACACACTTTGGGCACTCAGTCCAGAAAAGCTTAGCCATCACTGATATATATCATGTAGTCATTTCCAGGCTTGCAGTACAGATTCATTGAAAATGAATAGTATACAAGTGCATTAAATACTTTTGGATTCTTGGGCCTTTGACCCACTTTTGAGATCTGTTAGAAAAGGAGCCCCCAACCTTTTGGGCACCAGGGATCAGTTCCATGGAGAGAGGTTTTTCTGTCGACCGGAAGGGGCATGGTTTCATGTGCTGCCTGCATCCTGCAGATGGGGCTTCATTTGTTTGTGCAGACCGGTTTCTGGCATGCCACAGCCGAGTGCCGATCCACGGATCGTGGGTTGGGGACCCCTGTGTTAGATTACTTACATTTATTCATTTAGCACAACTCCAGCAATTGTTCTACAATTACCGAGAAAAAACACCACAATAATGTTGCATGTCACACAGAATGTAACATGCTTCCACATAATTAAAATACTTTATGCAATCCTTATTCAAATAAATCCAGTTCAGCAAAGTCTGTTCTTTTGTTATTTACTGTTCTGAATTGCTAAGGCAATTTCTAGGAAACGGCAGTTCCTGTTTCACTATGTTTTTACAAATTCATGTAATTTTAATCTACGCTCTTTTTTACAGTAAGACCGCATGCATTATAATGAATGAAGGTGAGTGTAGAGATCCCAGGATAATGTTGTAGGATCCAACTTGTGTCAGTCACCAGGACCAGAGGTTTTGTCTTCTGAGCTTTCAGACTCATGCTGGAGCCCATCATATTATATGTATTACACTAGAATACATTATAGTATATTTTGCACTGTAGATATTTGACTATTACCTTAATGGCATAATTCCACTGAAACATGCTCCCAACTTTCTTCCCAAGTCCTTTAAACCTGCAGAAGTCTTGGATTTGAGTCAATACTAGGTACGTTCTGCTCCATCCCTGACTCAAAAGGCCTGCTATTCTGAACCCAGAATGATATGGCCGAGATTAGCTTATATAAACCATTTGAAATGTCCTGGGTATATTGTTTGTGTCAATAAGTCCAATTGATACCTATAATCAGTTGAAATAAAGGAGGGCAAGATGGTAAAGATATCATTATTTGAAGTCGCCTAATCATGGACTAAGCAAGCACTGGGATATCTTGTTGAAGTAAATGGCTTCATAACTATAAATTTTCAAGGTCTATTTTATAAACCCAAGGAATTCTAAAAGGTCCAACTTAGAAGAATTTTAAAATATAGTTACCTCTCCAATATGTTCTGAAGTCTGTCCCATTCATTTGTATGGAATGGGCAGAGGCAAGGAAAAGGAAACATCATCATATGATTATTTGTACATCTAATTTATCTAGGCTTCGTCAAATACAGAAAACATAACTATGGGGGGCCTTCTAGGCTGTTTTTGTCATTGGAGCTTCCGTTTGTAGGTTAGGAGCTACAAGAGATTAGCAGCAGGTTGTTTTGTTCACTGAAAGTAGCTCTCTCCTATTTAGAGGGCCCAGTTCCTTTCTCAAAGCCTCTTTGGAGATGTCTCTTGTCACATCTCCCCAGTGCAAAATTTAGCAAGCTAGCAGCCTCAATAAGGCATTTTTGTTTCACTCCTGCCTTTCTAACATTCAAATACAGGTAGTTTATAGCTATGGACTGGCCATACATCTTGATAAAGTCTCAAGACATTAGTAAATGAGAACAACTCTGGTTTTATGAAAAAAAAATCTCCCAACCACAGTCATGAGCAAACACACACGGATCGCACAAGGAGGATTTTGTTGTGGTCCTGTCTTTCTTGTACGTATCCTGCCCCCTTCATGCAGTCTCTGAACACTGCTGCTGTGTAGCTAGACCCTGCCTGCTTCAAACTGGGCAAACAACTGCCTGTGAGCATCCCAGTCTGCAGGCAATCCTTGTAAATAGCGTAGACAATAGCGTGCACAGCTTGATCAAAAGGATGGCTCCTTCATGCATAGGCTGAATCAGTGGTGGGTTGCTACCGGTTCTCCCTGGTTCGGATGAACCGGTAATAACAGCAGTGGGATGCTCCGCCCACCCACCCCGACGTCATAAAATATGCTCTGCGCATGCGCAGAAGCGTCTTCTGCCATGAGCGAACCGGTAGCAAAGGTAAGTGAAGCCCACCACTGGGCTGAATGCCATAATCATATGAAATCGGCTTTCAAGAAAGGAGAAGCATGATTCATTATTGTCTTCTGCCTCTTTACACAGAGTGTTGCCTGAGGGTTCCCTTCATCATCCCTGGGTCCTTTTGGAGTGTGTGGCAGTACACTTCTACAGTGTGACAGCATAAACTGAGCGATCCCGTGGGACCTTCCTACCCTCAGTTCCATTAGCTGGTTGGCCACAGGCCAAAATGTTGCAATAATATATAGCCATGTCTCCTTTCCCTCTGAGAATATAGACCGCACTGCTGCCATCTAGAGGCTTTCACTACACCATAGTAAAAATCGAGAAAGGGTTCATTTCAGGGGAAGTTGATAAAACCAACCGCTACCATTTTGTTGGTATGGAAAGAATACAGTTAATGTACATCACTTCGTTCTATGAGTTGCCGGTACAAATCCAAGTTGGGATGCTGACTTTTTTTGCAGTCCCAAATGGATGTAATCCTATTCCTGCCTCTTCCTCCTATATAGATGAATAAGTGAATGTGATTTGTACCATTTATAATGTTGTGTGACTTGTGTCTTTCATATTAGTTTAACCCAGAATAAAAGGACACTACTGCCTTGTTCAATTTGCATACACCCTTCCGGAGCAATCACCCGGATTTGTAGAGAGGGAATCACCGAAGAGGGGCACAGAAATTAAAAGATGGGGAAATGGATATTACATCTTTCCATCCAGTTATCCTTTTATTCCGTGCTATGATGGGTCAGCTGGAGGGAGCATTGACAGCTCATGACAGTCAATAGCGAAGATGAAGGCAAGTCAACTTCCCATTGTTTCTGAGGAACTGAAAAGTGAAAATGATGGTGGTGGCGTAGAAGCATCCAAGTAAATGGATGAGGATTTTGATAAAATAAACATATCATATTTAGGATTAATATTGCAGGTAAAGCAAAATGTGTCTCCTCTTGCAACATCCAAAGGAGAAGATACACATTGACACATGAAAGTGATATCCTCATTCAATGTACTAGCTCTTTCTCCATCCTCTGATCAGAATAAGGACATTTTTCTAGCATCCTTTGTAAAATCTAGCAGGCAGCAAAGTCTCTATTTGATGAACCATGTTAGGGTTTTTAGAAAATCCAGAGTCCAATTCATGGCTTCTGAAAAACACCCTTTCCCTTGTTTCCATATCCAACTTGCTTATACAGTTAATACTCTGCCTTATACTAGGGGGGGGGGTCCGAAAATAAGGGAGATTATTTCCCCCTCGCTCCATTCATGTAATTAATTGACAAGATGCAGTAATTGTTCATATAGAGAGCAAAACATATCTTGCCGTTTTTATCTTGCCCTTCAGCCCTTTTCAGATTTACCTCCAGCTCATCTCTGGTGCCATCTGCTGGCTAATCACAGCTCTTTGGGGTAAAGTGGCGTGCTACACAAATGCAAAAATAGGGGTTGTCCTATTCTAATTGCAGTCTTGTTGATGAGTGAGATGAATGTAATTACTGCTTGCCCATAAGCAGAGCCTTTCAGTTGGCATCTCCTTCCTGCTGCCTGAAACAGGCAGCCACATAAATGCATTGTAATATATTCCCTCTTGCCGGAAAACCTATCTAGAACCCTCTCCATTTGGAATACATTCATATATCATCTGTTCACTTGTTTAAAACTGGTGCCTCTTCAGTTTTCACTTTGTGCTTTTTTACAAGACTTCTTAACACCCAGATGATCCAAGCCTTTCAGGTGACAGGAGCAAAAGCAGCAGACCAATGTCTAGCTGCACTGGAGGGGATCAAGATCACTGAGATGTAATAACTTAGAAGCTCTTCTGCTATTAATCCCAGACAATGTAAACTGTAGGTGACAGGTGGGGTGGGAAATGTACTTTCAGAATTGCAAGATGATCTAATTCTACTTTTTTGTAAGTTTACTTTAATAGAATGTTGCAAGCGAGAGGAGAGGAGAGGAGAGGGGAAAGAGAAGAGAGGAGGGAGGAAGAGGAAGGGAAAGGAACGGAAAGGAAAGGAAAGGAAAGGAAAGGAAAGGAAAGGAAAGGAAAGGAAAGGAAAGGAAGCGTCAGTATTTCACTGGTTCTGTGGGGTCCTTGGTGCTCTCTGAATTTGGTTGTTTCCTTGCATATGTTACATTACCACATTAGATAACATCATCAATGCTAGTAGGGTGGGGAGTTTGCTCTCATTTTCTATCCTAGTGGCTTGCTCTATTGGTGTTGGTGGGAGTGATCTTGGTGGTTCTTTGATTAGGTTCTTGTTTTCTTTTAGATCGTTTGTCTGAACTGAGGGTTCCTTGATTGGGGCATTGTTTACCTCTTGATTGTTGGTCTAGTATTAATATTGATGTTAATTTTTGCTCATTTGGATGTTAATTGCTGATGAAGAGGTGTTTTGGTCTTTTTGTTTCCTTTGTGGCTTTTTGAATACCTCTTTTGAATGGCATGTAGATGTGGTTTATCTCTATGTGCCTGTTGATGGCTATTCCATGCTTCCAGCAATTCTCTAGGATTTTTGGACTTGGCTTAGTTTAGGATGCTCACAATTTCCCAGTCAAAATTATGGTTAAGTTAGTCCATGTGTTGTGAAATTAAGGAGTTTACAGCATGTTTTCTGCCTACTAGTTGGTGTTCAGGGATGCACTCTGCTAATTTTCTACCTGTTTCACTGGTTCACCAATGGACTTACGTATTGGAAAAAAAGCCCGGTGGAAAAGTGAGTAGCCCAGGAAAATAAAGAAAAGGAGTACTATTAGGATTCAAACCAGCAATGCTCTACCGCTAATAATAATTACAGAAGAAGTCAACTACTGAGATTTACAGAGCAAATCTAGGGAAATGCAATAAAGGATTTATTTTTTTATCTTACTTGCACTGCAACAATGGGTGACAAGGGACTCAGGTGAGGAATACCAAATGAATGTGCAGAAATTCACCTAGAAGAGCATAAAAGTGCAGCAAGCAAACCAAACTTAATAATAATCATCCTTTTCTCCTTGTAAATTTTTATATACACTTTTATATTTCAAATCTTTATTGTACATTCAATAAAGTCCCTTTTCACAGTTCAAAAATGTGAAAAATAAATTGCACCTTGACTTGCCATAAACCAGAAAACTCTCATCATGGAGCGGGGAAAATATGGCTGGTGCAGGGGTGAAATTCACTTACCTTTCCTACCGGTTTGCAAATGTGCGCATGCCGCAATGTCTGCGCACATGCAGAGGCTGAAAATCATTGCAAAAAAGGGACATCATGGCATGGGTGCATGGGTGGGTGGGGCTTCGCGTAGTCGGCCCTACCGGATTGCACGATCCTGATAGAACCGGCTGAATATCACCCCTGGGTTAGTGGCCATGTTTGGAATAGGCTGAGGGTACATAGAGACCGATGTTGCCCATACAGTATTTGAGTGGTGGGATTGTTCTTGGGATTCACAACTTGGCAGTGTGCAAATGTTCCTCCAGCTGGAGTTTCCTTCAAAAAATAATCTTCTGGCTGAGTAATGGCTTTGCAAAAAAGAAGGGCGGAGTCAGAAGCCTCAGGCAGGATCCCTTCTAATGATTTATAGCATCTTCTAGAATCATCCAACCATCATTGTGCTGACATATAATAATAATGAGAACAGGTTTTCTATTGCTCCAGTGATAGATGGATGACATTAAGAGATGCTGGTCGGGAAATGTCTTCCCTTCCAAAACAGCTGACCTGATCAGAGGCTCCTTGTCTAAAGAGGCCTCTTTACACGCAGGTTAAGGACAATGTTAAAGAGAAAAGCTCTGTCTTCAGATTTTACATCCCGACAATGATACTTGAGCACCTGAATTCATAGTTTCTCTTCAGCCCTTAAATACAGCTTCCAGCACCATCAATGCTTCTTGACAGCACACTTTTAGCAAAATGGGGAAAGCCTGTGTAGAAAATAGGCATTTCCATTTGTTAATCATAATTGGATTTACTACTTCATTCCCATTAAAATTTTGGTCTTTCCTCGAAGGCCAATTTAAAAGGAACACTGACAAAGTCTCATTGTTCACTTGATACTTTGCTTTTTAATGCACATTCATGCATTATGACTGTTTTCAGGTCCTCGGAAAATCAACTTGACACGCTCATTACGAGCAAGCTGTAAAACAGTGAAAATCTGCCCGATTTGTCTTTTGATGTGCCACTAAATTTGGCACGCTAAACATAACTGTCTCTCCACTCTGAGGATTTTTTAAGCTAATGAAGCACATTTTCTTTGAGGGTGGAAAAATAGGGAATCTCTTAAATGCAAACATAAGGTTTCCAATCCACCCCTAAGTCTTCGAGCCCTCTTGAAATGATTGAGAATTGTACTGGATTATAAATCTTTTTTTTTCTCCTTTACTGATAAATCTTTTTCTTCCTGCTACCTTGGCCCTTGGCAACATATCTCAATGTCTGCAGAACAAATGATTTGCTGCAAGGATAAACTAGGCCAGATAGAACCAAATGCAGCTTTCCCTACATAGAATACAGGTCCAGGACCAGAGCTACAGATGTGGTGTGGGGTAGTGATGTATACTCTCCTCCTATCGTTCAAAACCGACCCTTCAGAAATCAGGAAACATCTGCTATTCAACAGAGAAATGACCGAAAGAACTAGTGGAGCTCATTCTGGCTTTATAAATCATCCAACTCTCTCAATTAAGGTTTCCTGTTTCTCAGTCCAATTTTGCTTTTGGGAATCCCATTGCAAATACTGAAGAGGCTTAGTAAAGCAACTTGGTTTATAATACTTGGAGTCTGTGTGTCTGCGTTTATGTGTGTGAGAGAGAGAGAGAGAGGGAGAGGGAGACACACACACACACACACACACACACACACACACACACACACACACGGAATGGGGGAAGAGAGAAAGAGAAACATCTTTGTGCCAAACCAAAACATAAATCCTTTAAGTGCTCATATCCTAATATACATTTTCTGGGCTGTTTAAAACAGCACCTGCTTCCTTCCCTTCAGTGCCTAGACAAGTGATAAAGCCAGTGGGAAAAGGATACAATTCTGCTGAAGAAGATGCTGATCGCTAGAGGGCAACACAGTAATGAACTAAAGGGAGGCTTTTGCGGGACTCGCTTTCCTAGATCTACCTAAGTAGATGATGCTTCCACTGACTCCCTCAGCCCTTTATTTAAATCTTCTGACGGTCAAATGCTCTGATATTTGAGCTTGATGAGAATCTAAGTTCCCTTTTGCGCTTAATAAAATGTGGGAAATCCGGTCCTTTTGGATGCATACAAAGCAAATTAAATTATGTAACACAACAGTTCCAGAGCAATTTTACTGCCTTATTGCCAAAGTCAATATACACTGTAATTTGCAACCATTCAGAGGGTAGGAGTAGAATACATTTTGTTAACTAACTCCATACATAGTATAATACAATAAAAAATCCCCCTGGAGCTACAGTAGAAGAATGCAGGGTTTTAAAAGGGGGCTATCTAATTAGTTAATTAGTTTCAATTGCTTTGTGCCGCTATAATGCAGAGAGGTGTTTTTTGGGTTTTTTTAAGATTTTCTACAGTATACTGAGAAGTGCTAATATTACCTAAATCAGAAATCGTATCAGAATACATTATTGCAATGAACAGAGGAAAATGTCTGTGCATTTTAAGGTGAACACCATGGCATCTGTTTTGGACTTAGCTCTTTAAGCTATTCTTCCACAGGAAATTGCTCTAGAAAGAAAGATTTTCTACAGATCTCCTGGCCAACAAATCTAGAAGTCACTAAATTGAGGAAAGCAGCCTAGAGCAAACAGATATATCTGAAACCATCAACTACACACACTTATTTCAGTTGCATGCCAGACTTCTTCCGATTGGATCTTTTCATGTGCAGGGATCAGTATAGTGATAAATACTGACGTCACAACTGTAGATGCTTTGTTTAGACAACAAGACTATGAACAGAGGACTGAATCTCTAAAGGTAAGGATATTCCATAACACTATGGACTGGCTTAATTTTTAATATCCTAATTTTTTAAATTTTTAAATTTTAATAATTTTAATTGGTGTATTTTATTTACGGGTCAAATTTGACGGTTTTAATTTTCGGCCATTTATAGAATACGTTATTTTAACTATGGTTTTAATTTGTATATTGTTCTGTTTTAATCTGGCTGTACACCGCCCTGAGTCCTTCGGGAGAAGGGCGGTATAAAAATCTAAATAATAATAATAATAATAATAATAACAACAACAACAACAACAACAACAACAACAACAACAACACTACAGATTTAACAAATTATTTTGATTCCTCTGTTCTTCTGCTCTCTCTGTTGAACAGCCAGGTGAGTCTACATATGTATGCCTATTGTATTGTTTAAGAATGATTTGCATTTCTCAGGAATTCCATTCCATTTACTCACAAAGTTTTACATCCCTCCTTTCCTCCAGAAGCTCAAAGTAAAATAAATAGAACTTCAAAATACTATAACTTTGTTATTTTGAAATGGGCCTTTCACCCTTTTTCTTCCTCTTTTTTTCAGATTTCATAGCACTATAGAAAGAATATTTTTTCTATTTATAATAAGTACAGAGATAGGCAATTCAGATATCTTGTTCAAGATGAAACTGGCCACTACCCAGGATCAATGGACTGATTAAGATAGCATGCCCCAGATAACTTATGGGTAACTTATAAATACAAGCAGGCACTTAGGGAATTTCCCAACAATCTGGTAAGCAGCTCTGTTGACTGCCTGATTGGCCACTGGCAGCAGAGGGCAACTCAAGCACTTGAGGAAACCACTCGTCAGTAGATGTCTATGGAGATTCTCAGTTATCCAGGTCATGGTTGTCCAATTTTGAAAAAGTTGCTTTTTTCAAAAAAGCAACAAGGGTTTCTTTGTTTTCCCTTGAAGATGTTTGCTTCTCATCCAAGAAGCTTCTTCAGTTCTATCCTGAAGAAACTTCTTGGATGGGAAGCCTCTTTCTCAACAAAGTTTTGGTGAAGTGAGGTGAAGCAGCAGAAATGATGCCTAGAGCACCACGGGGGAAGCTCAAAACCACACCTACCCAAATACAAGTACAAGTTCTGGCCTACATCATGACAGTAAGGGACAAAAACCATAAGTACATTTCCTCCCTTACAGTGTCAGCCGCTGTTGGCCAGCAGTCTTGCTTAGGATTCTAAACTCCTATGGAAACTTGTGTGTTGCCACAAAGATGTTCAGATATCAACATGGGCAGAATTTAATACGCTGAGTAAAATGATGTCTTGCCATGTTCATTGGGACTTCTTTTGGCCTGTGGATTCTGATGAGGTGGAGAGGCTGCTTTAGAGGTTTTCCTCTCCCAGTTGTGGGTTTGATCTGTGCCCCACCTGGCTTCTTCAGGGGAAGATAGGAATGTGACAAACTAGACATAGGAGGGGATGCTTCCTGAAGCCTGAAGGAAACTGCCATGCACACTAAGTCTCCCAACCTGCCAGTTCAGGGAAGATTTTGAGAGGATAGTGGGGAGGCAACTACATAGCAACTTAGGAGAAACGGCTCATTTGGATCCTTTTAAGTCAGCATTGCGCATGAGATGCACTGGCTACACTGGTTGATTACTTTTATCCATACTTAGATTTAAGGGTGCCCACTTCCTTGTCCTGTGAGATGTCTTAGCATCCTCCTGAACTTTGCTATCCATCTTGACCATGTGGGAGAGTTAGGGAGAGAGAGTGGGACAGCACTATTCTGCAGTAGCTCCATTCCTTCCTTCTTTTAATGACAGCATCAGTTGACAGGTATAGGGAAGAGAGTTTGGTCTGGTGGCCACTTCCACGTCACAGATTCAATCCTCTCTCCTTCAATTTTTTTTATATATTCATGAAACCACTGAAAGAAGTCATGAACCAGATCAGGGTTTGATATGCTGAAGACAAAACAGCTTTGCAGTGAACTGGGGATGCTGTGAAAATCTTGTCCCAGGATCTGGAAGCTGTGAGGATAAAACAGACTGAAGATGAAACGGGGTGAGATGGAGTTGCTATCTATTCATTGAAGTTCCTGGTTGTCTCTCATTCTTTTATGTACACTGAGAGCATGTGCACCAAGACAAATTCCTTATGTGTCCAATCACACTTGGCCAATAAAAAAATTCTATTCTATTCTATTCTATAAGGTAAGCACTACCCTCAATCAGGGGTGAAATGCTCCCGGTTCGGACCGGATTGGCCAATTCAGTAGTGATGGTGGTGGGTGGTTCGGAGAACCAGTAGCAAAAATTCCTGCCCACCCCCCCACCCATGCCCACCCAATGCCCGCTTCCCTACTTGCCGCTTCTTTTAAAAAATGTTTTAAAAAGGTTAAAAAAAGGCTCTGATGATCCCAGCTGAGCCTCACGATTGTCAGAGCCTTTTTTTTCCACTTTTAAAAGCATTTTTTGACAACCTATTTGGCCGAATAGGTTGTAAAAAAATGCTTTTAAAAGTAAAAAAAAAAGATTGCGCGCCACAGCTGATCACAACCCCCGGCCCCATGTGCTCTTCTACTTACCCCATGCCTCCTTTTGGCGTGCACTGCATGCGTGCACACACCTTGCATTTGGTGTGTGGTGCGTACTGTGCATGCGCGGGCTCAGCGCACATGCGCAGCCAGCGAACCAGCAGTAAACTGGTTCAGATTTCACCACTGCCCCCAATGTAAACGGTCTGTGACTTGGGGTTCTCCTGGATGGCCAGACAGACATTGTAGCCAGAAGGGCCTTTGCCCAGCTTGTAGCTTTACAGTAAGTTTTGCGCTTATCATCATGGTCACAGATAGTGCAACGCCCTCTTCAGAGTGCTCCCTCTGGAAGTCACCCATAAGCTATCACTAGTACAAGATAATGCAGCCTGATTGCTGGCTGACTGGTATTCATAGCCAGGATCATATACTCAAGTACGTAAGACGTGTCCCTGTTGCCAATACGTTTACAAGTGCAAATCAAGGTCCTGGTTTGATTTATAAAGCCCACTGTAGCTTAGCACTAAGATACCTTCAGGATCGTGTCCTGCAACCAGAGCATGTCCATCATCATGGAAAACACTCCTAATCATTGTAGGGATCTTAGATAGATGATG
Source organism: Ahaetulla prasina (assembly GCF_028640845.1). Lineage (NCBI taxonomy): Eukaryota > Metazoa > Chordata > Lepidosauria > Squamata > Colubridae > Ahaetulla > Ahaetulla prasina. The sequence goes on from NC_080540.1 coordinate 133,181,414, forward strand.
GACAAAGAGATGGTGCTCTTTTTTCATACAGCACTGATGTTGTGGAACAGCTCCTCTCCCCTCCTCTCTCTCCCGAGAAGTAGATATTACTTTTGTCCTTTGCAGTGATGGCTATCCAGACAGCAATTAGAACATCTTATTACTGCCGTGGTATTAAATGTTAGTTTGTACCATCATGTGATTATTATAATATGACATATTCATCTATGATAGCTGGATTGGGATGTGATCATTGTTGCTGCAATGTTTTGCGTTTGCTTAAAAGTTTATATTTATTGGATGTTTAATTTATGTCCATCATCGATGTTTTAACTACTGTCATTGTAAAGAGATTGGCAGAATAAAAGTGATAAATTACATTCAAAAGCAATCCATTGGAAGCTAAGTAACCTTATCATCATCTGTGTTCAGCAAATCTTGCTGAAATTCTTGCTTTCCCGCAAACTTTAGCATCTGTCTTTCTTAAAAGCACATTGTAGTATGCATCTTCTTTTCCTTTGGTAATGGTAGGAAATGATGGAGCTCCAGGTATAGCAATTGAAGAAGGTAGCGGCTATTTATTGCAGCTTCCAATCACTTGTCAACTTCAAAATATTTAATAGTGGTTTTTTCTGGTAGTGTGGAAGTACTCTGAGGAGTTCAAGAGGCATGTAAAACAATTCACACTCTTTCCAGCACAGTCTGATTGTTGTTCTCCGGAGATGCTAATCTGCACATTAATCTGCACTCTTTCTCTCCCCATGAATACTATTAAAAGATTAATTATAAGTAATAGCTCTTTTCTTTGTTACCAAACATAAGAATATAGATATTATGATAAGAGAAGGGAATTATGGCTTCCTTTTTTTTTCAAGGCATTCAAGAGATGCATGAATTATCTGAGCTGTTCCTGGTTACAATATCTGGTACTTTCTGGAGAGGAAACAAAACCGAGTATGTCGGGAAGGAAACCAAACTGATTGAGTAGGATACATATCAAGAAGGTCCAAATTGGTATCCCAACGTAATTTGGAGATCTTGGCCTCAAAATGCTGTGGCATAGTGCCAGATTTGTTTACAATAAGGTTTGATAGTGGACAAAGCAGCAGAGCTACCAAAACCTGGCTATCTTCTATTACTCCATTGCTATGGTCAGATTATGCCCTGATCCAGTTGAGAATAAGAGCCACTCATAACATCTGCAGGGTGGTAGGGCTGATCACTTGGAATCATTAAACCCCCAATGCACAGACTCAATGTAAGCATGACTGGAACAATGTATTTGCCTGCTATCTGGACATCTTTTGTGCCTGTGTGCTCTGAGGAAGTGGATAATATGTTGTCTAGACTATTCTCTGCCACGTATAGATTGGATCTCTATTTATCCTGGCTGATGTGAGGAGTGGTTAGAGGAATGACTACATGGATCCATTAAACTGTCAATAGCTCCTTTTATGAGAAGCAGCTCCTGGCAACCCTTGCTGAAGAGGCTATCTCCTCATCCTGTGGCCTTGGATGATTACCAATTGGCCTCCAATCTTCACTTTTTGTGAAAGATTGTTGAGACAGTGGCAACAATGTTAATGGATCAGTGACACAGCACCTTATAGGAAGCAAATTATTTGTATCCTTTTCGTTCTGGATTCAGGCTTCAAAGAATCTGTATCTGATTGTACCCAACTATACATGTTGCAATCCCAGCTAGTGGAGAGATCTTGTTGATGTTGAGATTGTGGGAGGATAAAAACAATAAATTACTTATTTATTGTTTTTATCCTGCCACAATCTCAACATCAACAAGAAGTTTGCCATCCTGTGTGACGTCTAGAAGATGGTTGCATGCCAGTGAAATGATTATTGTACTCAGTGGTGAAATCCAAATTTTTTTACTAGCAGTTCTGTGGGCGTGCCTTGGTGGGTGTGGTGTGCCTTGGTGGGCGTGGCTTGATGGACATGGCATGAGAAGGATACTGCAAAATCTCCATTCCCACCCCACTCCAGGGGAAGGATACTGTCAGCCTCTGCTCGCTACAGCTTTATTACTTTATTACTCTGGGTAGTCTGTCTCCTGATATATGCATTTACTACTCTGCTTGCTACGGCTGTCATGGTAACGGGGGAGGGAAGAGTGCTGGAGGAGAATTATCTTTCTTCAAACATGCTAGGCAGTTGAAAAGCGGGCAGATAACAGTCAAGGTTAACAGCCCGAACATGCCAGAAGGATGGAACCATCTGAAGATGCACACCACGTGGCCCCTGGGGGAACGTGGATTGGACAAGACTGACCGGACTAAAGGGAAGAGGGCTTCGGGGATATTTCTTATATGTAATTTCCTTGCCAAATACCTCAGAGCTTGCTTTCATTTTGTTTGCTTTCAGTTCATACTCAGTAAAAGTACCTATCACTACAATCAATGGAGTTGGGGTTTTTCTTTCTTGAGTATTGAAAGGAGGCACACCTGACAGATACTGCAAAATCCCCATTCCCTCCCCACTCCAGGGGAAGAATACTGAAAAATCCCTGTTCCCTCCCCACTCCTGGGGGAAGGATATTGCAAAATCTCCATTCCCACCCCACTCGGGGGCCAGCCAGAGGTGGCATTTGCCATTACTCAAAATTACTACTCAAAATTTCTGCTACCGGTTCTCCAGAACCTGTCAGAACCTGCTGGATTTCACCCCTGGTTGTACTGCATTTCAGGAAAAAATAGGAAAGCAATGATATTATGAAAAAAGAGACAGTCAGTTGAGCCTTATGCTATCAAAGTGGTATTCCTAAATATTCCAATCTCCCTTCTGAAATCCTGGAAAAACATCAGAAACCCTGGAAAGAAGTTCAATTAGCTGTCACCCATGACGCTGAAGTTTGTTACTTAATCCTAATTTTTGTGCTGTAAAGCAGGCAGGAGCCCCAAGGTCTGTCCTCATATACACAGCGCCTTCTCACTTTGAGTCACAAGAAGCTTCCTGCCAGCTGGTCCAAAATCTGTCATGTTTTAAATTTCACATAAACAACAAAATCAAGATTTCACTTCCTTTTAATAAAGGAAACAGCTGCACTCGAATTATCCTGGTCTTCTCTATGGAGACTGAATGCCTGAAGTCTGCCGGTGGCTACTGAGGAAGGGACTGTTATTTCAAGAAACGTCTCCTGAACAGTTTAATCATTTACTTCTCCCGCAGGTCATTCTTTTAGCTAACCTTCTGAGACATGAGTCAGAAGCTAAAAGGACTTTCAAGACCCTTAAGTGCCATTCCTTTTTGCTTGCTTGCTAAAGTTAGTGCATCTGAAAAGTTTAGTGGGAGCCTCGATGGTAGCTTTCTCTAGTTGAACCTTTTGTAGGAACAGGAAATAGGACAGGGGTGTCAAACTCACAGCATCGTGGTGGCATCACATGATGTATCGGGATATTTTTCCCCTTTGCTAAACCAGGCACGGGCATGGCCAGCACATGATGCATCCGGCCTGCAGGCCACAATTTGACAACCCTGAAATAGAGGTTTAGTAGAAGACTAACTACATCTTTCCATGTAAAAGAGAGACAAAGTCCTATACAGATAGTTTTCAACTTGCCACCCACTAGCAACTGTTCCAAGTTTGCAACAGCACAAAAAAAAAAAATTAGAACCAGTCCTTAAAACTTATTGATTAATATGATCATAATATGTATGATAATAATAATAAGTCATAATATGTATGACTATTATGTATGTATATGTATGTATGACTATATATGTATATGTATATATGTATACATATATATATATACATATATATATATTTGTTTTCTGAGGTTTTCACGGGTGTTTGTATATAGGTCTTTGGTTGTTCGGGTTTTCTCCCGTGTAAAATTGGAAGTGTCTTGGCGACGTTTCGTGAAGTCTCATTCGTCATCTTCAGGCTTCAACCGTGCTTCTGGGAGCAATGTGTGATCGCAGCTGTTTCTTCCTTTTAACTGCTAGTGGGGTTTGAACTGATTGGGTGGGAGCTTGGCTGTGCTCTGATTGGATGGGGTTTTCTGTGCTCTGATTGGCTGGGGTGTGTCCTGTGTTGGTGGGGGCTTGGTTGTGCTCAGTCTAGTCTGTGCTGCAGGGGGATTTGAGCTGGTGAGCTGCATAGCTGTTGTTTGGCTTTGTGGTCGTGCTACATCTTCATAGTGGGTGTCAGTCTGCTGCATGAATGGATTGGAGGGGTTTGAAATGGCTAATGTTGCAGCTGCGGTCTGGCTTCTGGTCCTTGGTCGTGCTTCATGATCAGTGTGGGTTTGGGTCTGCTTTCTGGGTGGATGTGCGGTGGTGACATCCTGTGTGGACCTTGTGAGTGTGGGTCTGGTGTCATTCCTCGTGTTAGGGACTCGTTTGTCATGTATGTATGTGTATATATATATATATATATATGTATATATATGTATGACTATATATGTATGACTATTATGTATGACTATTATTATTATGTATGACATATTATGACTTATTAATAATAATAAGTCATAATATGTATGACTATAACTTGTTGCTGGCAATCCTTATGATTTATATTGATATATTGATCATCAATTGTGTTGTAAATGTTGTACCTTGATGAACGTATCTTTTCTTTTATGTACACTGAGAGCATATGCACCAAGACAAATTCCTTGTGTGTCCAATCACACTTGGCCAATAAAATTCTATTCTATTCTATTCTAATGCAGCGTCCCTGCAGTCAGGTGCTTGCAATTCAGGCTCTCAATAACCGGCTTGAATTTACAAGAGTTGCAGTGTCATATGATCACCATTTGTGACCTTCCCAGGTTGCAAGTTGCAGCCTTAATGATGCCTCACTTAACAACTGTGGTGATTTGCTTAATAACCACAGCAAAAAAAAAAAAATTAGAACCAGTCCTTAAAACTTATTGATTAATATGATCATAATATGTATGATAATAATAATAAGTCATAATATGTATGACTATTATGTATGTATATGTATGTATGACTATATATGTATATGTATATATGTATACATATATATATATACATATATATATATTTGTTTTCTGAGGTTTTCACGGGTGTTTGTATATAGGTCTTTGGTTGTTCGGGTTTTCTCCCGTGTAAAATTGGAAGTGTCTTGGCGACGTTTCGACGAAGTCTCATTCGTCATCTTCAGGCTTCAGCTTCGTGCTTCTGGGAGCAATGTGTGATCGCAGCTGTTTCTTCCTTTTAACTGCTAGTGGGGGTTTGAACTGATTGGGTGGGAGCTTGGCTGTGCTCTGATTGGATGGGGTTTTTTCTGTGCTCTGATTGGCTGGGGGTGTGTCCTGTGTTGGTGGGGGCTTGGTTGTGCTCAGTCTAGTCTGTGCTGCAGGGGGATTTGAGCTGGTGAGCTGCATAGCTGTTGTTTGGCTTTGTGGTCGTGCTACATCTTCATAGTGGGTGTCAGTCTGCTGCATGAATGGATTGGAGGGGTTTGAAATGGCTAATGTTGCAGCTGCGGTCTGGCTTCTGGTCCTTGGTCGTGCTTCATGATCAGTGTGGGTTTGGGTCTGCTTTCTGGGTGGATGTGCGGTGGTGACATCCTGTGTGGATCTTGTGAGTGTGGGTCTGGTGTCATTCCTCGTGTTAGGGACTCGTTTGTCATATATATATATATGTATACATATATGTATATATATGTATATATATGTATGACTATATATGTATGACTATTATGTATGACTATTATTATTATGTATGACATATTATGACTTATTAATAATAATAAGTCATAATATGTATGACTATAACTTGTTGCTGGCAATCCTTATGATTTATATTGATATATTGATCATCAATTGTGTTGTAAATGTTGTACCTTGATGAACGTATCTTTTCTTTTATGTACACTGAGAGCATATGCACCAAGAAAAATTCCTTGTGTGTCCAATCACACTTGGCCAATAAAATTCTATTCTATTCTATTCTAATGCAGCGTCCCTGCAGTCAGGTGCTTGCAATTCAGGCTCTCAATAACCGGCTTGAATTTACAAGAGTTGCAGTGTCATATGATCACCATTTGTGACCTTCCCGGGTTGCAAGTTGCAGCCTTAATGATGCCTCACTTAACAACTGTGGTGATTTGCTTAATAACCACAGCAAAAAAAAAAAAAGGCATAAAATCATGTGCAATCACACGATGCCTGATTTAATGATTACCATGCTTAACAATGAATTTTATGGAGTCGGTTGTGGCTGTGAGCCAATGGCTATTTGGAGCAGCCTTATGAGAACTTTATGTCTCTCATTTTTGTTATTTTGTACTAGCTTGCTCTACCACTGCACCAGTGGTGAAATCCAATTTTTTTTTTTTACTATCGGTTCTGTGGGTGTGGCTTGGTGGGTGTGGCAGGGGAAGGATAGGGCAAAACCCCCATTCCCTCCTCACTCTGGGGGAAGGATATTGCAAAATCTCCATTCCCATCCCACTCTGGGGCCAGCCAGAGGTGGTATTTGCCGGTTCTCCGAACTATTCAAAATTTCTGCTTCCGGTTCTCCAGAACCTGTCTGAACCTGCTGGATTTCACCCCTGCACTGCACTGAGGAGAGGGGAGAAAAGGGTCCAACAGCAGAGGCAATAGGAGCCCCCTGATTCAACTCAGAAGGTCAAGAGGAGAAAGTTTACAATTTAAACGGAAATGTGGATAGGCAAATAGGCAAGCCCTGAAAGCTTTGCCTTACAGTGGGCAATAATCCACTATTGTGTTTAAAACTTCATTGTTGTCTGCAGTAAACTTCTTACACGGCTGAGTTATCTTTGGGAGACATCTGCCATGTCAAGCCAAATCCTGAAAGGGATTAAGAGTGAGGAGAACTGTGATTTATTGCTGAGCCTTGTTGTGAAGTCTAGCCTCAATTGTACCGATGCAGATTTCCCCCCTCAAAAACTGAAGTGTTGGGGGCATTTAAAAGGCAGGGTACTTTTATGGTGGGTGGGAGGACTTCGGAAATGACTATGTTTCCCCCCCACACACACACACACAGTTAACTGGGTCACTGTTAATCAGGTTGCTGGATTCTCCTGGTGAGCCAGTTAACAGAGGGAGTCAGCTGTGATGTGCAAATAGACCCATTGAGTTCTTCCATCAGTCTAAGCAGGTGGGTATCTGCAGGAATTTATTTTGATTTATGGAGGGGAGAACTTGCAATACAGGATGTTACGGTAATTACATATTTGAAATACATTGTTGCCGCACAGCTGCCTATTTTTCTTGTACGGGTGCTTTTTATCTTAGTTTCTATACTGTGACAGAATTACAACGTAGCAGTCTTGGGGATATATATTGGATATTTTTGACAACTTCTCATAAATGTGATAATTTACATTGTGATGTATTCTGAAAATGGTATAATGCTCCCATACAGGGATACAGGAAGCTTCTTATATCAAGTTTATATTACATTTAGTTTATGTTATTAGTTTATATTTGGTGTGCTCTGCGAAACTGAAAACAATAAACTGAGGAAATTATCTTTGCATTAAGTACACCCGCTGTGTGAATACTGCTTGTGGGATATTACTGCAGTTTCCCATTATACTACAGGTAGTGCAGCCATAATTGGGCCCAAAGTTTATGTGTTGCTAAGCAAGATAGCTGTTAAATGAGCTTTGCCCCACTTTGCAAACTTTTGGGTCACTGTTGTTAAGTGAATCATTGCAGTTGTTAAGTTAGTAACATGGTTGTTAAGTGAATCTGGCTTCCCCGTTGACTTTGCTTGTCAGAAGGTCGCAAAAGGGGATCACGTGACCTCCGGGACACTGCAATCGTCATAAATGTGAGTCGGTTGTCAAGCATCCAAATTGCGATCACATGACCATGTGGATGCTGCAATGGTTGTTAAGTGTGAAAGACAATCGTAAGTCACTTTTTTCAGTGAAGCTGTAACTTTGGTCACTAAATGAATGGTTGTAAGTGGAAGACTTCCTGTATTAGGCTGCTAATGAAATCAATTCTGGCCAGGCAGCTGGGCAAACAGAAATCAAACCTGCCCCTTCTAGGTTGGTGTAACGGAGATGCCTTTCACAGATGAAATGAAGGAAGCCTTTCAAACATGCAGAAGTGATCTGCTCTGTTGGCTTACAATTGTGCCTTCATCCAAGTATTCTCCTTTCCCAGAAGCAAGAACCACTACAGACCCAAGGTATGCTATACTTGCTGTGAGTTTAATTAACCTCTCACGACAGTTGCAAAAAGAAAGCAATTAATCTATCAAGTGACAGGGAGTCTGGCACTTCCTTATTCAAGGATTTGGTCAGGTTCTCTCTCTGCAGATGGTGCTTTATTTATTTATTTATTTATTTATTTAATCACATTTCTATACCGCCCTATCTCCCAAGGGACTCAGGGCGGTTTACAGCCTATTAAAAACACAAAAACACAGATATAAATACAAAATAAAACACTAATTAAAAAACTTATTAAATAAGGCCAAATTTAAAATTATAATTAAAATACAAAAACCCCATTAAAAGCTAAATTAAAATTAACATCCTAGCCCAGTCCTGCGCAAATAAATAGATGTATCTTAAGCTCGCGGCGAAAGGTTCGAAGGTTGGGAAGTTGACGGAATCCTGGGGGAAGTTCGTTCCAGAGGGTGGGAGCCCCCACAGAGAAGGCCCTTCCCCTGGGGGTCGCCAGTCGGCACTGCCTGGCGGACAGCACCCCAAGGAGTCCCTCTCTGTGAGAGCGCACGGGTCGGTGGGAGGCAGTCGGTGGCAGCAGACGGTCCCGTAAGCTTAAGTCTCATTGGAAGCAACCGCCAGAGCCCTAGTGCAATTAGTGAGGGTTTTTTAAAAAATATTATTTACGGGTGCCTTTGATAGGAAGCGTAAATGGAGGTAGGCTTTTGGAAACCAAAGATGCACACTGGAACGTGTTCCTATGCTTGGAACATTTTTAAGACTCTACGAGGTTTGGCAGTTCAATCGTTATCTGAGCCCTCCAATTTTTTCATACATCAGATGTCAAATGCTTGCATAAAACAACAGTCACCATTTCTGCCTGAAAGTTAGGTTTACTTCTTCCAGGGCTTGCATTACTGAAGACCACCTCTAAAATTGCTCAGCACAATAAGGCCATTATTTCCAACCGTCAAGCACAGATACAGCCTTCACACAGGTTAAATAAGTCCATTGCCAAACGTATGTGTTCAAAAATGGCTTTTTTTAAGCTGACGCTCACTGAACTGTCATTCTCATTCATTCTTGAATCTCCAGGCAGCCCAGTGCTTTTGTGTGAACATTTGGGTTTTGTTCCTGCTCTTCCATTTTAAATCATGCTCATTCATAAAATGGCTCCATTATCTTGAGTGGTGAAAGTATTATCAAACTTTCACCAGAACGTAACATGCAACTACCATCTTATGGAATTGTCAGATGCAGGGGTGGGCTTCAAAAATTTTAGCAAGGGGTTCTCTGCCCGGTTGCTGGATGGGTACTGACTAGTCAGCCTCCTGCACCACGGTGACGGAGGGGCATTTTTGCCCTCCCCGGGCTCCAGAGACTTTCCTTGAGCCTCCGGGAGGGCGAAAATGGCTTCCCCAGGCTCCAGAGGCCCTCTTCCCAAACTTCCCAAACTTCCGGTAGATCCGTTTTTCACTGTCCCCAACCTCCGTCCGTGCCCTGCACTTACCTGCATCGAAAATGGGACTCCTGGGAGGGGCAGGGTGGTGTGGGTGAGGCCAGCCAGTGGGATTTGAGAGTTCTCCGAACTGCACAGAATCTTAGCTAGAGGTTCTCCCAAACCCCTGTGAACCCCCAGCAGCCCACCCCGGTCAGATGACTAATCAGTAATCCTAAATAACACAGGGTTTGGACAGCCACTCTTTTCACTGCTTTGAGGCTACTGTCAGCCTTACCAGATAGGGTAGACAGACCAAATTATCTAATTCTCCTTTAATGTAAGGCTACACTAACAGAATCTTCCAAATCTAAAAGGACAATTTTCTCCCCCCTCACACACACACACACACTCCATCCCCTGTAGAGCCTGAAAAACTAGGGAGGGTCTCTTCTGAGCATCTTGCCCCCACTCATTAGCCAGCTGCAGGCTATACTTTTATCTGATTGTTCCCTAGGCCAGGGGTCAGCAACCCACGGTTCTGAAGCCGCATGTGCTGCAACTCCCTGTCACTCAAAATATGAGTCACAACCACCAATGTGTGACATGTGCTGGCACGCGATTTATTGAGCTTTTCGACTCCCGGTAGGCTAACCATGAATAAATCCAAGAAAATAAAAGTTTCAGAAGAACATTTAATTCAACTACATATGATAGTTTTGTGGCCGCTCAGGAAATAGTCAGGCACGGGAAGAGTTTTGTGGTTCCCGGTGTTTTCTTTTCTTTGGAAAATGAGTCCAAATAGTTCTTTGAATGTTTAAGGCTGCCGACCCCTGCCCTAGGCAAATCTCTTTTGTCCTGTCTCCCAAGGATTTTCCTGCGCATCATCACAGCTACAAATTGTTTGCAACAAGCAGCTCAGCCCTATAGGGAAAAGCAGTACTCCTCTGTGCTGGCACAAGAACTCAGGAATCGGGCTGTTCATGTAAGTACAAGTTTATTTCATGCCATCTCTAAACAAGAATCTGAACTAAAGGTCAAGGCAAATTGGCAACAGATAAGAATCAACAGAATTGGGGGTGGGGGCTAGACATAGTTACCATTTGGGCATGAAAGTCTTCAAACTGACAAAGTACTTGACCCTCTCCTTTGGGCTCAGTCTGGTCATCTCTTGCATCTGCCGAGCACACAAAAAGAAATGTCCTGAGAATTCACATTTTTTTCTTCTCTGTGTTTTTTTGCACAGCAAACTTCTGACAGCAATAAGGAGGATATGACTAAGACTGTACAAACAGCTCTTCCTTATTGTTAGTAACATAGTAACAGAATCTGTCTTACATAAATCTGTGACATCTTTTTGGCTAAAAAAAGGGAAGAAGCCTAAAAAAAATCCTACCTAGCACTATCAACTGTCTTGGCAATCTTTGTTACACCACGGGGAAAAAAATTAATCAAAACAGACAATGAATGAACTATTCATTTTCCCCACGATTAAAGCTTTCCACTCAAATCTTTCCTTATGCTTTAATCCAGCGTGTCCAACTTTTTTTTTTAATTATTTACATTTATATCCCGCCCTTCTCCGAAGACTCAGGGCGGCTTACAGTGTGTAAGGCAATAGTCTCATTCTATTTGTATATTTACAAAGTCAACTTATTGCCCCCCCAACAATCTGGGTCCTCATTTTACCTACCTTATAAAGGATGGAAGGCTGAGTCAACCTTGGGCCTGGTGGGACTAGAACCTGCAGTAATTGCAGGCAGCTGTGTTTTAATAACAGGCTTCTTACAGCCTGAGCCCCATAGTTGGCTGGGAATTCCGGGAGCTGAATTTCATTGGTCTTAAAGTTACCAAGGTTGGACATCCCTGCTTTAATCTTTCTCATCCTTAAAAATCTTTTATTTCATTAGTGTAAAGTAAGAATTAGAAATATTAGAAACTGATCTTGCCAATCAAGTCTCCAATCAATCATATTCTTAGCTAAGTAGAAACAGTTACCAGAGCCTTTTTAGAGAAAAATATTTATTGGCTGGAACTAAACAGCCTGATTTTTCTCTACTGCACTTCAGCTCACTGTGCACGTGGTCATAGGTGGGGGTATTGAATCGTACAGCAGGATGTCAGTGTCCCAGCAACAAGGGGAATTATTATATTGTATGTACATGTGTACACAGACACATCCTTTGTTCCATACTTCCGTTTTTTCAGCACTGAATGCCAAAGAGAAAGAGTCATCTTGAGATACTTATCATACCAGTATTAAAGGCTTATCAGGTTCTCATGAAGTAAAGCCTTTCGCCTTAGAGTAATAATTTACTGGACTTGCCTTTCACTGGTGGGCACTAATTGTGCTAAAAATCTTTGTGTTTCTCTTCTCAGCCTAGGAAAAAGAAAGAAAAATATACTGTTCCCTTTTCTTTTTTCTGTATAACAACTTACAAATGATTCCCAAACTTCTGAAGTAAAAACTTGGTTTTGGTTTTCTTATTTGCTAAATTTCCCAAGGAAGATATAAAAATGGCCTTCAACCAGGGGTGCTATTCAGCAGGTTCTGGAGAACTGGTAGTGGAAATTTTGAGCAATTCTGAGAACCGATAGCAGAAAGGTTGAGTAGTTCGGAGAACTGGCAAATACCACCTCTGGCTGGCCCCAGAGTGGGGTGGGAATGGAGATTTTGCAATATCCTTCCCCTGCCAGGCCCACAGAACTGGTAGTAAAAAAAATGGATTTCAACACTGCCTTCAACATAGAAATCTCCCTTTTTCATACAGAGAAGACTGTGTCAACCAACACCTCTCCTCGTTCTCTGTCTCATTTCTTCTTATTTAGAGAAAAACTAGGATCCTTGCTTCCTTTAGGCTCTTTCTCTCTCTTACTTTTATCCAGAAGAGAAGATATTCTTGTTCAAATGAGCACCTCTTCTCTCTTTCTCACTTCTACAATCCCACAGAAGCTACTTCAGATTGCATTCAAACCAAACCAACAGCCAAGGACAGGTAAACATTTTTCCCCTTTCCAAAATGATCTACAATAGGGATCTCCAATCTTGACAACTTTAAGATTTGCGGACTTCAGCTCCCAGAATTCCTCAGCCAGCAAAGCTGGGAGTTGAAGTCCGCAAGTCTTAAAGCTGCCAAGGTTGGAGACCCCTGATCTAGAAACTAAGTACCGTATATACTCGAATATAAGCCGATCCGAGTATAAGCCGAGGTCCCCAATTTTACCCCAAAAAACTGGGGTAAACTGGGGACTCGAGTATAAGCCGAGGGAGGGAAATGAGGCAGCTACCGGTCAGGGAAAGCCTCCCTCCCTCAGCCGAGAAGGCTGGCGGCTCCCCCGCCCCGCCCTCTCACTGCACCGGCAGGGCTTCCCCGCGCTAATGCAAAAGCCCGCCAAGTTTGCACCATCCGGTATAATGTGAAAAAAAGAAGAAAAAAAAAAACTCGAGTATAAGCCGTATATACTCGAGTATAAGCCGAGGGGACGTTTTTCAGCACAAAAAACGTGCTGAAAAACTCGGCTTATACTCGAGTATATACGGTAATCGCCTCCCTGTATACATTCTTTTCTTGAATTTTCTTTATGAACTGAACAACATCCATTTCCTTCTTTGAAAGCTTATTTTGTGCACTTGCCTTGCTACTTTCTGCCAATTTAATGCAACTAATCACTGTTGCTTAATCGCTCTATTTATCTATATTACCAAGATTTCTACCTTAGCCTTGAAACCACTAGCTCAGGTCTCTGGGTTAGACTGCAAAATATTAACTCAAACCATTCAATAAGTGATAATTTGATTGCCTTGTACAGCCTTAAACCATATTGATTGGTTATTAATTATACCTTTATTTTTGGACTTCTTACCTTTGTTTAATTACCATTGTCAGCCCTTCACGGTAGGCTACATCAGGAATTACACCAGAACTACTAAAACTTCATTTTATGTGTAGAGTGCAAGGTTACCTTGAAAGCTGTCCTGAATTCCCCTGTTGCACTTTACAGAATCCAGGTGAGGTTATCTTATCTTTCAACTGCAAACACCTCCTGTATATCATGGCCAACCGTATCTCTGTTTTTCTGCATATTTATAGTGTTAAGGTCCCAAAAGTACTGATTCTGTGGGGAACATCAGTTCATTGCACTACCATCATGTCTGCCCAAAAGAAAACAGGTGACACAAGTACATATTATTCAACCTACATTTTAGCCCTTCTTTCTTTCCTAGAATTTATAACTCTTTGGGGTTTTGTTTTGTTTTTTGCTTATGTTCTACAACTCAAGTCCAAAAAATCAGGCCAGCCTCATTCAGATCTATTGCATCTCTCCCTTTTTTTAGTTTCTTTATTTCATTTCATTCATTTTTGTCTCTGGCATTCTAAACTACACACTTTCCCCACCAGATGGACCTTTAAATATTGACCTCTGTCTGTCCCCATCTATTACTTTTATTCTCTATTATGGCTAATTCGGTTACTTATTTTACTTTGTGTAGTTTGTACTTTGTTTCAATTTATCATGAAGAATGGCACACAAATATTAAGTATCTAAATAAAAAACTTTGTTAATCCTTTTTATCCTTTTTATTAAATTTACACCCATATATACAAATCAGCATAGAAATATTTCACGCAACTTTCTCTTTAGAATCCTTGGTGCTTTCTAAACTTGGCAGTTTGCTTGCAGGCATTTCAGTATGTGATGATTTACCTAGATGGGTAATGAAACTTCTGCAAGTCAATCACAAAGCTGAGAGAGCACCAAGGTCTCCACAGTTCAGCCTTGAGCAACATATATTTTCTTTTCTTTTTTATATTTCATTTTGTCACAACAGTATACACAAACATCAACATAAGAAAATCAACACATTATAAAAGATATATATATATATATATATATATATATATATATATATATATATATATATATATATATATATATATATATATATATATATATATATATGTAGGTCTTTGGTTGTTTGGGTTTTCTCTCGTGTAAAATTGGAAGTGTCTTGGCGACATTTCGATGAAGTCTCATTCGTCATCTTCAGGCTTCAGCTTCGTGCTTCTGGGAGCAATGTGTGATCGCAGCTATATATATATATGATTGTATATATATATATATATATATATATATATATATATATATATATATATATATATATATATATTTGTTTTCTGAGGTTTTCACGGGTGTTTGTATATAGGTCTTTGGTTGTTGGGTTTTCTCCGTGTAAAATTGGAAGTGTCTTGGCGACGTTTCGTGAAGTCTCATTCGTCATCTTCAGGCTTCAACCGTGCTTCTGGGAGCAATGTGTGATCGCAGCTGTTTCTTCCTTTTAACTGCTAGTGGGGTTTGAACTGATTGGGTGGGAGCTTGGCTGTGCTCTGATTGGATGGGGTTTTCTGTGCTCTGATTGGCTGGGGTGTGTCCTGTGTTGGTGGGGGCTTGGTTGTGCTCAGTCTAGTCTGTGCTGCAGGTGGATTTGAGCTGGTGAGCTGCATAGCTGTTGTTTGGCTTTGTGGTCGTGCTACATCTTCATAGTGGGTGTCAGTCTGCTGCATGTATGGATTGGAGGGGTTTGAAATGGCTAATGTTGCAGCTGCGGTCTGGCTTCTGGTCCTTGGTCGTGCTTCATGATCAGTGTGGGTTTGGGTCTGCTTTCTGGGTGGATGTGCGGTGGTGACATCCTGTGTGGATCTTGTGAGTGTGGGTCTGGTGTCATTCCTCGTGTTAGGGACTCATTTGTCAATAAGGGCGGGTTTCCAAATGGCTGGTAGGCGGGAGGTGTCATCTCGTTTGTTCATGCTGTGTGGGCGTTTTTCTATCTCAATGGCTTCTCTGATTATTCTGTTGTTAAAGTGTTCAGTTTTGGCGATAGTTCTGGTCTTTTTAAAGTCAATATCATGTCCTGTGACTTTAAAGTGTTGGACCAGGGAAGAAGTTGGTTCCTCTTTTTTGAATGAGTTCTTGTGTTCTTCAATGCATGCACTGTATATATAAGCAAAAGTATGCAACAACTATGTTAACTTCTATTGGAATCTTCTCTTTCTTGGATAGATATATGGAGCACCTGCCTTGTTCTTTAAATGGCTGTGGAGAATTCTGGAACATTTTTAGCCAAGAGTCTGATCGTGCTTCTTCTCCTGTTGACCAACCCAACAGGAGTGCCACATTGTCCCAAAGGTGCTTTTTTAGGAGGCAACTGGACATCCTTGTTTTATCTTTGAAGAAGTTTTGTTTCTCATCCAAGAAGCTGCTTCAGCTTTGACAGGATAGTGGGGAATGGAAGGATTTATATTCTTTGCAGACAGCTGGTCATTTGCATCCTTTTAGAGGGTCACTGAAGCACTTGGAGGTTTATCTGTGTCTCCAGGGTCTCTGAAAATCCATTCCTACTCCCACACCATTCAAAGGGTACTCACCCCAAACTGTACAGCTAAAAGTCTTCAAAGAAAAAACAGGGAAGTCCTGAAAAAACACTTTTGGGACAACCATGACCTGGATGACTGAGAATCTCTACAGACTTTGAGTGTCACATTGCTTTCCTGCTGTGCCTTGGTGTTTTTGCAACTCTCCTGGATGCCAGAACATGACCCTGATTCACTGAGGGACTTCTGTCCAAGAGGCAAGACACATGGCCAACACAAGGCCCTCTTGAATATCCCATGAAAGTTCACTGACTCCTTTACTGCATACTTTTAGCAGCCACCTGCAAAGGTAGTAGTTTAAGAGAAGAGATGTTCTCCCAGCTATAGCTGCACTGAAGTCAGCTCCTGAAGTTTCCTCTTACTGAAGTCACCTGGGGAAATATGCTTCAGTCTCAACCACCTGGCCTCATTAACCTAGCAGGAGAAAAAAAAATAAAAGATCGACCTGAGCAGCTAGAAACTGCTCACCAGCACAGATGACACTCACAGTAGAACAGATACTCCATTCAACTGCCTTTTATTTTGTTTAATTATTAATCAAATTTACACACCCTTCGCAATGAAGGCAACTTTGGGTAGTGCACAATGGACATTTTCCTGACAGCTGGCATCTGGAACAGAATATGCAATCTAGTTGCAATGGTGAAGCCATTAATACAAACAAATTCTTTACTAAATTTTGAGGAACAGAATACGGACTAGATCTGATACCTCATAGTACAAACTCTGATAACAACATGCAGAGGGAGATATGCTCTCCACACATTTGGGACTTCTGTCAATTTTACCTGTTCATTGGCAAGGGATAATGGCAGTGGTCGGTTGCTACCGGTTCTCCCCAGTTCGGGAGAGCCGGTAGCGGAGATGTTGATGTGACAGCAAGCTGGTTTGCTCTGACCATCATCTAGGCTCTCCCACCCGCCCCTGCTCTATACCTAGCTTTATTCCTTCGTTTTTAGCCCAGCTGAAAGGATGGCAGAGCGGATTGCATTGCCTCAACTGTTGAGCAATTCAATGCACTTGCGTGAAGCGAATCAGTGGTAACACCGGTTAGAAGTGGGTACTATGGTCCATAACTTCTGGAGAGGCCTCCAAAAGACATAATACTGTATGAACACTTGTGAATGTTGTTCAGAGTTTAACATTCACCAGCTACAAAATCACCACACTTCTCTAAGACAATGGATAGAAATTGCTTGGACTACCAAAAACATTAAGTTTGACCTACTACCTTCATTTCAGCTTCCTATTTCTGCAGCAAATTTACTTCCTATTTCTGTTCCCATTTACTACATTTACAAGTAGTGCAAAGTCTGATAGCCAGACTGGCTTGGGATTTGAACTAGAACTTAGAACTTTTGCGGTAGAAGGCACAAAACAGAGAAAGCTGTTTTTGTGAGATATTATATGAAAAGAAATATACATCAGCCCCTGGTATTCTTTGGGGGGGGACGACTGAGGAGACCATGAAACCAAAGAAAGTTTGATTATTCTTTAAACAAACTTTTTTTACCCTTCTTGAAGCAAAGCATCCAAGGTAAAAATTACACTCAGATTGATTGGCTATATAAGATACATCTCTATTTTTAAGGTTAATAATAAAACAGCCACACGGAGCTGTCCAAACAGTAGTTTTAGCAAACATTTACATCAAGATAACTCTGTTTCACCTTTACCTCAAAAAACTTAAGTATGCAATGTGTATCACGAGGTGTTTTCTGGGCATGGACATTCAAAGCAAGTGCTGAAAGATGGAATCACTTTTGAACTACAGCTCTCTCAGGGAATACATAGTTGGTTGTAGGGCAACCCAGGGCTCTGTTTTAGGCCCAGTACAACATCTTCATCAATGATTCGGATGAGGGGATAGATGGGAAACTCATTAAATTGGAAGATGACACTAAGCTGACAGGACTATTTATTTATTTATTTATTTATTTATTTATTTATTTATTTTATTCATATTTGTATACCGCCCTATCTCCCGAAGGACTAGCCAATACTCCAGAAGATAAGTTTAAGATACAGAAGGATCTTGACAGACTTGAACATTGGGCACTATCTACCAAAATAAAATTCAATGGTGAAAAAAATAAGGCTCTACATTTAGGCAAGCAAAAACAAACGCACAGGTATAGTAGGTGGTACCTGGCTCAATAGTGGTTACTGTGAGAGGGATCTTGGAGTCACCTAAATATCAGCCAGCAGTGGGTTGCAGCAACCAAAAAAAGCCAACACAGTTCTAGGCTGCTTAATTAATGTGCCTTGGTAAGACCACACTTGGGTTGTTGCTGTGGAAAAATAGGAGGCAGAGGAAGAAGCATTAGGTATCTTCATCTCCTTGAGATTTATTTTATTTTATTTTATTTTATTTTGTTTTATTATGTATTTTATTTATTATTTTATTTTATTTTAATTTATTATTATTATTTTATTTCATTTTATTATTTAATTTGTTAAATTTATTTGCCATCTAACTCACCACGAGGTGACCAGAAATAATAAAGACAGATAAAAATATTTTTAAAAAGGCTTCTGGAGATCTGTATGTCATAGATGCAGCATGCAGAACTGACTTGTTATGAAAATGATATATGTGGTGGAATATAGCCCAGTCACAGGTGTATGGGGCTGCTTCTCAGAGGGCAAAAACACAGTGGAGCTTGGAAAATCTGGTAGGCAGGGAGAAAAAAGGTGCAACCACCCTAGCAATTCACAAAGTATATCTAATTGTTATCCAGATAGTTGCTTTCGTCTGGCAAGATTCTGTTTGTAAGATAACAATTTAAAAAAAAACTATTGAGAAGTAACTCCACATGTTGTTCTTGGTTCTTTGGGCCTGACATTAGTTTTTAATGGCTTTTTCTCAAGTAACATGTTTAGTTTTTCAGAACAGTGACAGTTTTTCAGAAGAGTGAAATTAATTTCTGTAAAATGCTACATTGGTTTCTAGCTTGCTAGATGCAAGTTTTATGCAATTGTTTCAAAACTATATGTACCGGTAGTCTCAAATGGTATTTCTCATTTTAATTAGTCCTGATTTACAGCAGGTGGCACCACCTAGCTGACCTTGGCCCATCCTGAAATACATTGGGGGTCACTGAATTAAGCATTTGAATGGGAGGCTACTAGAAAATCCAAGGGCTCTAGACCATGGGTCCCCAACCTTGGCAACTTTAAGCCTGAAAGACTTCAACTCCCAGAATTCCCTAGCCAGCAGGCTGGGAGAAGACTTTGGCAACCACCTTCCATGTCCTTTACAGAATTGGGCCCATAAAGTTACTGTAGTAGTAAACTCAAGGAATTTTTAGTTTTAATCTAGTTCTGAAAATTAGGGCAAGGATTTTTAATTTTTAATAAAAACATGATTCTTCGGGTAATTCCAGTCTGATATTTTACATAGACTTTTGTTTTGGAATTTATCCCAGCAGGAACTTGCCCATGTTTTTTCACAATGAATTTAGTGTATTTTCCATTTAGGTACACACAACTTCATGGACAAAAATGTGTATTAAATCTCTCCAATGTTAGGTCCCTAATCTAGTCATCAAATTATACAACGGGACCTATATACAAATTTCAGTGGCAGAAATAGAAGATAAATACTAGGGTAATTTGAGAGGGCAAAGTGACCGCATATATACAATCCTATTTGCAATTTTCCTTTGATATTTTTTATGTTCTTGAACTCTTGAACTGATTTCATTGGAATTTTCCTGCTGAATCTATAAATGAGTAATTTTTCTAATGAAATGTCTTTAAATATCTTTAGAGATGAAGAATATCTCCAAAGCTATAATCTTATGTAGTATCTCTGAAGATACAGTCTAGACATGTTCCAGAAACCTGTCCTGGAGCTAATGCCTCTTATTAGTTGGGTTCATATGTTTTCCTTATAGAGAAAATATTTTGGTCTGCAATCAATAAAAAACCAAATATTTTGGTTTTTAAACCACTCTCAAGCCAGAAATATACAAAGCATGATGTGACAATTTTAAAATGCACGTACTATTAATTACAAGTCTTTTACACTGTGGGGGGAAAAACATTGATTTTATCTATTATGTCACATAGTTTAACATGACCTGAGTCTAGAGTTGCCTTTCTCTAAATATAAAAGTATTACACCTTCTTGATCTTAATCAAAAGGCCAAGAAACCAAAATTATTGCAATCTGGTGAATCTTATATTGGAAGTCATTTTCACTCTTTTCCCCTTCCCCTGCAGCCCCCATAGTGAAGTCATGTTGCACTAAATGGGAAACACAGGACGAAAGGTTGACGTATGTTTAAAAGTGGCTTGTCATTTAGAAAATGCAAAATTAAAACAGGTATTCCTATCAGGAGATTATGAATATGGAATATGGACTCTGGTTAGAGGTGAACCACTTTTTAAATTTAATTTAATTTAATTTTAATTTTAATTTAAATTAAATTTAGCTTTGCAATTACATTAAATTTAATTTGTTTTATTTTATTTTTAATGGTGAAATTTCTAAAATCCACATCACAAACAAAAGAAAGAATAGCAATTATGCAGTGGAGGAAAAAACTATAGATATATTATAATGAATAAAATAAAAGTGACAAAAGAAAAAGCTAAGAGAAAAAGGATGCCTATAATAACTATAGATAATTTAACAATATAAAATTAATTCAGTTTTTATGTTTATCATTAAATCTAGAACATGTAAGAACATATTGCATCAATTTATTATTTTGACAGTAAAACACTGAGACTTTTTCAAAAATAGATTTTCACATCCTGCAGCCAATCCTTAAAATCAAAAGAATAAATTTATTTCCATTTACATAAAATTATCCTTTGTCATGAAAATGAAAACATGAAAAATGTTTTAGGATTATCTACATATTTCCTCCAGTAACATAAGGGAGCTGCTAGATATCATGTTACAGTACAGTAGCATTTTAGGTGAAAACTGTCCCCATTCATTACATTTGAATTTGTTCAATGAATGTGTATCATTGTTGTCTTTCTATATTCACATTTGACTTCATAATAAATAGGTACTAACAGGACAATGGCTTCAACAGGAAATGGAATAGATAACTGTGTACAAAAATGCACACTTTATCTTAGTTGGAATTTGCATTAGTCCTATGATAATTTAGATGGTTCAACAATGTCATTCTTTTACTTCAAGTAAAAGACCTCTATTTTTCCAGTCTTTCCATAAGAATATCAAATAAAAAACCTCATCAACTTTCCCAGTTAAATTCCAGCTGTTCAAATAATTTGGTTGTGTTCATGTCAAGGCATCAATTGCTTAACCAAGGTTTACTGCACAAACTGCAGCTGGCTTCAATATTCTAAAATTTATAAACCATAATTTACAACACACCAACTAAATTCTTACTACATGCTAAATTCAAACTAGTAAATCCTATTTTATCTTAGCACATTCTATGAACCCATCAATAGAATCCTGTCTGCAATTTTCCCTGAATTTAATGCCTCCAATTATTTACAAAACTATGGGACTGACATACAACAACAGCCAAAGCCACTCAACTAAATTTTACCTTGGGATGTTATACAACCTGCACTATTTCGCTACTTGGTTCAATGTATTGCGAAAACTGAAAACATAGTTAATTCTGTAACCAGATTAGGCATACTGTGTGAACACAGCAACAAAGGACTGTGATCTTTTACCAAGGATTAATTCAACATGGTTTATTCAATTAATCCAATATTCTGGGTTCAGAAGGAACAATGAACTATGTACTGACCACACAATGCTGTACCCAATCAGTCTTTTTTCCAAACTTGATGGGAAAGATAGAATCTCTGGATCAGGGGAACTTGGGCTGTTGGTTTTTTTTGTTGTTGTTGTTGTTTGGTTTTTTTTTTAGTAACAGGTTCCAGGGCTTGAAAATATTGGGAAATTCTGTAATTTTCAATTTGGGCCTTAGGATATTCCAAGGAGACAAGGTGAAAATATATTGATGAAATGGCTGTCAATTTTGAAAAACAGTCTCCCAGTTAAATAGTTTGCTCTGCAAATGGATGAAACATAATTACCAGATAATGCAACCATGTTGATGGCTTTTGTTAGTAATGGTTTTGTTAATAATAAACTCTACTAACTCTTTTAAGTTTAGAGAAGAAATGCTTTTCACTCAAAAGTTTAAAACAGGTTCTACATTTAGGCCAAAAAAACAAAATGTACAGGTACCTTGCTCAATAGTAGTACCTGTGAGAGGGATCTTGGAGTCCTAGTGGACAACCATTTAGATATGAGCCAGCAGTGTGCAGCAGCTGCTTAAAAAGCCAACACAGTTCTGGGCTGCATAAACAGAGGGATAGAATCAAGATCACGTGAAGTGTTAATATCACTCTATAATGCCTTGGTAAGGCCACACTTGGAATATTGCATTCAGTTTTGGTCGCCGCGATGTAAAAAAGATGCTAAGACTCTAGAAAGAGTGCAGAGAAGAGCAACGAAGATGATTAGGGGACTGGAGGCTAAAACATATGAAGAACGGTTGCAGGAACTGGGTATGTCTAGTTTAATTAAAAAAAGGACTGGTGAAACATGATAGCTGTGTTCCAATATCTCAGGGGTTGCCACAGAGAAGAGGGAGTCGGGCTGTTCTCCAAAGCACCTGAGGGTAGAACAAGAAGCAATGGGTGGAAACTGATCAAAGAAAGAAGCAACTTAGAACTAAGGAGAAATTTCCTGACAGTTAGAACAATTAATAAGTGGAACGACTTGCCTGCAGAAGTTGTGAATGCTCCAACACTGGAAATTTTTAAGAAAATGTTGGATAACCATCTGTCTGAGATGATGTAGGGTTTTCCTGCCTGGGCAGGGGGTTGGACTAGAAGGCCTCCAAGGTCCCTTCCAACTCTGTTGTTGTTATTATTATCCTAAAGCTGAAACTATTTTTGAAATAGTAAAGAGTTATTTCAGCGAGAATCTCTCAAAAACATTATGGCTTGTGGTGGTGCTATTTCCATGACAGGTGGATATAGAGGATTTATTTTTGAAAGGTGCTGTGTGCCATTAGTGTTTTTTGTTCACTGCATGGTTCACTAGCAACATTTGATTTTAAAATAATTGACAAGACGCTTGCATGAGTCTCTAAGTGTTGTAATAAAAGTAGTCAACTGTATAAAATTGAATCCACTTCAAGATCATGCTTTGCCAGCTTTGCAAATGAGGAAGACTTTTAAATTCTCGTTATTCCATGCAAAAGTCTGTTGGTTATCAAAGGGGAAGTGCCTTTGTGTCTTGTTGCTTTGGTCCGCCCCGCAATAGTAATCAAAAAGTAGATCACTTCCATTAAGAGTGTCCTGTGGACTAGTGTTAAGACATTTGTTAGATAAGCAATTGAAGGGAATAAAGTATAACCTTTTATCATGTAAAGAGATTATTATGGGATTTATTAGAAAGCGGAAGCTGTATGCAAACAGTGTTCAGGATTTGCCCACTTTTCTTTTTTGGCAGCAACTAAGTCTTGAATTGAAAGATGACAACCTTGTGTATGTGGATCATTTGAAGCAGTTGCATAATGATACAGAAGTTTGCTTCTGTGACCTGCTAGATAGATAGTGAAGCCTGGATCCATTCCAGGCGAATGCTACTGATATTGCCACTACATGGGGTGGGGGGGAGCACTAGTTGAATTACAGAGTGATTCAGAAACCCAAACAAGTTTTAAAAGAGACCAGCATTTTGGGGCAAACGAGTAATTTCCAAAAAGTTTCCATACCTTTGGAAGAAAAGACTGTTTTTCATGACATTTCCCACATTATACTTGGTGGAATCAGGTGAATTGTTAACACAAGTGTGCAACTGTTTGGACATAGTGAAAAGAGGTAGTTTTCACTTACCATTTACTGTAGTGAAACCTGACATAATTTTTGTGTATGTGACTTGTGGTTTTGATGATTAGAAAGTTATGGAAAGATTAGGATTAAATTAGAGAAAGCTGTTCGATTAGAATTGTATATATAACTGCCTAGAGGGATATCGAAAGTCATTTCTTTATATACTCATGCGTTGTCTTTTTTTTATATTTTTCTTATATTCTTTTCTATTCTTTTTTTGTGTTTATTTATACATTTAACAAAAATGTATATAAAATTACATTAAAAGCAAAATGTAATGTTTTGAATTTGAAACATTTCACATTTGAAATGTAATGTGTCTAGAATTGCAAATTGCATTAGTACAAATAGTATAAGCAAAAAAACAACAACATAATTCCATTTACAAGCCAAGCGTGGGTAAATGTGGATTTTTTTTCAACAGTAATGGGACCCGAAGGAGCCTTAAGTAAGCAGCAGAGGCCTCTCTCGCATAGACACTCCTCCCGCTTCCTCTTGTGGCGCTCAGCCAGGCAAAGCAAAACCAGCCCGGGGGTGCCGCTGGCTGCCGCCCTTTGAAGTCAAGAGGAAAAGCCGGGACGATGTGCGCGTCTTCGTAGAAGGTGGCCGAGAAAACCCGGGATCGGGAAAAGGCCCGCTGAACCTAGGAGGGGCCAACTCTCCCCGACCGGGCACAGCTCACACAGCCCCTCCACACCGGGAAATCGTGGCCTATGCAAAACAGGACCTCAGGTTTTCCCGGTGGCGGCAAACGCGGGCGCAGCCTGGCCAAAGCCATTCCCGCCCACCTTCCCGCGTGAAGCGAACATCCGCCCTCCCGTGACGAAAGGAAAGCGGTGGCATCAGGGATTCCGGGCGAGTCCGGAGACAAGCGGTTCTGGGAAAGGAGAGAGAGAGAGGGGTCGCTGAGCGGCTCAACCCGGCGCGATTATGGAGACTTTCTGCGGCTCCAGTTTTTGGGTAAGAAGGGCTCTCTTTAAGCAAGCGCTCTTCCCTCGTCCCGGATATTTAAACGTTTGGGCGCGCCTGGGAGACGAGCGCCTGCTGAAGTGCGGGTTTCCCGGTGTGGGAAGGGAGTTTCCGGAATGCCCCAACGAGGAAAGCGCGGCTCCTTCGAGGGGGAGGAATTGCAAAACAGCCGGATCGCGTCTCGCAGCCCCAGCCGGGTGGCAAGACTCGGCCGCTGGAATTGAGTTTAACAGGAAGGAATGGGGTGGAATGGAAAGGAGTCCGGGTTTCAAACGTCTGCTAAACTCTCCTTTAGCCAAGCTTTGGGTGAGCTGCAGTTCGGTTGTTGGGGATGGAGAAAAGAAGCGTGTCGCTAGCTCGGAGGTTAGCAACCCGGTCTGCTCCAGGTGCTGCGTTGTATTTTTGCTGGGTGTTAGACTAGACTTCTGTGGCATCTTTCTTCCTAGAGTTCAAGGGATTTCGCCTGGGATTTCTCCCCGTTTTATCTCCAGTACAGCAACCAGGAGAGTTCCCTGGGGCTGAGATGGAATAACTGACCCCAAGTCGATCCTTGAGTATTCTTTCCTGGTTGAAGGTGACCTCACACCTTTTATTTCGCTGGTGGTAATTTACCTCCTAATTGTTACACCATCCTGGCGCTCATCTCACACAGTTCCTAGTTATTGGCCATGCTGTCTAGGGTAGATGGGAACTGAAGTCCGAAACTCTTCTATATTGCCACCTCTGAATACATGCCAGGCATACAGACCTTTTAACTGGAGGAAGGAAGACAGGGCTGAGGTGCCTCCAATGTTGTGTGGTAGAGCTGCTTAAAAGTAAATTTTAAGGTACATCTGGAGAATTCTTGTGATGCATTGATTTCAGCCTTTTACTTTAACCCCACAATAATCCTGTGAAGTAGGTGTGTACTCAACCCAAAGTCACCAGCTAAGCTTCTGTGAGAGGTTGGGTGTCCCTGGTCCTCCACAAATATCCTGCACATCACTAGATGGAGGCTAAACGGTGCAGAAAAATACTCTTACTTTCAGCTACCGGTAGAATAAATAGAATAGAATTCTTTGTTTGCCAAGTGTGATTGGACATACAAGGAATTTGTCTTTGGTACATATGCTCTCAGTGTACATAAAAAAACAAGATACACTCATCAAGAATCACAAGGCACAACACTCAGTGACAGTTATATGGTACAATACGCTACATGAATAGAATAGAATAGAATAGAGTAGAGTAGAGTAGAGTAGAGTAGAGTAGAGTAGAGTAGAGTAGAGTAGAGTAGAGTAGAGTAGAGTAGAATAGAATAGAATAGAATAGAATAGAATAGAATAGAATAGAATAGAATAGAATAGAATAGAATAGAATAGGATTTTATTGGCCAAGTGTGATTGGACACACAAGGAATTTGTCTTGGTGCATATGCTCTCAGTGTACATAAAAAAAAGATACCTTCATCAAGGTACAACACAACACTTAATGATAGTCATAGGGTACAATAAGCGATCAGGAAACAATCAATATCAATATAAATCATAAGGATACCAGCAACAAAGTTCCAGTCATACAGTCATAAGTGGAAGAAGATGGGTGATGGGAACGATGAGAAGATTAATAGTGCAGATTTAGTAAATAGTTTGACAGTGTTGAGGGAATTATTTGTTTAGCAGAGTGATGGCGTTCGGGAAAAAACTGTTCTTGTGTCTAGTTGTTCTGGTGTGCAATGCTCTATAGCTTCGTTTTGAGGGTAGGAGTTGAAACAATTTATGTTCAGGATGTGAGGGATCTGTAAATATTTTCACGGCCCTCTTCTTGATTCCTGCAGTACACAGGTCCTCAATGGAAGGCAAGTTGGTAGCAATTATTCTCTGAAGTCTGTGTCTGTCTTGTTGGGTTGCAGAACCAAACCAGACAGTTATAGAGGTGCAGATGACAGACTCAATAGTTCCTCTGTAGAACTGGATCAGCAGCTCCTTGGGCAGTTTGAGCTTTCTGAATTGGCACAGAAAGAACATCAGTCCTTTTTTTGATGATGTTTTTGATGTTAGTTGTCCACTTTAGGTCTTGTGATATGGTAGAACCTAGAAATTTGAAGGTTTCTACTGTTGATACTGTGTTGTCTAGCATTGTGAGAGGTGGAAGTATGAAAGGGTTTCTCCTAAAGTCTACCACCATTTCTACGGTTTTGAGTGTGCTCAGTTCCAGATTGTTTCGGTCGCACCATGAGGCTAGTCGTTCGACCTCCCGTCTGTATTTGGATGAAAAATGAGACATTGTACTGTTAGTGTGTCTTGTATTACAGAAGTGAAATGTGATGGGGAAATAATACATTCTTGTTCTTTGAAAAATAAGTTTCACCGCAGGTGTTGAAGAGCATACCCCATGTACTGGGAAGGATGTTAGAAAATTAAGAAAATGTATCTATCCAAAACTTGTAACACTTCTCACAGATATGTATATGCCTCTCTTCTAAATGATGTAACAAAACACATGCAAACCTGTTCAGATTCCAGAAACATCAAACTGCATTTTAAGATGAATAGAAACATGACTGTTTTACCTGTTGATTGTCTTTATAAAGGCAAATGAGGTTACTCCCTAGCGCTGCAGATTAACTATAGGATACCTGACTAAACAGGTATTTTTACTCTTGTTACTATAATTCTATTATATTGCGGTGCTGTGTAGAACCAATACAAGTTTGAACAAGAGACCTGGCATCTATTCACCGATGATTACGAATGACTCATTGTTATTATTGGAATTTCACTCAGTCCTACATTGGATGGATGGACACAGGTGGTCCTTGATTTATGACTGTAATGGAGCCTACCTAAGATATCATAAGTCATGAGGGTTGTAAAATAGGTCACCCACATGACTGACCTGATTTTATGATATTTTTCCAGTCATAAAGCAAACACTGCAATCTTAAAGTGAACTTATTGTTCACTGTGAGCCAGTTTTTTCCCAAAAACTGGAAGTAGATGATGGTTTTCAGCAAAACCATTATAAAACGCAGTCATGTAAGAATAGGAGTCTGCAAATAGCCCTAAATGTTAGCTGGGTGCCAGGTGTCTGACATGCAGTCACACGAACATGGTGGTGTGTTTGTGTGTGTGTGTATGAGTGTGAAAACTTCAGAACCAGAACATTGGTACCTCCCAGGGCGGTCCATCATAACTTTGAATAGACACTAAGCAACTGGTTGTAAGTCAGGTTGTAACTGCCTGTACATTTTGACCACTACTGATTTGTTTGTGTGTGCACGGTAACAATATATCCTTGAGAGAACTGATTCTTGACAACAGTCCATGCAGTTTTCCAGCTAGTAGTTTTGGAAGTGTTTTCCATCATTGCCTTTTCAGAGCTGAAGAGGGGAGTAACTGGCCCAAAGCCACCCAGCTGTCTTTTGTAAATAAGGCAAGACTGAAACTCATGGTTAGTGGCAATAATGGGATTGACTCTTTAATAAGCAGACAGCTGCATTCTATTACCAATTGAACTCAACAAAACCATTAATAACCAGAAGGTTCCAAGGAAAAACTGTAATGGGTACATATGCTGAGACTAGCCAAAAGTCTTCCTGGCTGCAGCCTCTACCTGCTTTACTAGTGGGAGCCATGAGGTCAGTTCTGTTCCCAGATTATGAGCCTACATCAGACCTGGGCATTTTATTTCCCAGTCTGGCTCACAGCATCAGCGGCATTGGTGATGGTGGGCAGGAGGTTGGCAGCAGGGGTTATGGAGCATCATTGGAGGGGGTGGGATAATGGGGTAGGGTGGCAGTGACTGAGGGCAGGCGGTGGGATGGTGACAGGAAGGCGGGGATGGAGGCAGAGTGACAGAAGGGCAGGATGGAGGCAGAGTGAGTGGTGGCGGCAGCCTTCTGCAACAGTCCCAGTTTTTCATATGGTCCCTTGGGAGAAATTAATTGGCCTACAGTTTTATTCTAGTAGCACAACCCCATACGAGCTAAAATTGGAAACATAACGATTGAGCTTCTGAAGCCATAGCTACTCCATTCTACTTGGAGTAAACTTTATCTTGATTGTCCTATCTACTGTAGATCCCAACACTATTGCTTTGTTTCTAATAGGCTTCCAGATGCAATTCAAGGTCTTGGTTATCCCCTTTCATGAAACAAGGCTAGGATCACCTGTCTCCAATTGTTTCTTTCTGCTTACCCCACAAAATTTGGCAGAGCGTGTATGCATTGAGTCCCAAATAAGAGGCAGCATCATCTAAGGAACCCAGAGGTTGTGCCATCTCCATCTTGCTACCTGCCCTATGGAACAATGTTTCCTCTGAGAGGCAAGTAACTTCAAGCCTGCCACATCATCCATGAGCATAGACAGTTTGGTTTCCATCCCATATGTAGGCCTGACTCTTGCCTGAAATGGATCTCAGGCAATCTGTTTTCTCCTTTTTAACTGCCATCACAATACCTCTTCTACTACCACCGTCATGTCAGGAGTGCCGAAGCTCTTGCGGGTTGAAAGGATTGAATGGTGACATCACTGTTGCCCAGGGGATGCTCATTTGGGGGCTCTTTTCATGTCCCCATTAAGTTGCCCACCAAAGTGGTACCCATTTATCTCCTTGCAGCTGCCTGCATTTGAACTGCTGGGTCAGCAGGAGCTGGAGCGTGTGGTGGGAGCTCACCCTGCTCCACGGCAGCACCAGGTCTCAAACGTGAGCCTGCTGATCGTCAGCCCAGCATCCTAATCTTGTGAGCCACCATGCTCCATAAAACACTTCTACTAAAAAGGGAACAGTGAAGACTGAGCACTTGTCATCTAATGCAACCAGATTCAAGGATGCCTTCTTGAGCAAGGGGCATACCGGTGTGTCTTTGGAATAAAGCTCGCATGTGGCAGAGGTGGACTCACAAGAAATACTGTCCACTTCCTTAAGCTCCACAGGCTTTTAACAGATTAACAGAGTTGGAAAGGACCTTGTAGGCCATTTAGTCCAATCCCGCACCCAAGCAGGAGCCCCAACACCATTTTTGACAGATGGCAGTTCAGTCTCTTCTTGAAAGCTTCCAGTGATGAAGCTCCTGCAGCTTCTGAAGGCAAGCTGTTCCATTGGTTGATTGCTCTCACTGTCAGAAAATTTATTCTTATTTCCAGGTTGAATCTCTCCTTGATCAGTTTCCATCCATTATTCCTTGTCTGGCCTTTGGGTGTTTTGGAAAATAGCTTGAACCCCTCCTTTCTGTGGCAGCACCTCAAATATTGGAAGACTGCTATCATGTCTCCCCTGGTCCTCTTCATTAGACTATAGTATCACCCAATGTCACCCCTGTTACCTATTCAGAGTAAGTTCTCAGCAAATATGAGTGATTTTATCTGCAAAATGTCCTGCTGATTCATCACAGTGCTCTGTTATAGATTATTCCAGCGCATGATTCACAATAGGTGGAAAAGTACCACCAGATGGCAATATGTGGTAAATGCAATAAGGGCTTCAAACTTGAGTTTAGGCAGTGTCGGTATCCAGTAATATTCTTTTTTTCCCCTTCTGCCAATGTGCTATAAATCACTTCATATTAGCATATTAATTTAACTTCCAAGATATGGTAAGCAGGAAAAGCCCACTCAAGAGCAAACCTAACAACTTTCATGGGTTAAAATAGGTGCTCAATAGAGCTTTCCACCAGATCATTAGGAAGATTACACAAATGTCTTTAAAAGCCCATAACTAGTATTTAGCTGCCTATGGTAGGCCGTCTTTATAGGCCCATCCTTCCAGCAGAGACCGAGGTGCCAGTTAACCCCACAGATAAGAGAAAGTGATCTGCCCATGATGAGGGGCTAATAGAAATCTCTCCTGCTCCAACATATTATCAGTCATGAGCTCAGCACCATACGGGTTAAAAGTTGCTATTGGGCTGTACATAGGGATGAGGTTCACTTTTTCTCCTATCACACTAAACCAGAAGTTCCCAAACATTCTTGGTTTGTGACACCCTTAGAGTCTCGGTAATCTTTTATGGTGCCCTAGGGCAGGGGTCTGCAAACTTGGCTCTTTTAAGACTTGTGGACTTCAACTCTCAGAGTTGAAGTCCACAAGCATTAAAAGAGCCAAGTTTCCAAGACCCCTGGCCTAGGCCAAAAGATCACTCCAAACTCAGCTTCACAATAAACACTTAAAATATTCTGCAGCACCCTTATGAATTTATTACAGGCCATGGCACACAGTTTGAAAACCATGGGGCTAAACTTGATTTGGTTATCACTTTGCATGATACGTGAACTGTCCCAAGGAAGAATTATGGTGTCTAAATAAAAAAAAATAGAGTCAAATATGCTGAGCTAAAAATAAACAAGCCATGATATTAGCATAAGGGTGTATAGCCTCCTGAAGCTCTTGCAGCTTTGGATACAGCTTCCCAGAGCTCTTCTAAATGTAGCTACTATATATCTACCAATTATACTGTTTCCTTTCAGGACTACACCTGGAAGGAGTAAGCCAAAGAAATTAAAAGCTTGAAACAAGAAAAGGAAACAGCCAAAACTAGTTTACCATTCACTAAACCATATCTTTCAGTACTTACAAACCATCCTTGGTTTTACTTCATTCACCTGGTACCTTTACTTGTTTTAACTTCTCATGTCTTCATTATTTCATCAGATCCATCCAGTCACATCCTACCCCAAATATGCTCACACTATTCCTTGCTAGGTTATCTGGCAAGCTGATAATTTACCAGTTAGTGGATATATGCGGTGCACTAAGGGATTTTTAAAGTGATGCTTACTAAAATCTAATGGAAGCAGTGCTAAATTAATAAAATCTGAAATATTTGTAGGAGTGAAATATTCTGTTAGATGAACAAATTTGTTCCAATGTAAAATGACCGACACTTGAAATTTCAGTCAATTTCAATAACTTATGAAACAGCCCAATTCCTTTTGATCAGATTTTTGGGCTCCCATCCTCCCCATCTTGATGTTGATTTATCAGTGAAAATTAATAAGCAGATGTATGACTGTAACAAATAGAAACATGGATTGGAGATAAAACCTTAACGGATATTAAGCCTTCCTAAGTCTGAGAAATAGATATTGGGTAGGGCTGTCAAACTCACCACGACATGCTGTCATCACGTGATGTATTTCAAATTTTCCCCCTTCACTAAAAGGGAGTGGGATGGCCAGCACTTGATGCATCTGGCCTGTGGGCCACAAGTTTGACACGGCGAGTTGTAGGGGTTTAGTTTTTGTCCTTTGTCGTTTTGTTTTGCTTATTTATTTGAAAGGAAACAAGTTTTAGATTTCTGGCAAAATTTGATGAAATATGTAATTTAGTTGATACTGCTGTGGAGGTTACCGCCATCATGTTTCAGATGCATACCTTTAATGCAGTGTGTTTGAATTATGTTCAAATTAATGTACCACAACATGTGTTCGAACATAATTATGAAAGATCAACAACATGGCTCTATAAACCCTGCAAGTTTTCCCAAAGGATAGCAGCATTGGTATGACATTAGTCTTTACATTTGGGACTGGGGGAATGATTCTGCACTCATCTGTATGTATGTTTTTGCAATTTGTATTAAAATAATATGCATCAGAGCAGTGTTTCTCAACCTCAGCAATTTTAAAATGTGTGGGTTTCAATTCCCAGCGTACTGGCTGAGGAATTCTGGGAACTGAAGTCTATGCTTCTTGAACTTGCTATGGTTGAGAAACACTGCATTGGAAGCATGTGTAGGTGGCAGGGACCTTTGACCAAATAAAGGCAGATGCAGAAGATCTTGATTATCCAGATTTTTCAAGCGAATACTCCAAAGTTAGTATACTGCTCAAAAAAATAAAGGGAACACCTAAACAACACAATGTATTGTATTTAATAAGAATATTTCATTCCTTCAGATCTAGGATGTCTTAAAGTATTTTTGTGTTCCCTTTATTTTTTTGAGCAGTGTATTTTAAACCGCACAGGCTTCAACCAACCTTTATAACTGTTTGTGGTCCTGGGACTGGTTCCATTAATTATTTCTGGATCATTTAAAACTGTGACTTAGAGTGTGGATTTGTGCGGGAGAATTCCTTGTGAATCTCCACTGATTCAAAGTTTTGTCATGCCATCTTTCATAGAGCTGTAATATTATATCAGGACAAGTGATAGCTGCAACCATTGCTTCATGATTAAGCATTTCTCTCACACTATATTCCCCATCCGTCTGGTTTGTCTTCCTTACTCAACTATTATAATACTGAAAGGAAGGTATTACTAATGCAATCAACAGTTTTATTTTATTATACTGGTATGTTTAGATTCTGATGACAAAGAAGATATGCCATGAATCTCGTGGTGCTTATTTGGTTTAAGCCAAGGGCTGCATCACTCTCTTGGCCAATAGTGATTATTTATTGTTTTGTATCAGCTCTATGAAAATACAGTACTGTGTTTGTTTATTTATATAGGCTACTTACATAGCTAAGTGCATGGCATGAAAGTGAACATAGCTAAAACAACAAATAAGACTACAAAATAGAACAACATAAAATATAATGGGACATAATCTTGCCAGAGGCCAGATAAACACCAAAGACAATTAATCTGGATAGTCTTAGACGATCACCTAACCCTCTGCCTTGGGGCAAAAATCAGAGGTTCAAAGCCCTCAGGAAAGGTAGGCAGGATCAGGGCCAACCAGATCTTGGAAAGAATGCAAATTCACTAGGCAAATACAACAACAGAGAAAACACTCTTTTTGAGAGTGCTTAAGTGATAGAACTATTTTGCCCGGTTGATAAAAGATGATAATGCTTAAGTGCTGGGACCAGAGCATGGTGACTCTGTCAGATCTTATCAGACATCCGAGATAATGAGAAACAGGTGGTAATTTGCAGGCGGTTCTGCAAATAACCAGGGCATGAAGGATTTTAAAGGTGATATCCAGCATCTTCAGGTACAGCAGGGAGCCCTCTGGCAAGCTTATGAAATATTACTCTTAGATGCATGTAATTAGTGGGTATACCCCTAAGTATTAATATTTTCTATCAGTACATTCTACACCAGTTATAGCATCTGAATTGTCTTCAAGGGCAGCTCCATGTGGAGTGCATTACTGTAATCCAGATAAGAGATAATGAAGGTGTGGGTGATTGTAAGCAAGGCCTCCCAGTTCAGGAATGGGCTAAACACAAAAGATAGATTTGTGCTTTGAGCTGCAGCAGCTACTTGCTCTTCAAACAGCAGCTGTGAATCTAGGAAGATCCCCACTTATGCGCATGTGGCCCTTGTTCAGCAATCACTTGTTCAACAACCATTTCAAGTTACAATGCCGCTGAGCAAGGGGACTTCCGACTGTTCCTTGTAGTTGTGACTGTTATAGCATTCCCATAGTCACATGGTTATGGTTCTAGTGCTTGACAATGGGTTTGCAGTTACAATGGTCACAGCATCCTGTGGTTGTTTATTTGCCATTTGCAACCTTCACTGCCAACTTCAGAGAAACAATGTGTAATAGGAAAGCTAGCAATGGGATGCCATGACCAAGCAGGATTTGCTTAATGATGGCAACTGTTTATATCGCAACTGCCATTGTATGTTGGCACGGTCATGTGACATTGTACTTTACAATATTGTTTAGCAATGGAGTTATTAATCCTAGTTACTGTCATTAAGTGAGGACTACTTATACCAGTGGGAGTGCAACTCCATTCAGCACCAGTGATGGGAAATCTCAAAATCCACAGCCAAAGTCAGTCTCGCTAGGATTGACTTTGAGTTGTTTCTTCCCCATCCAGTTTCCTCTCAGTTTCCAGACACTGAGACAGAACCTGCATGATATACTTGAGCAATTAGGGACTACGATGTGCAACTAAGCCTCAGAGATGTAGAAACAAACCAGTGCAACCCAGCTACCAACTAGAGTGATCCTAAGAGGGATATTGTTCTCCCGATCAAGCATCCCATCTTATATCAGAGAGAAAAATAAATGAATTTAAGTTCAGAATGAACTCTTTCAAGAAAAACATCCACTCCAGTCCTTTAGAAAATGGCTCATAATTTTAGTCCTTGCAGTCCCAACTTCCTCTGATAATGGAGATATAAATAACGAAAAAGCATTTCCAGAGTCAAAACAGGCAGTTTAAATGTCTGGAGATTCTCAGTCATCCAGAAGAAGAATCCTAAAGAAGCTTCTTGAATGAGAAGCAAAACATCTTCAAAGAAAAATGAGAAAGTCCAGTTGTCTTTTGAAAAAGCACCTTTGGGGCAGGCAGCTTAAAGTTCACTTCATCACTCTCCCTACAGCACAATGCGAAAGAAACAAAATGACCACCGTGCTGGGTGATGCACTCCATAGAAGACACTGGATTCCGACAAACATCTAACTCGGCCAGTATCTAACTGATCCTGCTCTCCACCAGCACTGAGGCAATTAGCACTCAGGAGAAAGGATTGTTGCCACTTACAAAAACAAAAAAACCCACTGCCACTTCTGTAGCAAAATGTCTATCAGTTGATTGGTGGAACGCCCACTACAAGCATGTAGGAGATTGCCAGGATTGCTGTTTCTGCTGTTAGAGTAGCTGATGTCCATCTCCAGTATCTTTTTCAGCCCCTGAAACAATTTTGGTGCTATCAGACATGGCCAGAGGCCATAGAGCCTCTGCGAGTCATCCTCTGCAGAATAACTGATAGTTATTCTGTGGTTTTGAAAACTTTCTACTAAAGTTCTCAAAAACCACTGAGAGATCCAACAATACCAGAAGAGTTTCTGCACCATCCCTTGGCCTTGTACTGTTGCCTGCTATGTAATTTCAGGGATATTTAGAGCTTTGTAAGAGAAATGAATGCTGAAGCCTGTTGTTGTTAGCCCAACTCCAATAGATTCTGAGCAGTGTACTATCCCCTTCCCAAAAATCCTAAAATAGATAAACCTAAAACCATGTAGACAGCCCCAACTAAAGCAGTCTAAGAGCAACATGCATATAACAAAACAAAACATTGCATTTATGAAAAAGAGTTTATGCTGTGTGAAAACTATCCATTAATGAAATCCATTTTTTTTACCACCGGTTCTGTGGGCATGGCTTGGTGGGCATGGTGTGGCTTGATGGGCATGGCAGGGGAAGAATATTGCAATGTCTCATTCCCATCCCACTCCAGGGGAAAGATACTGCAAAATCCCTATTTCCTCCCCACTCCTGGGGGAAAGATATTGCAAAATTTCCATTCCCACCCCACTCTGAGGCCAGCCATTTGCCAGTTCTCTGAACTACTCAAAATTTCCGCTATCGGTTCTCCAGAACCTGTTGGATTTCACCACTGGAACTACCATACCCAGACTGAAAATCTGGATGACTATCATATGTCAGCAAAGTACTACAGAAAATTCTAACTCTTTGTTAACAAATATCTAGAATTTTGTAATCCAGATTGTTACTTGTGAAGTCCCTGGTGCTAAGCTTGGTTGTTTGCTTATAGATGTTTTCATTACCTGACTATGTTATATCTTCAGTGTTAGAAAGATGTGGAGTTTGCTCTCTATTTATATGCAGTAGCTTGCCTTGTCAGTATTAATGGCAGTATTGCTTTCTCCTTGATAGTTCCTTGATTAGGCTGTTGTTTACTGCTTGATTATCTAATACTAATTAAGCTACTGCATATAAAAAGAGAGCAAACCCCACTCCCTTCTAGCACTGAAGGTGTTACCTAGTCAGGTAACGAAAACGTGTGCAAGCAAACAATCAAGCTCAGAGAACACATATGAATCCATCATGGATGTGTTTACACAGCATGCTAAGTCAAAAATCAACCTGTCAACCACCTAGTCCCAGGGCATTTTCAATTCTACACAAATTAGTTCAGCTTTCCCCCCACTGTGACCTCCAAGTTGTGGCTTGTATGGAGAATTACTAGCTTGAGGGAAACCGAAGGACATGCATACACTGTCCAGTGAATAAGGGCTTCAAAATATTCTTTTGGACAAAAAGAGTTTTTTCTGAAAGCAGTAAATCCCAGTAAACCAACTTGTGTGACAAGAACATTGACAGTGTGAGTTATAAAACAAAAGAGAAATAATGTGTAAGGTGCATTAAAACTGAGTATGGAATACAGTATATTACCATTTATCTATAATATTCTATATATGACTAAAAGTATCGTTGCCATAACCTTTAACTGGATGAAACAATGCATCATAAGGCAAAACATTTTGAACCAAGGTATCTCAGTATGGGCTAACTTATAGAATGTGTCCAAAATCTGGGACCCAGAACTCTTATATAATTGAAACATTTTATGACATGATCATAAAATAATTTATGACATAATGCAAAATGTCATAAAGCAGTTCCTGTGCTGATGCCTGGCTGTGCCATATAGTTCAATATGGGCTACCTTCAAGGCAAATTCATTTCTGATTGTACCCCAGCTTTTCCAGTGAAGGCAATACATTAGAAGCTCTTTAATTTTGTTGAAGGCATTGTGGAATCAGATAAGGATGACCCAAGAGGTCACAGTTTGTCTACTAAATCATAAAGCTATCATGAGATATTTACTCTGCAACTATTTTTTTTCTAATTTTTATGGAAGCTTAAAGAAGCAACTCTTGGCACTGGAAAAGTTGAAAGAAATTTTGATTTCATGTGTAAATTTACTAGGATCCTTTAGTGAGTAAGCCTAGGTGAACAAAGTCAGTAGCGCTTTTTACTACAGAATGTCACGATACATTGTGTGCTTTATGGTTCTACACAGAATATCACACCATTTATTTTTATTTGCCGACATTCAATATGCTGAGAAACTTGACCTTTTTTTTATTTGTTTGTTTTAAAAAAGAAATTGGAAAGAGAAACCCTGTAGGATAGAAAACAGCATAGACATAAAGCCGAAAAGCTTGTCATTATTTTCATGCCTGTGAGAAATAAAGTTTATGAAATAAAGAAATGAAACCAATGAAAAATAACCTGAACTGCAAAATTTACAAAGAAATACAATACTCAGGTTTTCATGATATAAAATCGGGATTATATTGATATTGGTTTTCTGTTTTGCAACATCCTGGTAGCAATTTGTTAACAAATTGAACTGCTTCTTCAAGACACTAATGTTGGAGCTCATTCTGTTCCCTTCTAATATCTTTTTGAGATTTAGTACACAGTTTGTTTAACAACAGCATTTGGTGCTGAACTTAAAAAGCCAAAATGGCCATTTGATCACTAACAATTCCATGCATTTTTTGGATACAATGTTGACAGATAATTCAGTATTTAGTGGTTGAACTGTTGGCAGGACAAAAGCAGTTCATCTTGTTTGATCAATTATCTGCCAGATAGATTGAAGATCAAAGTTGTGTTTGGTTGCTGGCAAATTATCCTTGTGGGACAATTGAATGAATTTTTAGGAACATTAGGAATATCTGGATCACTGGAGAGAGTGAAGTGAACAGGCTATCTTGCCATCTATGATTCTGTTATCTTCTATCAAAGGACCAGTCCTTTTTAAAAAAAAATATACCTTCTATAATATTTCTTTTAAACAATACAGCTTAAACTCAACAAGGAAGCTCTGTGAACAACAGCAGTCTTTCATACTTGTCATCAACACAACTAGAAATGAACTCTGAAAATACTTCTATGCACACTGTCATCCAAAATCTATTGAATTGTCTGGATGTGTCTTTTTATTTTAATGGAGATGTGCACTGCCTCTGGAGTTCTCATTCATTATACATTCTCATATTCTATTCTTGCTCAAATTTACAGTATCATATCGACCTAAAATTAAGATAAAATCAGTTTTGGTGAGAAGAATTGTTCATTTGACAGCATAGAACCCTTCTTAAAAACCCAGGTAATATTGAAGAAGGGGACTTAGATATCCGGCTGACAGTCTTAGAATCCTTTGTTCAGTTTAAATTGTTAGTTGTATCCATTTCTGTCATTGCTAGCCATAATGGGATGTATGAGAAGTTAAAATTAATGGGGAAATTTCAGCTTCTGCCAGCCTGTAAACATAATATTTTATTCCTCTTCTGTACCAATTTCCAGAGTATATCTGGACCCAATTGAGTTTCCCAGAGCACATTTTCCTCTCAATCGTTTTAAAAATAATTTTAAATTATAATAAAGCACTCTTAGTCAAGACTAAATTGCCATATGTGAGAACTTTGAGAGGGAATTGCTCTGTACGGTTCGTGTTCATCGGTTTTTGAGACTGCCACCTTAACAAAATGGAGCAGCCTTTGTGAAATAAATAGCTCCGCTGTATATGGAGAAGTGTTTTTCTTTGTCCTTTTATGATTTAGAGACAAAATGTTTTTCCAAGGCTGTCGGGAACAGAAACGCTTCAGACGGGCCTCTGGAGAAGATAGTTTCCTTCCACAAATATGGTCACTATGCACAATAAATAGGATATTTGATGTTATTACTTAACAATGACCTTTCTAGATTAAAGTACTTTGAAATATTTGAGTCTGTTGCTATATTCCAAACAGTTACAGGCCATATCGAGGACACTTATTTTTTTAAAAAACTGACAAATATTTTTAAGTTCCTCTATTTTATACTTTGACTGCTAGTAGACATGAATTCACAGCTGGCCCTGTGGCAGATTTATAGCCGTATGTTTCCTTTTCATTCTTGTTCATTTCCCTAGCTTTATTTTATCTCGCAATGACTTTTATGGACAGAACCAATAAAGGCTTAACTACAGCTGCTATGGTTTCTTTCTGGTGCAGAAACTGGAAAGTGAGGTATTCCAAACACGAAAAGCAAAGAATAAAAACTGTAATATTAGACCCAGTTGAAATGAATTTCCTATACACTGCTATTTTTTTTTTTTAAAGTGAATACCTTTTGCCAGCCCATCCAAATACCGTGAGGTAATCTGTGACACTTGCAAATGAAGGCAATGAAAATAGCTTTGAGATAGCTGACTTTCCTATGAGCTTTCTTTTGCCCTCAAAATAACTCTTACATGGAACTTGCAGGCAGTAGAAAGAGACTATGAGCGAAACTGAAAGATCTACTCATGCCTTTATTAAGGTTCTTATTAAGTTGCAGAGCCTTATCAGCTGTATGTTAGTGTGTTTATTTGTATTTTGGTATTACAATAGTGTAGTCTGAAGATATGGAAAGGCAGAAAGTAGATTAAATTACAAGGTAGTCCTTGATTTGTGGTCAGTTGCTTAGCAAACATTCAAAGTTAAACACCCTCCCCAAATGTATTTACAGTCCCATTCTGATGGTTGCACAATCACACACACCTGTGGTCATATGATCCCATTGTGGGAGCTTGGCAAGTGGCTCACCTTTCTTGAAGTCTGTAGTGTTCTGCAGTCACATGACAACAATTTTCAATGTCTTTTTCCAGTTTCCAGTGTTTACTTCTGGTTTCTGGCAAAAGACGCTCATTGGATAAAACGGATTAGTTTAACAACCATCGTGTTTGTTAATGGCTGCCACTTTCGCTTAACAACTGCCAAAAAAAATCTTAAAATCAGGCACTGTCATATGGTGACCTACTTAATGACCACTTCAGGCTTAATAATGTCTAAATGTATTGTACCACCTGTATTGTACTTTATTTAGACAGATGTGCTTGTTCTGATGAGTTCTTGCATTGTGTATAATTTTCATTAAAAGTTTGAAGAACAATAATAAAAATATATAACAAACGAAATCAGAAAAAGTGGAAAAAAGAGAAATAACATAAAAGGCTAAAAATGCAATAAGAAACAGAAATAAAAGAAAACAGAAAAGAGCAAGATATAAAGACATAAAGAAGTGGCTTCCAATATTCTTCACAGCAGTTATAAGTAAAATTATTTATTTATTTATTTATTTTTGTCATATCCATATATATAGGCATTAACGTGAAATGAAATAGCTATATAATATATAAGCATATATATGAGCATAAGTATGTAATAACTATATTAATTGGATATAATGAAAAGAAACAATAGGACAGGAACGGTAGGCACTTTTGTGCTCTTACGCACGCCCTTTACAGTCCTCTTAGGAATGGGGTAATAGTAGATAGTCTAGTATACTATTGAATAGTCAATAGTAGATAGTTTTTGGTTAAAGATTTTGGGATTTTGAGAAGAGACCACAGAGTCAGGTAGTGTGTTCCATTATATTTTAACCTCTCTAATATTACACCATGACTTTTTTCTTTCTATAATCTGTAATGTCTCTTGTCTAACCATCAGAACCAAAAATCACAAATTCATTATTTCTTTGTTTTTACTCAAAAAGTCCACAAGGAGACTCCAATAAATATATTGAGGTCTTGCATAAGGATCAAAGGGGTAACAAACAAAAATTGGTGGGTTTTGTAATGAAAGAATATATTTTAATATACATATGTGTATTAATAGACTTATATTCTATACTATAGAATTATGTATTAATGATTGTGATTGGTACTAGGAGTGTATATTGAGACAATGAATAACGAAAGACTGAAGGATGAATTTTTGATATAAATTGATGTGAAGAGTTAACTAAAGGAAGTGAAAAAAACCAACTCTTTGAATATTATAAGAATATCAGAAGAAAAAAAATTGAGATAGAAACAAGAGGGGAGTAATAATAAATAGATAAATAGATAAATTGACATGAAGGTATATGAAAGAACAAAAGGAAGGTTTAGAATTGAAGGGTGAGAGTAAAAGATATGTGTTTATGAAATAAGAAAAATGAAATGTAATAACTAGGAATAATAACATGATGTTTATTGTACTGAAATGTATGATACCCAGATATCACGCTATTCACGCATTGATAAAGGTAAAGGTTCCCCTCGCACATATGTGCTAATCGTTCCTGACTCTAGGGGGTAGTGCTCATCTCCGTTTCAAAGCTGAAGAGGCAGCGCTGTCTGAAGACGTCTCTGTAGTCATGTGGCTGGCATGACTAAATGCCAAAGGCGCACAGAATGCTGTTACCTTCCCACCAAAGGTGGTCCCTATTTTTCTACTTGCATTTTTTACATGCTTTCGAACTGCTAGGTTGGCAGAAGCTGGGACAAGTAACGGGAGCTCACCCTGTTACGTGGCACTAGAGATTTGAACCGCTGAACTGCCGACCTTTCGATCAACAAGCTCAGGATCTCACCCACTAAGCCACCGCATCCCTTTCATGCATTGATATGTATAAACAATATTAAAAAAACATTAATTAAAAAAAGAAAGAAATTGGTGAGTCTCTTGTCTATATATATATATATATATATATATATATATATATATATATATATATATATATATATATATATATATATATATATATATATATATATATATATAGGTCTTTGGTTGTTCGGGTTTTCTCCCGTAAAATTGGAAGTCTCTTGGCAACGTTTCGACGAACTCTCATTCGTCATTTTCAGGCTTCAGCTTCGTGCTTCTGGGAGCAATGTGTGATTGCAGCTGTTTCTTTCTTTTTAACTGCTAGTGGGGGTTTGAACTGATTGGGTGGGAGCTTGGCTGTGCTCTGATTGGATGGGGGTTTTCTGTGCTCTGATTGGCTGGGGGTGTGTCCTGTGTTGGTGGGGGCTTGGTTGTGCTCAGTTTAGTCTGTGTTGCAGGGGGATTTGAGCTGGTGAGCTGCCTAGCTGTTGTTTGGCTTTGTGGTCGTGCTAGATCTTCATAGTGGGTGTCAGTCTGCTGCATGTATGGATTGGAGGGTTTGAAATGGCTAATGTTGCAGCTGCGGTCTGGCTTCTGGTCCTTGGTCGTGCTTCATGATCAGTGTGGGTTTGGGTCTGCTTTCTGGGTGGATGTGTGGTGGTGACATCCTGTGTGGACCTCGTGAGTGTGGGTCTGGTGTCATTCCTCGTGTTAGGGACTCGTTTGTCAATAAGGCGGGTTTCCAAATGGCTGGTAGGCGGAGGTGTCATCTCGTTTGTTCATGCTGTGTGGGCGTTTTCTATCTCAATGGCTTCTCTGATTATTCTGTTGTTAAAGTGTTCAGTTTTGGCGATAGTTCTGGTCTTTTAAAGTCAATATCGTGTCCTGTGACTTTAAAGTGTTGGACCAGGGAAGAAGTTGGTTCCTCTTTTTGAATGAGTTCTTGTGTTCTTCAATGCGCACTTATTCTTCTGTTGGTTTGTCCAATGTATGTGGTGGGGCAGGCGGTGCATGGGATTTCATATACTCCTTGATTTTCTAACTCAATTTTGTCTTTGGGGTTTCTTAGGATGGTGGATATTTTCTGTTTGTGCAGAATGCTGTCTTGATGTTGTGTTTGTGGAGGATCTTGCTGATTCTGTCTGTGGTGCCTTATATATGGGAGGAGGGCTGTGCCGCTTTCTTGTTCTCTGTCTTGGATTTTAGTGGGGGTTCTTTTGGATTAGCTTGGTAATCTTATTTCTTTGGAATCCATTGGATGTTAGTACGTTAGTGAGAGTGTCTAGTTCGGGTTTTAGGTGTTGTTCATCAGCTAAGCATTTTGTTCTGGAGATGAGTGTCTTGGCTACGGAGTTGATCTGTGCTGGGTGGTGGTGTGAGAGTGCGTGCAGATAGCGGTTTGTGTGTGTTTTCTTCTGGTAGATGGTGTGTCCTAGGGAGCCATTGGGTTTTCTGTAGACTTATTCCAAACAAATAAGATTACCAAGCTAATCCAAAAAGAACCCCCCACTAAAATCCAAGACAGAGAACAAGAAAACGGCACAGCCCTCCTCCCATATATAAAAGGCACCACAGACAGAATCAGCAAGATCCTCCACAAACACAACATCAAGACAGCATTCTGCACAAACAGAAAAATATCCACCATCCTAAGAAACCCCAAAGACAAAATTGAGTTAGAAAATCAAGGAGTATATGAAATCCCATGCACCGCCTGCCCCACCACATACATTGGACAAACCAACAGAAGAATAAGTGCACGCATTGAAGAACACAAGAACTCATTCAAAAAAGAGGAACCAACTTCTTCCCTGGTCCAACACTTTAAAGTCACAGGACACGATATTGACTTTAAAAGACCAGAACTATCGCCAAAACTGAACACTTTAACAACAGAATAATCAGAGAAGCCATTGAGATAGAAAACGCCCACACAG
This sequence comes from Ahaetulla prasina, assembly GCF_028640845.1. Lineage (NCBI taxonomy): Eukaryota > Metazoa > Chordata > Lepidosauria > Squamata > Colubridae > Ahaetulla > Ahaetulla prasina. Next base: position 133,225,266 of record NC_080540.1, read on the forward strand.
CATGAACAAACGAGATGACACCTCCCGCCTACCAGCCATTTGGAAACCCGCCTTATTGACAAACGAGTCCCTAACACGAGGAATGACACCAGACCCACACTCACGAGGTCCACACAGGATGTCACCACCACATCCACCCAGAAAGCAGACCCAAACCCACACTGATCATGAAGCACGACCAAGGACCAGAAGCCAGACCGCAGCTGCAACATTAGCCATTTCAAACCCCTCCAATCCATACATGCAGCAGACTGACACCCACTATGAAGATGTAGCACACCACAAAGCCAAACAACAGCTATGCAGCTCACCAGCTCAAATCCCCTGCAACACAGACTAAACTGAGCACAACCAAGCCCCCACCAACACAGGACACACCCCAGCCAATCAGAGCACAAAAACCCCCATCCAATCAGAGCACAGCCAAGCTCCCACCCAATCAGTTCAAACCCCACTAGCAGTTAAAAGGATAATTAGAACTGCAGAAAAATAATTGCTACCAACTTGCCTTCCATTGAGGACCTGTATACTGCACGAATCAAGAAGAGGCCGTGAAAATATTTGCAGATCCCTCGCATCCTGGACATAAACTGTTTCAACTCCTACCCTCAAAAGCAGCTATAGAGCACTGCACACCAGAACAACTAGACACAAGAACAGTTTTTCCCGAAGGCCATCACTCTGCTAAACAAATAATTCCCTCAACACTGTCAGACTATTTACTGAATCTGCACTACTATTAATCGTTTCATAGTTCCCATCACCAATCTCTTTCCACTTATGACTGTATGACTATAACTTGTTGCTGGCAATCCTTATGATTTATATTGATATATTGATCATCAATTGTGTTGTAAATGTTGTACCTTGATGAACGTATCTTTTCTTTTATGTACACTGAGAGCATATGCACCAAGACAAATTCCTTGTGTGTCCAATCACACTTGGCCAATAAAATTCTATTCTATTCTATTCATATATATATATATATATATATATGTATGTATGTATGTATGTATGTATGTATGTTTTCTGAGGTTTTTTGGTGTGTTGTATGTAGGTCTTTGGTTGTTCAGGTTTTCTCCGTGTAAAATTGGAACTTCCAATTTTACACGGAGAAAACCCAACAACCAAAGACCTATGCAAGGGTCCTTTTTGTAGACTTTAGTTCAGCATTCAATACCATCATTCCAGACATTCTTCTAACTAAGCTAAACCAGCTACAGGTACCGGAACAGACTTGTAAGTGGATCACAAGCTTCCTAACAAACAGGAAGCAGCAGGTGAAGCTAAGCAAGATCACATCAAATACCTGTACAATTAGCACAGGGGCCCCCAAGGCTGTGTGCTCTCCCCACTTCTCTTCTCTCTGTATACCAATGACTGCATCTCCAATGATCCATTTGTTAAGCTACTGAAGTTCGCAGATGACACAACAGTGATTGGTCTCATTCGAGACAATGATGAATCCGCATATAGACGAGAGGTCGAACGACTAGCCTTGTGGTGCAACCAAAACAATCTGGAACTGAACACACTCAAAACCGTAGAAATGGTGGTAGACTTTAGGAAAAACCCTTCCATACTTCCACCTCTCACAATACTTGACAACACAGTATCAACAGTAGAAACCTTCAAATTTCTGGGTTCTATCATATCGCAAGATCTCAAATGGACAGCTAACATCAAAAACATCATTAAAAAAGGACAACAAAGAATGTCCTTTCTGCGCCAACTCAGTAAGCTCAAACTGCCCAAGGAGCTGCTGATCCAATTCTACAGAGGAATTATTGAGTCTGTCATTTGCACCTCTATAACTGTCTGGTTCGGTTCTGCAACCCAACAAGAAAAACACAGACTTCAGAGGATAATTAGAACTGCAGAAAAATAATTGCTACCAACTTGCCTTCCATTGAGGACCTGTATACTGCACGAATCAAGAAGAGGGCCGTGAAAATATTTGCAGATCCCTCGCATCCTGGACATAAACTGTTTCAACTCCTACCCTCAAAAGCAGCTATAGAGCACTGCACACCAGAACAACTAGACACAAGAACAGTTTTTTCCCGAAGGCCATCACTCTGCTAAACAAATAATTCCCTCAACACTGTCAGACTATTTACTGAATCTGCACTACTATTAATCGTTTCATAGTTCCCATCACCAATCTCTTTCCACTTATGACTGTATGACTATAACTTGTTGCTGGCAATCCTTATGATTTATATTGATATATTGATCATCAATTGTGTTGTAAATGTTGTACCTTGATGAACGTATCTTTTCTTTTATGTACACTGAGAGCATATGCACCAAGACAAATTCCTTGTGTGTCCAATCACACTTGGCCAATAAAATTCTATTCTATTCTATTCATATATATATATATATATATATATATGTATGTATGTATGTATGTATGTATGTATGTATGTTTTCTGAGGTTTTCGCGGGTGTTTGTATGTAGGTCTTTGGTTGTTCAGGTTTTCTCCCGTGTAAAATTGGAACTTCCAATTTTACACGGAGAAAACCCCAACAACTAAAGACCTATATATATATACATATACATATACATATACATATACATATACATACACATACACATACACATACACATACACATACACACATATATATATATATATATATATATATATATATATATATATATATATATATATATATATATATATGTAGGTCTTTGGTTGTTCAGGTTTTCTCCCGTGTAAAATTGGAAGTGTCTTGGCAACGTTTCGACGAAGTCTCATTCGTCATCTTCAGGCTTCAGCTTCGTGCTTCTGGGAGCAATGTGTGATTGCAGCTGTTTCTTCCTTTTTAACTGCTAGTGGGGGTTTGAACTGATTGGGTGGGAGCTTGGCTGTGCTCTGATTGGATGGGTGTTGTTTTTTTGTGCTCTCTTATCTCCCACTAACAAGGGAGATAAGAGCAGCAAAAAGAAGCTACTCTGAAAAGCTAAAGAATCAATTTTCAGCAAATGAACCAGCAAACATGTGGAAAACTCTTAAAAATATCACCGGCTATGGCAAACCTCCTTCCCAGGCTGAAGGTAATCAACAACTGGCAGATGACCTGAATGAGTTTTACTGCAGGTTTGAAAGGAAACTACAGCCACCTATCTCCACAACCCCCATCTCAGACACACCAACAACAGCCAAGCCTCCTACAACTGACCCCATTTCATTGGGTTCACAACCCCTAGTGATCACAGAAAAGGAAGTGCAGGACCTATTTCACAGACAAAAGCCAGGAAAAGCTCCAGGCCCAGACAAGATAACTCCTTCTTGCTTAAAAGTCTGTGCTGACCAATTGGCCCCCATCTTCACCCATATTTTCAATAAATCACTAGAGATGTGCTATGTTCCTTCTTGCTTCAAACGCTCTACCATCATCCCAGTGCCGAAGAAGCCCACCATCAAGGAACTGAATGACTACAGACCAGTTGCTCTAACATCTGTAGTCATGAAAACCTTTGAAAGGCTAGTGCTTTCCTACCTGAAAACCATCACAAATCCGCTCTTAGACCCCTTGCAATTTGCATACCGAGCAAATAGATCAACAGATGATGCTGTTAATATGGCTCTGCACTACATCCTACAACATCTTGAGTCTCCAAAGACCTATGCAAGGGTCCTTTTTGTAGACTTTAGTTCAGCATTCAATACCATCATTCCAGACATTCTTCTAACTAAGCTAAACCAGCTACAGGTACCGGAACAGACTTGTAAGTGGATCACAAGCTTCCTAACAAACAGGAAGCAGCAGGTGAAGCTAAGCAAGATCACATCAAATACCTGTACAATTAGCACAGGGGCCCCCCAAGGCTGTGTGCTCTCCCCACTTTTCTTCTCTCTGTATACCAATGACTGCATCTCCAATGATCCATTTGTTAAGCTACTGAAGTTCGCAGATGACACAACAGTGATTGGTCTCATTCGAGACAATGATGAATCCGCATATAGACGAGAGGTCGAACGACTAGCCTTGTGGTGCAACCAAAACAATCTGGAACTGAACACACTCAAAACCGTAGAAATGGTGGTAGACTTTAGGAGAAACCCTTCCATACTTCCACCACTCACAATACTTGACAACACAGTATCAACAGTAGAAACCTTCAAATTTCTGGGTTCTATCATATCACAAGATCTCAAATGGACAGCAAACATCAAAAACATCATTAAAAAAGGACAACAAAGAATGTTCTTTCTGCGCCAACTCAGTAAGCTCAAACTGCCCAAGGAGCTGCTGATCCAATTCTACAGAGGAATTATTGAGTCTGTCATTTACACCTCTATAACTGTCTGTTTCGGTTCTGCAACCCAACAAGAAAAACACAGACTTCAGAGGATAATTAGAACTGCAGAAAAAATAATTGCTACCAACTTGCCTTCCATTGAGGACCTGTATACTGCACGAATCAAGAAGAGGCCGTGAAAATATTTGCAGATCCCTCATCCTGGACATAAACTGTTTCAACTCCTAGAATTCCGCAGCCAGAAATTTGGGGCTGAAGGACTAGCTGTATACGCATGGTAACATCAAAATGCAAATCCAGCCTTTGTGTACTGTGCTTGCATTCTAATGTGTGACACAAGCGTGGAGGTTGCTTTTTTTTTTTTTTTGCACCATGATGTCATAGGACACATCTTGTCATTTGGTTCCCCTTGCCCACTCCTCCACAGGTGTTTATGTTCCTTCTCCACCTCCATGTCTATTCATAAAAAGCCACCTTACAGGTACTCCAGGAGAATTCCGAGTGTTTAATGTAAATGCTCCCTTTAGCTATCAAATATAAATAGATAAACATTCCTTATTTCTTTGGAATCCATTGGATGTTAGTACGTTAGTGAGAGTGTCTAGTTCGGGTTTTAGGTGTTGTTCATCAGCTAAGCATTTTGTTCTGGAGATGAGTGTCTTGGCTACGGAGTTGATCTGTGCTGGGTGGTGGTGTGAGAGTGCGTGCAGATAGCGGTTTGTGTGTGTTTTCTTCTGGTAGATGGTGTGTCCTAGGGAGCCATTGGGTTTTCTGTAGACTTATTCCAAACAAATAAGATTACCAAGCTAATCCAAAAGAACCCCCACTAGCAGTTAAAAGGAAGAAACAGCTGCAACATTAGCCATTTCAAACCCTCCAATCCATACATGCAGCAGACTGACACCCACTATGAAGATGTACAAAGCCAAACAACAGCTATGCAGCTCACCAGCTCAAATCTGCAACACAGACTAAACTGAGCACAAACTATATATATATATATATATATATATATATATATATATATATGTGTGTGTGTGTGTGTATATATGTATGTATGTATGTATGTATGTTTTCTGAGGATATATATATAGAGAGAGAGAATCTTCCCAAGTTATTTATTAATACTTTTCTACTTGTGTTTTCCCCCCACAGGATTCGAATCTTACACTGTACACTGAAAATCCAGACTTAACATTGTGTTTCCAGAACACTGTCTTGGCTTGGATCCCATGCATCTATCTTGGGTGCATCTTGCCATTTTACCTCCTTTATCTAAAATACAATAACCGAGGCTACATTGTATTGTCTGTGCTGAACAGGTTCAAAACGGTAAGATCTTTGCTTCCCTGGGGCGCTATATAAACCAGGGGTGTCCAAACTTGGCAACTTTAAAACTTGTGGACTTCAACTCCTAGAATTCCGCAGCCAGAAATTTGGGGCTGAAGGACTAGCTGTATACGCATGGTAACATCAAAATGCAAATCCAGCCTTTGTGTACTGTGCTTGCATTCTAATGTGTGACACAAGCGTGGAGGTTGCTTTTTTTTTTTTTTTGCACCATGATGTCATAGGACACATCTTGTCATTTGGTTCCCCTTGCCCACTCCTCCACAGGTGTTTATGTTCCTTCTCCACCTCCATGTCTATTCATAAAAAGCCACCTTACAGGTACTCCAGGAGAATTCCGAGTGTTTAATGTAAATGCTCCCTTTAGCTATCAAATATAAATAGATAAACATTCCTTATTTCTTTATTCACAGATTAAGGAACTGAATTTTGAATTAGATTTTGGTCTTTCATTGCTCTCTTTCTGTGACATTCTTAGGAATTAAGAATCCCTCAGGTAGTTGTTTATATTTCTAAAAGCTTATTAGGATTCATCCAGGACAATAGTCAAAAGAGAAGGGGAAGCTTGACTCCAGCTCATAGGGTTTTTGTGACATTTTTTGTGGTATTTTCTGTACTAAAATATCCAAACAGTTTTTTTTAATCACTTCAGTAACTTATCAAAGAAATGAGCACCAAACTGATTAAAACAACTTTACCCACTCTAACGTTCTACAGTACTAATCTAAATGTATTCACCATCTAATACAGAAGCTTATGGTGATATTTTCATCCCATTGAAGTAAGAAACTACATTTGCATTAAAAAAAAACACTTATTGAGATATGTGTACTGCGTTCGTGTACTTTTCTTGAAGGCAGTATGTTCTGTGGTTTGTGATGTGTAGCCTTTTTCAGCCCAAAGTGTTTTCTCAGTTTTCTAGTCTAACCTATAGTTGTGGTTTTGTGGTTTATTCTTAGTAGTCTCCCACTAGCTCCAATATTGCTAGGTGCTCCAAAGTCTGCTAGATGCTGTGCTGCTTCATATGAATCATGGGCAAAAATTCTGACCTTGGGCCTTTGTGCGCTAAATGATAAGGATAACATTCAAACCCACCCAATGCTAAGCAGATCCAGACCAGAGTGTTCTGCTCATTTGCAAATTAGAACTAACTTTTCCACACAGCCCTTTTCTCTCTCATTCTTTTATCCCCTTTATTTAAAACACTGTTGTGGAATGATGTAAAACTCTAATCTTTGTGCTGAGCAGGTTTAAAGTGAAGTCCAACATAACTAAGCCTCCTCCATGCTATTTGTACAGCTTGATTGGTAGTTCACGGATCCTGAGAAGGCTTTTTCAGGCTGGCTTGCTTGCTTATGTATGCAGGTGTGCATGTATGTGTGTAACAAATTTATAAGGCTGCCCAACGTGTGCATGTTATTCCAGGAAGCTTACAGGATTAAAATATCACAGTGTAAAAAACACATGGATAAGTAGACACCTCTGGACATGTTGGCCCTGATTTACCAATTGTATTTGATTTGGGTGAGTTCACCAAGGAGGCAAGGTGAATGGCATCAAAACAGTATCCCATTGTAGGAAGATTATGGCTTGCCATAGGTAGCTATTAAACAGTGAAACAGTTTGTGTTTGTCATGAGTATATCTGATTGCCTTAAGGGCTGATTTGCTGAATGATAAAGGGACTCCCTTAGGTTAACTGCAAGCTTCTTCCTTCCTAATAATGATTGCAGGAAGGTTGCTAGAAAGAAAAAGAGGAGTCTTCACCCTCAAGTACATGCTATTATATGGGTTCTCATTAGAAAATAGTGTAACCTCAACCCCTCCATCTCAATAAACCTTGCTAAGGATAATTCTGTGATAATCATGCTTGGAAAGAATCACTTCCTGTTTTTAGACAGCTGCCAAAGAGCCTGATCCACCTGTGGCTTGTTCAGGATTTGTTTCATGGTTGCTGTGCTATTCAACAGCAGTGTAACTTTGTCTCCAATTGTGTGTGTGTGTGTGTGTGTGTGTAGAGGGAGAGAGAGAGAGAGAGAAAGAGACAGAGAGACAGAGGGAAGGAGAAAGGAAGGGAGAGAGAGAGAGAATATCATTCTTTTACAAGAGAATTGCATAAGAAAACAAGAAATCTGGAATTTGAAAGAAAATTGTGTCCAAATAAACATGGTGGTTCAGGGACTGTAAATTAATTCTATTAATTTAAATTGCCTAACAGCTCCCGCATGCACTCAAATTATGATATTTGCTTGTTATTGCTTACGATGTAATTGATAATAAGGGACCAAGCTCCCCTTGCAGATTTATGCTACTACATCTGCATTTTAAAATTTAGGAGATGTGTTTATCCTGCTCAGTCTATTTTAGCATCAGAGGACTTGCATATTGATTGTTGATAACGTTAATTGAATAACGTTAATTCTTCCAGCAACGTGTTATTTTGCCCTCTTCTTCTTTTACTTAAGCAATTATTTACTTTCTATGACCATCTGCTGAGATTTTTTTTCTCACATTAGAAGGCACACATGAGCAGCAATACAGTTTCCTTAGTAAGTATACCAATTAGATGCTGTAGCACTACCCTCCAATGTGCAAGAATATTGCAGGAAAATTTCAATAACATTGCCAAATTATTCTCACTGCTCCTTTGACACCGCAACAAGTATCATTATTTTAAGACAGGGGTGTCAAACTTGTATCGTCACGTGACACATCGTGACTTTTTTCCCCTTTGCTAAACTGGGGGTGGGTGTGGCCAGCACATGATGCATCCGGCCCATGGGCCACAAGTTTGACGCCCCTGTTTTAAGATAAGGTAGGTAGGAGATCAACTTTATTGGAACCCTTAGCCGGCAGAAGATAAGCTAGGAATGGCAAGTGAGTTATAAGTTCTGGATGGCCAGCAAAGAAAGACTTTTAAACTAAAATAAAGTGTGTGTTACAGGCTACTAGTGCTGTAAATATTTGCAAATATGCTGAAATATAACTACTTTTGATAGGTTTTGTTCTTTTGGAGCCTTAACTGTGATTGTCTTTCTCTCTCCTTATTGCAGGCCTTTGCTTTTGTGCTTTGGGGGGTTTGCTGGTCCAATCTTTTCTATGCCTTCCATGAAATCACTCAAAACAGAACTCCATCACCTGTGTATTTTGTAACGCCTTTAATTGCTGGCATCACAATGGTAGGTGTGCCTTTCTCTTTTTTACTGTTATTATATGCATGTTGAAAAGAAATGTAATGATGGGAAATATTTTGCATAGCTCAAGTACTGCAGAGCCATGGAAAACCGGGGTGCGGGGGATAGTTCCATTTTCACAGCCCATTCATTTCCTTAGTAGCAGAAGTGTTTGTGCTGCTGTTCAGTGATATCAGCAAAAAGGGAAGCATTCTGGAGCGTAGAACAAAGACGGTTTTGGATCTGGTAACCCCCTTCCATCTTCCAAACAGGAAGCTGAAATAGAGGTGGGGGAAAGAGCAGTGAAAGCATTTGAAAGAGATACTGTATTTTTTGGAGTATAAGATGCACTTTTCCCCCCTAAAAGGGGGTGAAAATTTAGGTGCATCTTTTTACACACAATTTAGCCCCACCCACTCACTGGCCCCCACCCTTTGGCCTCTGCCTCCCAGCAATTTACCTCCTTGCAGCAAGAAGAAACAGCCCATTTCATCTTCAGCACAACCTAATTAGCAAAAGTTGATTGTCAGTTGGATCAACCTCCCGACTCTCAGCTGTTTTGGATGGGCCTCTGCTGCTTGCTGCAAGGAGGTAAATTGCTGGCAGCAGATTTTTTTTTCTTGTGCTAATCAAGCTATGCTGAAAATGAAAATGAAAGTAAAGCAGGCTATTGGCTGTTTGCTGCAAGGAGGCAAAATTGCTGGGAGGCAAAGGCAGATTTCTTGTTCTTGTTTTCCTCACCAAAAAAGGTAGGTGTGTCTTATAGTCCTGAGTGTCTTATACTCCGAAAAATATGGTATATATATTGAAAGTTTGATGGCAAGAGCTAAGGATCTTTCTGTGGAACCTTAAAGCACCTGCAACTTTTGGAAGACTGGGGAAGGTGTTTTGAAGGCTTTCCCAGCTGCCTGCACATACACTTTATAGCCATTGTGTTTCATTGGCAGTTTCAGTGAAAACGTACTATGTATATGCAAACATGTGGAAAACACGAGGGACAGCCAACAAGCTTTTGCAAACTGTATTGTTAATACAGCTGTAATGCACAGAGAATAAATTCTCAATCCTTGGAACTTGTCATCCTTTCCCCAGTTGGATTTGGGAGTTGATCATTCTCTACCATAAAGTGGGATAATGAATTACATTTTCTACTGTCCAATAAAAAGAAGGAGAGATATTGAAGATCTGCCTTATGTGCACATGCTTTAATTAAAAGGAGAAAAGACAAATAGATCTTGGCAAGAGTGGAAGATGTGAGATGCAAACTGCTGATTTTGAGCTGCAGAAAAAAAAACCAGTTTCTTGGATCACTCAACATCTACAGCGCTGAAATATTATTTTAGTTCTTTAGAGAAGGAGGAAATTTGGCTATATATTTAAGAGGAATTAAATTAAAAATATTATGATTTCTGCTTTGGGCAAGCCAAAATGTTGAATAACATAGCTGTTCCTTCATCCTTTAATATTGTCTATTCTTCTGCCTAAAAACCATATGAATGTGGAGAAAAATCTTTTCTTTCCTTATGCTCTAGAGAATGTTTTCACTGCTTTATTCTCTAAAAATTCAAATAATTTTTTGAAAAAAAAAATATTAAACATCCAACACTAATATAATAAAGATTGAGTTAAGCATAGGAATTTGATATATGAATACCAGGACAGAGAAAGAAAAGCAATGTTCTTATTTGCACAAATGAAGATAACATTCATCATCACTGGACCAAATTGTTTTTCATAAAAAAGACAAAAACAGTGGCTACCTAGTTCTAGCACAAAGATAATAACATCTAACACCATATAAAAACAGATTTTTTTCAGCTAACTGCTTTTCTATTTTTTGTCGACAACATGATATGGAGGTATCCATCAGGTCACTAGGAATTAATCTTGAAAAAAAAACCTTTAGGGAATTTAATCCGATTCTTATCATTCCATTTCACTGGATCTCCACTAACTTTCTTTGCAGCTGGCAGCCATGTTGCTCATCCAGTATGAAAGACTTCATGGTGTCCAGTCCTCAGGGATCCTAATCATCTTCTGGTTCTTGTGCATGCTGTGTGCTGTTGGTCCTTTGAGATCCAAAATCCTTGGTTCTCAAGCTCAGGTAAATGAGGTGTGCTTGTGTTGAATTATGCCATATTTCCACAGAGTTAATGCTGGAAGGAAGATGCTTGATGATCCATTTGTAGGAGTTATGAGTGAAGGGCTACTTATAGGCTGAGGATGTGGCAGATGAATAATTTATCCAACTACCTAGATTAGAACAGCAGATGGTGTTTCAGACTGAGATAAGGACACACTAATAGATTTTGATTGTGGCAGTGATACGGGAACAACAAGAGATTCTTCTTCCTAGGATCATGAAGGGAAAGTCATTTTGAAGCTTAAATACCTAGAAATCTTTGAGAACTATTAAACCAAGGAGGGAGAGAAAGCTCATGGTAGGCCTTTCAAAACATTGCACTAAAGCAACAGTGTTGTAAGGGAAAGCTTCTGGCCAAATGCTTGAAAAAAATAAAACTCTGGTTCCTAGGAGTTTTCCTTGGAAAGGGCATTTCCAAGCAGAGTGGTTGCTGTGATGCAGCTGCCTACTGTATCTGATATAACAGTAACAGTGGGTATAATGTTTGAGGGTAGGACATGGGAAGTCATCTTTGTGATGGGAGTGCCTCTAGCAGTGTTTAATTATTCATCCTAAATTTTCTTATTTAATACACTATCTTCTATCACCCGTAGTGTATTAACTAGACGGAACTTGAAAGTAAATAAAGGTAGTTTTTTACAATGGTAATTGGGACCGGAATTTCCATTGCTAACCAATGTGGTCATGAAGTGTGACATCATGTGACCATGTCACTCAGCCACAGTAATCCTGGCATTCTCTGTTGTCATCATTAGCCAAATACTGTCAGTCGCTAGGTAAGGATCCACCCTGATCCAAGCCACTCCCAGATAGCTCTCTCACAACGTGGTAAGGCAAGGGACTGCCTCCTGTTCAACTTCCCTCCCCTCCACCCCTCTCAATTCTATCCTTTTGGCTCGCACTCCTCTGCCTCTTCCAGCCTTGTCACCCTGCCCTCTGCTGGCCCTGCCATTCTGCCAGCCTTGCCATGTTATGCTTGCTGGCCCTGTGGGCCCTGCTGCCCCCAGCTGTCTTTAACCTCTACCTCCCTCTGCTGAGGAGTTGTACCTGGCCCGGCCCTATGCAAAACAATGGTTGGCTGTGCTGGCTCAGCCTTCTTCCCAGGGCTGAGCCTGTCATTCTCCCATTCTCCAAATTGCTTCGAGAAGGCCTGGCATGACCAGCAGCTGACTCGCATAAAGCCAAGACAGTCATGCCTCTTAAACAGCAGGAAAAATACAGCAAAGGTCAGCTAGGGCTTGCAGGGCCAGCAACAGAGGCCGGTGGGTAGCAGGGTTTGCAGAGTCACACAGCCAGCGGAACGTAGGGCGATGGTGGCAGCTGGGGCTTTGCACTGTAGCATTGGGGTGGCACTTCTCAGTGGCACCAGCAGCACCAGGGATGAAGTAGAGCATCAGGGGTGGTGGTAACCAGCTGAGATTGCTAAAACCCTGGGCCGCTATTCAGCCTCATCACCCCGCCCATAGTGCCAAGGAATACAGCTACGTAGGACAGCCAAAAGGACAGAATTGTGGAGGGTGGGATGCAGGGGTGAAATGCTCCCGGTTTGGACCGGATCAGCCGATCCAGTAGCGATGGCGGCAGGTGGTTTGGAGAACCGGTAGCAAAAATCCCTGCCCCCCCTGCCCATGCCCACCCAGTGCCTGGTCGCCAGCTTCCCCGCTTGCTGCTACTTTTAAAAAATGCTTTTAAAAGGTTAAAAAAAAGGCCGCACAATCGTCAGAGCCTCTTTTTTTTACTTTTAAAAGCATTTTTACAACCTATTCGGGCGAATAAGTTGTAAAAAAAATGCTTTTAAAAGTAAAAAAAAGATCAAGCGCCACAGCTGATCCCCCCTCGCGTGCTGTTCTACTTACCCCATGCGTCCCCTTTGGCATGCACTGTGCATGTGCACCTTGCAATTGGTGCTTGGTGTGCATGCGCAGCCAGTGAACAGGTAGTAAACTGGTTCAGATTTCACCACTAGTGGGATGGGGAGATAAGCAGCTGTAGGGAACTGAAGCACCTGCAATTATAAGTGAGGGTGACTGCTAAGGCTCTGAATTTTGATCATGTGACCATGAGGGTGCTGTAATGGCCATAACTTTTGGACCAGGCATAAGTAACTCAAGGGACTGCCTGTAATCCAGAAGACAGAATCTTCCTTTCTGTCTTGCAAATCTCTTTATTGATTATATAAGACGGTAATATGCCAAATCAGAATAGTCATGTTTTACCTTTCATGGTGTTATTTACCACCTTAATGAAATTCATCTATTAATTTTTTTAGGGTAACATTCTATTGTTCTAGTTCATTCTCATTGTTGCCTCAAATATACAGTTTCAATATGCATTGAGAAAGCAACATATTAGTTTGTTATTTTACTTTTCCCTTGCAACTGCCGCTGTCTCTTTTTAGGACCCAATGGAAGGCAGATTTAGGATGATCATGTTTTATATCTACTTTGCACTGATCTTTATTGAATTTATTCTTTCGTGTTTCAAAGAAAAGCCTCCATTCTTTTCTCCTGTGAATCTAGATCCGGTAAGTAAATTTTTAGGGTTTTTTTTCCCCTAGAGTTTCATGAGTGCTGAATAGTTGGTTTGTTCATGCCAGTTTTGTTTTCCTGAGATGCTTGTCAAAACCCATCTTCCCTCCCAACTTTGTGTAGGCTGCAACTTATACTAATTGGGAGATGGTAGCCTATGATCCTGGCCCCACTTCTTGCTTTTGAAATCTTAGTTTTGCAGCTGCTTGAGCCCCCAGGCAGATTTGCTAAAACTCAGTGCCAGGGTTTACTGCTATTTTTAATTGAAAAATACAATGACAGTGCTGTGTAAACTCTAGAATGAATTAAAATATTTTTACAAAAACAAAGAATGTCCTCCAAACAGAAAAGGGGGGGGGACAGCATGAGAGGGTTCCATGAATTTTACACCCTCCCCTTCAGTGTAAGTCATTGCCTCCTAATATGATTTCATTCTCTGTTCTTGAAAACTGTGAGATGTAGCCTCTGGCTGCCAAAAGATCACACAGCCCAGTCGCAGTTTATTGCTCTGTTTCTAGCCAGTATTAGAGTGATGTTTGCCTCCCAGCGATCACTAATGAGAACCCCACCCCCGTAATAAAACTCACAACATTTATTGTCCTTTGACTACCAATAACCCATCAGATGCAAGAAAGGAATGAGGAATGAGGCTGAGACTAGTTGCCAGCACATTCTGAAGACAGAAGGCAGGCTGTAGACTAGAGACTGGCTATCTTCATTTTTATGAGCTTTCTGTGAAGATAGGGTCTGCATCTAATTAAAGATGGATTAATTTCGCTGCAACACTCCTTGTAATAATAATTAAAAAAAACATACCACACCCAACCACAGGGAAACTGGAGCAGGAGTTTGCATAGCTGATCTAGGAGTGAACATGTTTAGTTTCTGCAGAAAGAGTAATTAGCAAGGAAAATCGGTAAATAGAACAGCATCTGCACAGTTTGTTTACAGAAATGCTTATCCTTGTTTAATGAGATTCACTGCAAACCATGTAAAATCCCCAGGGCAGAATGTTTACTTGGAGAACAAAGAGCTAATCCATTTTGGTTCCAGAGGACTTCTAGTCACCCACGAGGAATTCCCTTTCCCTTTCCCTTTCTCCCCCCAAGAAATTTTCCAGTTCTCAGGAGCAGGTTTTGGAAACACAGGGACTCAACAGAGAACAGAGAATCGGATCCATCCCTGGTAGTTAGACTTTATGAGATATAATTTAGAAAGCAGCAATAAGTCAGGTATATTTTATAGCTCCTCTTTGAACGGTGTATGGATGTGTGGAAAATATTGGGCTAATCCAACATTATTTCCATATTCCCTAAAAAGCTGTGCAAAGACTAAGAGCAGAATGTTTTCTTTTACTCTGTCCCACCTGGCCTTAATAAAGTCTTCTAGAAGCTAGTCAGAGAAGTTTCTTATCCTCAGATAAAAGACTCTTCTGCATTTCCTAAGACGGGCATAGCAGAACTAGACTTTACTCTTTGTTTTGGGTGGGTGATAGCAGTAGTTGTGATTTGGAACCCAACCACTGCATTCAACCACTGCTCAGGATTCAGGGGGAGGGAACTGGAAGTTGGAGGTGAATCTTTCATTTCATACAAAGATTCATTTCATACATATTAACATTCAAATTATGTTGAATGTGTAATGTGATCTTTTGCAGCAAGTTTAGCTAAAAAATAACTTTAACTTTTTGTTTTTGTTTTCCTCTTAATCTCTCCAAAATTTGTCATAGAATCCGTGCCCAGAATTAAAATCTGGTTTTCTTTCAAACATAACATTTTGGTGGTTCACAAGGTAAGCATGGTTTTTCACATTTTATTGTGCTCCTTTGGTATTACTGGAGAAGTGCCAGTTGAAAAGCTATCCTTTGTGTTCTTGGTGATCCAGCTACATTCCTTTATAGAAGTACTGTTTTGCATGCCATTCATTTACATTTCATGCCCTTTCCTCCTTTTGCTACGATTTATATGTTGGTAGGGTAGAGGTGAGAGCCAGTTTAGTATTGTGGCCAAGGCAACAGGCTAGAAACCAGGAGAGTGTGAATTCTAGCCCTGCCTTAGGCATTGTTAAAATTGGCAACCTTTAAACCAGTTTTTCAGTTTCATACACAATGGTGCAACCTGGATTAATTTTATAAGCTCCCACAAAACCTTAATTTATAGAAAATTACACACACACATACACACACAAACTAACTTTGTTGCTTGTATCCTTACGGTTTATATGAGAGCATATGCACCAAGACAAATTCCTTGTGTGTCCAATCACACTTGGCCAATAAAATTCTATTCTATTCTATTCTATTCTATTCTATTCTATTCTATTCTATTCTATTCTATTCTATTCTATTCTATTCTATTCTATATTGATAGTGATTGTTTCCTGATTGCTTATTTGTACCCTATGACTATCATTAAGTGTTATACCTTAGAATTCTTGATGATCTTTTCTTTTATGTACACTGAGAGCGTATGCACCAAGACAAATTCCTTGTGTGTCCAATCACACTTGGCCAATATAAAATTCTATTCTGTTCTGTTCTGTTCTGTTCTATTCTATTCTATTCTATTCTATTCTATTCTATTCTAAACAAAGAATGCAAAGTAAGTGATAGATAAACAACAACAAAGTGGCTTTGTATGGAGGTGAAGGTATTAGGCTTAAGACTAGGGAGACATAAATTCAGGTTTACCTCAAAAATATCCCAAGTGAATTCAGGCCAGATGTGCTCTCTTTCTCTCTCTCCCTCTCCCTCTCTCTTCCCATCTCTTTTCCTCCCTCCCTCCCTCCCTCCCTCTCACCAACCTATTTTCAGGAATTGCTATTATGGGGATAAAATGAAGGGGAATCCCATTAGTGAGATGTATATCTAATTTTAAAAAAGTGTTCAAAACACTGTATTTGGGAGATGAGACAGGAAGCCTTTTTTTTAGAGGCTGTTTTGTATATATTACCATTGTGCAAAGCAAACTACAAGGCATGAGGGGATGACCCTTCTGGATCTTGAGGCCAGGAAACAGCTGCTCGAAAAAGACTCAGCATGGCTGCTTCAAAGCCCTCCTGAATTTTTCACCAGTTCTCCCAGTAGAGGTCTGTTTTAGGCATGCCCAGGAGACTTCAGGGGAGTCTTGAAACAGCCTCAGTCAGGGAGCAGATTCAGAATGACACCTCAATAGCGAGTGAAATATTTCATGGGATGACTTGCAGAGCCCTATTGAATATTGTTACTACTGTGGAAGAGGAGCAGTGGGTTGTTATGCTGGATAAAGCCCTGGGTTTTCTCTTTGAATATGCAGCTTTGATGGGCTTCCTGTAGTTACAACCAATCCATGTTTTATTTGGCTACATGCTTGGTTAAATACATGAACACCCTTGCAAAGCATTAGTGCCTTGAGAGGTACTCCTCCTCCCACTTAAATTTACAACGTTGTTGATTTGCACTGTGAACTGACCAATGTTCTCATTATTCCTTCCCCATATACTAGAAGCAAATGATATTGGCCAAGGGCAAGAAAATACGCAGCAAATAGAAAAATTATTAGGACCATGCAAAACATTTGAAAACAATGAATTTTGCGATGCTTTTACAACTTTTGAAAGCAGCCGTGTCACCTTCAGAGCTCACATATGGCCCATGGGACCTTCTCGTCACAGTATTATGCACACAGAGACAACTAGGATAACTTTGGAAGCAGCTCTGTGAGCCTTGCAAGAGATAAACTGCTTTGGCATGTTGAAGAAAGGGGCTTTGTTGCTTGTTAACATGCATTTTGGAATAGTTCTTTCGAATGCTTTGCATGCTCTGTAGGTTTGCCCTCGGAGTAGTGAAGAGAGAAATTAAGATAAATGCCTGCCGTCAGTGGAGATATTTGCCCATTTAATGTACAAAAAGGTTGTTTGTCCAGATTGACTCAGAGTTATTAATGTGCTTTTGTTACTGTTGTCTAGTTTGGTAATACAAGGCTATAAGAAGCCTCTTGAAGATAAAGATTTATGGTCTCTGAATGCGGATGATAAATCTGAAGTGATAGTCCAAAACCTCCAGAAAGAGTGGGACAAACAAAAACAACGTGGGAAATTGTAAGTTGGCTTTGTTTTGTTTGTTTGTTTGTTTTAAAAAGTCATTTCTGTACTTCTGTTTTTATGAATAAAATACAGGGCATTTCTGTATGGTAGCCTAAGCCACTAGTCACTTGTGGCTCCAAACATGCTGTGAGTTGATAGCAGGATTAGACTGCTGCTCAGTTCATACTCAGGCCAATGCAGGACCTGATAGGTCAGTCCCCTGTTTTTGGTCCTTCCCATCTATCTTCTCTTCTTCTTGTGCCATATCCGTCATCAGACACTGGCAATCATGTTGGCGATCCTATTTTTATCAACAGCCGCATGAAAAAGTGCTGCTGAGTTTTGTCCAAACGTGTCCCTTAGATTTTGAAGACATGATGTTCTTCTTCTGTTTGGACCTCGTTTGCCTTTAATCTTTCCCTGGAGGATTAAGTGAAGTATGGCATATTTTTCCGGGTTTCGCCTCACATGTTTCCCAGATGGCTTATCATCTCATTATCATCATCTCCTCATTCCCATCTATGCAGGGAAGTTATTAGATGCTCATTGAATGTAGGGGACGGGAGGCTAAAACATATGAAGAACGGTGGCAGGAGCTGGGTATGTCTAGTTTAATAAAAAGAAGGACTAGGGGAGACATGATAGCAGTGTTCCAATATCTCAGGGGTTGCCACAAAGAAGAGGGAGTCGGGCTGTTCTCCAAAGCACCTGAAGGCAGGACAAGAAGCAATGGGTGGAAACTAATCAAGGAGAGAAGCAACTTAGAACTAAGGAGAAATTTCCTGACAGTTAGAACGATTACCGTATATACTCGAGTATAAGCCGAGTTTTTCAGCACGTTTTTTGTGCTGAAAAACGTCCCCTCGGCTTATACTCGAGTATATACGGCTTATACTCGAGTTTTTTTTTTCTTCTTTTTTTCACATTATACCGGATGGAGCAAACTTGGCGGGCTTTTGCATTAGCACGGGGAAGCCCTGCCGGTGCAGTGAGAGGCGGGCGGGAGCCGCCAGCCTTCTCGGCTGAGGGAGGGAGGCTTTCCTGACCGGTAGCTGCCTCATTTCCTCCTCGGCTTATACTCGAGTATATACGGCTTATACTCGAGTTTTTTTTTTCTTCTTTTTTTCACATTATACCGGATGGAGCAAACTTGGCGGGCTTTTGCATTAGCGCGGGGAAGCCCTGCCGGTGCAGTGAGAGGGCGGGGCGGGGGAGCCGCCAGCCTTCTCGGCTGAGGGAGGGAGGCTTTCCCTGACCGGTAGCTGCCTCATTTCCCTCCCTCGGCTTATACTCGAGTCCCCAGTTTACCCCAGTTTTTTGGGGTAAAATTGGGGACCTCGGCTTATACTCGGATCGGCTTATATTCGAGTATATACGGTAATCAGTGGAACAACTTGCCTCCAGAAGTTGTGAATGCTCCAACACTGGAAGTTTTTAAGAAAATGTTGGATAACCATTTGTCTGAAGTAGTGTAGGGTTTCCTGCCTAAGAAGGGGGTTGGACTGGAAGACCTCCAAGATCCCTTCCAACTCTGTTATTCTGTACAAGCCTCCCTGTGCCTGCCTTTTTCATTTAGGGTTTGTTACCTTGTCTCCCCGAAAATAAGACCGGGTCTTATATTAATTTTTGCTCCAAAAGGTGCGTTAGGGCTTATTTTCCAGTTGGGTGTTATTTTCAGGGAAACATAGTTGTCCCTAGTGTTTGCTTTCTTTCATGGATACCCTCCCACACTTTCCTGCATTTGCCTGTCTTAATTTTATGCACTCCACTTATTTAACCTTCGTATTTCATTTTTTAAATTTTTTAATGGCTCGTTCCATTGAAAAAACTATTATCATACTTTCTGGAGTGTTTCCTCTTTTCAATTTCCTCAGAAGTAGCAATTCTTTGATGAGGAATTCAATACAATTTGATAGAAGAATGTCTTTATAAACCGCAGAACCAAGGGAAAATACTGTACACAGCATAAGAACTTCTTGAAAGAGCAGTTTGTATGCCTTAATAATCCATATTCTTTTTAAAGAAAATACAGACTCTGAATCCTGAAAGTATTGTGCCGATTAATTTACTAGTCATGTTTGCTTTTCTGCATAATTCACATCACCTTTTCTAGTTGTAGGAGATGCACGGAATTGCACACTTTTAAAAACTTATTTCTAGAACTTCTTATCCAACTGCATTGTACTTTATCAGATTTTATCTTGTATTAAAGATTCTATCTTCTACAACTCTCAGACTTTGTCCTTTGTGCGGCAAATTGGAGAGAAAATGGATTTTCTCAGAAAAATCATTGAAACAGAACATTCATAGAATGGTTTGAGGATACCAAATGCAATTCTGTATTAAGCTAAATTAAGCATGCTGGCTGAGGAATTTTGGGAGGGTCCACACATCTTAAAATTACCGAGTTTGAAAAACATTGAACTAAATGAACAAAATCTGAATTTTCAGGCTGGGTTTTTTTTGTTTTTTTTTTGTTTTGTTCGTTTTGCATTTATGAAGGTTTGGGAGGATTTAGGGGTCAAATTGGTGTCTTAAACCAAATACTATTTCATCCCTTATATTTCTGCCAATGTAATTCCAAAAAGTGACCCTCAGGATAATTGTAGCCATAGCCTCTGTGATAGCCCCCAGGCTGAATTATCCTCCTGCCCTGCAATCTGTGAAAGCATCTCAACATCACATCTTGTCAAAAAGAAAGTTAGAAAATCAGGGAATTATCATCTAAATTTCCACAGAGATAACACGTAAAAACAAACTTTTTGTTCAGCCTTTAAGGGACTAGAGAGGTTTGATGCCATCACCAGAGGAGCAGCTGTAGCATTTTTGCTTCTTTTGGAGAAGTTTCAAATGGATGGTACTAAAATCAACGTATTAAGGTTACTGAGTTCACAAAATGCCTATTCAAGAAAATTTAAAAAATGTATAAACTGGTGATTTGAATTTCAGAAGAAATTAAGCATTATATCCATGGGGCTTTAATGCTTAATAAAGAAGAGGAATTACACTGCAGCTCATCAAGTTAGCACCTGGAACAGTGTTGTGTCTGCGACCCCCCCCCCCCACGAGCCGGGCCTCCTGCCAGAAAGTGACTTGGAAAGTGAGGGGGAAGGGCCGTCAGGACTTACCTCGGGAGCACCGGCTTCCCTGGCTCAACTCCAGGAGCCAGAGGCAGTGTTGTGTCTTGTCCGCTCTCACCGCAGCCGGGTGGAAGAGATAACAAGACCTCCGTCCCCTGACTATTCCCCCCCCAGGCCACGCCTTCAGACCCAGATGAGGGCAATCAGGCTTGGTTGGACCCTAGGTTTCGTAGGCAGGAGAGGAGGGAACAACAGAAGCAGGGGTGGGGCAGGCCTAGGAAGTGCTGAGTCATGGAGCCACACCCCACAGGATATAAAGGCAGCTAGAGCTGCTGTGCCTCTTCGTAGCAGGCAAATCAACTGATTAACTAAGAGCTGAAGTTTGTTCCTGGGTAACTCATCAGCGTCGAGGGAGATAACAGAGACACTTGGCAGACGCTCGCTATTCTGCTGCCAGAGCTGATAGTGCCGGCTAATTAAGCCATCACTCGGACGGAGGCAAAGGAGGACAGAACAAACTGTCTCTGCTTTGGAAAGTTATTTCAATATAGCAAAAAACAAACCCGAGGATATAGTTGGTACTGAGATTGAGGCTTCTGGGTTGGTTGGACATTGGTTGGACAGATACCTGGCTGTTTCCTTTTTCTTATCACCGGGATAAAAGGAACTTTTTAACTATGGTTCAGGCTCTTTTCAACCAAATTCCCTTTCCCCTTTCTTTCTTTCCCTTCCCTTTTTGATATTCAACTTTTCTGACCTTCTCCAAGAGATTGGCATTTTGGAATCCAAGCCTATGCTATGCTTTTGCATCCCCATTTTATTGATGGGGTTAAAAAAAAACACGTTAAATTCTGTGTTTATCAAGATGAAACAAAGACTCCGAGGAATAGAAGCCACTATCTTGATGAACCTTGCAAAGAGGCTGCAAGAGAGATGATTTTTTATGTTTCCAAGAAGAAGGCCACTGTCTGGCAAGCATACAGACCTTGATTAACCAAGTCTGAGAATAAAATAGCATATCTGTGAATGCTTGTAATGCAACAAATCTTCACAGCCAATGTCTCACCCTGATGCCATAATAAGGAATTGTCGTGTCCCACTCCTCCGCTGACGGCCAGGTCAGGGAAATCCGAATCAGGCGTGCCTCTGCAGCTCTGCCAAAGTCCTAGCAAAGTTCTCAAGGCAGGCAGGAGACCAGAAAGTGACTTCAGCAAGATATGTTAGACTTTGCCTGACTCAGAGAATGCCAGAAAGCAGATCCTTTATATAGGCCATGGGGTGTGGCTCCATGACTCAGCACTTATCCAGGCCTGCCCCTCCCTTCCTTCTGTCGCCGCCGCCTATCAATTCTTCTGAAGCGAGGGTCACTCCAGTCTGCAGCTGTTGGTAATTGACCTCCCTCAGGCTCACATGCTGTGGGGGAGGGGGAGGGGTCTAGTTGCTCCGTTTGCCTGGGCATGGAGCCAGAGCTGGGGGCTGGAGGTACTTCTTCCTCCTCAGCCTGTCTGGGCATGGAGCCAGGGCTGGGGCCGGGAGGCATACTAGGACATTCCTCAACGTTCGGAAGCAGATAAGAAGGCCCCAGCTGCGGTGAAAGCGGACGAGACACAACAGGAATGTGTGTTGCTTTAAAAATTCCATGGGACTTCTGAAGGTATAAAATTTGGGCTTATTTTGTGGCATTTTTTTTCTCTGTTTCACAAAACAAAAACTCTTTTGCGACCATGCCTCTTCCAATAACTTTGGGATAACATTGTTAAAGTGAAACTGTTTTGAACACAATTGGTTGCTCTCCTTTTTTTTAGCAGCAAACACCTTTTCATTCCTGGACAGAATTGTGCCCTAGGAATGTTCTTACTAGAGCTGTTCCAAAACTACATTTGCAGATTCCAAGACTGCTTGTCCTGCTGTTCAATTTTCTTATTTGTAACAGGACTCTTCTTTTCAATTGACTGAAAATAATGTCTTTCTTTGTCTTAGGAAACACGACGTATCTTATACAAAGGACTCTAATCAGGAGATGAATCACATGGATGAAAGTCCAGGAGAAACAGAATTCATGTTAAATATTCCCACTAAGCAGAAAGAGCCTTCCTTTTTTAAAGCCTTACTCAGAACTTTTGGCCCTTATTTTTTAATTGGCTCCTTCTTCAAACTAATTCAAGATCTGTTGTCTTTTGTCAATCCCCAGTTGTTAAGGTGAGCTCTATTTTCAACCTTCGTTCTCACAGGCAAGAAAATTTCCACACTGTTTTTAGATTATATATTAGTACAGCCTTCTGCAGTCATTTGGGAAATCTGGGAACATGATCCCGAAGACATGGGGGGAAGGAGGCCAAATTGGAGAAGATTACTTGTGAATAAAAATGATAGATTGAATGGAATATATGGAGGTTTCCCCTCTAGGCCTGCTAATAACATGAGTAGGTGACATAATATACTCCTTATCCCATGTTTCTCTCCAATTCACTGTTAGACTTGCTCATATCCAAAATGCATTTTCTAAGGGGAAATCAATTCTGTTTGGAATCGCTATTCAGATTCCCAACTGTAAGTTGTCAAGTGTAAAAATTACACATGTGCATACTTCACCGCAAGTGCGATATTGTGAAGCTGTAATTTGCTTCAGCTCTCAGCATCTGCACCCTCCATATTAATCCAATGAAACATTATACTTTTGTTATTTTCATACGCTGAAATGGACAAGCTGTGGCCCTCCAGACAGTGCCAAATTGCAGATTCCTGTAACTCCGGCCAGCACAGCGGAGAAGTAAGGGATTTCGAAGATTGAATATTTTGGCAATTGAACAATATTTCGAGGATCATAGCTTGCCTATCTCTGCTTTATGAATGCATGTCTTTTTCACTTTAAATGTTTTGTAAAGCAACATTACAAAATAAATAAAGCGTTTGAGATTATATTTTGGCCATAATTGGACACATGAATAAAGTTTAGTTCTTTCGTAAAGTTTGTTTCTTTGGGGGCTACTCTACCAGCAGGTTAAAAGGAAGTGATGTTTTGCTCTGCCCCATTAATCTTTTTATTTTCTCCTCCCTGTGTTGTCTGTTTATTTCAATCTTCTTTTTAAACAGCATGTTAATTAGCTTTGTAAAGAATAAAAATGCTCCCTTATGGTGGGGATACCTGATTGCGGCGTTGATGTTTCTCTGTGCTGTACTGCAGACAATAATCCTTCACCACCATTTCCAGTACTGCTTCGTTACTGGAATGAGGTTGAGAACTGGCATCGTAGGGATGGTCTATAGAAAGGTGAGAGCAAGCATGTATCCTAACATATCAGGAGAGGTCGCAGACAGTCTAGAGCCCAGAACACAACCTTTGGGTTGTGTTTTCTCTCAAAATAAGAATGAGTAACACTAGAACTGTTGGCTGTAGATCAAATATTTATCTCTGTGTGTATATACGCTCTTGCAGAGTCTGAAGTGGTTTAATATTTAGTTGACTTTCCTGATGCAAGTACAGTCAACAAATGGCAAATGAGTGTTGATTAACTGTGCATATTAAGTACATCCTGATGGATTTTTGCTGCTTTTTGATAAATTAATAAGTCAGCCCTAGAGCTAGTTTGCCAAATTAGAGCAATTTTTGGATTTTTAAACTGTGTGTCCTATTCAGCTATCTATTACTGCAGCTCTGTTCTGTTTCAAAATACTTTCCATCTACCAGCTGCTGCTTAGTACAGAAAAGTGTGGAGTAAGGAAGAGCTAATTATGTTATTAATGTTAACTATGCTTTGGCCTGATACTAATTACAAATAATTTAAAGATCAATTGTTCACCAAATGCTGCTTCATCAGAATCTATAAATGATATGCGCCACTATAAAAAAAGAATGGAAATAATTAGATTAGGCAGAAAAAAAGTATAACTATAATAATAAAATAGTTTACAAAATGATGCTTTGCACAATACTCTGACAAGGTAGTCCCCTCCTCCAAGACATTTATAATCTTAAATTTCTGTTCCAGGCATAAGAAAAGATGAAAAATGGAGATGAGTACCAGGAAGATGCATTCAGTTTCATTATATAAATTCAGTCTTAATTTCAATGGGAAATGAAAATTGGCTTTGTAAGATTGGCCTTGGAAAAGGTTTTGAAGGAAAAAAACTTTTCTTCAAGTTGTAGAATAAAAAAAAAGGAGATATTTGCAGAGGTTTTAGCGGAGACTTTCTAAGCAAATAAAACCAATCGAGTCATTTAACAGAGTAAAAGGCTTTTGTATAGCCAGACATGGAAATTGAAAAACTCTCCCTGCTTTGCAGGTATAGATTGAATCTGTGACCAGGGTGCTATGAATGTGCCAACCTGGGCATACAGAGCAAGGCCAGGGAAGTCTTTAAAACTAAAGACAAACCATTTTGTGCAGGATTTATATAGAGACAAACTAGTAGTACTATAGCTTACCCAGGTCAGAATAACAAGAGGTGAATAACTTAGGCAGCAAGATTCTGGATAGAGATGGATGGCCACAGGAAGTGAGTGTCTCAGGTGCAACAAAAAGGAAAACTAAATATAAGATCATTGTTATTACTGTGCAAGATGAACAACATATAATCCAGAGATTTTGCTGAGTGGGTAGAAAGTAAAGGCTAAATTTGGCTTTGTGGCAAAGAAAGAAAAATCTGAATTGGTTAAGGCTAAAACAGAGGGAGGCAAGCAGAGGAGGAAGACTTTGGAGAATGGATTTTGGGCAAAATGTGAGGTTATACACTGCCTCTGCCATTTCTAATTCTGAACACTCTGGTCTGCTCTGCTCCATGATTTAGTTCAGTGTTTCTCATCCTTGGCAACTTGAAGGCAGTTTTGCTGGCTGAGGAGTTCTGGGAATTGGAAGTCCACGCATCTTTTAAGTTGCCAGGATTGAAAAACACTGGTCTAGTTATGAGCCATGGTGGCGCAATGGTTAAGAGTACAGTACTGCAGGCTACTTCTGCTGACTGCCAACTGCCTGCAATTTGGCAGTTCAAATCTCACCAGGCTCAAGGTTGACTCAGCCTTCCATCCTTCCAAGGTGGGTAAAATGAGGACCCAGATTGTTGGGGGCAATATGCTGACTCTGTAAACTACCTAGGGAGGACTGTGAAGTACTGTGAAGCAGTATATAAGTCTAAGTGCTATTGCTATTGCTGGTATTTGCAGTCTACTCAGAAATACATTGAAATGCATTCCATGCCTACATGAATTTCTCCTGATGTAGTCTATTCTTTGTTACTCAAGATTCCTTAATCTATCCCTCAACTGTGGTCTTTGAACCAGTGACACCACTCCAGTCAAGGAGACAAACAGCTCCAGAACTCTGTTCTCTCTTGATTTCCTTGATTTTGACATGCACCTTGCTTATCTTTTCATCTTCTTGATCTAATTATCATGCTTTGCCTGGCTGGTATTCTAAAATCAATTCACAACTTCTGCAGGCAAGTTGTTCCACTTATTAATTGTTCTAACTGTCAGGAAATTTCTCCTTAGTTCTAAGTTGCTTCTTTCCTTGAGCAGTTTCCACCCATTGCTTCTTGTTCTACCCTCAGGTGCTTTGGAGAACAGCCCGACTCCCTCTTCTTTGTGGCAACCCCTGAGATATTGGAACACTGCTATCATGTCTCCCCTAGTCCTTCTTTTCGTTAAACTAGACATATCCAGTTCCTGCAACCGTTCTTCATATGTTTTAGTCTCCAGTCCCCTAATCATCTTTGTTGCTCTTCTCTGCACTTTTTCTAGAGTCTCAGCATCTTTTTTACATCGCGGC
Source organism: Ahaetulla prasina (assembly GCF_028640845.1). Taxonomy (NCBI): domain Eukaryota; kingdom Metazoa; phylum Chordata; class Lepidosauria; order Squamata; family Colubridae; genus Ahaetulla; species Ahaetulla prasina. Next base: position 133,251,642 of record NC_080540.1, read on the forward strand.
GACCAAAACTGAATGTAGTATTCCAAGCGTGGCCTTACCAAGGCATTATAAAGTGGCACTAACACTTCACGTGATCTTGATTCTATCCCTCTGTTTATGCAGCCCAGAACTGTGTTGGCTTTTTTAGCAGCTGCTGCACACTGCTGGCTCATATCTAAATGGTTGTCCACTAGGACTCCAAGATCCCTCTCACAGTTACTACTATTGAGCAAGGTACCACATATACGGTACCTGTGCATTTTGGGTTTTTTTGCCTAAATGTAGAACCTCATTTTTTTCACTGTCCATTAATCCCAGCAAGAAAATTTTTGGTTTTAGTTGAATGTTGATCTTTAAAATTCTTTGCTTCTGAACTCAGAAATGTCTGGCTTTTTTTACAAGTCCACCAGGCATGATAAAATAACCCTTGAACTTGTCCATATTTCCAGGATAAATTTGAACAACTTTTATACACTCTAAATAATTTTTCTGCAGTCATATACCAGCAGAACACCATTTTATAAAAAATCTCTTTCAGATTATAACATAATATAAATTTCAATCTTTTACTCACATATTTTTGCACTGTGTCTAAAATTCTTAGCCCATTTTATCATACAGTACAGTCTTTCACTTGTTTTTTTTCCATTTCAAATTTCAATAACAGTTTATACATTTTAGCAATTACGTGTTCATTATTCCTACATAGTTCAACTTCAAATTCTATCTTGTGTCGCTCAGTTCCAAATGGCCTTAATTCTTTCCCTTAACTGTGCATACAAAAACCATTTAAAACTGAATCCCTCTACAACCAATTTCTCTCTTGATTTCATCTTATTTTCTCAATGTTCCTGTTCTAACAATTCTTGATAAGCTAACTACTTTTCTTTACCTACTGTTTCTTTCCTCTAAAATGCATCTTGTGCTGAAATCCATAAAGGCATCTGGATTTATATCTGTTCCATATTCTCAATATGGCACTTCCAATACAATGATTCTTAAAATTACACTGACTAACTTTATCATAATACAGAAAAACATGCTCTCCAAACCTCAGATTGTGCTATTTTAATTCTAAAATACTTGTATTTTCTCAGGATAACCCACTCTTTCATCCAGATTGAGCACACTTTCATCCATTCTTACTACTATTCACACACACAAATACGTATCTATCTATCTACCATCCATCCATCCATCCATCTATCTAGCTATCTAGCTATCTAGCTATCTCAAATTGTGTATCTAGAAGTTAAATAAATTTTTGGCAACTGAAAATCACTCTTAAATGATTAGTCAGCCCCTCCTGAGCAATGCAAGTTTGTATTGAGATTTAACATCAACACATATTCTAAGCTATGTTCATATATGCATGAAGTCCTTCACAGCTGCTTCTGAAAGCTTCATAAATGACTCTCCTTTGAGTAAAACCATTTTATTATTCAGATGTTTTGCATGCTTCCCATTCAATTATTCAGATGTTTTGAATGTCCCCCATTCAATTATTCAGATATTTTGCATGTTCTTCAAGCTCTTTGTATAACTAAGATTGTATGCTGGATAAGTGGGCTTATGTTTGTATATACAAATAAATGACTAATGCAGGAAAGAAGCTGGTTTTTTTTTTTCATGATTATTCTAGAGAACGAGTGCCAGATATATCTTAAGCCATGATACTGACTAGAGTTAATGGGCTTATGTTTATGCATTCAAATAAATAATTGATGTGGGAATTGATGTTTACTGCGAACAACATTTGCCAGGTAGTTTATAAGCCACAGATCAATGGATATTGGATGTGTTTGGAATATCATATTATGGGGATCAATAAGTAGAGTGATAAATTATTTTATTATTATTTTATTATATTTTAATATATAAATAATATATTATTATAGGAAGGGATCAAAAAGATAAATTGGGTTTGGTTTATATTTATTTAAAAATAATTTAGGCAATAAATATGATTATTTCACCCAAATTTAATAATCTTTCCCTTTGTAACATTAAAAATTATAATATGTTGAAGAATTTTGAAATGCTCTGAGGACCGCATCCAAATTTTGTGGGGGCTGCTTTGGATTAGTGTTGTAATTCTAAGTGTTGTACCTTAGAATTCTTGATGAACATTCTTTTATGTACTCCGAGAGCATATGCACCAAGACAAGTTCCTTGTGTGTCCAATCACACTTGGCCAATAAAAAATTCTATTCTATTCTATTCTATTCTATTCTATTCTATTCTATTCTATTTGCATAGTGTAAGATTTTGCTGATGGTTGCAGAATATGTAGAATATAGTTGAAAACATACTAAATCACTGTCCCTGTCCCTTGATTAATTCAAATTATATGAAAGGCATATAAAGATAGAATGGGCTGTGCTATAATAATTAATGACATGAGGTTCAGTCTGCTGCAGTCTGTTGGAAAGTCAACATAGAGATAAAGCCAGATTCAAATCCCTACATGACCATGAAGTTCACTGGATAAGCCTGGACCAATCATTATTTCTCAGGATTAAACAGTGAAAAAGAGAAACATTTGCACCATCGTGAGTCTTTTGGAAGAAGAAGAGAATGCATAATGGAATTCTTCTCCCTGTCTTCTTAGTCTTTAGTCATCACCAACTCAGCAAAGCGCTCTTCCACGGTTGGAGAAATTGTCAACCTGATGTCAGTGGATGCCCAGAGATTCATGGACCTGACTACCTTCCTCAACATGCTGTGGTCTGCACCACTTCAAATCTGCCTTGCTTTATACTTTCTCTGGCAGGTATAGAACTTTCTCTTGGATTTCTTGCTATGTAAAGCTATTACCTTAAATCTGGCCTTGTACTAGAGAAACTCTAGTAGAGGAAGTCATTTTATAGACAACTGGTTGTTTCCAGTATAATGCAAACACATGTGTTTTTGCAACTTTCTTAATAATCAAGTGATTAACTGAGGATACAATAGCCTGTGGAGATTAGTAGCAATAGATTTAGATTTCAAGAGCCGCAACTGGAATATGGAAGATATGGTCATAGTGCTGGTAAAAGAGAAATGGTTTTAGGGATGGGGGAGGGGGAATTCTTACTTCATTCTTCCTGTTCATTAAAATATTTATACTTTGCTAGTGGTTGACACCTTATCTGTTTTGTAATAATATTATAAAAGTCCCATGCAAATAAAAGCATTCCACTGAAAAGCTAGTAGTGGTATCTGAAAAAAAGCAGGATTAAAAAAATACAGCTAAAAATACACCATTGTTTTGGCACATTCTTGGCACCAATATAATATCTGATTTATTCACTTCTGTGAAAGTTATCTCAAACAGAAAAACAGCTTTGTGGGCACATGTTTGTTGTGCCGTCATCTCTGTACAGTACCTTCCCTGCCACCAAAGGGTATATTTGTTTGCCGTTGTATTTTTAAAAGTGAAAACAGCAACATGTTTCTGCCTGGAGTGCCAATGAAAAGCAGCCAAGGACCCGTTTTGAAAAAAATAAAACAAAAACACCAAGTTTTAATATTCCTATGTATTCTACATCAGGGATCTCCAACCTTGGCAACTTTAAGACTTGTGGACGTCAACTTCAACTTGTGGAGTTGAAGTCCACAAGTCTTTAAGTTGCTACGGTTGAAGACCCCTGTTCTACACTATGTATTCTACATTGTAGAGGAAAAAATGAAAATCCTTTGTGAGAAGGCAAGACTGTTCGTGACCAACAACATCCCTTGTTGAAGATTTCCTGATGGTTTTAAGCTGACACGTTTTTCTGAAGAGTAGCAAATGATGATTTCCACCATGTTTTAAATTCAAGCAACCAGAATAATAATGGGTGTATTTTACATTCTTTTAAGGCTTTAGGGCCTTCTGTGTTCGCAGGAGTGGCTGTGATGGTTCTTCTCATCCCACTGAATGCTGTGATAGCTATGAAAACCAGAGCATTCCAGGTAGGTATATGTCCATAGTGATCATTCTTAATGAAGTTCTATCCCTGAATGAATCTCTTGTTTAAAAAAAAAAAGGTAGGACAATTGTTTTCATACTGGTCAGAAGAGCAACATGCCTTCATCATGGAGAGCTTATCCATGCGTCTCCTTTCAGGATTTTAGATCTGGGCTTTTCCTTGACTTTAATCTGTTGGTGGCTTTTCACTAGTCTGATAACAAATTAAGCTGTACTTAAGTATGAACTTGTTTATTTTCTGCACTGTATGCAGTTGGTTTGCCATATCTTTCTTCAGGATGTTTTTCGATTTCCCAGTCTAGACCAGGGGTCAGCAACCTTTCGGACCTCAGGGATCACTAAATTCATAATTTTAAATTCCGTGGACCACTAATATGATCTGCTTAATGACCAGCTGGGTGGCTGTGGCTAGGTGGTCGTATGACTAGGTGGGCATGGCCAACTCAATGTCACTCACGCCAAGGGGCACCTTGCCAGCCTCTACTCGCCACTTCCACCCACGCCTTAGGGCTTCAACAGGAAGCAGTTACTGGAGCTAAGCAGCCACCACGAGAAAGAGTTGGCAAAACAGCTCAGTTCAATTTGGATCGGACCGAGAAGGAGGCTCAGCAGAAGCACCTCACTGAGGACTACGAGCATAGGCTTTCCAAGCAGAGGGAAGACCTGCAGAAGGGCAAGGCCAAGTACCAGTGTCTGGAGGCTCAGCAGGCTGAGATGGTCATCCAGTTCCAGGCCATGATGCAGTCCCAGTGGAACAAGGCCCTCTTCTCTTTGCCACTAGCGGCGCTTCCCTCCTGCCTTCAGTCAAAGCCCCACACCAGGAGGCAGGAGCAGACCCCAAGTCAGAATCTCTCCCCCCCTCCGACCCACAGGAAAAGACCCTGAAGGGGGAGACTCTGCAGCAACACAAACATTCATTGCATGTATCTGTCCCAGGGGCCATAGTTTGAGGACCCCTGATTTAGTGCAATATAAAAAATTCAAATAATTTTTCTGTGGACCACCAAAATTTCCTTTGGATCACCAGTGGTCCTCTAGACTATAGTCCTAGGATTTCCTGGTGATTTTCATAATTTTTCAGGATCAGATGAAGTACTGTACAGTCTTAAAGCAATAAAACCAATATAATATTTCTATGTAAAAGCTTTATCTTCTTTTCAAGGTTTATTGAATTAAAATGGTTAGCATACATCTGAAAAGGAGAATTAATCAAGCAAACATCTCCATTAAGGCCATTTCGTAAACTAGAATTGTTAAAAGTGGTCAGAGCTAAACAGTTGTACCACCCAGCTCACCTATTCTATGGACCCAATTGGATGCACAGTAATAACTAATTGGGTGCATAAATTGTATACAATGTTCCGGGTCAAAAATGGAGAAGTGATCTTATAAATGAAAAATATTTAAAAACTAATTTTTCAATTAAATTGAATTTCAATGTTAAAAATAAATTTCAATTTTAAATCTTAAGTTTTTCTATTATTTGACCATGATAAGTACGTTCATATTTGTGTGCAAATCTGTAAAGAGAATCCATACCTTTGGCAGTTATAGAGTGTTAAAAAGTTAACTAAGCCAGGGAGAGTACAATTTGATCATATCTCAAATATTAATATTTATAGTTTGTGATTTGCACTACTGTCTGGCAGATACATGAAACTATAGTGACAAACTTCATTTAAATCATTGATTGAAATTATCTTTTTTCCCCCTTGTTAATTCACATCTGAGATTTAAATTGTTTCAATTTAAATCATTCTATCAAGGACTGTAAAGCATATGTTTTGTCACCAAGATGCCCATTTAGCATGTCAATAAAAAGGAATATTAAACTCTTGTAAAACAGTATAGAATTTGTACTGAAAAGACTGAATAACTTACTGTTCCTGATCTATCAAACTGGTACTCTCCTATGAAAAGTACAGATTTTACTTCCTTTCCCTCTATAGAAATGTTTATGGTAACCAATACAGCTTCTTCTAACACTAGGCAAAAATGCCTTGCTTGCACAAAACCAGTGGTGATATTTTTAAAGTACCAGTTTCCTTTTCAAGATTCTTTTCCGTTTGATTTTATGGAAATCTCTCTATAAGAAGCACAGGACAAAGAGGTATAAAAGGCAGTGGATAATGATATTCTTTATATTCATTTAGGTAGAACAGATGAAGTACAAAGATGCCCGCATTAAGCTAATGAATGAAATTCTAAGTGGCATAAAAGTACTCAAGCTCTATGCTTGGGAACCATCCTTTGCAGAAAAAGTACTGGAGATTCGGAAGAATGAACTTCGGGTTTTGAAGAAATCTGCCTATTTAAATTCTATATCAACCTTTGCATGGATCAGTGCCCCATTTCTGGTAGGTCTCACATGAACAATTATTCTTGTGACTTCCTGAATACATGGAAGGTCAGTTTTAGAAAGGGTTGCTTAGATAGATCTTGGACAACTCACCATGGCCAACTCGCCACAGCCAACTCATTGCAGGATAACTCGCCATGGCCAGCTTGCTGCAGAATAACTCTCCGTGGGACAATTCAACTCTGTATTAATCATTTTATTGTTACTTTTATTATTGGTGACCATGTTTTCATCAAAATTATTGTAACTCTGGATTGACTTTCTTTACTTTTATTATTGACCACAGTTACGTTGAAATTAATTTAACTTTTGTATTTGTTGAATCATCCTGCGGCGAGTTATCCCATGGTAAGTTGATCACAGTGAGTTGTCCCATGGCACGTTAGCCATGGCAAGTTGACTCATCCATCCTTAGATTCTCTTCATGGAAGGCAGGGAATATTTGAAGATTGATTCCATCTTTGAAGGGAAATTCTGAGGGAAATTCTGAGTTACCTAAAAAAAATTGCACTTGGAGAAAACATAAGATGGCTGGACTTAAATAGGTCTCTTGGCAGAGCACTCTATCATTATAGATAATTTTTTTGTCAGAACTGAATTATAATCTCTGTCTCATGAGGGATAAACATTATCTAGCTAGACTTTTTCTTCTGCCAAATTCTGATGCTGTTTATAAGATAATCAAAATAGAATAGCATTGCTAATAGATCCCAGATAAATTGTTTGGAAACCCTGGGAAGCTCACAAACAAAGAGTACACATTAATCCTGAAGAAGTTTAGATTTGGAAGTGAAATAAATGAATTAGCAGTAGCCATAATCTACCTTTTGCAAAGGCCAGCCAAATGTTCCCCCAAAACCATACAGGACATGTACTGCCTTGTTTGCCCAGTTTTCTTCTCTTGAAGATCCTGGTCAGAAAGAAGTGTATGTTTGTTTTAAGCAAACTGTTGAAAAATTAACTAAACGCTAAAACATTTCTGGAATTCAATGTTAAATTAAGTTTATTCATCGGTTTTATATTTAAACTAGCAAAAAAAAAATTTCAGTTCTTACCTTTTTTTGTCTTTAACCAGCTTCCCACCAACTTTAGCCACCAGCAGCATCATGAAAATTTAGGTGTTGAATGAGAAAGAATCTTCAGGGATTGCACCCAGCCTTTAAGAAGGCATCAGCTCGCTTAACAGATACAAACTATACACTAGGACAGACCTGGGCAAATTAAGGCCCGCGGGCCACATCCGGCCCTTTGTACGTCCCTGTCCAGCCCGCGTGAGGCCAATCATAAACACCATAAAAAATAAATTGCACTGGTTCAATAATTGTTTTTCTTATTTAACCAATAGACCACAGTTTCACATAACCTAATATACATATTTACAGAGTGCTTTATTCTTCTGATTATCAGTACCAGCTATTCAAAATATTTAATTTAAGTATTTTACAATGAAAGAAAGTTGGTGGCCCTCTGACACAATTCAGGCTTCTCATGCGGCCCCTGATAAAAATTAATTGCCCACCCCTGCACTAGGATGTCTGTTGTTGCATCCATTTGTTGGAATAAAAAAAGTTATACCAACATAATTCAATGCCAAGCCTCTATTTTGTGTGAGCTGATCATCCCAATTGCCTATTTTAAGTTTTACTTATCTAGCGAGGAAATTGTAACAGGGAAAACCTTCCTAGATACAGGTGAAACTCAAAAAATTAGAATATTGTGCAAAAGTTCATTTATTTCAGTAATGCAACTTAAAAGGTGAAATTAATATATGAGATAGACTCATTACATGCAAAGCGAGATAGTTCATGCCTTGATTTATCATAATTTTGATGATTATGGCTTATTAGTTTCACTTTTTAAGTTGCATTACTGAAATAAATGAACTTTTGCACAATATTCTAATTTTTTGAGTTTCACCTGTAAATCAAAACAATCCTGCCTCGCCTTACTTTCTCCAGCTTTTGGAGAAGTTCACTAAGTTTCTTTGTAGTGGCCCCATCTTTCTTCCTTTATAATAAAGCAACATAAGACAGGTGGTTAATTTTCATTCTTACATTTCCAGTCTAAAAAGTAAAAACTCAAAGCCAGGGGTTGTTGACTTGTTGTTAAACCAGTCTGTTCTTTCTGGTTTCCAGGTTGCCTTGACCACCTTTGCTGTCTATGTCAGTGTGGATGAGAAGAATGTTCTTGATGCAGAGAAAGCCTTTGTGTCACTCTCCCTATTTAATCTCTTAAGGTTCCCACTCAACATGCTTCCTCAGGTCATTAGTAATATTGTACAGGTAAGAATGGACTTTATATTTTTTTTTAATTGCACTGAATACAAAGAGGACTGTAAGACTGACTATCTCATACCCTATAAATAAGACCAATGGCTGGCTTATGGGCTATAACAATGTATGTCTTGAACATACCCAAATTTAACTCCAGTTACAGTTCTTACTTTCTACACAACTTCTTCTAGGAACCATTTTTAAAAAATTCAGGCAATATGCTCACTGGTTGATAACTGAACTGGGTTACTTGGAGAATATTAGCTCAGTTTAACTAATAATGCAACCACTGTGCTCCATTCTGGATCTAACTCAGAGTGCTAATTTTAACTTGGAAAGGCCATCCCTTTTCAGTAGCAAACTTGTTACATTAACAACTTCTCAGAGATTCTGAAGCATGACCGACTCCCACTAGTATATGACAGGCAGCCGCCTGTAACAAGATTTTTACATCCATGGTCCCAATGTTATAAACTTCCTCCCTAGAATATCTCACTTTCTCTTTTGGTAGGTTGGTACTTGCAGTATTGTTGTGGGAAACTTGGAAATCTATGGGGAAACTGGTGTGGAGGGTTATTATTCTTGATGTTCATCATTTGTGGGGAAATATGGAGGGGATTATTTTGTTGATATTGAAATGTATGTATTCTCTATTTGATTGTCAAATATAGAATACATTGACGTTAATACACAAATGTAAAATAGGGATAAAAAATCCAATTTTATACCAACAGCCTAGTAGTAAGATAAGTTTAATTCATCCCTCTGCTTTCTTTGTTTGTGCTTTATTCCCCTTTCTAATCTCAAGTATGTTCACTTGTGTTGTTGCAATTCCAGCTGAAAGAGAAAAGGACTATGGGAGGGATCCTAACTCTGATAGACAAATTTGAAAATTGTTATAAAATCAGCAAATTGTTATGAAACATACATCGAACTCCTGCCAAATGAATCTGCCACTGTAGTGTGTCTCCTTTAGCTTGGATCTAGTCTGGATCATATGCAGATATATTCTGCTGAATTGAGATAAATTATGACAAACATTGCACCAGCAAATTTCACATGTTAAATTTATATTCTGCCCATATCTCCATTTTTTAAAAATATATTTATATACCTCCAAACGTATAAGTTGCTTTTCTCTCCAATTCCCTCCTCAATTTTGATGGTGGCTGGTTCAGAGTCCTCCAGTAAGTCATCGCATGAGCTTCCATGGCTGATGTTGGCCTTGAACGTGGGTCTCCCCAGGCCTAGTCTAATATCTTCAACAACCTAACAGTTTAAGACATAGAGTAAGAACCGTCGTGACCATGAGCTGCTGTTTTCCCTTGGGAGGATTCTCAGAATATCCCAACTCATATTAAACCAGTCAGTTTTCCCATGTATTCCCCAGACAAATGTTTCACTGCAAAGGATTCAACACTTCTTGTCTCATGATGAACTTGATCCAAACTGTGTGGAAACCAAGTCAATTACTCCAGGTAACACTCTACTTTGGTTCATATAGAAGCATGGAAAGTGAAATAGGGTTTGTTTACATGGGAGGAGCTAGGGCTAGTTTGTAACTTCTACACAGAGAACCCTTACCACAAATTGACAGGGTACATTAGGATTGCAGTTGCCATAATCTGCAAGCAATTCTGGCATGGGAATTCTCACCCTATCCAAAGAGTATCAGGTTGAGGAGGCTTTCAGAAATGCTTTTCTGATAAAATGTGCAGAGTTTCTAAGATATGCTTCATAAGTGCATGGAAAGGTTCCAGCACCTAGTGAGAATGCATGTTAGTTCATCTATCATATTCTCAATAGAATCTGCACACACACATATTTTAGTGAAATCAGTTGATATTTTCAGCTTTAAAAAGAGAACACTGCTCCTTGGGCAGTTTAAATATATAATTAGATAAATTCACAGTTTAGGCCTTGTGCATAGATGCTTCTCACTTTGAGATATAGTAATGTATAAAATAAATAATCTGGATCATTTTGCTTGCCAAATTATATCTTTAAACTTTTACACATTCCTTCTGTAAATTGCAAAACCGATTATATCACCTGAGTTATTTCTAATAGAATAGGAATAATTATTCTTAATTAATAATTATTCTTATTCTGAAATCTTTTCTCATATGACATATGGATTTCCATACCAACTAATACTATCGTAAGAGAGTTTATATCTGTAGGGTTAATATGGAGCTTAACAACAGTATTTTTTCATGCATCTGAAATCTTAATTGATTCATCTCTATTGCACTTTGATATTTTATTTTATTTTATTTTTTATTTATTTATTTGCATTTATATCCCCCCCTTCTCCGAAGACTCAGGGCGGCTTACACTATGTTAAGCAATAGTCTTCATCCATTTGTATATTATATGCAAAGTCAACTTATCACAAGCCATAATTTTGTGTGATAGGAAGGACGTCTTCTGAGCTCATGATTCACTCCTTCCTCCTCCAGTTCTGCTGGTAGAAGTAGATGAGGTTTTGGTTTGTGTGAATGTAATTATAGTTTAAAGCTGATTTGTTTCAAGCAAATTGTAGTTCAGATTAATCACTTTTTCCCAGTCTTGGATGAGATGACAAACCCAGAGATTAATAAAAACGAGGTTTCTGGGAGAGAGGGTAGAAAGCTGGGAGTAAGTCCAAGGGCATTTGATAAAGCCTGGCTTTGCTGTGACATCCAAACACAGACTGAAAGACAAGTGGTGGCTGCTCCAGGTTCTTTTCTGCCCAGGGTGTTTTTAATTTGAAGGATTGAAAAAGAAGCCAAAGTGAGAAAGAAGGTTTCAAGTATCTCACTGGATTGCTTGTAGCTCTATGGAAAAGCCTCCAGGCCCAATTAGATGTGCAGGCAGATTCTAGGTTGCTTCCCTTTTGTGATATCTCGCTTCTGTGGCGTGTGTCGGAATAAAAGAAGCAGAAGTGAATAAAGGTTTACTGTATTGTGTGCAGCTCCACAGACGAAGCCTGCAGCTTTCCCTCTGTTCAACTTGAAAGCTTGTCAGAGTTTCCACTGATGCCTTGCCACCCTGATGACTCTTCCTTAGTCTTTATTTTTGAGAGGCTTTTCCATTTGCAGGAAAATGAAAGGTATTTGGGGGAGGGAGTATTGAGCATAGTCTCTAGGGAGCAGCTATAACTGGCTGATAAACAAGCCTGAGTTTTAGTCATTGCTAGTGGATAAATATTTAAGCTAAGGTTGCTTATGTTAAAAGTATTTCTCCTTATCTCATAAACAATGTGGCTTCAGAAAGCAACTTGGAAGAGGCTACAGAAGCTTCTGCCATTCTGTAACATTTTAGAGAATGACCCTCAACTTTCCAAAATCTGCTTTCTGTTGATCTGACCTGATCTGATCATGATTTGTGATTACTCACATAACAAGACATTGCTTAAAGAGTTGGGAGAAATAAGAGTAAACTTTTCATGGTAGTTCTTCAAATCTTTTTAGCAAACTCATCCAATCAGTCTACTACTTCCTTGGCATTAAACATCTATACTCTTTCCAATATAATTCTGTGCATGTCTATTCTGAAATAAATCATACTGCCTTTAACCAGGATGCATGCATAGGACTCTTCCCAGATGTTGCTCTCCAAATGTTGCTGGACTTGCTGGCTTTGGGTGAAGTAACATTTCAACCTATCTGGAGGGCTCCATATTGGGAAAAGTTGATGGATAGAATTGCAGCTTCATTTTTGTCCTTTATGTTTTGTTGTGTTTATAGGATATGCAGTTACCATAAGGCATGGAACATTCAGCTGGGCAAAGGATCTTGACCCAGCTCTGAAGGAGTAAGGAAACTTTTTTCAATTGTATTTGTTGACATTTTCTGGCATCTTATCTCTCTGGGAGTGAGCAGCTTTTGCAGTTTTTAAATGTTATTTGAAAGCCCCCTCTCCCAATTTATATTTTTTATTTGGAACTGATGTCTTACGTAAGTGAAAATTAGTCCTTTCAAACTTTGCAGAGTTTTTACTGTTTTTCAGTCTCAACGAATTCTTGAATGGTTACTGAGGTAAGAGCAAGATCTTTAAATGTCACTAAACAGCTTGTTGTTTTCCTTGCACAACATGTGACATAATTCTCAGTGAACTGCTGTTGGGATTTTGCAAAATGGAAATGTCTTGAAGGCTGTTGCTGTGCCTTCTCCCATTGCTTATTAAGAGAATGCAGACTTTACAATGTTGGCTCTACCATTTCAGTAGATTATCTCAGGCCAGAATGGATTTTGCAATTTTACGTCCCTCTCATAAATGGCACAGTGGTTTTGCATATTCATCAGTTGTGTAGAACAATTCTAGATGCTCAGTGTGATCAACAGTAATATTAGGAGCCAATCTGCAACTTACTTCTTCAGTTCAATCCCATGCCTTGATGGATGGCAATCCTTAAGTAGCAAACTGCTATCAGTTCTTAAGGCTTTCTTGCTCAATTCATATCTAGCATCAAACTGACTTATCTTCATGGGGCAGTCAGAAGATTCAGGCATCTACATTCTTTACAAAGTCCTTATACACTCAGAGGTCTTTTTCATGTATTAATTCTGTAGGCACAAACAAATATATGCAATTCACTAAAGAGATTTTACTTCTGACAAAAGCTACATGCATACAATATAATACCATAAAGCAGCAGCAAATAAACTAAGCAAATCCAGCTCTGCTAAGCTTTTCTTCTAACATGAACAAAACCGTGAAAACAAAGTCATGAGGATAAATGATTAGCAAGATGCAAAGCCAGCCTGATCACTTCTCCGTGAGATGTTTTCATATGCAACTAAGATGAAGAACACCAGCAAAAAAAGGAGTGGAGAATGTAAGACCAAGTTTAATAAGGTCTTCTCCTCTGTGTCAGGGCTTTAGGGTTCTTTTATGTTCTAGGTCTAAGTTCTTTTTCTAAATCTTTCCTTTCTGATTGATCCCAAGTCCAAAAAAATCTGATTTTGGGCTTTCAAACATCTTTTTCCTTCTCTCAGGATTTCAAATGTCCTTTTTAACTGTCTTGCCCAACAGTATAAATTTACATCAATATCTCTCCTTCTCTGGCCCAGAGCAACTCTGATTTATTGCCTGTGTCCCCTTAAATAGCCTGCTTTTGCAATTAAGTAGGCCAATGCCTCAGTATATTCTTTTTTTTAAAAAAAACCCTCATATTCCAGTATATAGTGATTATAACAATTATCCCATTATATCTACTATAATATTCTTAATCAAAATGTAATTTCTTAACAGTATTTCAATACACAGAGCATATGCACTGATGACTTGTAAGGGCAGAAGAAAAATTCTTAAAGATTAAAAAAATAAGTAACATTGGACTAGCTCACAGGATGTTCCAAATGATGCTGGACACAGTAGGGGAACAATTGTATCATTCTTGGAAAAGAACAGAAGTCACCATGAGCAGCAGAAGAGTTGGAGCTTACCCTGACAACCTCATGACAAATCTACTTATTTTTGTTCCCCTTTCTTGTGATCAATGGAGTGTCCTCTCTGTCTTCATCACCCTTCAGGGTGACTTGGGTCCCTCAGAACCTCCTGGCAGGTTGAATTCGGTGCGATTCTTTAGAGCCCCGTGGAGATGTGTTGTATCACCGTGACATCATCCCTGCAATGTCAGCCCCTCCCTCAGTTCTCCTTCCTATACCGCTTATAGGAGACATGTAGAGATGGGGTTCTGGTGATCACTTACAAAAAATGTACTATGTTTGCGTCTAAGGAATTTAAAACCCATACAGGTGAGATATAAAAGATTCCACAGTTGAAACTCTGCCACATGATTCAAGTGGAAATGATCCATCACCAATCACTAAGAGACAGAAAAAGAAGGTTGCACTGTTTTCTCTTGGATGGTACAGTGGCTTTTATTGTCCAGATTTTTGTCCCAATTTTTTGTCCAGATTTTTCACATCAATATACATGCTATTTCCCAGCTGCCCAAAATCCAAGATGTGGAAAAAAAAAGGCTGAAAATTCTTATTAGACCTGCCAATCATAGGCCCTTCCTACTCATCCCTGTTGGCACAAATTACTTCAAGAAATATTTTGTCTGACTTTTCAAATTTATATTAATCCTTAAATTTTACTCAATTTCTATAGCAGGGGTCTCTAAACTTGACAACTTTTAAGACTTGAGGACTTCAACTCCCAGAATTCCTCAGCCAGCAAAGCAAAGCTGGCTGAGAAACTCTGGGAGTTGAAGTCCAAAAATCTTAAAGTTGCCAAGTTCGGAGACCCCTGTTCTATAGGGTTCTTTTTTAACACTTCCAAAATAGCTTTTCATTTCCTTAAAAACTTCTCTGCATTTTCTGTTCCTCTTTTAATTTTAACCATTCCTTCCTCTCTTTGACACTGTTCTTGATAACTAGAACCTTTTCTTTTTATAGTCCTTTTACAGTGCTTTCATCATGTTTTTTTTTCCAAAAATCATTCTATGAGTTACCTTTCCACCCTCCTTCTCAGCCTCTTCCACCTCTTCATTCTATTAGGCTTTTGGGGTGGGGGTGTCCCGTCAATGTAAATTCACTTATTTTGATGGCACTCTGTAACTTTAGAGGTCTTCTTTTCACTCTGTTGTAAGCAGCTTCCACAGCCTATACCTTATATCCACTTATTCATTCTTTGAGGTGATTAATCTAGCTTTTAATACCTTTTCCTGCAGAATTTGTACTTTTCTTCCTGCAGTCATTCTACTTTTACTGTTATTTATTTTATACCTCTTTCTTCCGTATCCATTTTTTTTCTCGATCCACTCTTGACTGTGTCAAAAAATGGTCTCTCCCAAAGTCATAGCCTCTCATATACATTGATTGCCAGTAGCTTCCAGGTACAATTCAAGGTGAAAGATCATAAAGCCCTTCATGACACAGAGCCTAGTTATTTAATAGGCCACCATGTCCAGTACTTTCTGCCACCTAGTAAGATTGGGCAGTGTGGATACATTCCATATCCCTTCAATTAAATAATTCTATCTATTGGAATCTAGGAAGTCTACCTTCTCTGTCATCTGCTATCTGGAACCATTTCTCCCCAGAGTTCTATATGATTCACTCCTAATGAAATTCCAAACAGCCAAAACTTGATTGTTCTCGTAGACCTGGAAAAAGAATGGTTGTTATCCCCTTGTCAGTTTTTCTTTGGTATGCTGTGTTTGTTTGTCTGGACGTGCATGATCTTTATTGTATTGTTCTTTGCTTTTTAAAGTATCAGCTATCCAGCCTTGGCAGCTTTGCTGGCTGAGGAACTCTGGGAGTTGAAGTCCACAAGTCTTAAAGTTGCCAAGGTTGGAGACCCCTGATCTAGAACAAGGGTCCCCAACCGCTGGGCTGTGACCTACTTCTGGGCTGTGGCCTATTTACAACCGGGCCATGTGAACGGTGGGTCAGCGTGCATACACCAGCCCACCACTCATGCGGTTCCCCTCTGCCTCCCAGCTAGGCGCCAAGCCACAAAGGTTAGGCACCTTTGGTCTAGAATCATCTGGAATCAATTGTTCTTTTAGATTGAGTATATATAAACAGAGATTCTTAAATCATATATGCAAATCATACAATTTTAAGGAAGTAACTGTTACTATTCTGATTTGTTTGAATTCCGGGAGGCAGATCCAACCGCCAATCAGCTGCTCGTGGTAAATCAGGCTGTGCTGAAGCTGACCAGGCTGTTTGCTCTTTGCTGCAAGGAGGCAAATTGCTGGGAGGCAGAGGCAGATTTTTTTTTTCTTGTTTTCAAAGGGTGGCTGAGAATGTCTACAGACTTTTAGCTATACAATTTAGGATGAACACCCTTGGAATGATGTGGGAGTAGGAATGGATTTCCAGAGGACCAATCTCCAAAGGGCAATTACTTTCTTGTATTCAAGTTAAACCACCTTCATTCAGACCTATTTCTTCCTTCTCCTTTTTTAATTTCACAGATGTACAAATACCTGTTTTTATCTTTTTCATTTCATTTCTTAATTCATACTTTATCATCTGCTTCCTTTACATTTTAGGTCACAAACTTCCACATATCATGGCTGTCAACAGTTAGCTTGCGTGCAAATTTCAAAAATCAACCCCATTCTGTTTAGCATGACCTTAAGAGTCAACGCTGAGAGAGAAAACGATTGTATTTGTACTTTCTGTCCCTTATTTCTTAAGGTGGCGCTTGAGTTCATGGTGACATCAAAATATCTTTCATGCCTTCCTCTGTAGTCATTAATTCTTCAGCTCGTGTTCGTCATTCTTTCTCAGATTACTGAAACATGAATGAGGTCAAAGTTGATTAAATAAAGGCTCCTGTTAGATAGAATTTTGTATTGTACTTTCATATAAAGGAAAAAATAGGCAGGCCTGCTAGGTATTTTTATTAGGATGGATTCCAGAAAACATGTCTTGGTCTGGTTCAGCAATAGCAGTCTATTTTCACTTTCAGGCTCTGACAAATTAAGATGTAATCCACTCAAGTATATGTCACAAAATATAAGTTAGTTTTTAAGAATCCTTCTCTGCTGTTTGTTGAGTTCTTTGTTGATTTTGCTCTATTATGCTTACACTTTAAATCAGTTCTACTTCTGAGCAAATGATCTCTCTTGGTTTTGCCTTTGTCCTCTCCTCCAGTATAAATTGGCTAGTCCGCAGTGGTTCTTTGGTAGCCATAGTAGGCCAAGTTGGCTGCGGGAAGTCTTCATTGATGTCAGCTCTTCTTGGTGAAATGGAGAAACTCAGTGGTGATGTGGCTGTGAAGGTTGGTTTTCAGCAGTGTGAAAAATATTCTGACAGTCTGAATATTTGAAATATCTGTGTAACTTCTAATCAGATCTGTCTTATATTACTGCTTTTAGGGTTCAATTGCTTATGTACCCCAACTACCTTGGATCCAGAATGCTACTTTGAAAGATAATATTTTGTTTGGTCATCCTCTTAACGAACTGAAATATCAGACTGTGTTAGAGGCATGTGCCTTGAAACAAGATCTTGAGATGCTTCCTGGAGGAGATCAAACAGAAATAGGTGAGAAGGTAAGACCTTTAGCAAAACATGCAATAGCTGCCTCTCTGAGTCCTCTCCACTATCATCACAGCAAGGCTTTTGGGGTGAATACAGTTTGACCATGCCAGGGACACTCCCAAAAATGTCCATCCCATTATTCATTCCATTCATGAAATAAATAATTTGGGGGTGAGCATGGCCATCAGTATTCTCTTCTCAAAATACAAATGAGTGAGACAAAAAGCAAAGCAAAGGTGTAGACCGTGTTCCAGAACTTAAATCCACATTGCTGAATTCTAGTTTCTGTCATTTGTATAATGAGATTCGGAAGCCAGTAATGTGATCCAGAAAGAAGTACAGGTCAGGTGTCAAATCAAATTAAGTAATTTCATCCATAAAACATAACAGTTACCCATTTCACAGGAGTTAAAGATAAATAAGATTAGATAGAATAAGGACAATCAACTCTTTATATATAGTGAGAATGAAAGAAAGCTACATATTTTCTCCTCACTTAGCAACTGCAATTCACTCCAACAAAAGCAAACTCTAAGCAAACCATGTATCTGAAAGAGAGAGACAGACACAGAGAGAGAGAGAGAGAGAGTTGATGCCATCTAATTTAGATAAAATTCCTTCATGTAGCAATGCAGCCTCACTGTAGTGTGCATTGTTGTGTAGGTGCAGAAATTTGGTCTTAAGTACATGAATTGATTGAAAAAAAATTTTTTTTACTACTGCTTACTACTGCTTCTTACCATCGTATTTGCAAATGGTCACTTAATAAAGCAATCCGCTAAATGAGGAGTGGCTGTAGTGAGCTTGAGTTTTTATATTTATTTATTCTGCAAACTTATATAGCTAGGGAAGAGAGCACAGTGGGGAGAAAAGCAACATGGTGGAGCATGCCAGGCTCTGAAAGTATGCTGAGCAGCGGACTAATTAGGGTAGAAATGAGGTGTGTATATAAAGTCAGATTTGAGGAAAAGATAAGAGAATGAAGGAGAAGAGCAAATGGGAAGCAGTGACATTTGAATAATGTAGTGGATTTAAAGCTTCCCACTCATCATTTTGAAAAAGGTTATGGGATTTTCCAAACAATTACCTTTTATTTAAATTCAAATTATTAAAGCAGTGCGTGCATGTATGAATGGTTGATTGATTGATTCAGAGGAAGACTGATAGTATTTTCTTATTACCAGTCTAAAAAGATAAGACAGATCCTGAAAATGGAACAGCGGTCCCAATTCCTCAGCATTTTTTCAGCTCTTTAACTTTTCTCAGAGAAGAAGAGCCCCTGAAGCTGGATTAGAACAAGGATTTACCTAGTCCAGGATCCATTTTCCACACTACTTTTCCGATGCCTCGGAAAAGCCACAAGTACAGCATCTATTCAGCAATTCTCTCCTGGACACATTAATTAAATATTCGTCTAAGACAGTACAGGGACCATCATTTAGTTTATTTATTTATAGCAGGTTGTTGGGAATTATATAAAATTTCCAATTATAAAATTTCAGTAGAGCAATAAAGAGAATTATAGCTTTCCCTTCCACAAATTTGTCTAATCCTTCAAATTCAATTCAAGTTGATTCCTTTGAAAGTCATTCAAGTTGCTATAAGCAGTACCAGAGATCTTATAGCAGAGAATTTCCATCCTGCAACCCCAGTGGATTAGGGTACCCTAATCCTAACCCTAGCTTCATTACTTCCCAGTTGCTTTATGCTGGTCCATTTTCCTGCAATTCAGCCTTTCCTCAGCCAGCTCCTGATCACATTGGTTGCTCTTTTCTGCACTTTTTCAAGTCTCCTTTTTGAAATGCATCATCTGGAGGTGTCGCCCCCCTTAGAAAGAAGAAGTCCTTTATCTTGGTTTTTTTCCCCATTGTCCTGCCAGCCTCAAGACCGTACTATTTTGGGGGTTGTTGTTTTTTTTGTCTTGTAACCAGTGACCTCTATGACTCCAGTTAGCCAACTAGCAGAAAGATTATGTGTCAAGACTGAAGCTGCATATCAATCTAGGTGTAATGAATTGATCCAACAATGGAATAGTCTCCCTCAGGAAATACTGGCCTCTCTTTTTCTGGCAGGATATAAGCAGAAGTTGGATGGGCATCTCACAGAGATGCAATAATAGTGATTCCTAGAATGAGCAGAAGGGTGAACTAGGACAGTGATCTAGAACCTTTCCAAACCTTCCCTTCCATAATCCTTTGAATCAATTGAACACTATGCTTTGGGAGCATGCAGCCAATCGGGCACCAAAGATTCTTGTCTTTCTACCAGGTCACAGGAATCTGAATTGCACCTTAGCTTTCCAACATTTGAGCTCTCCCTGCAGATATGGTGGGTTTTGTTAGAATTGGTACAGTTGCCTGTTGCATTTGAAAGGCATGATATACTTTTTTTCTCTTCTCTCCTCTTTTTACCCCACAGGGCATCAATCTTTCAGGGGGCCAGCGGCAACGAGTGAGCCTTGCCCGTGCTGTGTTCAGCAACACTGATGTTTATTTGTTAGATGATCCTCTTTCAGCAGTAGATTCTCATGTGGCAAAACACATCTTTGACAATGTTATTGGACCAGAAGGAGCACTTAAAGGAAAGGTGAGCCTAAAGAGATCTAAAATCTGCATATTTATAGGCACATATCCCTTTTGAAAGAGAGATGCTCATTGCTAGTCCTAAAATTTATGATTTTTTAAAAGAAAACGTGTAATAAGTCAGACTTTCTCAGTGTGTTGCCTACCTGATCCAAAGGACTACAATGATGCCCGTCCAGGGATGGCTGTTCTTGGTACAGCTATAAGCTATGCAATACGATGGAATTTGTAGTCCATTACTGCTCATCCATTCCATCCTAGAATTCCAATCCTGAATCATTCAATCATTTGATGTACATCATACTTTTTTTCTTAAAAGTGCAAGGTGGCATTGTCCCTCCTCCTATTTTACACTCAGAACAACAACCCTTTTGAACCTGGATTAGAAATTAGTGGCTGGCTCAAAGTCACCCAGTGAACTTCTATGGTTGAAGATCAATTTGACCCTGGATTTCCTACTTCCTGGCCCAAGGCTCTAATCTTTACATTACACTAGTCCTCAATTACTGTTGGTTGACCTTTGATATTTTTCTGGTAGTTTTTCCTACTATGTTTAATCATCTTTGGGCAGGAAGCAGAAAGCCATACCCTTCCAGATATTGCTGAATCACCACTTCTATTATTCCTCAACAACCCATCATGTTTTTTGGGATTGCTGCAGGTTGTCATTGAGCACCATCTGGAGGGCTGCAAATTCCCTACACCTGTCTTGAAATATGATTTTTCCTTTCAATGTTATCTTGATTGCCTAGACATCATCTACTGTGTACAGGAAATCATCCAAAATACATGTGGTGTTTACTTTGCTTAGGATTCCTTTCTCTCACCGTTTAATATTCTGTATTATTTTATTTAAAATAATAGCATTTCACAAAAGAAAAGAACATATTCTTCCTCTGTACTGATAGTCCTCAACATACAACTGTTCAAAGTTACAACAGCATTGAAAAAAGAGACTTATAACCGTTTTTCACAGTTATGACCATTGCAGCATCCCTATAGTCCCATGTTCAAAATTCAGGTGCTTGGCAATTGGTTCTTATTTATGATGGTTGCTCCCTCCTGGGATCATGTGATCAGCTTTTGGGACCTTTTGACAAGCAAAGTCAATGGGGAAGCTAGATTCACTTAAAAACCAAGTTATTAACCATTGCAGTGATTCATTTAGCAAGTGGGCCTGGGTACTTACGGGACCGCCTGCTGTTACCGCATGCCTCCCACCGACCCGTACGCTCTCACAGAGAGGGACTTCTCAGGGTGCCGTCCGCCAAGCAATGTCGGCTGGCGGCCCCCAGGGGAAGGTCCTTCTCTGTGGGGGCTCCCACACTCTGGAACGAGCTTCCCCCGGGTTTACGCCAAACACCCGACCTTCGGACCTTTCGCCGCGAACTGAAGACACATCTTTTCACTTGCGCGGGGCTGGCTTAAGTTTTATCGATTTTAAATTTCTTATTACTAATTTTAAATGGGGTTTTAGTTTTTTATATATTTTAAAGTTTTTAGGCTAATTATAATAAGTTTTTTAACTTGCATTTTAAATTGTATATTGTATTGTCTGTTTTTTACTTTTGCCTGTACACCGCCCTGAGTCCTTCGGGAGAAGGGCGGTATAAAAATCAAATAAATAAAATAAATAAATAAAAATAAGTGTGGCAAGAAGAGTCATAAAATGGGACAAAACTCACTTAACAAATGTCTCACTTGGCAACATTTTTGCTTGGCAAATTTTGGGCTCATTTGTGGTCGTAAGTCAAGGACTACCTGTATCTTCTCTCTCTGGTTACCATCTGATCAGTTCTAAACGATGCTTGAATTGACAAGATGCCTATGCCATTGTTTGTTGTGAGGCCAGCTGGTAATATGCGAGATATTGTTCATATCTTGAAGTTTGCAGTAGTGTTCATTTCATAAGATATAATCAAGCTTGTCTTAATTGTAATTATTAAAATTAAATATAACTCTTATTTTTAAGAATGTTTTAATTTTAGCAAGTCAGCACTCCTGACCACTGTACACTTTTTATTTTCAGACTCGAATTTTGGTGACCCATGGCATTCATTTTTTGCCTCAGGTGGACTACATTGTAGTTGTTGTGGATGGTAGAATCTCTGAAATGGGATCCTATCAAGAGCTTTTGCAACAAAATGGATCTTTTGCAGAATTCCTCCGCAATTATGCACCTGATGAAGACATAGAAGAAGATGAGCCAACAAGTGATGACACTTTTATTGTTGCTGTTTTAGTTGTTTATCTTCTGACATGCTCAGTCTATTAGATTATGCAGGAATCTCTCTCTCTCTCTCCCCCTCTCTCTCTCCCTCCCTCCCTCTTTGAAAAACATCAGAATGTGCACTGACAAAGAGATGGTATCACAACTACCTAACATTTCAGATATATGTAAAACTGAGTAGGCCTAAACACTTTCATATTCATCTAAACCAGTGGTAGTCAACCTGGTCCCTACCGCCCACTAGTGGGTGTTCCAGCTTTCATGGTGGGCATTAGGTTTTGTCCGATACTGAAGCACTTTCCTTTTTTTAATTTAATTGACTTTTTAAAAAATTTTCATAGCATTATTTAAAAACATTTGCATTAGGTTTTCATAAAATTCCCCGTGACAATTTAAATTTCTGAAAATATACTATTTGTATCGCCCGCGCATAAGTTTAGTTCACGTTACGTAAGTGAAATTAAATGGTGCTATAGTGCGACCGTAAACAAAAGAGCCTTGTCCCAGAATAGCTTGCGCATCTCCCCCACACACTCCCAGCTGTAACAGACAAGCAGAGCTGGTAGCTGGCACCCCCACCCCCCACAAACCCAATCCACGATGCGCGAGAGGCATGCGCAGACGGTGATACACGGTGCATTACTGTGGAACTGGTGGGTGGTTAGAAAATTTTACTACTAACAGAGATACAAAAGTGGGTGGTAGGTATAAAAAGGTTGACTACCCCTGATCTATACAGTTTCACTAATTTATCATTTTTTAAAATAAATAATATAAAAATAGGAAGCTAAATGTCTATGGAGATTCTCAGTCATCCAGGCCATGGTTGTCCCAAAGATGCTTTTTCAAGAAGCAAGTGGACTTTCTAGGGTTTTTTTCTTTGAAGACATTTCACTTCTCATCCAAGAAGCTTCTCCAGTTCAGAAGAATCATGTAAGATTCAATCAGAGTTGAAGAAGCTTCTTGGATGAGAAGTGAAACATCTTCAAAGAAAAAAAAAACCCAGAAAGTCCAGTTGCCTCTGGAAAAAAGTACCTTTGGGATAAAAATAGGAAGTTTTCAATTATATATTAGATATATTCTTCTCTATTTTTCCACTTCTTTTTCTTATCTCTTCCACTATCACTACCACCTCAAAAATTAGAACAAAGGACATAGTACAATAAGACACTCCCAAGTAACTTCAGAAATAATCATTCTACGGTGCACCCAAAGATCTCAATGTTTCTTGCTTTCGTTTAGTGTAGGCTCACTCAAATGTGGCAGAGCCAGATCTCAACACCCCCACCCCAGTTTCCTTGGTGATGAAACTGAAACAATGCGTTAAAAATCCAAATACATTGAAATCCTTTGTGCAATCATACAGGTAGTCCTCAACTTAAAACAGTTCATTTAGTGATCGTTTGAAGTTACAGAGGCACTGAAACAAGTGACTCATGACTGTTTTTCATATCTACAACCATTGCAGCATCCCCATGGTCACGTGATCAAAATTCAGACACTTGGCAACTGGCATGTATTTATGACAGTTGCAGTGTCCCGGGGTCACATGATCCCCTTTTGCGACTTTCTGACAAGCAAAGCCAGATTCACTTAACAGCCGTGTGACTAACTTAGTAGTTAACACTTAACAAATTGTGGCAAGAAAGGTTGTAAAATGAGGCAAAATTCACTTAACAACTGTCTCATTTAGCAACATAAATTTTGTGCTCCATTATGGTCCTAAGTCAAGGACTACTTGTAGCTGAGTTTCATTATTGCTCCTTGTTCTTTGTGACTTAGAAAGTGCTGAACTCAGACTTTTTAGAAGATATTCTTTTAGAAAACCCAAATAATTAAATATTTGTCCCTCTGTAGTAATGGAGGATGAAGAGGTTCTGCTTGCTGAAGATACTCTCAGCAACCACACAGATCTGGCAGATAATGAACCAGTCACAAATGAAGTCCGCAAACAGTTCCTAAGGTAAACCTGGAATTGCTTTTTAAGTGACTAGGCTGACCATTGAAATCAAGCATGTGTGCTTCATAGTAACGGATCTTTCTGTTCTTTTTTCTGGGGGGAAAAAATCAGGCAACTGAGTGTAATATCTTCAGATGGTGAATTATCTAGCAAAAAGTCTACCAAACGAAAAGTGTGTGACAAAAAGTCCCTGGAGCCTCCTCTAAAAGGCACTTCTGAGAAACTCATCCAGGCAGAAACTGCTGAAACTGGAACAGTAAGGAACCTTTGCTTAACATTAAATCCTTTTTTGTGGTAGAATTACTGTCTAATGAACTATGTGGGATCTATCCCAAAGGTGCTTTTTTCCTAGAGGCAACTGGTCTTCCTGATTTTTCTTTGAAGACATTTCACTTCTCATCCAAGAAGCTTCTTTAGAGCTGAAGAGGCTGAAGAAGCTTTTTGGATGAGAAGCGAAACGTCTTCAAAGAAAAACCAGAAAGCCCAGTTGCCTCTTGGAAAAAAGCACTTTTGGGACAACCATGATTTGAATGACTTAAGAATTTCCATAGATGTACGTGGGACCTAGAATATGAACAGACAAAAGAATACAGCTATCGGAGAGGTCTAGCAGCTTAGAAGAGGACCTTGAAACTTACACTTTTAAAGACATTTCTTGCTCAAATATTTGGTGGGGTTGTTTTTAAATAAACTTTTTAAAGCCTTCTACCACATTGTTCATGTTTTGTTGCCAGGATGATAGAAACTACCACCTCCCTTACTGATTTTCATAATTAGAGTTCCAAGAGATTCTGCACGCTGTAAAAGTGATCCAGAGATTTTAGATTTATAGGTCGCCCACAGCTGTTTTGTGATGAGAAAAAAAGAATAATTCAACTTTTGCAACAGCAGTAACAAATGGAGAATCAAGGCATGGTTGCAGGTTCTTTAAGTATATCCTGGAAAGTCATAGCAGAGTTCACGCAGTGATATTCTGAGACAAAAGGCTAGAGTTTGCTTTAGTATTATATTGTATTACTGCTTGAGTTTAAAAAGCTGCTCGGGCCAGTTAGATGGATATACACTGCAGTGTTTGTCTTTGCTCTTAATATGGAATGTAGATACAGAAAATCTCTTTAATGCTTTAATTTGGTAATTTCATAAATATTATAGAAGCTTACTTTATCTAGATTTGTAACAAATATATTTTCCTGACCAAATCTTTGATGCACTTCTATTCAGGAATTTCCATTTTTCAGCGATGGTTTTTTTTCCTCAAAATAATCTACATGCGAAGTATTCTAATTTCCAATTTTCCAATTCTTCTTCTGAGTTGCTATTATTAGTATAAGGATTTTGCATTTACAGTATGTAAATATTTATTTTCCATGAATTTACAGGTCAAATTTACTGTTTTCTGGCAATACATGAAGGCTGTTGGTCCTTTTATTTCTTTGTTGATATGTTTCCTGTATTCCTGTCAAAATGGTGCTGCAATTGGGGCCAATGTATGGCTCAGTGAGTGGACCAACGATCAAGTGATAAATGGGACTCAACAGAACGTTAAAATGCGAATTGGAGTCTATGCTGCCCTGGGTATCTTGCAAGGTAATTGCATTACATGTTTCTGCCCATCTATAGAGGGCAATTACTCAAATTCCTGGTTAAGAGTGTTGATATAATTATTTTAAAATAGTGATAATTGTGGTTTCTAGCATTCTTTAATACTTACTCCAAAGATCCTTGGACAGACAATGAACAAAATACTAAACAGTTATGTTGCTACAGCAATCCTTTTATTGCATTGTGGCAGCACCAGAGGTTGGTTCTAGCAGGTTCTGACCAGTTCTGGAGAATCGGTAGTGGAAATTTTGAGTAGTTCGGAGAACTGGTAAATACCACCTCTGACTGGCCCTGCCCCCGTCTATTCTCTTCCTCCCGAGTCCCAGCTGATTGGGAGGAAATGGGGATTTTGCAGTAATCTTCCCCTGGAGTGGGGAGGGAATGGAGATTTTACATTATCCTTCCCCTGCTATGTCCACCAAGCCATGCCATGCCCTCCAAGCCACATCCAGAGAACAGGTAGTAAACATTTTTGAAACCCACCACTGGGCAGCACCCCATTTTGATCTGCAGGCCTTTTGTATCCTTCCTTTACCCCAAGCAATGGTGTTGCCCTCATTCAATGCTTTCATCTCGGAAGTATTTTGGTGCTACTGACATGCCTATAGTAGTAGTAATAGATACAAAGAGAGAAGACATTGTGATCTGCAAAAAAGCAAAGGAGACACTAATAAAGGAGAATATTTGTAGCTCGGGGTTGAAATCGGGGGTCCTCAGTGCTCTCTGAGCTTGCTTGTTTCCTTGCAGATATTTCATTAGCCAAACTAAGTAACATTATCAGCACTTCATTACCTAGTTTGGGTAATAAAACGTCTGCAAGAAAACAAGCAAGCTCAGAGAGCACCAAAGACCCCTCCCAAAGAAGACGGACCAACGGTGTAGTGAAGTTGCATAAAACAGAATTTCTAAGGTTTCTGGGATTCAATGTGATTATCATCTCCTTCCTGTTGTCTCCTCTTTTGCAACAGGGCTGTTTGTTCTGATCTCCTCCTTTTCCCTAGCCATGGCTGGTATCAAGGCAGCCCGTATTCTGCATGCAGCGCTGCTAGAAAATAAGCTTCACACTCCGCAGTCTTTCTACGACACAACTCCAACAGGCCGAATCATTAACCGCTTTTCTAAGGACATCTATGTGATTGATGAAGTGATACCGCCAACCATTCTGATGTTTCTTGGAACCTTCTTTAATTCTGTATCCACAATGATTGTGATCATAGCAAGCACTCCGCTATTCGCTGTGGTTATAATACCTTTAGCAGTTTTGTATTATTTTGTACAGGTAATGCATGTCAATTTTTTTTCCTTTTGTTACTTCATTATTTGCGTGATTATTTTTGAAGTATCAGAAACCTGGGCAGATAATAGACTCTTTAAATGTGAAAGAATTAATCTGTTTTAATACTTACATAATTGCATACTTTCCTGGGTGCAGTTCCTTTGAAACACAGAAGCTCTTCTGTCTGAAGGAAATCTCAGTTAGGTTTACAAGACTGAATAACTTATTCACAATCATTTATTTACTTCCCTATTCTAAGTATTTTTGCTATTGTGATCTTTCTTAAAATAATTATAGCCTGCCCTTTTGTCTATAAGCTGCTCCAGCAACAGTAGAAAATGCTTGCCACTAGAAACCAAAATAATAAAAATTAAAAAAAAACATTAAACATCATCAAAGTAAAAACAGTTTTACTGTTTTTAAAAAAACATTTAACAAACCAGAAACAGTACGGAAGAAAAATGGAAGATAATTTTAATCTCCACTGGTATAGATCACTTTAGCACTATTTTGGCATGTTTTTTTTTATAATGCAGTGGGGATTTGACATTAACAGTGGAAAAAGAATCTTATCATAATAAGTTAGGACATCTTTTCCTGCCTCCTGAATTCCATAATTGGAAGGCCTGTGTTCAAAATCACTACTCTTACAGTGATATTGAAGCAGCTAATATACTAGGATGGAGTGGAGTGATGATGAAATCTGTATTTGAAATCTCTTCCAGAAAATAGATTATACCCCAGGGGTGAAATGTTCCCGGTTCGGACTGGATCGCGATGGCGGGAGGTGGTTTGGAGAACCGGTAGCAAAAATCCCTGCCCCCCTGCCATGCCCAGCTGAGCTGCGCGATCGTCAGAGGTGTTTTTTTTTTACTTTTAAAAGCATTTTTTCTTCGGCTGAAAAAATGCTTTTAAAAATATAAAAAAAAAGTCTGATGATGTAGCGGCTCAGTTGGGATCATCAGAACTCTTTAAAAGCATTTTCTATACAACCTCTTCAGCCTAAGAGGGTGTTAAAAATGCTTTTAAAGGGTTCTGACAATCAGGCAACTCAGCTAGGATCGTCAGAACCCTTTAAAAGCATTTATTACAGCCTCTTCGGCCGAAGAGGTTATAGAAAAAATGCTTTTAAAAGGCTCCTCTGGCAATCCCAGCTGAGTTGCCTGATCACCAGAGGCTTTTAAAAGCATTCTTTTACAACCTCTTCTGCGGAAGAGGTTGTAGAAAAAATGCTTTTCAAAGTAAAAAAAAAAGTTGGCCACACCCACCCAGTCACATTAAACACGCCCCACACACACACCAAGCCATGCCCACAGAACTGGTAGTAACAAATTTTACATTTCACCCGTTATACTCTCATAATCAAGGTCAGACTAGCTTTTTCTCAGAAATTGTTTTTCAGTCCATAAGACATTTTCATACTTAGAACATTCAAGCATGTAAACATCACCTGAAGCTAAAATGGCACCGCTCAGAAAAAGCTTTTCTATTGATTCTGATGTCTCAAAGGCTTTCCCAAATTTTAGTGAAACAAATCCCAAAGAATTAGATACAACTTCTTTTTCCAAGGCCTTTCTCATTTGGGAATTGTATTGGTTATCTGTGATGTCACAATCTTGATATCTGAGATCAAATATGTAAAACGTTTTAAGAGGTTTTGGTTTTTTTCTTCTTCCAACATAATGCTTTTGAACCGGCAATGGCAGCGGTTCTATGTAGCTACCTCTCGTCAATTAAAGCGACTGGAATCCATTAGCAGATCCCCCATATATTCGCATTTTTCGGAAACAGTCACAGGAGTCAGCATCATCCGAGCATACAAAAGAGAGACGTCTTTTATTTACACCAGTGACACAAAGGTGAATGACAATCAAAAAAGTTACTATCCCGGAATTGTAGCCAACAGGTAAAGTTGTTTTTAAAGTTGTTTTTAATGTCAGCCTCTTGTTTGAAAACACAAGTAGTTCCAAATGAAGTGTGTATTCTGTACTAAAAATGTCTTCTCATTTACTAGGTGGCTGGGAGTTAGAGTTGAATTTGTGGGAAACTGCGTAGTATTCTTTGCAGCCCTTTTTGCCGTACTAAGTAAAAACAGTTTGAGTCCTGGCCTCGTTGGACTTTCTGTATCTTACGCACTTCAGGTGTGTATAATACATTGCTTATATTAAAATCTCCCTCCCCATTTTTTGTGGCAAAGTAGGAATATAAGAAGATATGGAATGAACAGCAGTGGGCTGCCTCTTATGTCTAGGGTTGTGCTGATTTAGGAAGCAGTAATGAGCAGGACAATGATGCCAAAGGAGTATGACTGTATCACGTACATGAGAGGCATGTTAACCAAAGATTGAACATTTGGGGAAATAGAATGTATGCTTAGTACTCATTAACACAGGTACCAAGTAACTATACATCTTGTGAAGGGAATTCTCCATGTGGATAGAATAGAATAGAATAGAATAGAATAGAATAGAATAGAATAGAATAGAATAGAATAGGGCCGCGGTGTGGCTCAGGCTGTAAGAAGCCTGTTATTAAAACACAGCTGCCTGCAATTACTGCAGGTTCTAGTCCCACCAGGTCCAAGGTTGACTCAGCCTTCCATCCTTTATAAAGGTAGGTAAAATGAGGACCCAGATTGTTGGGGGGGGCAATAAGTTGACTTTGTAAATATACAAATAGAATGAGACTATTGTCTTACACACTGTAAGCCGCCCTGAGTCTTCGGAGAAGGGCGGGATATAAATGTAAATTTTTAAAAAAAATTATTGGCCAAGTATGATTGGACACACAAGGAATTTGTCTTGGTGCATATGCTCTCACTCTACATAAAAGAAAAGATACGTTCATCAAGAATCATAAGGTACAACACTTAATGATAGTCATAGGGTACAAATAAGCAATCAGGAAACAATCAATATCAATATATATCGTAAGGATACAAGCAACAAAGTTACAGTTATACTGCACTATATGGATGATAATATAGTTGAAAATGTCTCTCCTCTACCATCTTCTGGACATGTTGTCCCATTTTGAAGATATAGCTACAGTTGTGGTTCTTACTGTGCCATTGTTTGAGAATGCATTCTTGCCATCAGCATGCATGCCCAGCCTTGTTGCTAACCATGTTTCCTGAGCTTAGAAATCAGACTCTTTGTCCAGCCTCAGTCTGAATAGCTTAGTCCAACAGAAGAGATAATCATAAACAAAAAGTAGTCTAGACACAACTCAAGGTAGAGTCACTTCTGGGAAGAGAAAGCCAATGGCAATATTAGAAACAATTGCAGGGTGAAATATTGTGAGGCGTCTGGGAACGGAAGGGAAGAAAGATCAGACATCAGCAGTCAAGAGATAATGGGTGAGTCATTTGACAGCTTATCTTATAAACCAGGGGTCTCCAACTTTGGTCCTTTTAAGACTTGTGGACTTCAACTCCCAGAGTCCCTCAGCCAGCAAAGCTGGCTGGCTGGGAGTTGAAGTCCACAAGTCTTAAAGGGACCAAGGTTGGAGAACCCTGTTATAAACAACAATTTGGTCAAATGGAAAAAAATCTGGGGGAAAAACATTTCACAATATTCCCAGACTCTGGGTTGTCCTTGTTTCTTTGATCTTGCCCAGCTGTGCGAGTTTCATTTGCAAGTTAGCAGGAAGTGACAATGTTTGCTGCAGACCAAGATGGCAACCAGTGGTGGTAAATAAACCAGAATGCATGGGCGGGGTGTGTGTGTGTGTTCCTCCTTTAACTGGGCCTGTCTAAGAGTGTATTCTGCTTGTATTTGAGGAGAAACCATGTTAAGATTTACTGTTTGCTTCCACAACTTTTCTGACGAAAGGCCTTTAGTTTACAGCAGCATATTACGAAAGCTATCAGACTGCACAATCTGTCAGGGATTTAACTTCACATTTAGTATGAAGGGAGGGGGGGTGAGAAGACATCTGTTTGGCTAAGAGCAGGGTGGATTATGTGGCCCTGAAATTGAAAAGCAAAAGATTGGGCTTCACTTTAAAATGTGCACAACATTGAAAAAGTGCATTCAGAAACAGCAATCTGAAGTAGTGGAATTGCTTGTGAAATTTGGAACGTACAGCACCTGTGAAGATCAAAGGATTTGAATTGGGCCTCCCAGCCTTAAAAGCTATTAAAGTTAAGATTATGGCAAGAGGAAGCAGATCGATTGAATCTCTATCCCAGGTAAACAATAAGGTCACACATTCAGATTGGCAAAGCAATTAATTCTAGCCTTATTTTTAAATGGAACGAAAGAAACAATATCGGCCTGTATAATTAAAGATACCGTAGTTAAGATACCGTGGTTTAGAGAAAGTTTCCATCCCTATTTCCTTATTTAGTTTTCATTTTTATTCTGCACTTAAGCCAGAGCACCGAAAAAGTTCAAAACAGACAGAAACACAGAAAAGGGGGGGGGGGGAAATGCAAACTCAGATATCAGTTAATCTCTGAATATTAGTATTATAAGTACCTCATATGGAAACTTGAAAAAAAGCTCCTAAGGTTAAATCCCTCAACTCTGCTGTCTTGGTCAGGCTACTTGGTCTTCCAAACTGAAGTTTCAGCTTTGGTCCTCTTGTTCAGGGTTCTCCAACCTTGTCAACTTTAAGACTTGTGGACTTCAATTCCCAGAGTACCTCAGCCAGCAAACAAGTCTTAAAGTTGACAAGGTTGGAGACCCCTGTTCTTGTTACATTGCCCTCCCTAGAGATAATGTTGATGTCAGCGGGACCTTTCCAAGCAGAGAAGTCACTTTCTCTACAGAAAAGATAGATTATAAGTATTGGGAATGTTGATCACCGCATAACATCTGGATTTCTGGCTTTATCTTTTAAAGATATGCTATGGAAAACAACTACTTAATTGTATTTTAGAAATATCTCTGCCAATGGTAGCTAGAGTATCTGGGTTACTTTTTGTAGCCATGATTACCTTCTGACACAGGTAATACTTTTTTAACCATTGTGTAGGTGACAATGTCTCTGAACTGGATGGTACGAATGACATCTGATCTGGAAACCAACATTGTGGCTGTAGAAAGAGTGAAAGAATACTCTGAAAATGAAACTGAGGTGAGTTCCTCAGTGGGGGAAATTACTTCTCAAAAAACAATGCTGCAGTGTAAATATATAATTCCTCTATTGACTGGGATTAATTTAGCGCTACATATTTCAGGTTTCTCAGACTAAAAACATAATCAACTCAGATTTTAGACCCAAAATAACTAGATAAGATTCTAAATTTTGTACTAGAATGAAGTTCCATTAAGAGACTCTTACCCTCTATCAACATGGAGTGGAAATCTTTTTAGAGCCAGAGTGGTTTAATTATACTTTTTCCACAGTTGCATAGGCATCTAGCCTTGCACTCTTCAACCATGAAGTGATTTTTGGTGGTTGACATAACTCATATTTCTACCCTGAGATACTCTAGCCCTGAATGGAACTCCCACAAAATTAATGGGTTATACATCTCATTTTTAAAAAAAAAAATTCAGTTTGCTTTCATTTCAGAAATAACACAGTATTGGAAAATACATTAAATATTTTAAAAACATGGATTGCTCCTAAATTAAGGAAGAGCATTTATCCTATAGATGAGTGATACAAACTTTTTCGGCACTGAGTGCCCAAACTGGAATATGTGTGTGTGTGCATGCGCACCAGCCAGCTGGTCTTTGGGTTTCCAGCGCTCCGACATGCGTGAAGACCACCTGGCCAGCGCACACATGTGCACTAGCCAGCTGGTTTTGGGGTTTCTGACGCGCCAGCATGTGCGGAGACCAGCTGTCTGGCACACATGCGCATGCCGGAAACCAGAAGACTAGCTGGTGACGGCATGCACGCCCACAGAAACAGCTCTGTGTGCCACCTCTGGCATGCGTGCCATAGGTTCGCTATCACAACTATAGACTATTCCATACATAATATAGAGTGACTTCAGCTTGCACCATAACTAGTGTTGTTTTGCTTTCATTGAGTTGCAACAATGAAAGATACAACAGTATGTGGCAATATGTTTTCCTTGGTAAAAATTAGTACTGTCATTTTATTCAATGTCATTCATTGTTACTATATTATTCAATATAGTAGGTAACATGCAAGTTTGCCATCCCCATGAACCTTTTAATGTTATTGAATTATAATTCCTCCCAGTATTCTTTGACATTGGCTACACCAACTAGGTTGCTAGGAGTTCTGTTATTCCAAAGAAGGTTAAAAATTGTTGTACAATTTTTTTTGTACCCACAATTGATTTTACCCACATTACCCACAGAATGTAATGTATCTCTTCTAGACATTAATCTCTCAATGTGGAACTATTTGAAGTTCAACTATTTTCAGTGAAACATTTTCAAAAGTTTAACTTTCCAGTTGATAGAAATAGAAGTTTTTGAGTGTTTATATTTGGCATCCTTGTGATCAGGCTGTTATGGCACTGAGACCGTACAAAGCCATGTGTGTGGGCGACCAATCTACTCCAAAAATAATCTAAGTAAAATGCTATATTCAATTTTGCCTGACAAAGAGACATAACTTGAATGTTTGCATGTTTTCATGCAACAGATAATTTATGTGATCAACAGATGTGTTCAACAGATATTAGCAGATAATTTATGATAGAAGATCTAGTGCTATGCACATCTGTAATATTTAAGAAAAATGAGGACATCTGGGTCAACTTTACAAGGTATATCAGATAGGAAACCCAATCACATGAACTAATTCTATTTTGTGGTAATGTTATATTAATAGAATCTTGCAAGTTTGAAAGTACATCCCTTTCTCCACCCATCCCCATGCCCTTTACATTCCAAAAAACTATGCAGGGTCTCTTCTGCACCATTTGTTCTTCTCACAGTCCTGCTGTGGGCTAAGCTGCCTTTTATCTGGATGTTCCCTTGGCTGTGTCTCATTGCCCTATCTCCCAGTGTCATTCCCACCTACCATTATAGTAAGTGTAGAATGCTCTGAAAGTTTGTATATTTTACACTTATTCAAGCCAAGAGTCAGTTTGGTGCAGTGATTAAAGGCATTCAGGAGGAGAAAACAGGAAACTGAGTTCTAGTCCTATCTTAGGCAGAAACCCAACTGAGTGACTTCGAGCCAGTCACTGTCTCTGAGCCCTAGGAAGTAGGCAGTGGCAAACCACTTCTGAAAATTCTACCAAAAAACAAAACAGATAGTTGCTAGGAATCAAGGCACACACAAAAAAAAGAGTCTAAAGCTAGAAAAAGAAGAGATATGGCTGCACATCACAAAAAGTTATTGTGTAGTTAATGAGATCTACCAGGCATATTATTAGCATATATTTCTGCTTTCGTAGGTCTTATCCTTAATGAAATTGTATAAAAAATGCTTTGTATTCAAGAAAGGTTTATCTATTTGTTTATATATTGATTCATTAAATTTACAGCTGGCCTTTCCTGTTAGAGCTCATGGCACCTTACACATTCGTTTTATTCCCACAATCAATTTGGGTGACAACAGGCAGATATATTGGCCCCTCTTACATGCATTGGAAAAGTTTATGCTCAGATATAGAGGTTGAAACTGTTTCACATGTGTTTCTAAAATGCCAATTGTATACACAGCAGCAAATTAACCTTGTACTACTTATTGTCAGAAAGCTTGTTCCTTTTATAACCGTGAGGCTACCATTCTCCTCCTTCCTGACCGGTTTTCAGATACCTCCAAGAAATTTGCAAAAATATTTTTTTAATCAATTGCTATGATTTATAGAATTCTTCTGATGCGCTCTTTATGTACTAATTGTTTCAGGCCGATCCCATGCTCTTCACGTGTATGTGTATGTGTATGTGTATTTAGTGTATTTGATGTATTTTTAATGATTGGTCTTAAGGCTACAACTAAATAAACCAATTCACTTCCCAATAATTTTGGGAATAGGAAGAGGCTGAACAAGAGTCCTAGAGTCACCAAAGCAGTCCATGAATAAGGATGGACATGAAACCCAGTCCAACACTGTACCACCCTACCAACTCTTTTAGATGATTCAGCAAACAAGCCACTTGATGATAATATTTAGTGGAAGACTAAATACTACTGTACTCATGGAGCTTTTGGTACAATATATTTCATCAGAGTTGAAAGCATGGTTCAAATGCTAACACAGTATCCTGTAATTCCTTCCACATTCAGGCTCCCTGGATCATTGATGATAAAAGACCTCCAAAGGAATGGCCCACCCTGGGAGAAGTGGTCTTTACAAAATATTCTGTCAGGTATAGGAAAGGGTTGGATTTGGTGTTGAAGGACCTCAGCTTGGGTGTAAAAGGTGGAGAAAAGGTATGTTTCTAACATAGCATTGAATCAACTTGTATTTTCTGTTGCCTGCATTTAAAAATGGAGAGTTCAGTTTTACTTAGCTGATAGAAGAAATAGAGCGTTCATAATTATCAATGAAACATATCTTTGTCATCATATAATAAATATTTATGTTCAGCCCTAGCTGCGTTTCTATCCAGAAAGTTCTTCAATTGTCTGATAAAACAGACCCCAGTTCCATTATCAAATTAATAAGAGGATATAAAGGGCAACCTCCATGAGTTCTGTGAGACACCTCGATAGGTGAGAAAGTAAGTTCATGTGTAATAACTTGGCCACAGGATAAATTAGAAAGGTTTTTAGCCAATAAATTTAAAAAGGATATCTATATTTGCCCAAAAATTATTTCAAAATTTTGGCATCAACATTTAACAGGAGAAATGGGCAATAACTTATCCAATCGGCAGAACTTTCATCAATTATATAAACTTCATTAAAGGAAGTTTAGAAAAGCTCCAATAATACAGGGTGGAAAAACCAAAACACCCCATTTTGAACCAAGTTACCTCAAATGGGTTAACTTCTAGTATGCATCTAAAGTCCAGGATGGCTCCCATAAATTGAAATTTGGCAAATTTTATAAAACATTTTAGAACATAAACTTCGTCATGAAGCAGTTTATGACATAATACAAAATGTCATAAAACATTTCCTGTGCTAATGTTTGACATGCTGACGGCTCAGCAAGGGCTATTTTCAAGGCAGATACATCTCTGAATGTATCCTTGAATTTTTTATGAACTTTTCAAGTGTATTACAAGCTCTCCTTTTGTTGAAGGCATTCATTGAGGAATTTGGTAGGGAAATATCTATGAAACATTGACCCAATAAATCACATGATGTCTAATTTCTTCATTTGTAACTTTTGACTTAATATGATAGTTGAATGTTTTTTTAAAAAAATGCTGTCTTAAATAAAATTAAATCAGAGTCATTACATACTTTGTCCTGGGCATCCTTAATAGTAGAACCGATACTTTGCAGCCAAAAATTTTTTCCATTCTTTCTTCTTTTTCTTAGAATCTTTGCTTTTATGCAATTAAATAATTAATTTTATATAATGTAAATATCAAATGTACGAAGGAATTAAGTTCCTGTGTAAAAGGCATAAATATTTGATATAGCTCTCGTAAAGGTTATTGTATGAATGTGTGTGTGTGTGTGTGTGTGTGTGTATTTATATCTATCTGTGTGTGTGTGTGTGTGTGAGATTACATACTTTATTTCACAACTTTATTTCACAACTTTTTTGACTATTCTTTTTTTTTCATGCAAAATAGCAATAATGTGATCACAGATAAGTGTCTTGTAAACATATAAAGAAGAAAAAGAACATTGCATATAAACCATATACAGGTTTCATACCATCTTTAAGTGGAACCATCATTTTAATCATTGCTGATTCTTCAAACCTGTGAATTAGGTTGGGATTGTTGGACGAACTGGAGCTGGCAAATCCTCAATGACCCTCTGCCTCTTCAGGATACTAGAAGCCACAAAAGGAGAGATTACCATTGATGGGGTGAAAATTGCAGATATTGGCCTTCATGACTTGCGATCCAAGCTGACTATAATTCCCCAAGTAAGCCTATTTTTATGCATTAAACCATTCTAGTGAGGATTATTTGTTTGCTTATATTTATTGGCTTCCCAACTCCAGTGGATTTTGGATTGGAAATGTATACCCAACAGTAACAATTGCAGATTTTTGTGTTAAAATAATTACTTGATGTCCCTGGGCAGATGTAAGTTGGGAACCAAACACCATAGTTTAAACGAGATGTAGAAACGGAATGACAATAATCCTTGCACATAGAATCAATGTATCTTGTCCACTTACTTTGTGAAAGGGGTGTTTTTTGTTGTTGTTAGTTGCGAAGTCGTGTCCGACCCATCGCAACCCCATGGACAACATTCCTCCGGGCCTTCCTGTCCTCTGCCATCCTCTGGAGTCCATTTAAGCTCACGCCTACTGCTTCAGGGAGTCCATCCAGCAACTCATTCTCTTCCGTCCCATTCTTCTTTTGCCCTCAATCTTTCCCAGCATTAGACTCTTCTCCAGTGAGTCCTTCCTTCTCATTAGGTGGCCAAAGTATTTGAGTTTCATCTTCAGGACCTGGCCTTCTAAAGAGCAGTCAGGGTTGATCTCCTCTAGGACTGACCGGTTTGATGGCCTTGCAGTCCAAGGGACTCGCAGGAGTCTTCTTCAGCACCAGAGTTCAAAGGCCTCAATTCTTTGGCACTCAGTCTTTTTTATGGTCCAAGTTTCATAGCCATACATTGCAACTGGGAAAACCATAGCCTTGACTCTACACTTTTGTTAGCAGGGTGGTGTGGATGCCTTAAAACAAGATATCCTATTTCTATATCTTTTTGACCTAAAGTTTTCTATCTGAAAAGATTTTGATGAATAAGAGAGCTGTATCATTTCCTATGCCAGAAAATAGTTGTTCTCGTAAGCTGAAAGCTTTATTTATTATTAAATTTTACATACTACCAATCTCATACATACGACTTGGTGCAGCTTACAAACAATTAAAACAAATATAAACCAGCAAAAAAAACCAATACAACAAGTGAAAAATTTCATATGATACAAAACATGGCTGCATGGATGGTATCATATTCAGCATATGTAACACCACTACTCTGTGAGCTACAGAGAGACACGTTATCAGGGAGACGTACGGCATATAAATTTAATAAATAAATGCCTGTGTTTTTCCAGGTATAATTCAATGTGTTGGTGATCACCTTTAAAGCCCTTCATGGTTTGGGGCTGGGTCTCCTATGGGACCATCTTCTCCCTGTGTTTTCTGCCTTATAATTTGATCCAGCAGGTTGGATACATTACAGGTATGGCTCAGTGGTGGGTTGCCCCCGGTTCGGACTGGTTGGCAAGAACCAGTAGTAAAACTGGCGGGAGGTTCCACCCACTGATCCGGACGTCATCAGGAAGTTTTGTGCATGCGCAGAAGCTTCTGTGCATATGCAGAAGAGTGCGCGCTTGCTTTGCTCGCGCACGCAGTCCCGTTGCAAACCGGTAGTAAAGGTAAGTAGAACCCACCCCTGGTATGGCTGCTCATTCTCAAAGAGTGCAGATTATAGACCCACGCTTGTTTCAATGTCTCTGAGTTAGAATTTACTTCAGAAACATCCTAATACATATTTCCGTATGGCTAGATAATTCATCTTTCTTTAGAATTGCATTCTAAATCCAGTCTGATCATTTTCTTAAGGACCCTGTTCTTTTTTCTGGAACACTCCGAATGAATTTGGATCCATTTAATAAATATTCTGAGGAAGAACTATGGAAAGCTCTTGAACTGTCCCATCTGAAGAGGTTTGTCAGCAGTCAGCCTGCTATGCTCGAATTTGAATGTTCAGAAGGAGGAGAAAATCTGAGGTAATTACAGTTCTAATCTGGAAGATGTAAGTATAACAAGAAGGCATTTCAAGAAAAATGTTGAAATGTCTTATGAGTTCCAGCAACTGCATTCCTATCCCCTTTCTCTTGGCAATTCACTGTCTATGCTCAGTTCTCATTAGTTTTTTTTATGTTTGGATCCCATCAATTCCTGCCCTACCCTTTGTTGCAAACTGTTCATGTGTGTGCATGCATGTGAATACTGTCTATCTATTAACACAGTATCTGGAGGCAGTTCTCACTTCTATCCCTGGAAATAGTTTAAAATGGCTGCCAGCTTGAACCGGGAGTAACCTATCTAGTCAATTGGTTATTTCTATTTTTTTTATCCCAATCTTTTCTATTGTCTTTCCCCAATCTGATTCTCTCCCGTTTTCCTTTCTTCTTTTCCCAGACATGTCATGCTTTTCATTTTCCCCCCCAGACACCCCATTTTATCAGCCTTACTATCCAGGTTGTTTCCACTTGGGTCTCGCAACATTTCACACTCTTGAATTAATTTGTTTTGTTTAAAACAACGATTTCCGTTGTTTATAAAAAGGCCTTCAGTACAGTCAAGCTGTGGAATGTGCTTTGAAAAATAGGAATCACAGAACATCTCATTGTCCTCATGTGAAACCTATAGACAGGTCAGGAAGCCATAAATATGGACAGAACATGACAGGTAGAAGGAAAGAATAGAAGAAAACCAGCAGCAAGATGAATTATTCTATTGCAGCAAGATCGGGGTACTGTTGGAAAATCTGAAATACCCAGCTGGAAAGCAGATCCTCCTGGAAAAAAATCTAACGTGATTTCTAAGAGTCGGCACCAATTTTATGCTAACTTCATGGGTGCACATAAACAATGAATCAATTGAGGGAAACAATATAAAATGTAACATTAGAATATACTGCAGGGTTGGGACTGTTTGTGTTTAGTCCTCCTCTTTGCCTGTATCTCTAAATTATTGGAAGAGACTTCTCTTTCTTCTTCTGCTCTCCTTAAATGCACAAAAGAAACGTCTGTGGCCCCATAGACCTGTTTTCATAATATATAATGCACTTTCTTGTTCATGATACAGGTCTTGGTGCTAATCACAAACAAAACATGGTAGAGACAAGGCGGAGAGGAAATGAAATAGTTTATCAGAATCTCACATTGTTTTTTGGGGGGAGTCTATTAAGAAAAATATTAAGGGCAGTATTGTTTTTTATGGAGCTTATTTTTTCCATTTTTTAAGTGTTACTAAGATCCTACCTGCTAAAAGAGGAAGAATAAGAGTTACAGCAAAATAAGGAATGTTTTGAATAAGATTTCTTACTAAAAATATTTCTGTTTGAACTGGGACTAGACGAGAGAGAGAGAGAGACAAGAGAGAGACAGAGAGAGGGAGAGACAAACAGATGGGGAGGGAGAGAAACAGACAGAGACGGAGTGGGGGGCTATTTGTACTTCACTGACAAGAATTGCCTGTCCCTAAATGTCTTGCAGAGACAGGTTGATGAAATCTGTAACCCACAGAATACAATACCCTATACTTTTTCTAAAAATTAGTGAGAGGAAAGTCTCACTAATTTTTAGAAAAAGTATAGGGTATTGTATTCTGTGTTTTCAAACTCCTGTTCCATTTTTGAGACTGTCACCTAAAGCAGGAAAAAGCAACCGGAATAAAAATTGCACCATGCCATGTTTCCTCTTTTTCAAGAGTTTTCATGAGTTTCCATGGGATATACAGTAATAACGGCCAGGCACCACTGATTAACAATTGTTTCTGCCCTGAATCATTCTTTGGCACACCATTAGGTTTTCTTAATGCCACATCCTTCACATGCCCATTGATTAAAAGAAAGCTTCCCCCTACTTTTTTCCAGCGTTGGCCAAAGGCAGCTTGTTTGCTTGGCAAGAGCTCTCCTTCGCAAAACAAGGATACTTATTCTGGATGAAGCCACAGCAGCAATTGACCTTGAGACAGATGATCTCATTCAGATGACAATAAGAACGCAGTTTGAAGACTGTACTGTACTAACAATTGCTCATAGACTGAATACAATTATGGATTACACCAGGTATTTAAGTATGACCAATATGTAACACTAATTTGGG
Source organism: Ahaetulla prasina (assembly GCF_028640845.1). Classification (NCBI taxonomy): domain Eukaryota; kingdom Metazoa; phylum Chordata; class Lepidosauria; order Squamata; family Colubridae; genus Ahaetulla; species Ahaetulla prasina. The sequence continues at coordinate 133,292,721 of NC_080540.1, forward strand.
GGTTGGGGAGAGGGAGTTTTTATTTTCCCAGGCTTCCTCTCCAGTTGAGTACCACACTTGAAAGCGTGCACCTTTTCTTGGGCAATTGCGATAGATTGGGGATTTGGTTAGTGCCTGGCAAACTCTGCTGCCCATTAGTCTCCCTGCTTGGGCAGATAGACATGATAACCACCTGGGCAGGCTGTCAGAGTTGAGATATGGAATCTATGTGCTACACAGCTTGGGAGTGTTCCCAGATTGACCGTTTATAATTTAAAAGACAGTTAAATGTTTTTCACATTACCTCCAACTGTTAAGTGGTTTTAAAACTGTTTGTTGGACTCTCTGTTCTGATATATCCCCTGTAGTCTTCAAAAAACAAACATTTGTACTAAAGCAGACCCGATTATTTTGCACATTTGGTTTGTCCTTTCTCATCTCATTTTTTTGCTCATGTGGTCCAGCAATAATGTTTCAGAGCCTTTGTTTCAGAGCACTGAAAAGGATTCTGCTGGATTCCACAATTAGGAACGGAATGGTTTTATGGCCACCAGCTCTCTTCAGCAATCATTTTTTTCTTTGCTTGTTTGCTTTGCAGAATCCTAGTTCTGGACCGAGGAAGAATTGCAGAGTTTGACTCTCCTTCAAATCTTATTGCATCCAGAGGGATTTTTTATGGTATGGCTAAAGATGCCGGATTGGCATAACAGCAAGTTACTCTACTCCATTGAAGGAATGATTATTGGGCTGTGTTATTTTCACTCCAAAATAGCATCCTGAATGAACTGTGCTTTTCAGAGGAGGCCTCTCTATCAGATTTAGCGATAGAGAAGCAAAACTGTTTCATAGGACTGAGAAACAGAAAATGTCATTTTCTATTTTAAAATATATTTTCTACATACGAAAATATTTTTAATTGAGAAACATCTTAAATAATTGGATACAAGTAGGTATGCATACCTGTACTTTTTCATTTCTAATAAATTTGATAATATAAAAAATACTAAAGTCTTCCTATTAGTTCCCATTTCTAGTGGACATGTATTTTAAAAGTGGCACCTGAAAAAAAACCTTATTTTTGAACTCAGAAATAACTAACTGGGGCCACAATTATTTAATCAGTTGGAACTTCTAATTAATAATCACTGCAACTCTGTTTTTGTTTCTTTATAAATTTCTTCATGAAGTTAACTTCAGTCAAAAAACTGCATTTGATCAAATAGTTCTCATGGCATGGCAGACAATAATGAATTTTTTAAGGTAAAAATGTTAATTCAAAATTGAAATCTTAGCTGGGATTGTTAATCTTCCATAACAAAACTAGCATACAATTATTCCAATTAAAGATAAAGTTGAACCAATCATTTATGATGAAAAAAGCAACTGACTCATTTTATGGGCAATAACATTTTATTAACTATAAAAAGGATACAACCCAAAAGAAATAATATTAAACCTAAAACATGTAGGTAATTCTTTATTATAACCAGATTATTTATGTAATAATGCAGGAAGTCCTGATTCCCTTATATCCAGTGATGTCAAGAAAGGATTACTCAATAGATTAGATTAATATATTTGGTTAGCAAAGCTAATAAAATCATCTGTTATAAATTGCAGAAGTTACACAATATAAAAATATTTCTCAGAGTGCATAGAAAGATGTCAGCAATTGTGCATTATGTTCAAGTGACTTGAATGTATTTACTAAAACAATGATTTATTCAACAATATCCTAGATCTATGTTGATACCTGCTTATAAATGAGTAGCCTAATACATTTCCAACACTTTTCCAACACACAATAGAGCATTCGTAAGCACACCGATTCTATGCTGGGTTGTGTCCTCCCTCTTTCCATTACTTCTCCCTAAAATATGTTGAAATGTGTAAGTTGAATCTTTTATCTGAAAGGGCACATTTTTCTTCCCAGACTTTAAATTGCAGCCCTTAATGAACTCTGATTTTAATTGGGCATCTATGTGTTTTACACCTTCAAGGATTAAGTCCTAGGCCTTTTAAATTGCAACAGAAGGAGTCAGGTAAAACTAGTTTCTTTAAATCCTAATTAATATGCCTAGGCAAACTTGATCAATGGCAGTCTATATCCTTTCATTTATCTGTGATTTAGTAGGTCTAAATACTTGCAATTTAGTGATAGAATATGGCTTACTCTCCCACATTTAGGCTATGTCACAAAATGGCTCTATTGCCCTCAATTATGTCATTGATATAACATGTTTTGTGTTTTAAGAGAATGGCAGGGGCTCTAAACTCAATTGGTATTGAATATGTCAGTGTATTAGGTTCTAAATTAGGTAGATGGATATTTAAGCTGACAAAATATCTAAAGAGACATCTTTGTTTATTGAATCAAGACTCAGGAACACTTACATGAGAAGCTGTAACCTTGCAACAACACTGCTCTAGGCAAACATGAATTGAAGGATATTTCAGCTATGCACCTTTGGTGGCTGTCACTGATTGTCATAAATCAATTGGCTTTCTCTGTGGAGCTGCAAACTCCAGTTCCTAGGAGAAACTAGGACCCTGCTAGTGTTTAAATTACAACCTATTCCGAAGTTAACTATGGATCTCGTTCAATCAGGCTTCTCTCTGAAGCATGTAGAAATTCAGATCATTCCAGAAGTTTTATTATTTATTGAATTTATGTGCCAGCTGTCTCATCCAGAAATTACTCTGGGTGGCTTACAAACATTAAAACTAGTATATATTAAAATAATAAAACAATAAATAACAAAAAATAAATACCATTAAAATACAAGGAGAGGAATAGGAAGTACTCAAGGAGAGAGAGAGGGGGCTTCCTAATCCAATAGCCACCTCCAGAATGGTTCCCCCCACCTTGGAGCCCCAGGCCAATTAGCAGAGCTAGGTCTTCAGGCCCTTACAGAAGGTTAAAAGGGTGGATGCAGATCTCACCTCTGGAGGTACAATTTCCAAAGGGCAAGAGCTTCAGAAGAAAAAGCTCTTCTCCTAGACCCCATCAGGTGTGACCAATGTTCTTTCTGTCCCATAATTGGGCTTGAATCCTGATTGGAAGGGGTCCAGATAACCCATTTCATGCAGGATCCTCTGAAGTTGCCAAGCAACCACCTTCTCTAAAGAGGGAAGATTGGAAACTAGATGAAAATTGTCCAGGCAGGTGGGATCAAGAGATGATATTTTTAGAAGAGGGCAAATCAGGACTTCCAGGATTGGCCTAAGCGGAATGTCCCCTCCTGCAGTGAAGAATTAATCACTGCCTGAACCCACCTGGCAGTCACCACCCTGGAGGCTTTCCACAACCAGGAGGTATGTGGATCTAATTGACTGGCAGTTGCACTGACAGCATTGAGGATCCTGTCCACTTCACCAGGTCCAACGGGACTGGAACTGTTCCCAGATAACTGCTTTCCAAGCATCTAGCGCAATGCATGGGTTCTACCTGAGAATTAATGAGCAACTTTGTCTGTAAAGTGTTGAACAAATGAGCCTTAAGATGAATATCTGAACCCCCTTGGCCCAGGAGGAACTGGGTGATCTTGAACAGGGCTATCAGGCAATGCTCTGAGGACGCCATAAGAGCAGGGAAATGATTCATAACTTTTACTGCCAGGAGAAAGGCCTCAATGGCAGCTATAAGTAGTAGTCACAGTCATCCCTTGCCTTCCTTCAGCAGTGTTCTAGGTATCTTTTAATTCTTTTCAAAACCTGCAGCCCCTCCAATAAAACAGAAGGAGGGGTGGGAGTGAAGGGTTGAAAGAGAGTACACGGGCACCATCTGGTTTAAAGCCTTGGTCGTCCTTTGATTCCAGAACGTTACCAGAGCTTCGGCAGGACTGTGCAGCAAAGCCCTTGAGATATCCACCAGATACTTCTGGAATCCATTCAGGTCCATCAATCGCAGGGGGAGGACTGCTTGAATGGATCCCACCTCCCTGCGGAGGGAGGGCGGCATAAGAGAATCTCAGGAACACCAAGGCATGGTTGGACCATGACAAGGGGGAAAAAGACAGGTTTCCCCACCAGGTCATAGGTTGTCATTGCTCCAACTTGAAAATCATATCCGGTATATGGCTGCTGTCCTGAGCCAGACCTGAGATGATCTGGGATAGACCCATGGGTACCATGGTAGTTATGAACTCCTGGGCCGCTTCTGGGACCAAAACCAGGGATAAAAGATTGAAGTTCTCCAGGATCATAAGTCTGGGGAACTCCACTGCCAGTCCCAAGATGGCCTCCAGCAGCTCAAGCAGGGAGGTTGCTATGCAACAGGGAGACTGGTACAGTAGCAACACTCCAAACTGAGATTGTGAGCCCAGCTTCAGGTACTGGGTCACATAGCCAGAAACCTGGGGAGCAAGGCTCCTGAAGAGCAAGACAGATTCTCAGATGATCACTATGACCCTACCTCCCTGGTCCTGGGGTCTTAGCTGGGGCAAAGCCCTAAACTCTATTTAAATGGCTTAGCTGTTAAATCTTTTAATAAAAAAAAAGATTACCTACATGTTTTTTTCCATTTTAATATATATCAAGCTGGCATTCCAAATATTGTTAATTACCTTTAATCTTAAGCAAACCATGTTTTCCTACTTTCTCTTTAAAAATTTCTAGCCTACACTTCCATTATTAGAGCAATCCCAAAAGGAGTTTGAGATTTAAAATCAAATCCTGTTTAATAGACTGATTGTTTATCAACTTTAAGCTGCCTTTATAAAAGACCTCTCGGATTTTAAAGATAAAATCAATCATCAAATTTTATCATGTGATTCGTGCCATTTTGACGTGCCATTTTGAGATGGGCAATATTTGGGAAAGCTGAAAATTCTGCATCCCCCACTTATGATTTTGTACAGCTTTTTAAGGATTTGGGGGCAATCTTAAGAATGAAAATGGGCTTCCTTATCTCGTTCATATTTTGAAGGAAGAAAAAACTTTTGTCACTGAAGTGAGATCAGTTTTGCTAAGAAGGCAATGTGGTCTCAGTGATGGGGAAAGGAACGTTCAACCTATGGATTACCTATCCTTTTAAGCCCGATCTTAAACAGATCACATGACCAATATGGGGGTCACTGAAGGTAAATGATGCTTTTTCATCAATATGTTTGTCAAAAGCATGAGAGGAGGGGATGAAAATGTAGAAATCAACAACGGAATTCAACTTCTCTAAAAACTCTTGCCCAGGATAGGGAAAAGTCTTAAGCTACTGCTAGAGAAACTATCTTTCTCCCCTAGCAAATCAAGCTGAATAATATAGAGCCTCTTCATAACGAACTGGCAAACGTAGAACATAGAATCATAGAGCTGGAAAGGACTTCAGAGGTTCTTCTACCATCCTGGTCAAATGGCTATCCAGTCTAATTTTGGAAACCTCCAGTGATGGAGCACTGATACAGTCTATAAATAAGCTATTTGAGAAAACGTACCTAAGGACAAATAAGAGCTCTCCTTTCCAGATTGTTCCTTATAGGATCCAAAGGGGGAAAAGTGACACAGAACACATTTTTGACACTGTAGGTTCCAAGAACTGATTCTATAAAATATATTCAATCAGTTTCACCAGCAGGTTAAATTCAGGCAGAGGTAAATAAGCAATGACCACAGAACAGAGGGCTAGACCTTCCAGCTCTCCACTTAACGGAAAAAACCTAGATCCTCAAAAGTTCTTTCTGGCTCTACTTCCCCAAAATCAATGAGGAGAACAGACAAGATCTAAGAATCTCTACCTTCTCCCCTCCAAGGCACTCTTCCTCCCCACTCCTTTTTTAAGGTAACATGGAGAGGATAGAAACTGGAAAACTCAGCACGAGGAGACGACCAAATTTAATCCTGTAGAGCATACAGTGTAACTCTTCCTACTATGAAGACATGGACTGAATTATGGTAGTTTTCCAAATTCATTATTTAAAGCCTGTCAAATATAATCACAACTCAGGACTTGGATTGGCAATTCTGACATTTGTTTTTTTCCATTGAGTATTCTAAAAACGTTATACAGGTCACTTCTTTCAGGTCTGACTTAATTCTCTAGTACTGGGTCAGTCTTTTTTTTTCTCCAGACACCAATGGCTTAAATTTAAGTTCACAGCACTTGTGCACACATTCCTAAATCTGTAGACAAGGAACACTGACAACTGGCAACTGAAATTAGCAACTATATACACCTGTTAAATCCTAACTGCCCAGGTAGCTTTATAATCCATCTATATTATAGCATGTAGTCATTGGACTACAAATAAATGAATTGATATTAATCCACCAGCCACACAGAATCCTAAAACTAGGTTAATAATTTATTCTTAATAGTAGTACTGCATCCCATGCTTTTTCATACTGTTTTTTTTTCTGGGATTTGGCATCAAAATATTATTACAGAACTTGAACTAGCAAGATGATGAAAAGTTTAGACATGCTTATATGAAAATGCAAGCAACACTGTCAAAAATGCATAGAAATTCCAAGATGTATTATTTATCTTGATATTAAAATATTTCTGCTATCTAAGATG